>NW_017729015.1:15315781-15316432 GCF_001723915.1 Gavialis gangeticus | reverse complement strand
GCGAGGTGCGGCGAGGCGGTCGCGCGCTGAGCGGAGCCGCCTAGTCCCCGGTCCGCCCGGAGCCTGCGCCCCGCGCCGCCGGCATGGAGCCGCCGGGCCCCGACGAGAAGCTGCGCCTCGTCACCCGCAACCTGCAGGTACCGCCCGGCGGGGTTGGGGAGAGGTCGTGTATCCCGTGGTCGGCTGGGCCTAGCGTAACCCGCAGCCTTTGGCTGCCTTGCAGGAGGTTCTCGGGGAGGACAAGCTCTCGGCTCTCCTCAAGGAGCGCGAGCTAAAGATTTACTGGGGGACGGCCACGACAGGCAAACCCCACGTGGCCTACTTCGTGCCCATGTCCAAGATCGCAGACTTCCTGAAGGCCGGATGCGAGGTACGTGCTGCAGCCTGGATGCCCGAAGGGTGTGGGGGGGGGACGGGGCCTCGGGCTGCCCCGCGCGACGTGCCGGCTCTCTCCCGCCCTGCGCCAGGTGACCATACTGTTTGCCGACCTCCACGCCTATCTGGACAACATGAAGGCGCCGTGGGAGCTGCTGGAGCTACGCACCCGCTACTACGAGACCGTGATCAAGGCCATGCTGGAGAGCATTGGCGTGCCCCTTGAGAAGCTCACGTTCATCCGAGGCACCGACTTCCAGCTCAGCAAGTGAGTCG
>NW_017729015.1:15307881-15310781 GCF_001723915.1 Gavialis gangeticus | reverse complement strand
GGGGGGGGGGGGGGGAAGAGTCCGCTCCTTCAGGCTGGGCATCGCTTGTCGGGGCCGTGGCTGGGATTTAATACGTGAAGTCGGAGAAGGGGGAGCAGAAATGAGCAGCATGCAAGGAGTGGCATCTCGCCTGCTGGGGAATCCAGCCTGGAGGAGGGACAGAGAAGGACGGGGCAGAGGGGCTGGGAAGGAGCAGCAGGGGCTCTGGAGCCCAGTTTCTGCAACAGAGAAAACCCAGTCAGTTGGTATCGCTCTGTGTGTGAGGCAGGGTGGGGCCAGGCGCTGTCTGGGTGACCTGGGTTGTACCAACCCCATTTCCTCCCTGCCTAGAGAGTACACACTGGATGTCTACAGGCTCTCATCCGTCGTCACTCAGCACGATGCCAAGAAGGCGGGGGCGGAAGTGGTGAAGCAAGTGGAGCATCCGTTGCTGAGCGGTCTGCTGTACCCTGGGCTGCAGGTACTGAGGGGAGTGGCAGCCGCGCTAGTGGGAGCAGGCTCTTGGCATGGAAGAGCTGCCAAATGTCTGTACCAGTTGGGGTGAATCTCCATCCTCACATGCTTGTGCTGATCCCTGAGTCTTGAGGCTGGCACAGGGCAGATTTCTTTGTACTGTGGTTCGTGCAGGTGTTTGCAGAGTGCCAGCCCACTCTGGAGCTCTCCCGTATTGGAGAGCTGGGCCCTTTTTTGGGAGAGGGGTTACGCTGCTGGCTGTGGTGGCAAGGGGCTGTGGCCTGTTCTACATTCACTGTATCCAGTGTCCCTAGCCTGGGGAATGGGGTTGGGGGTCTTTGTGTGTGGACCCTAGAAGTAGCATGGCATTGGGGTGGGGAGGGTCCTTGAGCCTATGTGTCCTGTAGCTTCACTGTCTGGGATGTGCTGCCCTGCAGGCCCTAGATGAGGAGTACCTGAAAGTGGATGCCCAGTTTGGAGGAGTGGATCAGCGGAAGATCTTCACCTTTGCAGAAAAGGTTAGACCTGGGGATTGCTGAAACTCCCCCCAGGGTGAGGGGCTGGCCAGAGCCCAGCCTGGGGTGAGATGGCCAATGCCATCATATGCAGAGTCTCTGCATGTTGCCCCAACTGCTCTGCCCCATCACATCCTTGCTGCTACCATGCATGCTGTGGCCATTGCAGTAGGCACCTGGAGGGACTGTTTTTTCTTTTGCTTCTGGAAGACTTTGGTATGGTTGTAGCCTGCCCCCATGCAGGAGTCCCAGTGCCTCTGCTCCCCTCCCCCTGCAGTACCTGACTACAGCTGTTGCTCACAGGCTCCCTTGCCATGTGCCACCTTATGCATGTCAGGAAGGGTCTGGGCTGGCTGGAGACTGAGCCGCTTCCAAGCAGAGGGGTTGTGACTCACCAAGGTGTTTCTGAGCCCTGCTTCCTGCCTCTGGAGACCTCTTATGGCTGGGTGCTGATGCACAATGTACATGAGGAGGTGGTTGGTTCAAGCTGAGAAACTGAGTGCTGTTTTCCTTCCCTAGTACCTGCCTGCTTTGGGCTACACCAAGCGCATCCATCTGATGAACCCCATGGTTCCTGGCCTGACAGGCAGCAAAATGAGCTCTTCAGAAGAGGTTTGTTCACAAATGATGGTGTCCACATGATGCTCTGCAGGGCAAGGAGTTGGAGCTTAAATGCTGCAGGCACCAACCCTCTGGCTACAAAGGCACCTTTCACTTTCCTTGCTGTTGCTAGTAATTGGAGAGAAGAGGTGCCACCTCCAACACATCTTGCCTCTCCCAGGGTGGGGGCAGGGAATGGTGGTAAGAATCCCAGGGCAGAAGGCAGTGGTGCTTTCTGAATTCTTGTTTGGGCAGATGTAAGAGGTAGCTCTACGTGGGAGGCAGCAATCTGCAACTGTCTGCTAGAAACCAGGGCTAGAGTCCAACTCCTCCATGCACTTGGTGCATCTCATATTGGATGGTCCTGCTGAGCTGCACCAAGTGCTTCTGGTAGAAATTTAGGGTCTCTCCTTCTCTCACTTCCCAGGAGTCAAAAATTGACCTTCTGGACCGGAAGGAGGATGTCAAGAAGAAGCTGAAGAAGGCTTTCTGTGAGCCAGGGAATGTGGAAAACAATGGGGTCCTGTCCTTCATCAAGCATGTCCTCTTCCCCCTCAAGTCAGGTGAGAGCCCAGTGCCCTGGAAGGGGCCTGTTTCCCTTGGTCCCCCAGGAGTCTTGCCACCTCTGCTCCCAGCCTTGGGGAAGGAGGGTTGTGCCTGAGTGGCCAGGGCCTGGGGTACAGGGGCATCCCAATCTCTGCCATGCTACCCCTCACTGGGTGGTCTGGGGGGTGGGGCTTGGAATAGGTTGTCATCTGTATGCTAGGAGGGCTTCTCCTGCCCTGAGTTAATCTGACCCTTTGCATCCTTGTGTCACAGAGTTTGTGATATTGAGAGAGGAAAAATGGGGAGGAAACAAAACCTACACAGTGTATGAGGAGCTGGAAAAGGACTTCGCTGAGCAGGTGATGGGATGGGGGCAACTTACACATGGCCACAGTCATGGAGACCCCATTGAGCTTGTGATGCTTCAGCAGCAGGCTCCTAACTAGAAGTGCAATGTGGGCCTCTGTCTGTAATGTCTCATGGGCTATCAGTGCAGGCAGGTTTTGGCCCAGTGGGTGGGTTGGTGTCATGTGGCAAGTCTGTAAAGCCTAGGGTGCCCCTGGAATCCCTGGGAACTGGCAATCCCTTAGCTGTCCTGGAAACACAGCTCTGGGCTGGAACACGCTAGCTGTTCCAGAGCATGCAGCATTGCTATTACCTGTCTTGAGAGAGCCAGTGTCATTGTCCAGCTTGGGGGCTGCCCAAAGTGCTGGGGTTGATGCCACGTGGTCTTCCGTGACAGCAGCTTCTGGGGTTTAAGCTTTATCTCCCCCCCCCCCCCCCACG
>NW_017729015.1:15268012-15307750 GCF_001723915.1 Gavialis gangeticus | reverse complement strand
CCCCCCCCCCCCCCCAATGGCAGCCCTGAAGACTGCAGCCAGGGCTCTCCTGTGTCAAGACTTGGGAGAAGGACCCTAGGTCAGTCACCAGCTCCACTTCTCCCAGCTTCCAGCTCTCCCATCATGGCATTCGCACAGCCCCACTTTTCTTAGCATGTGGCCATATTGAGCCTGATGGTTACACATCTGGATAGGCTAGGCCCTAGGAAACCACTTCTCCCTTACAGGAAAGGCCAGAGCCTGTATGTGTGGGAAGTCAGAGCACGTTATCACAGGCTCCCTTCTGCCTCAGGGACTGAGCAACAAAGCTCCCTTCTCCCATGCCCCACTGCTGACTCCCTCCTTTGTCCATGAGTCTAGGTCGTGCACCCTGGGGACCTGAAGAGCTCGGTGGAGGTGGCTCTGAACAAGCTGCTGGACCCCATCAGGGAGAAATTCAACAACCCAGAGATGAGGAAGCTAACCAGTGCCGCCTATCCTGATGCAGCCAAAGCCAGTAAGCAGGCACCTGCACTGCGGGGTTGGAGGGGTCTTGCTGCAGGGACACAGTCTCCTAGGCTGAAGCTGTGGCAAAATTTTGATGAGCTTAATGCCTAGGGCGAGGCCTGGAGCCCTGTCCCACGGTCTCGCTGCCTCTCGCAGCTCTTCCTGCTTCTCAGCCAGCATCTGCCATACTTGCCTCAGCTTGTGCTCTGAGGGCTGGTGAAAGGCCAGCTTGGGGGCTGTTTACTTCCCCCCAGACACTACAGGGCTCAATGCACATCTCTGTTTTCATGTGCTCTGCATACTGCATGGCTGCAGAGGGGAGGATGATCTGCACAGCTGTGTTCAAGGGCTCCTACTGACTCCAAGGATTAAACCTTGAACTGGCCTGAGACAGGGCCACCTTGTGCCCTCCTGGCTTGATGCAACACACTGCTCCTTTGGGAATGGGCTCCCTTCACACCCTCTCCCTTTCACATGCTTGCAGAGGCTGCAGAGAAAGGTCCCAAAAATTCAGACCCTGAAGACGTGATTCCCTCCCGGCTGGACATCCGTGTGGGCAGAGTGATCAGCGTGGAAAAGGTACTGGAGCTTTGCAAGGCCGGTCCAACTTGGTGAGCAGGGGTAGTGAGGAAAGTGGCTATCGGGGATAGGGATGCCTGCTACTTTGGTGTGCTGGAGTGCTGGGCCTTTTGTGAGGGATCATGCTGCTGGCTGTTCTGGCAAGGGGCTGTTGGCTGTGATGGCACAATGACCTTTTCTACATTCACTGTTGTGTACAAATTGGAAACCATTGTCCAGGAACAGTTTCCCCCAGGGCAGTGCCTCATCAGTGTGAGGAGCAGCAGGGCCAACCTCTAATGCTGCCACTCAGGACAGACCAGGGATCATCCTAGTTCCCCTCAGCCCACTCCCCTGGAGGGGAGAGTGGCCTGCCTCCAGCCTGGGAACAAGTTGGCATTTGCTTTGGCAGCACCCAGATGCCGACAGCCTATACCTGGAGCAGATCGACGTGGGTGAGCCCACGCCCCGGACAGTGGTCAGCGGCTTGGTGCAGTTCGTGCCTGAGGAGCAGCTGCAGGACAGGCTGGTGCTGTTGCTGTGCAATCTGAAGCCCCAGAAGATGAGGGGGGTTGAGTCCCAGGGGATGCTGCTGTGTGCGTCCAGGTGAGAGAAAGGGGAAGGATGTGGAGGAAGAGAATCCCGTGCCCCCATCCCAGTCCTGATTTTATTTTCTACATGGGATGAGCGAGGAAAGGCCCTGTGGCGTGGGTGACTGCAGCCTAACCCCTAATGTGCTGAACTGGGCTGGAGATGGCGACCCCATGCCCCCACACTGCCAGGCCTCCCGGTCATCCAAGGATGTTTGTGCCTGTCCCTGGGCCCCTGATCCCTTTGAGGGGGCACAGAGGAAAGGCCTCCTACGTGCCATCCCCACTGCTAACCCCTGCTCTGCCCCCTGCAGTGTTGGGGAGCCCCGGCAGGTGGAGCCCCTGGACCCGCCAGTGGGCTCCTGTCCAGGTGAGCGGGTCTTCGTGGAGGGGTATGAACACGGGCAGCCTGACGACGAGCTCAAGCCCAAGAAAAAGGTCTTTGAGAAGCTACAGGTAAGGGAGGGAACATCCAGTTGGAGGCCCCCCTGCTCTGCAGCCAAACCCTCTCCCCACCAGGCAGCCCGTTTCTGGCAGGGCCTAGCTGCTGCTCCATGACAACTGGTCATCACCTAGGGTGGCATTGGGGGTCTGTCTTAGTGTAGCTGCTGTTCTCTAGATTCTCCTTGTGGCAAAGGCACAGCATTAACGGTGCTACCACCCTTTCAGGTCACTGCTGGCCCCACCAGCGAGGGGTAATGGAGCCCTTTATCCCCCATTCCCTGGGCTTGGACTGGGCTCATCAGCAGCAGTGAAGGAAGTGGGTGCTGCAGCTCTAACCAGGCAGCCCAGGCTTTGCTTCATGAACCCTGCATCCACCCCTTATCCTACTCCTATTCTCCCCAGGCTGACTTCCGGATCTCTGAGGACTGCATCGCTCAGTGGAAGCAGAAAAACCTCATGACCAAGCAGGGCAGCATCTCATGTAAAACACTGAAGGGTGGGAACATCAGTTAACCAGTGCCAGGCGTCTGGTCCCCATGTCTGTTCACATGCCCACTACCATCCCTCACCCCCTCCTGGATTCTCTTCCCCAGCCTCTGCTGCAGCCTGGCCAAGATGCACGTGCTGCGTAGCCCCTGGACTCTAGCCCTGCTGTGCCAGGGGGCTAGGATTGAGTTTGCAGCCCCTGGTAGGGGGCACCCATTCTGCAGTGGTGTTGGGGACTTGGCCTAGTGGAGACCCTGCCTCATGCCCCTTGGAGCTGTTATCTTCCCAATCAGCTGAGCCCAGGTGTATACTGAGCATGACTCACTATGCCCCGGTAGAGTGGGCGGGGGCTGGTATGCACAGTCATTTCCCTGAAGTGCTGCTGCGGCTGTTGTCACCATGTTCTGGAAAGGCCCTGGCTGAAAACGGTCATTGTGCTTCCCTGGGCTTTCAGCTCGGCAGGGCTGTTAGTGCAGCCTGCCATTCTCATCTTGGGGAAGCTCTGAGACTTGGCCACATACAGGCCTGAATGTGGGTTCAAAAGGGAAGCTCATGTGTTCACACTGGTGTAGCTTCTACCAGAGGGTGTAGACTTGGCAGTCTGTGAAGCTGCCATTCACCAGGCTGACATGGGCACGTGCCCTCTGCTCTGTGCCTGGCACTGCTGGCTCAGGTGCACACTCTAAGGTCTCTGGCAGAGCAGCCATGAGCAGTTTGGCTGTTCCTGGGGTGGTATTACAGCTCCGTCTGCTCAGCAGTGGGGGATGCATCCCCTCCAGCCTTGGACCCAAAATCTTGTTACCGTCATACCCCTGAAATAAAGCATGGAATCGACCATGGCGTTGGCCTCACTGGGGAGGGCAGTGTGCCGGAGGCCAGCTCTGGGAGCAGGCAGGCAGGTCTGGGGCTCTCAGCCTCACGAGCCCTCGAAGTGCAGGGGGATGGGTGGGGGGATTGCTTTCTTGGGTCAGCCTTGTCTTTTCCCTTGCTGAGACTTGGTGCCCTGAGAGCACAGGAGAGGCAGGTGAAGCCAACAGTGGTGTACCCTACCTGCTAGAAATTGGGCTGAGCCCCCCAAGCTCCCATTGAAGGCAGGGCCAAGAGCGCTGGGCTGCTGAAGCTGAGGGGAGCCCTCACCCATCCCCTGGGAGGGACCTTTGCTTGGGGAGGGGCCAGAGCTGCAGGCTCCTGCATTAGAGGCCAAGGCAGCTTTGCCAGGCCGTAGCCCTTGGGACAAGAGGGAAGATGCAAGGTGCACTCTGCCACTAGCACTGCTCCCCAGGGGGAACTGAGGCTGTCAGCTCAGCCTCAGCTGCATGCAGCTATTCCCAGTCCATTGGGACATGGTGCTACAGTGGCAGCAGGGGACTTCTGTCGCCCTCCTGCACTTTAGTCTGGCTGCTTCCCCTCAGGGTAACAGGTCCACTGCATTGCTCTTGAGGTGACTGCACATGTCCCAGCCGAGGAGGGAAAGCCCAGGTGTTACCCATAAAGCACAGGAGGCCGCAAGCTTCAATCATCACCTTTACCAGAGGCGTATAGAGCTCTTGCCCACCACGCGGCAGCGTCTCAAGGCAGATGGTTTGGGTTTCCTGGTTTGTACAATCGAGGATATGGAGGTCAGGGGTGGGGAGCCCCGAGAGCACAGAAATAAAAATCCCAGTCTCTGCCCCTCTGAGAGCAGGGAGCAGACATAAAAAAAAATCACAGGTTTTGGGTCTCACCTGGTGCTGAGCCAGCTAGGCTCCTGCTGCCCAGAGCCTCAGCACCATCTGCTCCTGGCTGGCCTGGCCCAGTGCCCAAGTGCCTCTGAGCAACAGGGAGACATGCCGCTCAGAGCAGGCAAAGAGGTCAGGCCTCCAAGGCTGTGGAGCTGCCCCCACTGGCCCTTGCATGCACAGGCTGCAGGGATCAACGCAGCAGTTGGCAGCATTTGCTTCTAGGCTCAGCCCGGAGATGGGGACCAATGCTGTTCCTGCGGGGCTGCCTGCTCCCTTCTCAGACAGGCAGGGGTGCTGCCCAGCTGGTCATGCTACCAACCTGGGGCACTGCTGGGTCATTGATGGTGAAGCCTGTCAGGGCCTCAGCTTCCTGTGCCTCAAAGCGGCCAATGCACCAGGGCTTGTCCTGAAACCCTCTCCTCCCCACGCCAGCCAGACAAGGCTCTTCCCCAGAGCTGGACTGACCCCTCTGCTGACCTCAGTCCCTCCTGCTCCCTTGCCCTGCCAGGGTGAGCCCTGGGGTGGCAGAGGGCAGGGCCTGCTGCTGCTCTCACACACACACTGGCACACACACACACGCACACAGTCCCTGCTCCGAGTACAGCCAGTGCTCAGACAAAGCCTGCTTAAGCCTGGTTGGACCTGCCAGTTCTCTGAAGAGAGCTGGGCTCCTGCATCCGCTCTGAGGTCCCCAGCTGTGCCCAGGCCCCGTTTCCCCTCTCTGCTTGCTTAGGCCCACTCAGGGCAGGCAGCCCCCCCGGGCCTGCCTCTGGCTGCTCTAGCTGTGAGCTAGCTTTCCTTTCCCCGGGGTCTGCTGGCAATGGTCCCCTCCCAAGCCAGTCTCAGTGGCACTTAGCCAGTGGTGGAGCCTGCCATGTAAACAGGAGCACGTGTGGGCAACAAACCTGGCAGAGGCGCTTGTCCAGCCCCAGTGCCTGTCGCCTTCCAGATCCTCCTCCAAAGTGCTTTGATTCGATGCGGTCCTCGGTGCAGGAGGATGGGGCTGCTCCTCCACAATGTGCGAGAGTGAACCCCGAGCCAGGGTGCCGTCTCCTGACTACGCCGCCCTGACCAGGGTCCTTGTGCCAGCTGCTCTGGTCAGTCTCTGCCAGCGAGTGGTGCCAGGCTCTTGCTGGCAAACCCACTGCACGGGAGTGGCAAGCCCGGGGCGGGACTTAGTCCATACAAAAATGCAAAATAAAGCTGTGTTATTTAAGAAAGTAAAACCAACACCAGTTTTGCATAAGTATCGTCAAGGCCATTGGAGGCTAAGGCTGTTTGCTGCTTTTTATTGAGTCCGTCGCCAGCTCCACACACATCCTTTGACCTGTCCAGGTCCCTGAGAGAGATTTGCGCTCCTGTCTGTTGGGGCACCAGGGCTGCAGCGTCGTCCTTCATGCCGTCTCCTCCCTTCTGTCTGTGGGGAAAGGAAGAGGTTCCTGTTGGAGACTTGGCCATACTCGGCAGGGGGAGATGGACACGGGCTCTGAAAGTCTGTCCTTTGCCTTTGGGTAGTGAACCTATCACTGAAGCCTCCAAGCTCATCTGCCCCTCATGCTGTCGGTTGTGCACAGCATGTTTCCTGTGCCCAATTCAGCTGATGCAACCTAGCTAAAACAACTATGCCAGACTGAATCCACCTGATCCTGGAGGCTCAGCAGATCTAGACTAGCCACTGCTTGGGTGGGAGACCACCTCGGACTGCCTGGTGCCTGAGATCCAAGCCAAGGAGCAGTGGGCAAACCCCTGGGGAGGAGCAGACTCCAGAAAACAAATGAGGCTGTTGCCCAGCTGGCAGACAGGAACTGAATGAAAAACAGCCCTAGCCTTGGAGGCTTTAGCTCAAGCCACAGCAGGCTGTGATTTTTGCTCAGGAGGTCTTTTGTGTGTGGGTCAAGATGGCAGCTCTCACCCTGACACTGCTGCCTTCTGGAGCTGAAGAGCCCCTGAGCCAGTGCAGACGGGGCTTATGCCTGTCCACCAGCTGCAGGGTAATGCCCAGAGAGGCAGAGGTGCCCCTACCCCCAACACCTGCTCTGAGCAGCTCTGAAATGGGCTGTTGGTTAGCCTCCCATTCCTTATGCTGTCCTCATGGGCACATGGATGGGGTACCAGGCAGCCCAGGAGCAAGGTGTGAAATGACTTCCCTGTGGACCACAGGCAGATCTCCAGGGCATCAGCCAACCTGCTTCCCTCCCCTTCAGGCAGCGCTGGAAGCTCCAACAGATTTGGAGGGGGAGACTGGGCTGCCTCCGCTGGGCCTGGGTGCTGGCTCTCTGGCAGCTGAAAGGGAGGCCTTGGGGCTGTGGGACAGGCATGCGTCCTTCCCCCCTGCCTGGGGCTGGGCTGTCTCTGGAGCTGCTCCTTGCCCCTAGGCTGAGCCAGCGTAGCCCTGAACGCTGGGCTGCCCCTGCCGACTCCTCACTTTGGTCCACAAAATGTCTGGGGACTGAAGTGGGACTTCGGCTAAACGGAGGCAGCAAGGTCCAAGCTGCTGCTGGGAAACCTCCACCCAGCTCCCAGCCCTGGGGGCTCTGAGTTCCTCCAACACTGCACGTTGCAGCCCCGACTCTGGGCACGTGAAGGAGCACCTCAGTTCTGACACGGCTGAGTCTACAGCCAACCCCAGTGCTAAAGAAGAACAGAAGAACTGCCGTTTGCTGGGCTGGACCATACGTCCATCTTGCCCAGTCTCCTGTGCCACCATGGCAGGGAGCGGACACTGAAAGGGAGAGTGAACTGGCTACGACCAAGGTTTCCCACTGTTCCTCTCTCGCTGGCAGCCTCCAGCATTTAAGGTCTAGGACATTCGGATTCAGAGGCCGTCTCTCGAACTCCCATGCTCAATAGCGAGTGACGCTCCCTTCCTCCAAACGTGTCCAATCCCTTTGTTAGACTCTCAGCTTCCACCGCCTCTAATGACCATGGAGTTCCACACTTTAATGACAGGCTGTGTGAATTTCTTTTGCTTGTTTTAACCTTACTACCTACTAGTTTCATTTTATGACCCCTAGTTCTGCCACCTGACCTGGCCCAGGGAGTGAAGGGAAGGAACTGGCTGAAAGCTGAGATGGTCTTTGGGGCTGAGACATGCAGAAACGGCGCCAGGCCCTTGTTCTGGGATGGCCGGGATCCCCTGCGGTGGGACCCAGACATGGGCAGAAGGCACTTGCCAGTGAAAGCTGCTCAATGCACAGGGGCAGGACGCAGTGCTGCAGGCTGGGGACAGGGCCCTGTGGGAGCTGGGCGTCAGGCGGGGGTGCACCAGCAGAGCCATGGGTCTGCTTTCTGCCCACCTACCCCAGCCCCTTCCCGCCCTCAGTACCTTGTGCTGGGGGATTCTGCGATGGCGTCTCTGGGCCAGCCAGGTGCCCGGCTCTGCTGCTCTCTGCTGGGAGAGCCATGTTCCCCGACCGCTCACTCTTAGTCCTGTTTTCTTCCGCTGACAAAGCTGTGGCTTTACTGTCTGGCAGGGGTGAGCTCAGCGCCTCCGCTCCCTGCGGCTTGGGACTCGCAGGCGACTTGGGCTGCGCTGTGCCCAGGGAAGGCTTCCTGGCTACTGGAGGTGGGATCTTGCTGGGCTTCCTCTGTGCTTGTGTCTTGCCAGGGGCTGCCTGGCATGGCTGGGTTGGCGCCGGGGCTGAGGAGCGCTGTCCAGAGAGATTCATCAGCTCAGCGACCAAGTTCCTCTTGAGGTCGGCCTGTGCGTCCGGGCTAGAGGGGGTCTCGATGACCAGCTTCTTGGAGCTCTTGGCAAAGATGAAGCTGGCCGTGGAGGCAGGCGACTTGTGGAGGGGGGATACCTGGCCATCCTTGGCATCCCCTGCAAGGGCCTCTGGGCCAGCAGCCACGGGGCCCGGGAGAGTCAACTTATTGCCACGGGCTGGCTGGGAGGATGCAGGTCCCGGCGCCTCCCTGGAAGACAAGGTGGAAGCCTTGAGACGTACGGCATTGTGGAGCTGGTTCAAAGGCACGGTGTCTTTGGAAGGAGCAGGCTGCCGCATGGACAGGGCCCTGCGGATGGGCTTCTGGGGCACAGGCTGGGCCTGCCTCACCTCGCCATTGGCACCCAACCCAGCCTGGCCAGGGGGCTGGTTGCTGGGGTCTGTGGCAGCATGGGGATCCACGCTGACCGAGCGCAGACGCACCATCTGCAGCAGGGAGGGCGTGACGATGGGCAGGTTGGCATCCTCCTTTGGCATGGGGCTGCTCTTGGTCCGACACGCAGGCTCCTTCTTGGGATCCAGCCGGGAGCCATTCACTGTCTTCTTAAGGCTTGCTTGAGGCTGGAGACCAGTGGGCAGAGCAGGGGGGGCTGGAGCTGCTGGTGGGGGAGGTGGAGCTTTTGCCCCCACCGGCTTGGGCTGGCTAGGCTGGGAGCCCGGCGGGGCAGCAGGGCCAGGCGTTGAGGCAGGAGGCGACTCCATGGTGGGAGATGGCAGTGCTGCCCCAGTCGACGTGCCCTCCTGCTGGATCCTGGAGGACACTGTGGCCAAGAAGGAGACCGAGGTTGCCCCTTGGCTGCCCTGCAGGGGTGCTGCTTTTGTGCCACTTGGCTGCTCCATGGCCGCGGGCTCCAGACGGGCTTCTGCAGCATCAGTGACAGGGAGATGCTCCGGCGGGGCCAGGGTGGAGAAACAGGCTTCGTCTGGTGGGGGGAAGTCTGCCATGGACAGGTCCTGCTCATCCAGGGCTGGTGGGGGTGGCGGGGGCCACAGAGCGTCCGGCAGGGTCTCCGGGGCAGTCTCTGAGCGGGGACCCTCTGGGCTCGATTCAGCCTTTTTCGCCGGCGGTGGCGGAGGGTGGTAGGAAGGGGGAGGAGATGGAGGGGGTGACTTGGTATCAGGCTTGGGGAGTGCCGAGGGCACCTGCTCTGCTGCTCTCGAGGCTCGCGTCTCCCGTGGGAGGGGAGAAGAGGTGGTGGGGCTGGTGAAGGGAGCTGCCTGCTGGGGCTTGGTGGGAGGGGGGGAGAAGGGGGCCGGCACCTTGGGGTGAGGAGGGATAATAAACTTCTCCATTCTGCTCTGCAGGGAGGGGATGGAGCCAGCAGGGCCTGGGCCAGCGGGGGGTGGTGGTGCCATCTCGGCGGGGGCTGGGTCCGAGGCCGAGGAGGACAGGGACGTCAGGGACGAGGACATGGACAGCGCGGGAGACTTGAGGGAGCAGACCCTCTCCGGCTTCTTTGGCTGTGGCCGCCTGGCGTTGGGGGAGGCGGCGTGAGGGCTGAGCCCCTTGCTGGGGAGCGTGGGGGTGCCGCTCTGGCTCGAGTACCCACTGGAGGGGGACATGGTGCGGTCAAAGCCGTCAGGGGAGCTGCGCTTCGGCACAGCCTGTGACTCCCTCAGCACCAGGACCGTGCCTTCCCCCCTGCCCTGCGGCCTCTCCCCCAGCACCGGGCTGCACCGCGAGATGTCGGGCGAGCTGGCGTCGGCCGAATAGGCCAGGCTGTCAGAGCGGATGCTGCTGGTCTCACTCAGCGAGGACGGGGAGAAGACCTCATCCTCGCCTGCGAGGCTCCGGCTGCCCAGGCGCAGCGTCCAGGGTGCACCGCTCTCGTGCTGAGGCCTGCGCTCTGGCTTGGGTGGCAAGCCCAGCACCTTCTGCTCCCTGCCAGCCGCCTCCTTCTCTTGGGCCTTCTGGAGCAGGGAGTGGGTCCTCCGGGGAGGTGCCGGGGGTTTCTTCATCTTCCTGAGGGAGACGCTGCGCACCGAGGAGCGGTCACTCCGCAGGCTGGCGGTGTCCGAGCCGTCCGCCACACTGCCGGTGCTGTAGGCAGGTGAGGCCCGGCCGCTG
The DNA here is from genome assembly GCF_001723915.1 of Gavialis gangeticus. NCBI lineage: Eukaryota > Metazoa > Chordata > Crocodylia > Gavialidae > Gavialis > Gavialis gangeticus. Next base: position 15,297,672 of record NW_017729015.1, on the reverse strand, counting down.
CTGCCCCCAGCGCTCCGCAGCCCCACCATCAGGAGGCCACGGGAGGTGGGCACAGGGGTGGACTTGGAGCTGGCACCGACATGGTTCACAGCGCTGTTGACACTGAGTTGATCCGTGTCCAACTTGCCCGCTGGCTCCGCCTCGCCATGCGGCCCAGCCTCCACCTTCCTGCTGCCAGAACCGCCGTGGGAGGAGATGGTGGAGCTGTTGGACACGATGGTCTCCGTGGACTGGGAGTGGCTCCAGTTGTCGCTGGAGGAGGAGGGCTCCCGGCTGCGGCAGCTGCTCTCGGAGAAGCGGGTAAGGGAGCGGACCGAGGCAGGGCTGGAGGCCAGGCTGCAGCGGCTCAGCGTCCGCACGCTGGTGCGCGTCAGGGCGACGACATCCACCATGGGGGGCAGGATGGCGTTGGGGATGATCTTGGACAGGTAGGTGCCTTGCGGAGAGATGGACATGACGGGGCGCAGCAGCTCGGGGGAGCCGGCGTGGGTGGTCATTCCTGGCACCGCCAGCGACTTCGGCCTCACCATGGGGGACAGCTTGGCTGCCGTCTTCCTCCCCAGCAGCGTGTCATCGTAGTACATCCGCTCGATGTGCTTCTGGAGGGCCGCCTCTGCCTCCGCCTCTTCCAGTGCCCGCAGGGACACGTGGGCACCACCTTCAGGTGCCGGCCGCTCTTGAAGCTTCCCGTCAACAGTTGGGATGCGGATGGCCTCGCCGCCATTCACCAGGATCTGGGGGGCCGTGCCCAGGGGACTGCTGCCCCGACCCACCTGCCCGAGGCCATCCCGGGGGGCGATGCTGCTGGGACGCACCTTTGGCTCATGGCCATTCCTCAGACCTGAGGGGAAGGAAGGAGCAAAGCCCCTATGTGGTGATACAGATACAGAGGGGCAGGCAGAGCCAGTGGGCTGGGCAGGGCTCAGCTCTTGGCCCCACAGGCTGCGCTGCTACCGGGAGGCGGCAGAGCCTCGCCTGCAGCCTGGGGCTGGGTTCTCCGCAGGGAGGGAGCTTTGTCCCCTCGGGAAGGGAGCTGCTCCAGGCGGTGCGGCCCATTCCCCTGCCCCCACTTACCGAGCTCCTTCTGGACATGGTGGGGGATGCCCAGCACGGTCGTCCTCCTCTCCTTCCTCCTCTTCCCGGCCTTCTCCGAGGACTTTGGAAAGGAGTCATGAGGCCGGAAGGTGGAACCTGGAATGCAACCAGAGTCAAATAAGGTCCCGAGCGTGTGAGCAGGGACAAGCCAGGGGGCATGGTCCACCCAGGACAGACGTCACCCTCCCCCCTGCCGTGGCGCTGGCCTTGCACCATCCTGGCTCCTGCCTGAGGGCAGAGGCCAGCCGGATGCGGGGGAGCTAGGCTCACGAGGCCCAGAGGGCTGCGTGCTCTGACTCTTTCTTTCCGTCCTTGTTTATCTGTTGGATTCCCAGTTTTCCTGCCGTGAACCAAAGACCCACCCCATAGGTGGGGGGCAGGGGGGACAGGGCTAGGGTCTGAGTGACTCTGAGGGTAACAAATGAAACAACAGAGAAGGGAGCAAGGCCAAGGGGCTGAAGAAAGGGTTGGGGGGAGGCACTGACCGTGCCCATGGCTCTTCCAAGGTACCTGAGATAAGGGCCCAGAGTTAGGCCCCTTAGCCACAGGGCACCTCAGATTGGTTGACCCTCCTGCTGGTGCCGTGCATGGCCTGTTTTGCTAAGAAAGCTGGGGGAAGCAAGCGAGGTCTCCTGACCTAATGGGGAGAGATGGAGACAAAGCCTGGCAAGGCATGACTACGGTCCCCTGGCCGCTCCTGCAACGGGTGCAGTCCTAAAGCCAGCAGCAGCCTCTGTCCCCACTGGAATCCCTCTAATCTTTGTGGCCCCGAGCCCCCATCCCCACCTGTCCGGCCCACAGCCCTCAGCTGGACTGTGCTGGTCCGAGCTGCCAGATCAACCCCACTCTCCTGCCCAGCCATGGTACCTTTCCGCTGGATCATCTCGGAGCGGACAGAGAGGGCATCCTCCGAGGCGCTGTCTGTCATGCATGACTGTGTCTGGCTGCAGAACGAGAGCTCATCGTCGTCCATGGACATGTGGGAAGACTGCCAGGGGGAACGTGGGTTCAGAGGGGGCCTGGGCTGGAGCAGATGAGCCGCTTCCTTCCCCTGGCAAGCAGCCTCCATGCCCCTTGCTCCTAGATGGGCCCCTCATCTGCTGGAAACCAGCTCACAGTGGGGCACTCCCCTACAGCCAAGCGTGCTGGGTCAGCCCTTGCAAGCAGACAGACCCCTCTCTCTGCGAAGCTGGACAGGAGAGTCCAGACGGGAGCTAGGGACTGTCCAGAGGGAGCAGCCCTGTCCTCCCCTGACAGGACGCCAGAGGGCACCACTCGCTGCACAGCTGGGCCAGACTGGCGCAATGTGGAGTCCAGACCCCCCTCGCAGCCCAGCCACAGTTCCTGCATGGCCTGGAGATGATCCAGGCACTGGGGACCCCAGTCCCAGGAGGGTGCCCGTGTGCACACCAGCCTCTCACCAGCAACATCAGCCCTGCAACCCTGCTCTCCCAGGGCCATTCAGGCTCAAACAAACCATACCGCTAAACCATGCAGTGCCGAGAAGCCCCCGTCAGGCCCCTCTCTCAGCGCCTGGCCGTCCACCTCGGCTCTGAGCCCCCGCACTTCCTTCCCAGGGCTGCTACCCTCAGCCAGCCACTCATTCAGGCCCCACCCAGCTGCTGAGACCTCTGTCAGCGCCTGCCCACGGGACTCCCAGGCCTGCACAGCCACAGGGACAACAGCGTCCAGGTGGCTCGCTGCCCAGGGCTGCCTGCATCCCCATGCTGGGGCGTGACCACCCTGAGTATCCACTTACCTGGATGCTGTTGGTATCTCCATGGTCCCAAGTGCCTTTGGTTTGCTTCTGTTTTTCTAGAAAAGCAACAAAAGGCAAAAATCCTTTAGGGGAGTGGCTGCGAGAGGCCGCCTAGGCTGGAGCAGGGCAGCACTCAGCAGAGCAGAGCTGGGGGCAGCAGCCAGCCACCCTGCGTGCCACCAGCTGGCAGGTGTCCTTTCCAAAATGAGCTGTGAGCCCTCAGGGATGCTATCCCCTGGGATCGATAGGCCCTCCCCCAGTGCTGCCTGCGTCTGCCGGCCCCCAGGCACTGGACTCTGACCAGCCACAGCAAGAGTGCACCCGCCCACAGCCGGGTCTGGGACGGGGAGAGGTTGCTGTGCAGCTGCAGGCTGGTGGCACTTCCACACCAGACTCAGCAAGGGAACTGGTGGGGAGTGTAAGCGGCTCTGCCCGTCACCTGCTCCACATCATCTCCAGCCTGCCAGCCCCTTGGGATGCTTCCCCTGGACGCATGTCCAGGGAGGCAAGCAGGGGCAGGAGGCCCTATCTGTTCCAACCCCCTGCCCGGTGGGTCAACTTGTGGAGCCCCTACTCCCACCCGCCACCTCCCCAGAGAGCAGGGAGGTGGCACAAAGCAAGAAACCACTGCAGGGCAGCATGGGGCAGAGGCTGCTCACAGGCTGCAGGGGAGAGGGTACAACGAACGAGGCAGCGATGCCCCTGCAAAGGAAATGCCCCGACAGGCGGGGGGGGGTTGCAGAGTGTTGCAGGATGGGGATGGGCAAGCAGGCCCCCTGCTGTGGCACAGACCTTGATGCTGCAGGGACTTGAGCCCCGCCTGAGCCTGGTTGTGAAGCTCCTCCAAGTGCGGTGGGCGGCTGCTGGGGAAGAAGACGTTGTCGGGGCCCTCGTCCCTCGTCCGGTACTGCACGCTCAGCCGCTTGTCATTCTCAGCCTTGGCAGCCCCTGGGAAAAAGAGGGAGAGTCAGCCCAGCGCCCCACAGCGAGGGGCAGCTCCAGCCTGAGGCCCCACTCGAGGCTCATCTGCACAGCTCCTCTCCCGCTCCCGCCTGCTTGGGATGGGGAGAGGCCTGGTACCCTTTGGCCACCCAAGCCTCAATGCAACACTGAACTGCTCTTGGCACCAGCATGTGGGAATGTCCCTTGGCTGGCCGACTGCTCAGCTGGGGGGCACCACGGGGCTGGGCAAGGGGGCAGGGAGCAAGGGGCCTGGACAGGAGCCAGTCTGCAACCGGGGACAGCAGAGGCCACAAGGACCTTGCGGAGAGGCAGCAGCTGGAGCCCAGGTGCCCACTCCCCCATCACGGGGTACTGCGCTCCGCACACTCTACACCCGTCCTGCCCCTGCCAGCCTGAGATGCCCACAACTCCTGCTGCACATGGGTGCAGCAGAGCAGAGCGCAGCCCTGCACTCCTGGCACCCTGCTGCAGGCACCCCATTGCGTCGGGCTGCACCATCTCACGCCCCAGGGACATGGGGAACACGGCCCAGGGGAGAACCAGTGCATTGCCTGCTTGGAGAATAGGAAATGAAGCCCCCACTCCACTCCCCCAGCACTGGGCGAAGGCCCACTGTCCCTCCGGGCTGTGCAGACCTTACAAGCCCAGCTGAACTCAGCACAGCGGGAGGTGGCAGACTGCCTCTTGGTCTGGGAGGCAGCCTTGGGAGCAGTCCCTGTGACCTCCCCCTCCCAGGGGGGCTGCGCCCAGAGCCCGAGGCAGGGAGCCCAGAAATCCAGCCGAGGCACCACATGCTTCTACCCCATGGCTAGAGCCAAAGGGAGGGCAGGGAGCTGGGTCCTGTTACTCAGCGCACTGCACCTGCAGCAACTGCAGGCAAACCCTGGCCTGGACTCCTGGTCCTGCCCGCAGCTGCGCCAGGGCTCTGCTCCCGTCCCTCCTCTCCACCCCCTTCCTCCCTGCTCCAGGCAGGGGTCGGCTCAGACGCTGCATAGCCTGGGTCAGAGCAGAAAACGTGCACCAGGCTGGCAGGGTGGGGCAGGGGCAAGCCTGAACAGGGCTGAGTATGTATGTGGGGAGGCAGGATTCCCCAGGACCGAGCACGCGTGCGCAAACAGGGAGGGGTGAAGGATCCTGCCCAACCTGTGCAAACTGTGCATTTAAACATGCTGCAAGAAGAATCAGATCAGGAGCAAGGAGAGGCCTCCTGCCCGACGCCCTCCCCCTGCTCCAGCGTCCCCGACCTGTTCCCTGCAGGCCCATCTCCCATGGGCACGGCTCGGGAGGACGCTCGGCAGGACGCAGGCGCTAGCTGGGCGTGTGCAGGGCTCCCGCCTGGCCGTATCCATTACATGGGCGCCTTTCACAGGCAGCTCCGCTTGCAGCCCGCGCTGGCCAGGGTGACCCACCCTCTTCCCCCGAGCCACGGGGCCGGCTCGGCTCCATTTGGAAGCAGATCCTGTGCCTTTAAACGTGAATGCACTGAACAAGCGAGAGCTCCCCAGGGCGTATCGCATGACTGATACCAGAACGATCTGTGCACCTTGCACGCCACCCAAACACCGCTTAAAGGGACAGGCCTCGCCCGCCAAGGCCGGCAGGCAGTGGGGCCTGGGCGCCAGCCTCCCCCCAGACAGCTGGAGCTGCAGGAGCAGGGGGACAAAGCCAAAGGGAGTGGAGGGCACCCCATGCCTTTAAGCCCATCCCCAATAACAGCAGCCCCGAGCCAAGGTGCCCAAGACCGCAGTGATAAACAGCAGAGCTCTCCCTGATCACCATGCCACATAGGCCAGTTCAGGCTCCCAGCTCCCCTCCATGCCATGGGGCAGGCTCAGCCTGGAACAAGCTAGCAGCACAGGGCAGGAACACCAGGCACCTTTGGGTGGCATCAAAGCTGTGTGTCATGGGCCCTACAGGGCTGGGGACAGAGGGAGATTTTCCTGGCAGCAGCAAGAGCCTGAGGGTAGATGCCGGCTCTGTCCCTGCCGCCTCTGGGGAGGTCTGCATGGGCTGCGGGGATCAGTGTGGGAGGCCAAACTCCACAGACTGATTACAAGACGACTCTCCCACATCACAGATGGGGAAACCGAGGCTCAGCAGGAAGTGACTCGCTGGCATCACAGTGTGTCCATGCAGGGGAGGGCCCAGTCCCCTGCGCTGGCTGCTGCATGCTAACCCTGCTTGGCTTGGAGATGTTGTAGCAGCACAACCACGCCAGCGCAAGGGGCACTGTACAGCAGTGCGAGCCCCAGGGTGGGTGCAATGAGCTGGGGTAACATAGCTCCAGCCCCTGGCAGCCCTCCCCGTACGTTACCCCAGCTTGTTCAGCCTCGGACAAGCAGAGCTGCACCCCCACCGCGGAGCTCGTCTTGCATCGCATGAAGGCTGTGCCAGGACAGCTACAGCGGCTCAGCGCATGTGCAGACGAGGCCCTGGGTATCCCTGCTGGACCCCGGCTGCCATCCCTCCTCCCCGCTGACCAGCTGCAAGGAAGAAGCAGGGCCCTAAGGGTGCCATAAGCAGGCTTCTATCAGCCCCTCCAGGGCCTGGGAGTTGACAGAGGAGGAAAGGAGTTGATGTCAGCACCAGCAGCTGGGAGCAATGAGTGATCAGGCTGGGGGACCTCGCTGGCACCCACACTCAGCACGAATCCCCGCTTCCCAGCCCTGAGCAAACTGCGCCCACGGTCCTGCTCCTTCAGCCTGGCAGCTCCTTCCCGAGCTCTGGGTGCTTCTCTCCAGGCCCAGCTTTCACCCCAGCGTGGTTCAAAGGGAGATCCCCATTGCCCTTTGTGCTTGCACAGCACGTCAGGCCTTCGACCACTCTCCAATCCAACCCCCAGGGGGAAGGGGGCAGTCCCCTGGGCACAGAGAGGGCCAGGACTTCACAGCCACCCCCCCAGGGACAGGTACTTTAGTCAATAACCATAACATGGGGACAGCCGGCGGCAGACAGCCATGGCTTGTGATGTGCCAGAAATCAGGCTGCTGACCCTATGAGCTTGATGTAAGGTCACACAGCCAGAGGCAGGACAGGAGTCTGGACTGGTTCACAGCCCATAGTCTTCAACCCACTTCTCTCCTAAGTGTGCTGAAGCCCTCCAGATGCTGACTCAAGGCCCCTCTGGGCTCTTGGCTCCGTGGCGAATCAATATGGCACAGAGAGGTTTTTAAGTGCTGCTAATGCTGTGGAGGTTTCCTCCCTGCCACCCAGACAAGCCAGCGGCTGCAGTCCCCAAGACCAAGCAGCTCCCGGCATCTTGGTCAGGGAATCAGACAGCACTGGCGGGGGCTGGTGACAGCAGGGGAGGGTGGTAAGCACACCGGGGTGGGGAGGTGGGAGCCTGCAGTAAAGCAAGAAAATAAACCAGGCTCCCTCCTCCCACCTGGGCATTCACACCCCTCTGATCGCACCTCCGGTGAGGCCCTCACAAGCCATGAATTAACCCAGCCACGGCACTAGGGGCAGGGGAACCATAAACCCATTTCCCAGCTGTGGAAACTGAGGCACACCAGAATGTTACCAGGAGTGCTCTGGAGATGGGAGAGGCAGCAGCTCTCCTTGCTCACAGCCACCTATGCTGTTAGGTCACACACCCTCCCCCAGCCTGGTGAAGCCATAGCTGTCCCCACAGGGGTCCCTGGTTTGCCATCGCCCATCAGTCACCACCAAACAGCTGCTCAGCAGCTGGAGGCTCCCACAGGCAGCTCTCACCAGCTGCCCCAGCCCCCTGTTCTGTGCTACAGGACCTGTCCGGAGAGGCTCACGGCTCTCAGGTCAGGGGGAGGCAAATAGTTCCCCTCCCGGGGGGTATCTCCGGCCAGCCCGAGCTTAGCTCAGCTCAGCTCAGCTCATCCCCCAGCCCTGCTGCAGTGGAGAGAATAACACTTTGTGGTGGGGAAGGGAGGGGAAGCAGCTGGCAGAGGCTGCAGCACCACTGCAGACGTGGATACCACCCATCTTCCTGGGGTCTGCAGAGCGAGCCACCAGTCCGAGGCTGCAGGCAAGGAGCCCCCGAGCACTGGAGCAGCCCCCACCTGCCCCCAGACCTCCCTCCGGCATTCGCACCCGGCTTAAAAAGCAGGCTGCTGAACGGCTGCAGCACCCAGCACCACACAATAGGGAAGGGACACAGGACAATGGAGAGGATTCCACCCTGCTAAGCCGCATAGAAAGAGGGATTGTCTTCCCTGGTCAGCGAGCCAACCCCGAGCGTCCCAGCCGTGCTGGGCCCAAGCCCGCAGCCCCGGGAGACCTGGCTGATGGGAGACGCACGCACGCAGGCTTCATCCACAATGCCCTCTGCTCCCAAAACGAGACCACAAAGACGCCAGGCTCCCACCCAGCTGCTCGCTGCTGCCATGTCAAGCGAATCTCAGCCTACTCCGCTACCCTGCCTCCGCCAGGCAAGCAGCAGCTGTGATTTATTCCATTAACTTCCTAACGAGCGAGGCTGGTGCCAGGGTGACCTTTTCCTGCCCAACCCTGCAAGGCAGGAACCAGAGCTGGGGTCCTCTGCACGCCAAGCAGCCAGCTCCAGCCATGCCCCCAGCAGCCGGTGGGAGTCCCGATGGCGTGGGGGCCAGGCGCGCTTGGAGATCTCTGGCAACAGAGGTTGTTTAAGGACGCCTGCACTCACCTTTCTTCTTAAAGAGAGCTAGGAGCGAGGGGAGGTTCCTCCCAAGGAAAACCACCATCCCTGCAGTGGGGGGAGCTCCCCTGGAGAGTCCTGCCTGGGGGCCAGCCGGGGCTGCCCTAGAGCACAGAGACCGCTGCCTTTCTCCAGCTGCCTGCCAGCATTCAGGATCCCGAGCACCTTCTGCTGCCTCTCGCTTTCCCACTCATCTGTGGCTTGCGTCCTGGCAGGAGGATGCACAGACCCAGGCGCGCAGCGCGGCTGCCGGCACCGCGGCAGCGAAGAGGGAGAGCAGGGCGGAGGACTGTGAACTCAAGGGCAGAGAGGGAGGCGGAGGCGGGGGTCTCTGCCTCTCGGTGGAGGCCGGGAGGGGAGCGCCTGCCAGCCCCCAGCTGTTTCACCAGAACTGCTCATTCACAGCAAAAGAAAAGCAGCCCCTCCTCTGCCCTCCTCCCTCCCCTCCCACCAGGCCCTGGGGCTGCCCCAGGCACAGCTGCTACATCCAGAGCACCATGGGGCTGGCAGGCCATGCCCAGCCCCACCTTACCCCGCTCCACAGCAGCGCCATCCAGAGATCGGACTCCTAAGCAGCGGGGCAGAGCGGGGCAGCCCCAAGGGCACAATCCTGCCCTCGCCCCCGGTCAGCCCCTCTCCCTGGGAATCCCTGCAGACCCGTCTGCTCCAGGCACTAGCAGCTGGTAGCAGAATTTGCCACTCTGGTGCCCACGGCAGCAAAGGTCTTCCCACGGCTAAGACGCTGGCCTGCCTGTGGGGTCGAAAGCCAAGAGAGCCCTGGGTGGGGAGGGAGCCAGGGAATCACGGACGGCCCCCCCCACCCTTATTCCTGCTCCCTTTGGGCCCCAAGGTAATGCCCTGGACAAGTCGTTGGCACCAACCTGTGTCTCTTCATGCACGTGGCTCTGTGAGGGTCAGCCAGGTCTGGGAAACGTGGCCTCTGAGGGCAGTCGGGGAGAGGAGAAGACCGAGGGGGGGATTTGATCACTCCCCTGGGGATGGGACCAGCAGCCACGGCCTTGCATTGCACCAAGAGAGACTTGGGTGGGAAAAGCCATCTCAGAGGATGGCTCGGTACCAGGACAGGTCGCAGAGCCTCCACCCTTGGACGCACAGCAGACAACCGCTGGCTGGGCTGGCCACAGCTGGCTGGGGTGAGGCACGGCCGCCTTCCCGGGGCACTAAAAGAAGTTGCAGCAAACGCGGAGAGGACGGGTGTGGCTCAAGCCTTGCGTCTCATCTTGGGAGGCAGCTCAGGCTCGGAGTGAGGAGCTTGGGATGACACAGCAGCCCTGTGGCCGAGCCGAGGCTACAACCCAGGAGTCTGTGCAGCCCTCGCCAAGGGATGCCCGCGTACCCCACCGACGTGCAAGCCCCCCAGTCTCAGCGGTGCTGGTGCCAAGATCGCTCGGGCTGAGCCCGCATCCTGGGCTGTGCTGCTCCCTCCCATCCCGCCGGGGTAACTGAGCGTCCTGCAGCCCAGGGGCAGTGCCCTCCCCTCCCCCTGCTCTGCTGGGGAGCTGAACCTCTCTCGCTCTCTTGCTGCTGAATATTCATCAGGGCTCTTGGCGAGCGGATTCCCCGGGCAGGGCAGGCCAGCGCCATCTGGCATGCGGCAGGCCTGGGCCTTTGAACAACCCCAGGAACATTGCAGGGGGTCGCCTGCAGCTGCAGCGCCGGAGACACAAGGGCCCTCCCTCACACTCCCGGCTGCCACCCCAGGCCTGCACAAAGCCCGGGGACAGCGGGCAGCTGGGACCAGCCAGCGCTGAAGGGAGGGGGTGGGAGGTGGGAAGCAGAGGGCCCCCCCCCGCTCCTTCATGTACAGCCCTGGACCCCGCCACGGGACTCCACCCCACTGCCCGCTCCGAGGCCCGGCCTGTAGAGTCCTGGCACGTGGGCGCTGCATCCCCCGGGGCACGGCCAGGCGCAGCCATCTGTGCAGGGATCGCGGGCAGATGCTCTGGGGGGATTCCTCTGCACTGCCAGATGGGACTGGTGTCTGCCCCCAGCCCAGGAACAAGAGGGGCAGCACACAAGCTGCTCCTGCCCTTGCCCCCGTACACCAATGGGGAGACTGCACCAGCCGGGAGAGCAGACCCCCCCACACACGCACCGGCTCCTTCATACGCAGGACCACCCCGTTTGCAACCTGGACTGCTCCCGAGTCCCAGAGCGCGCTCCAGCCTGTGTGATACCTCCAACGGGACAGGGGTTTCCCAGCTCCTTTGGCTACGGCTGGAAGCTCGGTACCCAAGAGGCGCAGGCAGCTTGAGGAAGCAGACAGCACCTTGCCCCTGAAATGCCAACAACCACAAGACACCACCTCCTTGCCCCACAGCTCCTCTCATAAGCTTCGCTGGAGCCGGGCAGGGTAAGAAGTGCAGCAGCGTGAGGAGGGCTGGCGGCCCCTGCACAGACACCTGCCTGGAGGGGGCTGTGGCCAGGGGGCCCGGCTGTTTCCACAATCCAGGTTGAAAGCGAGATCCTCCAAAAGGATGGGAGCAGCACTTTCTTGAAGCAGCGGATGTTGAAACAGCTGCAGCCCAGGGTATCGGCACCACACAGCACATGCCACGGTGGGCTGCCGGGGATATGCCCTGCTGCAGGAGAGCAGACCTGCTCTATCCCCAGACCCACCCTGTCTTGAAGCTGAAGCCACTGGAGCCTCCCCACTTCTGCTCAAGCTCCCAGCCCAGCAAAGCACTGGACTGCACCCACTTGAAACTGCAATGGCAGGAGACGGTCACCCATGCTGTAACCTGGGTACAGCCAATACCCTGACCCTTGTCAGCTTATCCAAGTGGCCCCTCGTGATAGCAGAGGGTCAGAAATATGGGTTTCCTCCTCATCCAAGAGCTGCCAGGGCACTCAGAGGATAGGCTGCTATTTAGCTCCCCTCTGACCTGGTGGTCACAAATGCACACACAAGTGCATGCACACACCATCTCTGGGCACAAATCTGCCAGCACACTTGATGAACATGCACCACAAGCAAGTCTTGCAGGAAGGGCTCCTGGGCCAGCCTGCTCCAAAATACCCAGCTGGGCATCCTTAGAGACCAGACCAGGAAGAAGAGCTGAAAGGAAAGCAGGCCGGGGCCTTCCCACCGCAGGCCAGGGAACGCTCTCCTTGAGCCCGTACTTCGTGCAAGCACCAAGAGCAGAGGGTGAGATGGGCTCTGGGGTTCGGCCCAGAGGGTCCCCTACTTTAAAGCAGATGCTCATGTGTGGAAAGCCTATGTCCTTAAACCAACACGGCTACAACCAACAACCTTGCAGCTCAGAGGAAGCCGGCTGTCCGTTGTGGGGCACAAGGCAAGAGAATCCCATGTCGAGCTGAGACAGAACCAGATGTTCCCAGCTGTGCACAATGCACCATCCTAGTAACAGCGGAGCAAAAGGGATGGGGGGCTGCAATCGGGACAGGGGGTTGTGGCTGAACAGCCAGGCAGAAGGGAGGATGCCAGCAGAGCTACATGGGAGGACGATCCCAGATGGGAGCGGTTGCTGGCTGGTCTGGAACAGGGGAGGGAGCTGCCAGCCCTGGCCATGCCTCAGCCAAGTAGCCCCAGGCTCTATGGCTTCCCCCCAGCCCCAGGCCCCATCTGCCTGCAAACATCCAGCTCAGCCTCCACAGCAATGCCCCAACTTGTCTTCTCCCTCTGCAAACCATCCAGGAGGCAGGGAACACCCAGCTCCCGCAGCCCCCTTCCACCACGGCTGACTCACAGGAGAGGAATGAAGAGGAGGGGCAGAGCTGGGGGTTGGCCAGAGGGAGGGGAGCTGCTGGGGCCTGGGAACGAGAGGAGAAAGCCCTCCTCTCTGCAGTGCACAGTCCGGGGGGCTCTCAGGGCCCCATACAACACCAGTGTGCCCTCCCCCAGCCCCACACCTCCTTCTCCAGTCCTAGCAGAGCCAGGCCCAGCGTAGGCTGCAAGGTGCTGAATGCCCCCCCAGCAAGCAGGAGCATGTGGGCTTCACCGGCGCCCCAGGCAGAGCCTCGCCAAGAGCCCGTCACACACACACTCTCACAGCACACTGGGGCACGAGCCAGCAAGGGCCAGATGTGCATGCATGTGGCCAGGCAATAGGCCCACATGCCGAGTGGGGAGAGCAGCTGCACCCCACCCCTAGAGCCCAGCACCCTCGCCCTCATGCAGGCTGCCCGCAGCTCAGCCCTGAGGAGGGGCAGAGTCAGCTGAGGTTTGCAAATGCTGCTCTGAGCATGGAAAGCCCCAGAGAAGTCGTCCTGTGGACACCACTTGGCGGGAGAGGTCCCAGAGCCCTTCACAGCCTGTACACATCCACCACCACCAAAATGCTCCAAGCTCTGCCTGCCAGTGCCAGCTCTCTGACTCCTAGGCATGGCAGAGGTGGCAAAGGTGGAGCCAACGCTGCAGAAGGATTAAGGTCCTGGCGCCGTGCCTCCCCCAGAGCCAGCTCCACAACCAGTCGGGTGGCTTGGGTTGTGCCAGCTGCCCAGACAGGATTCTTCCTCTGATGGGGTGCAAGGACGCTGTTTCTGTACAATGAGCCCTGGCGTGTTCACCTTTCACTTGGACGCACCGTCTCTGCCAGGGTGACCTGCTTGCCCATGGTGCCACACCTGCCCTGCCCCACAGCAGTGCCAGGGCCTCGCCCAGGGGACCTTCGCTCTTCTGCCTGCCCCGCTTCCCTTCCACGTGCGGCACATGCCTAGCTGTCTACGGCACACGCAGTGCACACCAGGGCAAGCAGCTGCTTGCAGAGGTTGCCGCAGCTCTCACTGGCATGCAGACAGAAGGGTGGAGCGGACAGCAGGCCCTCCTCAGCCCCGGGTCCTCGCAGGCCAATGGTGTGACCCAAGCAAGGCACGTAGGGCCGGGCTCTGAAAAGGCAGAGGTGCCTGCTACCTGCTGTGACCTGGGAGCGCAACACCACAGTCCCTTGCCAAATCTGGTGCCAAGGCCCATGCTTTCAGAAGCAGCTGCTGCTTTGGAGGACCTCAGCCTGAGACACCTACACCTTGTGCAGTGGTGCCAAGCGCTCTCTGCTCCCCGCAACTCCACCGGGAAGCCACGGAGGCTGTTTTAATGTTCAGCCTCTCCAGAGGGGGTAAAAGGGGTAAAAGCCTGGAAGGAACCCAAGGTTTGGCTCCAGGTTCTCCAACGCGAATCGGGATTCGGGTGATAAATGATAGTGTTTTTAAGCACTCTTCTGTTTGATGAAGGAGCTTGTCCAGCATCCAATCCCTCGTCTGGCAAGTCCCTGCATGAATTTCCATCCTCCTGGCACGCAGCAGGGCCATCTGAGGAGTGCAATAACACTGCCAGGGGCTGTGGAGAGGGTACCCCATGCAGTCACACCAACTCTTGGCAGCCCCTTCCCCACCTTGCTATTTTCCTGGCACAAAGTCCTTGCTGGGCCGAGTGAACAAGGGCCAGGAAAACACTCCTCCAGAGTCAGTCCACATGCCCATTCCTAACTGCAACAAGGATCCCACACAGAGGGGAAAATAAAGCTATTCCAAAATGCCAGGTCCCAGCCCTGGCACAAGGGGACGAACAGCCTAGCTACTCTGATTCTCTGCGTGGATCCCTCTGCACGTATGGAAAGCTACAGGCTGGTAGAGCGTAACCAGGCACAGCCGCAGAAGGGGAAGTCTCGATGCAAGTTGAAGCAGCGAATGGAACAGACCAGCAGCCCATCCAGTCCCGCCGGCTGTCTCCAGCACCAGCCTGTACCAGCTGCCCTCAGAGAAGGGAGCACACTTTGCTGCGCCATCCTAGTTCATAAGAGGGGAATCCGGCCGGCCCTAGCTGGTGATCCTTCCCGCCCAGCGCTAACCACGAGCGCCCCAATCTCAATGCACAGCAACGCCTAGCACCCTCCTCCTCTGGCTCTGAAAGCCCATTGCTAATAATGAGGGATTGAGCTGGGCAAATAGGAATGGCTCAGCCCTCATAAGCCTTGAGATGTCATTAGAAATTGTCCCCCAATTTACAGAGCGAGACAGAGACAAGCAGGGGCACAAAGATGCTGAACGACCTGCCCAAGGTCACGCAACAGGCTGCAAAGCACAGGTGTCCTACAGCCACTTGCAGGCTCCCATCACGAGGCCTCGCCACCCCGAGTCTCACTCCGCCACGTGTCTGAGCTCTGCGAGTTCATGGCACGCAGCCTGGGACCAGGCGGCAATGGGCACAAGCAGCCTTGAGCACCCCGAGGCCTCCACATGGGGGAAGCTAAGGGGCTGGTGGCAGTTCACACTCCAGCCGGGACCACGGGGCTGCAGAATGGCTATGCCAGGGCCTGGCCTAGGCCGAGGCGATGCCACAGCTGAATTCCAGATCAGGGCCCCAGGGAGGGCAGAGTCCTCTAGGGAACAACCTCTCAGACTCAGGAGCCCCCTTCCATGTTCCTCCAGCCCTGGACTGAAGACCAGCCGAGTGCGTCTGTCCCAGCACTAGCGATAACCCCAGCCCCATTCCAGTTTCACTGAATCCCCACCCCTGTGCACTGGGCCCTGTCTGCCCTCCCGAGAAAAGCTGCCTAGCAGGTTTTAAGGTAAATACAGACTCCCCCTGCCCTGGAGCCAGACCCAGGTAGGAAGGACCCAGGTAGAGGGGGGAGAGCTCAGGGGTAGGGGTGGGGAGGAGGCGGCTTGCTGACCATGATCTTGTTCAAAGCCAGACAGGGTCAGCTCAGGTCAGGGCACCGACAAACCTGAGGCATCAGGGAAAGTCAGCGAGTTGGCTGTCAGCGAGTTGGCAGGCTGAGTCCATCCTGCCTCCATGCACCAGCCCAGGGCCACAGGGCACCACGAGGCTGGAGGGACCGGCCAGGCCACGACTCCAGGAGTTTTGGAGATCCCATCCAATTTTTATTCCAGGCAAGGGTTTGCTCAGCTGGAGGCCTGGCTCCATTCCTGTTCCAGGTTCAGTTAGAGGTACTGCTCTTCGCTTCCTGTCCTAAGCTTGCAGGGGGCTGCAGGGCACTGTAAAATCACTGCTGTGCTTCCCCCTGCAGCAGCTGGCTGCTTGTAAAGCCACCTCACACACACACACACACACACAAACACAAACACACTCGGTGCGCAAGGAGGATTAATGCACTTTGCTAGGCCTGTCATAACTCGGTGACCGGATTCTCTCCTACAGCCCACGTGGGGACGGAGGCCAATTACAGGCAGCATGGCATATGTGCCTGACACGGAGGCAGCACCCTGCAGCTGACCCTTTTGTACAGGCTCTCTCCATCACGTGTGTGCTCCCCCAGCCGCTTCTCATCACGTGTGTCCTGTGCTGCATAGTCATTAAACGTGTCCCCCCAGGTCTTTGGGAAGGGACGGACTTTGCAGAGAGCAAGGTGGGGAGTTGGTTGGGTTAGAAGCACTGATGGAAAGAAGAGACAGGCAGTGCCTGCACCATGTCCTCCAGCCAGGCACCAGCCTGGTGCCCCTCTGTGCTCGGGGCATCAGGGAATGGGCTCGTTTCTGCCCACTCCTCCGCAGGGAACCAGCTGGCAGTGGGAATGAGAGCAGAGAAAACAAGTGCTGGGAACCACAGGGTCCACACAACCTTGTGACATGGAGCACTGGACACGCCGAGTGAAACGGTTACATGAAGAGTCCCTGCGCCTCCTCTCCCAAAAGGCACACCAAACTGGGTCGGATCTTCTCTTACCAAGTGGTGGCTTGTTCACACACCCGGCCCAATGCCTGGAGCTGGCCAGAGAGGATCAAAGGTTTGTGGATAAGCCGCTCAAAGTGGGAGACAACAGGAGCCAGTAGACACCTGGGTCTCCTTGACCCAGCTCAGAGCTCTGACCCAGGAGACACCACGCACTCTCTCCCAGGCTGAGGCTATGGGTGGTTACAGCCACCGTCTTCTCCAACACAACGCTCCCAGATGCTGGCATCCTGCGTGGCTCACGACAGTGTCCCAATGGTGTAGGGGTGACTCCAACTGGCCTTGGGGAACAAGTAGCTGCTGTTGACACATGGCCGTGCTCTGCTTCTGCAGAAACCTCAGGTCTAACAGGTGCCAAGGGGGAAGCAAGGTGAACCTTGGACCCTGTGCCAGTGCCTACAGGCTCTCAGATGCCAGCCGGCTTCATTTGCCATCCTGTTCCCACCGGATGGAGTTTGGCCTGGAGCCACGTTCCGCTCCCTTGAGTCAGCGAGCGCCTGGCGGGTCCATCCTGATAAGGCTGAGATAAAGAGCCGCAGTCTCCGTGGAGTTCAAGGGCGGTGACGGCCCTTCCCAAGGCAGCTCTATTTAGGGTGCAGTACAACCCAGGCTGGGACCTATCTCGGTGCCTAGTGGGCACAGCTCCTACCCAGGTACAGCCAGAGCTTCTGCATGCACAGCCTCCCGCAGGGGCTGCCCAACTCTGCTGCCCACCCTTCCCTGCCCTTGGGGGGTGCCTTTCCACCAGGGGGATCAGAGAGGGGGCAGCTGCTCCTGGAGGGAGGCACCGGATATGGCTGTAGATGCACAAGCCTCAGCTGCTTCCTCCCCAGACAGGGAAGCAGGAGCCTGCCTGGGCCCGGGCTGCCCCACACCGAGCATAGGCATGGCTCCCCTGAGCGCGCCGCAGACCTGGGCTGAGCTGCAGGTTGACGCAAGAACCAGCAAAGCAGTAGGGGAGAGACACCAGAAGGAAGCCAGTTTGCAGAAGGAAGGTCCCAAGGCAAGGACCAGCTGCTATATGTCCTGGGGACTGAATTTGGACCTTCTCTGGCAGAGCAAGCAGTGCTCAGCACCAGGCTGCAGCCCCCCTCCCGCAGCTACAGATGTGCCGCAGAGGGAGCAGACTCGGCTTGGAGCAGCTGGAGGGCCCAGCTGTGGCCGTTCAGGCACTTTTAGGGGCAAGAGAAGATGGAAATGCTGCTTCCAGCCCTGAACACACGCCGCTCCCAAAGGAATAGGAAGAGCCTGACCCAAAGATGCTGATGATGGGCATGACAGATGCAGGGCAGGTGGGGCAGCGAGGTAGATATTTAATCTCAAAGGGAAGAGCTCCTCTGACTGCTTTGGCTACTGGTCCAGCTAGCAGCGATCACTGGTCAGTCCAGGAACTGAAGCCCTAATCCATCCCCTGCCCCCAGATGAAGGGCTGTGAAGGGGGGAACTCCCTGACTCAGCACCGCCTGAGAAGGTAACACCCTGAGGACAGGGCAAGTCACCCCCTGCTCTCCTGGGACCCCCCAAACCGGCTGAATCCCAGCCCCAGAGGCTGCTCGGCCCCTGCAGCAGCTCGGCCCGCTCCCGGGCTTCCCCACGCTGCTCCCAAGCACACCCTGCCCCCCGCCTATTGATCCCTGCCGTGCGCTCAGCAAAATGCTGAAGCAACACAATGCAAATTCTTTCGCTTTGTGGCCTCCGATCGGTTGCCATGGAGCCGCGGGCAGAGAACAAACAGAACTCGCTCCATGTGTCCTCAGCACCTATTGCCCGATGCCCTTCCCTCCTCCCCTGCTTCTGCCATGCCCCTGTGCCACATCACCCGGGCCCAAGGCTGGTGGTGGGTGGGTGGAGCGCCCCCTTTCACACTTCCAGCCCAAAGCCCCTCCAGCAACAGGGATCACGGGTCTGGGAAGGCCCCCCCAGGCCTCTGTTGTTGCAGGTACCACATCCCACAGTGAACTGATCCGACTCCACCTTAAAGACTAGCCAAGCCCTCTGCTCCCCGCGGCTCCGGCTGGAACCTCCCTGCCCAAGGGCTCCAAATCTGCTTCTCATTCCCGACCTAAATTTATTCATGGCCGATTGGGCCCATTTGTTCTTGTGCCAAGGCTCGAATCGCACTCCCCCCTCCCAGGTGTTTACTGCCCTAATGCATTTGCAGAGAGCAATCCCAGCCCTGCCCAGCCCTTGCAGAGAGCAAGCATCACTGATCTGAGACCTGGGAGGAGCAGAAAGGCCTCCAAATTCATCACACAGTGCTGTCAAGTGCTGAGCCCTCTCCTCCTCCCAGCACCAGTAACCCCCCACCAGTGAACCCATTCGATCTCCTGCCTCATTCTTCGGAAATAACTCCAACCAAGCTGCCCTGCAACTCAGTGCTCTGGTCCACAGCCCAACGCCCCCATTGCTAGAGGGCCTGAGGGACTCTGTGCAGCTATTCCCTAGCATGGAGAGCTGTGCGGACACAATTTGCAAGGGAAATGGCCTGAACCTAAACCAAAGAGGGAAATTACAACCTCTCCACCAGGAGAACCATGTCCATGGGGCAAGGGGAGATGCACACGCCACACCAGCACACCCAGCAGCCCAGCCCTCACACCCTGGGGGACAGGCACAAGGGAGAAGCAGGGAAAGCCCCTGCCAGGGGAGGCAAAGCTGACGCACACAAGGAGAAGCTGCACTTCAGCTTGCTTCTGGTCTCTCTGCATAAAGGTGGCAGCCCCCCGACTAGCCCCCTTTCCCAGATAGCCCACCCTGCGGCTGGAAACACTGGTCTGGATGACCACAGGGCCCTTCTGCCAGCCTTTCCCAGGGTGTGACCCTGCATTACGAGACAGAGTGGTTTTGGGTGCCCCTCACCAGCCAGAAAGAGAGGGAGGGTGACATACAGGCCACAGGACACAGGATGAGGCTCAGCATCACGAACCAGAAATTCCTGGATTCCCATCCTGGCTCCAGCACTGACTCCCTGACTGACCCTGGGCAACTCACTTGACTGCTGCATGCCTCAGTTTCCCTACCTGCAAAATGGGGAAGGCAGCACCCATCTGCCTCCCAGGAGAGCTCATGAGGGATGGTGAGGCTATATTCAAGGTAGGCTAAGCACTGTGCTTTCCCCAGCCTGCCCCCCCTTTCACCTGCAGCTTCAAGGTCAAGTGGCAAAGGGAACTGATAACAGGACTGAGGCCTTCTCTTTGCAGGAGTGCAGGTTCACAGGGAGGGGTTTCCAAGAAGACTCCTCAGGCTTTGGTTGCTTTGGTTCATATCCATTTAACTCCAACACATAATGAATCATTCAGATAAACATTTGTTACCGGCCCAGCAGCTGCAGCCCCCCAGATGAGGAGCTCAGGCTCCTGACCCCACTGCTCCAGATAAACCAGACTTGGCATCCCAAAGAAACACACCTCCTCTCCCCCAAAAAACCCTCGTTAAGAAATCAGCCACCTGCAGTGCCCCTGCAAAACAGCCCCCTCCTTTGCAAACCCTGAGCAGGTCACCTCTGAGCTGCACCTTGTGGGGAGTTTTGCTTTGCTTTGTCACTCCCTGAGCTCATGCCAAAGGCTTTGAATCCTGTCCCAGCACCTGTTTACCTTGTGGACAGCTTGGCTCACCTGTCCCAGTCGTACCCATGACACCTGCCAACAGTCCAGGCAGCAAGAAATGCGGGAGAGAAGGGGGATGAAATCGGGGTGTCAGAGTGTGTGTGACCCTGCCATGGGCTGCCAGTGGGAGCCTCCTGTGGGGCATGCCCCCAAAACCCTGGGCTGTGAGCAGGGCACTGGTAACACACGCACACACACACACACACAGAGCTATGTGAGCACCGGGAGCCAGCGCCTGCTGCAGACGTGTTCGCTTGCGTGGGAGAAGCAGGTTCTGAACCCTTCCCCACTCCCCCGGGGCCTGGCAGGGAGAGGACCCAACCTGGGGCTTCCCAGGCAGGGCTGTGCACAGGGCCTCAGAGGAAAGCAGAGGAATGATAAGTAGACAAGAGCCTTCAGCTCCCACCTGCTGCAGCCTGTTCTCTGGCTTTCACCAGGCCAGTCTGATGCCCCGAGTGCTGGGACTCCCATGTTTCCGTGTGGAGACACTGCTGAAGCACCTGAAACTCCCTGCGCCCCGATGCTCAGGGGAATTAGGAGCAAGAAAGTGCCAATCCTAGTGCCTGGACAGGGACAAAACTACTCAAAAGAACTTACTTCCTTAGATTTTCAACCCAGCCCAGCCGCTGACTGGTGAGGGGTCTCACGGCAGGACAGGTGCCCCCTGCCCCACACACACTATGATCCCAGGGTGGGGGTGGCGGGACCCAGCCCATGCAGCTCTCCTGTCCTGCCTCTGCCATGTTTCTTACATTTGAACCTGCAGCCCCAGAGCAGCGAATGCCCTGCAGCCAGGAGACAAAAACCGGGCATTGTTCAGAGCTGAGCTTTCTGCTGCATCTCCCAGCCTCCTGCAGCAGAGGTGCCTTCTCACAATGGCACGAGGGACGAAGCACAGATCAAAGGACAGCCCACGCCTTGCCAGCCCGCTCCTGCTGTGGGCTGGGCAGACGCATGCCGGGAGCAGCCACGGGATCTAGTACCGGGGTTAACTACAGGAGAGGGAAAACTCTATACGATCCCATAGGGCACACGGACAGCCCAACTCCCCTCCAAGACATCCAGGCACTGCAAACGGCCATCAGACTTCGCAGCAACTCTTGGGTATTGACAAAAGGGAAACTGAGGCACAGAGAGAGAAAAGGCAGTGGCTTGCAGCTAGAAAGACAAGAATGGAGGAGTCCTGATAAGAACAGGATCATCTGCTCTAACCACAGACCCACCAAGCAGCTGAGAAGACAAAAACACACAGGAAACAAATTCACTGGCAGGCAACTGCACTGACAGTGCTGGAAAGCCCACGGGTCAGCACCCAGGAGGGAGCACAATGAGCACGTCACCAGCCCCAGAGCAGATTAGGATCTTTGTCAGCCCCACACTCCCAGCTCCGCCAGACTGCAAAGCTCCCAGAACAACCAGCTCCTTCCAGCCTCGGGCGGGGGAAGAAAAAGGGCTTGGACAAAAATGCAGCCCCAGGTCCGTCAGCCCAGGTACAGCCCTCCCAGACACCTGGCCCCAGGGACAAGCACAGGGACAGCAAACTTTCTGGCAAGGCGCGGGGGGCTTTTTCACGGCGCCATGCCAACACCGCCAGGTCAGGAGCCCCCTCCCCACCCCACGCCCCTACCTGTCTTCAGCTTCCCAGAGCGGCCGAAGTGCCAGAAAGACCTGGCCTTGGTGACAGGGGGGTTCCTCTTGTGGTGAGTGTTGCCCATGGTCCCGGCGGGCACAAGAAGCACGTGCCCTCCCCCTGTCCCGGGAGGAGGTGGCACAAGGCGCTACATGACTGAGCCGCGCAGGCTTCCCTGGGCCCGCTGCCAGCCGTGGAGAGCGGGTGGCTCAGCTCCGGTGTCCCATCCCTCCAGCTGCAGCCCAGCCTGCAGCCTTCCCCACGCCGAGCTCTGCCCGAGCCAGAGCCAATCGCAGCCGGTAGAGGAGGGGCCTGCAGGATCACTTGTCCGCTCTCTGCCCTCCCTACCTCCGTCCTATGACTGCCTGCTGCCTCCTGCCTCTCTCTCCCCCCCATGCCTCCACGTCAGGGTGGCTGCCAGCCTCCACAGCTCTCCCAGCAAAGTGGGTGACAGCCAGGGCTGGCTTCAGGCTCTTCAGCGCGTTGTTCTTCATGCACTATGAAAATAAACACAGCCTGCCCCATCCCCACCTCCATCAGGCACGGATGAGGTCACCGGTGCCAAAACCCAGTTGTGGGGGTGACCCCCATATCCCACGGGAGGCAACAGCAGGAGCAGGGGGTGGCAGTAGCAGAGGGGCCCTCTCGGAGTCTCGAATACAGACCCCAGCTGGGATCCTCGCACGCAATGCGTTCACCCTCCTCCCGTGAAATCGCAGCAATGCAGCTGGACACGGGATGTGGCATCCAGTGCAAGTTTGCACAGGTCGTTTTACAGAGCTCTCAGCCTGGCCCACATCAGCCTGCAGGGCAGGGTAAACTGAGACGGACCACGAGGCAAGTGATACCACCCTGTCCACACGCACAACGGCACTAGTTTACCTGAACCGAATTAAACTGCCAGCACTGGTGAGCGCACAGGGCCCGAGACAGCAAGCTCTGGGAGGCAGGCAGCCCCGCGGAGGCTCGCTCTGCCCAACTGCAGCTTTCTCTTCCTATTCCAATTAGAAAATTTAATGTTATGAGGGCAAGGAAAGGTCAGCTGGCCGGACCCCTGGCACCACGTGATAGGAGTTTAATTCCTAAAGGCCGTGATTATGGCTCTGGCAGATCCCTCTGGTGATTCATCAGCTGTTCTGCTGAGGAGGGTTTGTGGGTAAGGCACAGGATTAGGAGCCAGGAGATACAGGTTCGACTCACAGCCACGCTGGAGGCCCTCCACGCAAACTAGAGGAGCTGGGCCTGTCTCAGCTCCCTGCTTATACAATGGAGATAATCCGACCTCCTCCTTCCCCAGCTGCTCATCTTGCTGATTTGAGCAGGGACTGCCTCTTACTACATACCGTGCCCCACACATGGCGGCTTCTAGGCCCAGGTGCAATACCCATGACTAAGAGCTGCCGTGCCCAGTGTGTCAGTGCATGCTCTGCCTCCAGGGACACTGGGTGTCCAAAAAATTATTGAGTAAAACACCCACCCCCATCCTCACACACAACTCCCCAATGTCACTGCTGACTACACCCTGGTTCCTGACAGACTTCTCCCCAGGCAGCTGGGATCAAACCAGGATGTGGCCACAAGTAAAACGAATTGCAGAGTCTCTGCTTAGTGACTCAGAGATATTTTCACCGGGACTCCAAGACCACTCTGACAGGTGTCTCAGGCCGTTGTCACGTGCTGGCACAGAGTCTCAGTCATCAGAGGACAGGCAGGGCTATGCTTGCTCTCAGGGCCTGAAACCAGGAGGTGCTCCATTATAGCTGCTTCATTGCAGCGAAAGGAAGAACTCCCTGCTCCACACTGCCTCCCTCTTCTCTGCCCAGCCGGTAACTACAGCATTGAGCAACGGTGATGTTGGGGGTCACGTCTTCCACGTGAAGCATTTTCCTCCTGAGCTGCCTTAAAAGGAACGAGCCTGGCTGAAGGCAGCAGGAGCACTGCCCCAGACAGGGCCAGGAAGTCCCCTCCCTTCCCAGCAAGGGGCTAGGAGCACGTGCTCCCCTGTGATCATGACACCTTGGGCTCCACCATCTCCAATGCCAGTGGGCAGACCACAGGCAAGTCCAGCTGGCATACATGGCCCTCCATGGACCGGCCAGGGTCCAGGTTTGCTGGGATTAGGGAAGGACAGTGACTCCTCTGGGCTGGGCTGGTTTGGCCACTGCACAATAGCACTCTGCTCTGCTTGGGGGGCTGCTTTCAGTCCTGGCTGACTCTACAGCTCCTTCTACATCAATGGCAGGGATGTCACTCCTAGAGATGGCACAGCTCAGCCAGAGCCCCACCACCTGCCCCTCTGAGAACAGCCCATTATCCAGCCCTTACTGTTTGCATTGAAGCAGACACCTGCCCCCAGGACCCATCATGCAACCCTTCCCTGTCATGGTCTTGTCCTCACACTAGCTGGGACTCTAGTTAGCTGCACACATCTCTGCCTTCTGTGCTCAGTTCAAAAGGCTTTGCACCCAAGTGCCCACTCCGAATGCAGTCCAGCAGCCTGGATGCATTACAGACCCTCCCCATGCCATTCCCGTCAAGGAAGCACTCGCAGGGCTGGAAAACCAAAGCACAGGTAAGCCAGCTACAATACAACAGGCAGCCAGCATTTACCATGGAAGAACCCCCCTATCTATCCCCCAAGGTGGTTAAGGTAATAGGAGGGAGCGAGGGTGATGAGATATGGAGCCTACCATTGCTGTGCAACTGGTTCAAATGAGACTCCAGCCTTGCAGCCACCAACAGCCCTGGCTGGTCAGCAACCTATGTGAATTATGTTGATGGGCTCAGCCAGGTCCTGCAATCCAGGTACCCTGAGGGGCAGCACCAGAGGTGAAGCCAAAGCCCTAACTGGATCACAGAGCCTGACCTCCACTCTTGGCCCTACAGCTGCTTCCTTCAGGTGAGGACTGGGAAAGCATGGGCTCTTCCTCTTCTGTGCATAAACTAAGCACTTCAGGGCTGGCAGTCTGGCACCTTTCCACCCTAACCCCCCAGTAGCAGCCAGCTCCCCTGCCCCAGAGAGCTCTCTCCCTTCTATACCAAAATGGCTACTATCTCCAGTCATCAGGTACTAGCTTTCAACCTACTGGACTGATGGGCAATAGAGAAGAGACCCTTCTATCCTGGCATCTCCAGCCCTCGGACTTGCTACCTCTGATCCCGCCGCAGATTGATCATAGAGTGCAATGTGTGCTCCTGTAACGGAGAAACTGAGCTGATCAGGACAAAGGTAACGCAAAAAAATGTTTAAGATCCCAATGCCCAAATAGAAACAAATACCCAGAAGGTTTTCAACTTGTTTCCTGCTATGGCCCAAGTGCTTGTAGGCCCAGGGCTGCACGTCCCCTCCCACAGCTGATGACAGCACCAACGCCCATAGCAGGGGAAAAAGTTTGGCTCCCTGCTCAGATCAAGGTGCCCAGGGGCACATCAGCCATAGCATATGAAGGCCAAGGGCTTCAGACCCATATGAAGGCCAAGGGCTCCAGCTCCAGCTTGGCAGGTAAAGACTTTTTAACTTCATCTTTGCTCAGCTCTTCACCTTCCAGTGGCTTGTGTTCCCTTCTGCGCTAGAGTCAAAGTCAATGATCATATTGTCTTATGAAAGAAAACCTCCCTTATACAGAGAAATCTGATTCCAGCAAAGTAGCTTTATCGGATCTTATGGGACATTATTTGCAAGAGTATTTCTTCCCGTTGTCTCCAGGTGGAATGGCTGTGGTTGGAAGACACACCTCTCTTTGTTTAGCAGAGGAGCTGAGTTTCCAGCTCAGACCAGCCAGTAGATTCCTGTTGTTCAGATATCCTGAAATGTCACTCTCTGCAGATTAACAAATTCATGCCCAGATACATGGCAACAGTCCCACTGAACAAGAGCCTCAGAGGCAACATGTCCAGCAGGCTACACTGCCTTGCTTCTATCAAGTGAGCCGAAACCCTCCCACACTGCGACACAACGGTGTCATCGCAGCGGCGACACGTCTGCCGTCATATGGCAATGGATCTAGTGACTGCAGCATGCAGATAAGACTACACCACCTCAACTATTATTACAGAGCAGCATCCCAGCACTTTCAGGCCTGGCACATAACTGAGTACATAACTGCTGAAGCACAGGACCTAAGTGCCCTCAGCACCGATACACGGCTACCTTAAATCCCTCTGATCTACTATAGCTGAACACCCAGCATCCTCCAAAACAGACTAGTATCAGTAGGACTTCCACCAGATACAGCAAACAATAAACTAATCACATATCATTCCCAGCAAATTCTCTTTCTTGATACAAACCAGCTGAAAGCAGTTAGTATTTGATTTTAACATCACAGTGACCCTGCCATCTGGGGAGTCTATTGCTGTTGGAAAACACTAGTACAAAATAAAACCCCTACTAAAGTCAAATTGCATCAATTCCTTTCTTTCCTAAGGGAGCTCAGAACAATACTGGGAAATTTATATCCCAAACTGGACCAGAATCCCTAGTATGCACTGCCCCTCAATGACATTTTGTTCAAATGGTGCTGCTGAAACGTGGTACCAGTGTGCATGCAGCAGTACTGAAAGGTTAAACAACCACCTTAACCCTGTTTGTGGGTCTGTATTGACACTTGCCACAACATGCTTTTCTTCGTCCTTGTCCCCAAGTCTGAAACTCCCCCGAACACCTAAAGCAATGGAGCCCATGCAAAGTGATGCCAAGGGGCTGGGGTCCAAGCCCAGGCTGCTCTCCCTAAACATCCTCTGTGACCTTCAACAGGTCATCTAATTTTCTAGGCCTTGGTTCCTCTTCTCAAAAATAGGGTTACCAGGACTTTGCTGCCCCCAAGGGTATTGTGAGGACGTGTACTTTAAATTTGCAGGGTGCTTAGATAGGACTTGTACAAGGCTCTAAAAGGAATGAGCTAAAATTGGAGAAGGTAACAAAGTGACCAAAGCATGAGCAACACCACAGGGTCTTTTCATTTCCAGTGCTCTCCGGGGTTATCCCCAACAGGAGCAGATCAATTCGATGGGAGCACAAGGCTTGTATGGATGGCACCCCCTTAAATAGACCAGATCCTTCTCAAACTGTGGAAGCTCGAAAGGGTTAACAAGGCTCCCTGTATCCTTCCATACCTTGTGTGCCAGCAAAGATGAGTGCGATAGGATTTATTTTGTTTCATAAACAGGAGGTGGAGCCTTGGCCAAGCAGCTGCCTGGGAGATTTTGCAGTTTAAAGGTAACAGTGGGGATGACAGAGGTCTGAAGACACAGGAAGGGCGCCTGACAATACCAGGCCCCACCTGGGAATGCCCTGAAACATCAGCAGGCAGAGCACACGGATAAAGACAGACACCCAGGCTGGGGGGATGATACCTAGGCCAGGGCCATCAGCAAGACGGAAAGGTTGCAAAGCTAAAGCTAACCGAGGGCAATGTCTTGTGGCACTGCTACCACACCGAGCTCAGCCAGCCTCGCTTTCCAAAAAGGTGAGGACGTCTGAAGGCATGACAAGAGCGGCTGGAGTTATGAGACAGGAGCTTCTAAAATCCAGGCTTTTGGAAGGCAAAGGAATCCTGCTCCCAGGCAGGGGGCCAGCTCTGAGCGAGCAGGGCAGGGCAGGCAGCCCCACGACAGCGTGACTTCCACCTTCCTCTGAGGCAGCTCAGCCAGAGACAGGATATTTGACTACATGGATTTGATCCACTATGGAAACTTCTACCCATCTTGTGTTCCCATGATTTCAGTGCTAAGCAATCCACCCCTAGCTGACACCCAAATCACAACCAGAGAGATGCCCAGGCTCCAGGGAATGCAATCCTGACCCATGACTCCCTTGACCTCATTGGAGTCATTTTCTTGCTCCATAAACTCATGCCCAGGCCAAGCACAGCCCCACTCCCTGCAGTTCTCTGGCCTGCAGCTGTACTGGCTATAGGGAACCTTTCTGCATGCATGCACCCCAGCCTCCTGCCTGCAATCACATCTAATGCTTCACAATGTGCAAAGGAGTGCAATGGAGAGAGATTCGCATTCCTAGACTGCTCACTGCTGCTCCACACACTACTTCAGGGGATGATGCCACACAGGCTTTTGAAAGGGCCTGAAGCACCCTGCCAACCCAGGGAAGCAGTAAAGCATGCACCATCAGCACCCCAAAGAATCAGAGCCATACGGGGCTACCCAGCCCTGCCTCAATTCCAGAGTCTTCCTCCCAAAGTCCCATCCCACCATCTCCGGCTTGGCAAATGGAAAATTCCCAGGCACCGGCAAAGTATATTACCCACCGCTCACCCCCCATCATGAGTGTAGTGCATGCAGCTAGGAAGCTCTAGCCCTCCTCCTGGTCAGTATTTCAGGCAATGGCAGCTGAGTGTTACCTGATCCCAGCGCTGCACCCATATTGAACATAAGAAACTAATAAATAACTTAGTACCATCTATAGCTGTCACTCTTTCCTGCTCGACCATACTGCCCAGTCATGAGCCTCAGCATCCTCCCACCCTCCCACAACGCGCAGAAGCACTATCGCCTCGCTTTACGAAGAAGGACATTGAAAAGCAAAATGTGACTGGCCCAAGGTCACACAGAAGGTCTGGAACCGAGCCACGGTTACAACCCCAGGCTGAATCCCTTGGTCTGTGCTGCCTTCAAGGCCAAATCCTCAGACGGGGAAGGGCTAAGCAACTGGAACAGCAAGGGTTAAACAGGGCAGGGTCCCCTTCTGGACAGGAGCATGTTATAATAACAGACAAGAGTCATTTAATCAGGCGCACAAACAGTAATCAGTTTGCACTGGTGTTGACTGTACGATCCACACCTCTCTCCAGCACACCAAGAAGCGGCTCCGCTACGGCAACGTGGCACAGAACAGTTCAGCCCAGGTCCGCGTGGGCCCAGCAACCCCCATTCGTGCCCCAGACATGCCCAGCCCTGGGGGAGATGCTCCAGGCTCAACAGAGCCATGTCAAGGGCATGCACCTGGTTCACAGGCCGCAGCAAGGAACGGCAGCATGACCGGACTGCTTCATTCCCTTCCGTTCAGGTTCTTAAGCTACACCCATCCCTGTTATATCCAGGTCCCTAGTTTTTTGGGGTTGTCTTTCTTTTTAAGCAAAAGTGTGTGTGTGTCCTGGGTCAAATTAGCCAGATCAGGTCCAAATCAATTTGAATCATCCAAGGTGGCCCTGCTACTGGCAAGTATCCTCCACCCCAGCCTGAGGCTTACTTCCAAATCCTTTGGCAGGCATCCTACATGCAGGCCCAAGCCCGGAGGCTTGGGGTTTGGACGCCCCCGAGTTTTGCCTGCCCTCAGCCGCACGGCTGCAGGAGCAAGCCAGGGAGGAGTCTCCCGTCTAGCGCTGAGGGAGAGGCTGGGCGGACGTGTCATGCTGGTAAGTCTCAGGAGAACGTGGTGGGGCACGACAGCCCTCTCTCAAACACCCCTAGGGAACGGCAACCTGCGTTTCCTCGGCTGGCTCCGTCTTATCGCACCGCGCTCCTCCACGCAAACGCCTGACTGAGCGTTGACCAAAAAACGACTTCCCACATCGCAGGCATCCGGAAATTAATGCCCAAGGAGAGCGCAAGGGGAGAAACGCTGCGCCGTGCACCTGGTCCGTGCTCTCCTCCCTACAGCGGCCAAGGGACTCTTGGCCCCACCAAGGCAGGGGAGCCATCACGTGGGGACAGGAGCAAGGGCACTGTCCCCAGCACCGCGGCTCCTACTGTGCGGCCGCACGCCACGAGAGGACACGGCACCGCCAGGAAGGTGGCAACGCGCAGCGCCAGGCAGAGGCCTCCATCCCAGAGAGAAGGGCCGAGCCTTGGCTTCCGCGCGCAGGGTAGGTGTCGCGGCCGCGCCTCCTCGCCCAGCAGGCCTGAAACATGGGCTCGGGCCCCCACCTCCAGCTACACCCTCGCTTGCCGGGCAGCGCGCCCCGGGGCCCACGCGCCAGGCTGCCACGGAGGCAGGAACGGCCGCGCCGGCGGTGCCCGAGGCGGAAGCGCTGGAGCAGCTCCACGGTCCTCCCGGCCTGGGTGACCTCCTGGGCGCGCAGCCAGCCCAGCGGCCACGGCCCCGCGGGTGGGAGACCGCCCGGCGCCGTGGCAGGGCTCCGCGCCCCCGGCGCCCGCTCACCTTTGCCCTTCTTGCCCCGCTCCTCCGGCTTCTTGCCCTTGGGGGGCAGGTCGCCCGGGGGCGGCGAGCTCCGCTTCTTCTTCCTGCGGCCCCGCAGCCAGCTGAAGGCGCGGCGCAGCCCGGACGAGCCCGGCTTGGGCTTCTTCTTCTTGGGGGGGCTCTCGGC
>NW_017729015.1:15228117-15267707 GCF_001723915.1 Gavialis gangeticus | reverse complement strand
CCCGCCCCGGCCCGCACCCGCCTCCCGCCTCCCGCCCCCCGCAGCCAGGTAGGGGCGGGCGCGGGCGCGGGCGCGGCGAGGACCTTGCTTCCCCTCCTCCCTGCGCTCCCGGCCGGCGGCAGGTCTGGCTCCCGGGCCCCGGTGCTGCAACATGTGGGGGCCCCCGCGGAGGCAGAGCGGGGATGCGGCCGCGGGAGAGCCCGGGAAGCACGGCCTGGACGTGGGACTCTTGCAGAAAGGGAGGCCTGGCATGCGATGCCCCCGGCTGCCCGTCAGCCTGGTCCCCAAGTGCCGCTGGACCGGGTCTGCGTGACCTCGGGCGAGGAGCAGGCGAAGCCGCTTTGGAAGGTGCCTTCTGGGGTCATCACGTCACTTAAGCAAGGATCCTAGAGGGTTAAATGTTCTGCCGAGAGATGGTGCTGGGGTGATGCGGCTTGTCTGTCTGTAGATAGAAGTGGTGCAGGGGGGCTCGGGAAGAGACACCACTTGCTGGTTCCTGACTGCTCTCTGCCTTTTATTGCAGACGGCTCGGTACCAGACTGGAGGTCTGCGACTCCACGGCGTCCAGCAGCAAAGCGGAGTTAGTGTTGTCGCCGCTGGGAAGGCAGTAATAAAGGAGGCAGGCGTGCGAGAGCAAGGCGGAGGAATTGGGGGTTCGGTGCAACTGGGGCTGTTCGCTCTCAGCTGGTCATCTGTCCCTAGGAAACGCCTTGTGCCGGCTGTTTGCTTATAAGCAATCTGAACTGGAGAACAACAAGGTCCTGTAACGGGCTGGTGCAGTTTTACTAGCCTCTGCTATTAGAAACAAGCAGGTCCCAGAGGCAGATCAGTCCATAACAAGACTTTTGTTCCTCGGGTGCAAAGAGCCCACACCCAGCAGCACCGAGCAGTTCACCTAGCCCGTGTATTTCCACCAATGTCATAACAGGCTGGAGCTAACTCTTCATATACCGTGATCAGAGCCACATAAATCCTTCCTGTGGATAACGTATAATCCCAGACTTACATACGTACAGCTCGCGTGCGTCCACATATTGACTGAAGCCAACTGCTACCCAACGGAGAGAGAAAACATTTAGGGGGATGAGGAAAGTCAGGGCAAGTTACCAAAATAAGCTGGAGTATGAGCCTTGTGTACAAGAGCCAGCGAGAGGCTTGAGTCATCCTCTGCTCGCAGCATTTCATTCATCTCCTAATGATGCTCTGAAGACTCCGAAGGAGCTGTTATGCATCCTGTCGGTGCTATTACTCCGCAGATCTTTGATGGGATCCATTGCAGCGGCTGGCAACGGGTCTGCCAGGCTGCAGCTTGGAATATTACTGGCTTAAAACAGACAGGGAGGCTACAAACATTGCAAGCTAAAAAGCTAATTGTCTTTTTTGCTATAAACACATTTACGTTACCGGGCAGGTGTGTTTTCCAAGCAGATGGACTGCAAAACTGTTCTCTCAAATACAGCCTTTTTTTTTCCCCCTTAGAGGATCCCAAAGAGCCTGTCCAAGACATAAATGACTTTGCCGACTTCTAGAAATGGCTAGAAGTACTAAAACCCTCCGAAGGCTCGGCTCTCTCTCCTCTAGGCTTCCCAGAGCAAGGCCGTCTCACTCAAACCGTAAGCTTTCTGAGGCAGAGGCTGTTTGTGTTTGTGTGGCTTGCACAAAAGCTCAGTGTCTTAAATAAATAATAATGATCCTGGAATGGAAATGTGGATACTCTGCATCCTGAATATCCCCCAGAGAATGGCTGTGGCTCCCTCATTTTCTTCCCCTTGCCTTAGTTCCCTTATCTTTTTCACATCCTCACTGCAGGTCTAAAGCAGAATTGGAGTAATGAAGCCATAATTTCTGATTTCTCCTGCTTGTGACATTTTCCCTGGCTTGCCTGTCTACTTTGTGGTCCTTTGCACATGCCTAAGGGCTGCAGTGTTGTATCCTCAGCTGTCACTATGGTCGGGGATAAAATCTTACAGCTGTCCCCTTTCGTCAGTCCTCCTTCGCCACCCGAGGTCTGCGGTCTAGCTCCAAACCCCTGCAAAGGGATGATTTGCCTTGTTCCAGCCTAACTCCTGGGATATGAGCAGCAACCCCAACATAAACACGTCTGCTCCCACAGGAGTGCACCATGACTCCACAATGATAGATTTCCTGGCCATCCCAAGGTTTCCGACCACAGCCCAATCCCACAGGGAACCATTTCTATATGTCGGATTCATTTTGAGAAGCAGCTGGAGAAACCATACCCACAAAACTTGTACCGTGCCTCTGGCAACAAACCTAGCCACCCCTCCCACATGCACATCTGGGGGCTCAAGGTAGAGCAAACAGGTTGTTTGCCATGAAGAGGTCATGGGACCAAATTTAAATAACTGAACTGTGCAGGGGGAAAAGTTCATCCCCAATTAGAGCATTTTATTGACTCTGCAGCCAGCTCAAACGTCTGACTCATTAGCTCTCCAAAAAGCAATTGTACTTTTCACATCTTTTCCTTCCTCAAGCGTCAGCTGAAACAGTTTTAAAAATATCTTTGCATGCACTTTGGGGGCATTGTCCGAATAATTATCAAGAGGGTGATGAGACTACATCAGCTTGCAAGGAAGTCTATCACATTGTGTGGGCTGAGGAAGCAAACAAAGATGAAAACACCCTTTCTCTGGCAACCTAGAGAGACCAACGTGCCCATGCAGTACCGACTGCCTATGCTGGTTTTGTTTCATAACCCTGATCTGGGTCCCATAATAAAAGAATTTTGCCCGGTCCTGTGATTAGTGCATCGCTGTGTAAGACCTACATGCTGCAAAGGTGCATCTGTTTTATTCAGGCTTTTCCGTAAGAGCCAGCTTGGCTTCCCTTCCACAATCCAGCCTGTTATTAATGCCATTCTCAGCCGCTCAGTTGTGGCTCTGGTCGGGGGACTGCTGACCTGCTTACATGACATGGGCAGAGCAGATCCCACAATACTTGCTCCCCTTTGCAGAGGGGTGGTCAGTGAGTGCCGTTTTCCCCTCTGCCAAGTCCCATGGAGATTTAGCTGCCCTCGGTCATTGTCTGTATTTACCAGAGAAAAACTATGGGTCCTCCTGCCAACAATACACACAATACCCAGCTGCGTAACTCATTTTCTGCACATGCAGCCAAGACCAATGCGGGGATGTCAGTGCAGAGAGGAGATCGGTGTCTGGATAAAAGGCGGCTGGCTCCAACTCAGTGCAAGCAAGGCCAAAATGATGTTGGCCAGGAGGGGAAAATATTTCAAAGCACCAGCCGGGACACTGGGCTCCCTCCTATCATAGGCAGCGTTACAGTGGTATAAAGACATCAGTCCTGCTGGACTCATTGCTGGCCCTGGATATCCAGGTATTGACAGCGTCCAAGAACTTCACCTTCTACCTACAACTTGCTAGGAGCTATAGTCCCTGCATCTCAGAGGAGGATTTGCCCACAGTGATCCAGTCATTTACTACCCTGCCTTCATTACTGTAACTCCTTCTATCTGAGCCTGAAAGTGGAAACAATGCATAGGCTCCAGTTTGTGCAGAACACAGCCGCCTGACCCTTCAATGAGTCGGACCACTGCAAGCTCATCAGCTGGGCACCAATCTTTGCTGCTGACATGGACCTGATTTCCAAGGCTGCCAGTGGATCAGGATTGAGCTACGTCAGTGGTCAGTGCTTCACCCATGACATGGAGCAGGGATGTGCCACTGCAGCATTCCTTCCTGCAGCCCCTCCACAAAGGGGACAACCCCGGAGCAAGTGAGCGATTTGCACAAGATGACCGAGAGACGGGCAGGATAAACACTGGACCTGGGACTCCAGCTAGCTCCCTAACCACCGGATCATATTTCCTCTCATATCATAGAGCCAATGCCCACAATTCAGCTTGGACTTTGCTGCCAATCACTAAGCCTGTAGCCCCACAGGTCAGGATGGAGGGGAAATATTTGCTGTGTGAGAATTTCTATTACATGCCCAGACCCAAAGAGGTTTAATTTCTGCTTGTACTTTAAGCCTTAAGGTCAATTTTTAAACAGAAAGCATTGCTCTCCACCCCATCCCCACAGCTGATCTGAGATGTTATGTCAGGAGTACAGGAAAGAAATGTTTGTTGCAGGAGTTTGGAAGCTCCTATTATTTCCTCCCTTAGATAAGGTCTTCGTGTCTAGGTAAAGCTGGGCCAGTGAATGGACAAAAACAAAAGAGCAACAACAGACACGGGAAGAGTGGGGCAGAATTTAAACAAGAGCTTGATGTACACAGTCAGGTGAGTTTGGGGCTGGCAAAAAGAGCAGTCCCAACAGCTCTGGAAATTGAAGGAGACAGGTTTGCGAAGGTATACACGTATCATAAGATACAGACAGGGCAAATCTACACATGCATTTATGCCAGCTTAAATTTACTATGCGGTAAATTACTGCACAGTAAGCGGGAAGAGGCCAGTGTCTACATGTGCACGCGTTAAAGCACATTAACACTGCATGTGTGAACTGACTTGGGACTAAAGTTAGTCCCAAGTCAGTCCACACACACAGTGTTACTGCACAGTAAGGTGTCCACATGTGTTACCGCACAGTAACTAATTGGGCGTAAATTTGATACCCGCATGATGTAGGTATCAAATTTACATTTAAATTGGCGTAAGTGGCCACACTTACCGCGCAGTAATTTTGGCTACTATGCAGTAAATGTGCATGTGTAGAGGCACCCACAGATGCCTATTCAGATTTTCAAAAGTGCCTTGATCCCTTCAAAAGCACCAGCTTGGCCTAAGATGCTCTGTTCCTTTTCAAAATCCCTCGGGCCAGATCCCCAAAGATGCCTAGCTCCCATCCTTTAGAGATCAGAGCAGCTCTCTGCTTCAGATGCCCAAGCATGGAACAAACCCTACAGGAGTAGAGAGAGTGTAGGCTTCTCCACTGCTGCCCCATCAATGTACTTTTAGTTCTTTGGGTCTCACTTAATCTTGCCCTGGGCCTCTCTGCCCAAGGGGCATCGAGTGGCATGGGCTTTTTTTCTCTAAAACATTCCCAGATGAATGCAATAGGAAGCAAACTGGGATTTGGTATTGGAGTGCATGTCCTTGATTTTTGCGTCTAGCTGAGCTGTACTTGGTCAGAACTAGGTGCAAAAGTTGCTGAATGTCACCTTTGCGCCTCTCCTCTGATGCATGGACTGGTTTCCTCAAGTCAGAACAGCTTCAAGGCAGCTCTAACATAGGCCAGTTTGTAAGGATGCCAAAACGCTGTTAGATCATCTAGGGATTACCAGATATCAGCTGTACTATGGCCACTGCCACCTCTCTCGTTCCATGTTTCCAAACAGGGGAAATCTAGAGGCCCAATTCAAGCAGCACAAAGGAGCTATAGCAGGGCCCAGGATCTAGTTTCAGTGCCCCTTTCCCACACCCGTCTAAAAGTTCCCCTTAAACAATCTGCTTGCAGCAGCCCCACCCTAAAATTAAATCTGTGCAGATGCTAAACCCTTCTCTGTGGATTTTCTTCTTCATGAAGGCAGCAGAAACAAGATCTTTCCTGGTTCAGATGTCTCTCCTCTCTGCCAGGCTCAGCCTCATTACTCATTAACACCTTCTTTGTTAACCTGCAGCAGCCTGCAGTGCAAGGTCCTTGTTCAGAGCAGAAAGCACACAGTTGTTCTCGCACCCTGACCCAGCTAGTCACACCTAACTAATCTGCCCGGTAACATCTCCTCTGTTTTTCATCTCCTGGGCCACAGCAAACACCTTTCGGCCGTGACTTATGAGCCAGTGATCAAGGCAGTCTCAGACAGCTGGAAAGAATCCACTGCACAGCTCCTGTTAATTTTTACCTGTGTTGCTCTCTACACCCAGCTGCACACTGAAGAAGCAGTTTGATCTGTGTCCTGCCCAGACAAGGCCTGGCTCCGGGATCCCTCCTGGCTGCATGTATTGACTGGAACAATAATGACATGGTGGCTTCCAGTGCCTGAGAGCTGTTTTTGACACTAAGGTGCCTTTGAGAACAAGCCATTTGCCCAAAATAACCCAAGAGTGAAGGAGCAGCCCAGTCTGTGTCTCTGCCAACTCACTAGCCTCAGGAGACAGAAAAACCCAGCTACTAGCCCTTTACACCTGCAGTGTAGCACAACAGCAGCTATATTGTCTAAGTCCAGGCTGTCTACAAATCATTGGAGGGCAATTTGTCTGATTAGAGTGAGGGGCAGATCCCTGAACTGTCTTCAGACTTCTGCCCCATTTGTTTCATGGAGACAACAGTCACTCACAGCACTGCGAGGGTTAACCAAGTACTATCCATGAACTGCTCTAAACTCTGTAAGCAACGGGAAAATGCCAAGTAAAACTCTGATGGGCCCAGGCCAAAAATCCCATGTTCCCGCAGTCAGAGATTATGAGGATGACTGATGCTGGACATTGCGGTAGCATCTAGGGCCTCCAGCATGGAATCGAACCTCATCGTGCTGGGCGCTGTACCGAGGTGAAAAAAAGAGGGGGTCCCTGCCCCAAAGTGTCTACAGTCTAAGTAAGTGCAAGTGCATCTGCTTAGCTCTAACACACAGCTGTCAAACGGAGCAAGCTTTACAAGGACTCCCCAAAGGTGCAAAAGCAGGACCAGAATCTGCATCTCCTCCGCTCTTAGGTGGTCATAGCGATAACAGTAGTAGCCATAGCAGCTCTCCACAGAGGGGGGCTTCCTACCACCACACTGCCCGCTCCCAGCCTCCAGCACCCACGAGTCAGCTCCACAGGAACTGTGAGGTTGACTTCAAAATCACAAACTTTAGTTTTTGTTCTCATCATGTCTTTTTCTTTGTCCTCTGAGGCCTGCACCATGAGGCTATGCTCAGGGTCAGAGTGTCACGCTCCTTTTTGCAAGGGCTAGGGAGGATTTTTAAAGGGAGCCTATATTAGCTTCAGTCCAGAAGTGGGGGCTTTAAGGCAGATGTCAGCTGTTGGGAGACTCAAGCAGCATTTGGTACCCCACTCCCAATGCCAAGGAGACAAGCAGGACTGGAAAAGAAAGGGGATCTCTGCCAGGGGAGTGGGGCACTGCACTGACTCTCATCACACTGTTCTCCCCACACACATACACATACAACAGGGATCTCAGGAGAGGGTTTCCTTCTTTTTCCCCTCCCCACCATGCTATTCCTTTGCTCAACACAGGGCCAGAATAAGGAAAAACCAAGTTCTGCTTTTTGCTTAAGGAAGGTTTTATCTAGCCCAGTCAGGACAAAAGTCCCTGGCGGTCTTTTGCCGAGCATCCTAATGGAGAGCAACAAACAGGCAGGCTGTTGGCAAAACAGCTAGGGTTTTTTTTTCTGTGCTTGAGAAGCAAAGGTACAGTAGTTCGCTAGGAATGCATGGGGAGTTGTTCACCCAGTGTGTGGAATTATAGGCAAGTTGCAACTTAAAAAGGCACCTTACCAAAGAAATCCCATTAGATGGCTGCGTGCATTATCCTTTTGCAACGCAGGAAAAAAGCAGGTGAGCCCTCTAGGTGAGGTGTTTTGCACCCTCTGGATGACAAGGACTATCGCAGCACTAAGTGGTATGATTTCCTTCCCCTTCTCTCATGATAGCAGCCACTTGTTTGTACATAAATTAAATAGCAGCATTTTTCTTTTTCACCAGCTTGCTCCAAGCAGTGATATACACAGGCCAGGCCTGGAGATGTCCCACTTTAAAGTCTATTGTCACAGCTGCTGAATAACATCATCCCTTGATGAATCATTCAGGCCAAGAGAACAGGAAGACTAGAAAAGAGAATGCTTCTCCTTGAATGCAAACAGCTTGGAGTTAAGTATGAAGGGGCAGGAAACACCAGAAAGCCTGTGCTGTTTTAGCAGAGCTGCCTGTCTCTGGCACACCCATCATAAGAGTACCTAGGTGCACTGGGTCATGATGGCACATGTGGTATAGTGACAAGCTGGCTGCGGTGAGATTGTGGGGGGAGTCCATTGGCTTACAGTGAGACTCCCGAAGGAGGGACACAGAAGCACAGCTGCCTGGTATAGGACAGGTGGGAGACAGCTCCTGTTCCCAGCTTGCAGTGGGTTAGCCTCGATGGCTAGCTACATACCCCAGCCCTGATTTGAGACTCCATTGCTGATTTACAGCAAGACATAAGCGCATGCTTAATATTAAGCACATGATTAGATTCCACAGAATTCGGTGGAACATAATCACATGCTTAAAGTTCAGCATGGCCTGAAGTGCTTTCCTAAATCAAGGCTCACGTGTATTTAACAGGAAACACTTTGTTTCAGCCAGGACCTGCTAAGCCACTGGAACAGAGTGTATGCGAACGACCTTCTCCAGAGCCCTTGAAATAAGCTCTGTGAAACTCCTATGAGCTGCAGGAGGAAGGAGAGGCGGTGGCTAGAGAGAAAAGGAGGGAAAGCTTTGTGAAATGTGTCTGAAACCAGTGGTGAGCAGCCTGATCAGGAAGGCACTGCCAAGAAAGATCTCTTAATCTCAGAATCGATGCATCTAGAAGCACGGCCCTAAAGCCTCTTTCTTTGCTAGTTGCATTGAACCTGTTTGTCCCAGGTATCCTGGATTGGTAAAGACACGAGGTTGTTAGCAAGAGCTGGGCTCTTCCTTCAGTGTGTTGTTATTGTAGGGTTGCTCATGCATGCTGAGGTGCACATACACACGCACACGCATACTGGTTTGTTGTTGCAGGGGTGCTTGTGACTGTCAGCCTCTTCAAAACCTGCTGGTTATTGGAAGGCTGCTGCTGTCAGGTAGGCCTGGGGGGTCAGGGTGCTTTAGACAAGGAAGCAGTGTTGTAATTAATTGTAAAAAAAATCTAAAAATGATCTGGACTGTACAAAGAGAGATAAAAGGGAAGGGGTGTCATTCACGTTTTGAATAAAGGCTGCTGCCTGTGCATGGCCTTATCTGACTTGCCGACATTCCAGCTTGTAAGCTCACTAGGGTGAAGCTGCAGGAATGAAGAAGAGAGGTAACTTTCTCTGTCACCTGCCAGGGGCTTAAATCAAGCTCATACCAGCCACTGAACTCTCTTCCTTCTGTAGAAGACTGAGAGCATCCTCAAAGACAGCTTGCTTTTTCTGCATCAGTGCCTGAACCTGCCTCTGAGAGGCACAAAGAGTCATGTGAATGCAGGACAGAGTGGGAAGAAGGACCACCAGTTCCACCTCCTTTGGGGAAGGGATGTTTGGCATCAGGGAAAAGAATTGGGGGCTCACTCTGCACTGCATCCCCACCCCTCAAAAAAAGGCCAGGAGCAAAGGGGACCTGAAGCATAGAGACCACTGTTATGAGCAGTGATGCTTGCATTAGAGGGTGATGAAGAAACCCCAATGGACCAAGAAGTGACCAAGAAGTCACCTCCTTGACAGCAGCATGGTCCGAATGGGGGAGGGCACTGGAGTGGGACTCTGGAGATGTGGATTCATTCCCAGCTCTGCCACTGACTAACTCGGTGGCCTTGAGCAAGTCATTTCACAACTCTGTGTCATAGCATCTCCTTCCATCCTTCAGGCTGTAAGAGTTCTAGGTCACTGCCCAGTCCTTCACCATGGGAGGGGGAGCCACTGGCTAAAAGCACAAGGGGGACAGCTCCTTACTCCTCCAAGGAGGCAAGAGGTCCCCTGCCGGCTCTGGCTCT
The DNA here is from genome assembly GCF_001723915.1 of Gavialis gangeticus. Classification (NCBI taxonomy): domain Eukaryota; kingdom Metazoa; phylum Chordata; order Crocodylia; family Gavialidae; genus Gavialis; species Gavialis gangeticus. The sequence continues at coordinate 15,258,075 of NW_017729015.1, read as the reverse complement.
GTGACTCCCGCCCTCAGAGACTCTTTCATCCTCCTCTGGGCTCTCCCTCTTGCCCACTCTCTCCTACTCTGTGAGGGGGCTGCTCTTTAACTTGGCATCAGCCATCGTAAAAAAGCCCCTTTCATGGTCTCCCTTCCCTTCAGGCCAGCAGAACGGGCCCTGGCGCTGAGAGAAGCCAGGAGCTGCCAGCAATCATAACCTCTCCGCGAGCCCTGGGTCTGGGCACCCAAGTCTGCACAGTCACTTTATTGTCTGAAGAGAGCAATTCTGTGGTCCGTCAGGAACTTGGGAAGGAGTGGGTGGATGGCAGCATTGGCTTCTTTCCTTTCATCTCTTGCCCTCTCTCCCAAGGCCACATGGATTCAGAGTCTGTTTTCTCTGCATTTCCTCCTCCTCCGCCTCCTCCTCCTGTCTCACCATTCTTCTTTAGTATCCCCATCCTCTCTCATACTCAGCCTGGGCACCTGCTCGAAAGCTTTTTATCAGCTTCTCAGCAGCGTCAGAAGTTCTGAATGGGACACATGGATGGGAAGAGACTTGTCCAGGGCCACACAGCCAGGACACGGAGTAGGACATGGAATCTGGACTTCCTGCTCCTCAAGCCATGGCTCTGACTGCAAGGCCAGCGCAGCAACAAGGAGATCTGGGGCGAATGCACACAGAAGCTGCAGAGCCTGGCACAGGCTGTTCCCTTCAGCCTGAGGTGCACTGGTAGAGCGCTACGGAGAACGGGCGCACAAAAGACGTCGTTCCTGGCCTCCTGAAATGTAGCCACTGTGTTCCCCAATGAACAGGAGCTGCACTAACTTCACACGGATGCAAGACCCCAGGGAAAGCGCTTGTTCCGCGCCCGGCGATTCCCAAATGTCTCCTGTCTAGTCGGTGGCGTCATTACAGACAGGTTAACCAGCCCTGCCCTCCTCCAGAGCAATCAGACTAGCGCTCAGGGAGGGCCTGCAGCTCCCGTGATTATCTCTGCCATCGGCTCAGCACTGCATTTACATTCCCCTTCCACAAATGATATGAAATTAAAGCAAATGAGTGGCATGACTGTGCCCCTTCCGTACATGCAAGCGCACAGGGCAAGGAGAGGGCAGCCATTACGTGAGGTTGAGCCTGTGACACAAAGCAAGTCAGGCAAAGCAAAGCTCCCAGCCCATTCTCCGTCCTCAGCCAGGGCCCCCGAGGTCCACTCGAGAGCATTAGGTGTGGAGGGAGTTTGCCTTCTTTGGCTGCCTCACATCACAGTCTGAAACATCTTGCACTAAATCCATCTCTGGCATAGTACTGAAGTCAGCACACTTACAAAGGGAATCACCTCGGTCCATCTTGTGAGGGGACTGCCTGCTAGCATCAGAGAGATCAAACTAATCCTTTGGATATGTGAACTGCATCCTGAAGTCCATTACTGATGCTAGCAGACTGTCTCCTTTAAAGCAACTGGACCTGACTTTGCCTCTATCTGTCTGTTGGATAGAGAGCCCCCAACACTGCAGTATCTCAGCACTGACCTGTAGAGGCATGCACAAAGGTGCATTTAAAAATACGTGCTAACCACAAGCTCGCGCACCGGCCACGCCCTCCCATGAGGCCAGGTGATAGGAGAGGCTGCTCCAATCAGCACAAACCCTACTGATTTGCTAAAACTGTATTTTGCAAAGGTCTCTTTCTGCCAAAACTACCAATCTTCTGCTCCTGTTAGTCACTGACAGGAAGCACAGGCTCTATCAGAGCCTGCTGCTGGCACGGAAGGACTGATAGATATCCCGAGCACAAGGGCTGTTATCTATGGAGGAGATAATCTTGTGCCAGCCAGCAGTGGACACTGATGTGACATGAGGGTGTGGGACATGGAGCACGTGGGGCAAACTCTACCAAACAGGGCGATGCAGGGAATCGGGGTCGGAGGATACACTTGCAACAGCCTGATCTCACTGCCAGGTTGAGGTATAATGGGAACAGACCAGTAGCAAGAGGCAAGACAAGCAGAGTCTCAGCCAGAAGAGTCAGTGAGCTGTTCAAGGCTTTTCTAGTGTGGCTCCACTCCTCTTTGCTCCCTGGCTTCCAGAGCGGATGTTACGATATTGCGCTGGGCTGGGAGAGCAAAATCCAACTCATGCCAAGAGAAAAATACACTGAATGAGAACAAAGGAGTAGGAGAGTGCCACACCCTGGAGCAGAGAACAAGGCTTGCACTATTTGAGTCACACTGCTCATCCACTCCCCCAGGATGTCTCGGGAGTCCACGGGTATCAGCACAGGAGGGAGGGGGCCACACACAGAGCCAGAGCCATGGAAACGCCTCTCTATACACAGAGGCATGGAAATCACAAGCTGCAAGTCATAGAAATACATCAATCTACACACCAAGCCAGGGACATACGCGGGGCACACACAGAGTCAAAACACACAGCCAGAGAGATGCTCACAAGCTCAGGATCTGCCGGGGAAACACACACGGTATCAAGGAAACATATGCATTGGGTCAGAAGCATGAGGATGAACGGTGTCAGGGGCAGGGACGGACACAAATGCACACCAAGAGTCAGGGACATGCCCTGGGAAATGTGGAGATTCACAGCAAGACACAGGGCGCACACAAAGCAAGGAGTAGACAGTCAAGTTCTCTCACACATCCTGAATCCACTCCAAACACAAAGACAAGGAAATATGCACGAGGTCAGGGCTGGATCCATACAGTCCAGGAGGCACGGAGTCATGACTCCAGACCAGCCAGGCACTCAGGCTTGCCAACACCAGGCACTGAGTCACTCCACCCAGAGGAACCAGCTAGCCATGTCTTGGTGCTGGGCCAGGGGTAGAAAGATGAACTTCCTCCTGCCTCACTGTCAGTGCAAACCTCAGCAAGCAAGCACGGCCTCAGATGGAGGCAAGAAGGCAAACCTCAGCAAGAAGCACTGCACTCGGGACTGCCTCATCCCTGTACTCCCTCCTCATCAGTATCCTGGCCTCTGAAACCTGCGGTGGAAGCTGTTTAGCCTTATGTGATGCCCAAGGGCAGGCAGAGCAGAGGCCGGAGTTTGGGGTGGTGACATTCACATCACGTATGTCATTTGAGCACCTGCACACCTCAACAGCTGCAGACAAGCCAGAGCATTGCCCAAGGATAGATCAGACCCCAGCATCCCTCTCCCAGCACACTGCAAGTCTTCCTACATCAGCTGTCCCTCCGGGAAAAAGCCAGCAGAAGGAATGAGGCTCCTGCACACAGAAGGTCCCACTCTGCTTCTCTGGCCTCCATCCCTCCCAACAGAGACTGCTGTGCACTACGCCTTGAAAAGCCACTGTGCTAAGGTGCTGTGATCAAGAGGAAAGGCCTGTGTTTTTAGTTACAAACTGAGGACACATCCTGGTTACTGGAGACGGAAAGTATTTGCAGGCAGAGGGCTCACGTGCAGATGTGTCATGGCTGCAGCGTATGTACCAAGTGGAAACTTCATTCACATGCCCTCAGGAACACCTCGCCCATTTTCTTTTCCGCTCTGTGGGAAGACTGGACACCCTGTCCCTTCCTACAGCTGGTTTCAGTTCTTATCCCAGACAGCTATAGCCCTTGGACCTCACCAGAGTCCACCTGCACCATTTCACAGCAGGATCCTGCTTCGGCAAACTCTCCAGCATTAGGAGTTCTTGCACCACCCACCCACAGCGCCTCCTGCTGAAAGAGAGCAGGACCAGCACAGCAGTGACCCATCACATCAACACCATCCTGCACAGCATCCCTCCTGGAGAAAGCTTGTTACAGCTGCTCGAAATCTGCCCAACCTGTCGAGCTGTGGTGTTCAACACGCAAGGAAATCCAGCAGAACCGTGTGCAAATAACCAGAGCTCGCTGGGCGTGAGGAAGACTCAGTTGCAGGTGTGCTTTCCAGGCTGATGAGGGTTTTGCCCTTTAAGGCACCATTCCTTTGCTAGAGGCCATGGGTCATAAATCGCTCTCACAGGGCAGAAGGATAAGGTTATAATGAGGTTGGATGGGAAGGGAGGTGGGGACTGGGCAGCAGCAAATGGCAGAGAGGGGAGGATCAGGCAACAGTGAATGGATGAGAAGACAGGGGTCAGAAAGGGAGAGCAGGTCGGGAGCTGGTATACGGGGTGGGACAGAGGCTGGGGCTAAGCAGTGGCAAAGAGGAGGGGCTACAGCTGATAGGGAGTTAAAAGGGAGCTGCTCACTTGCTACTGTCCATATTAATAACACTCAGGGCCTATACAGCACTGATCAGCCATCAGTCCCAGCACGTCTGGTAAGGAGGTCACTACCCTTATTCCCCTTTTACAGATGGGGCAAGTGAAGGGCAGAGAATGGATTTGTTCACAGTCGCACTACAGGGCAGGCTGGACAGTCTGAGACCTTTTGCAGTATCCATAGGTCCTGAGGACTTCCCCGCAGCCATCACCGATTATTTACAGCCATTTATAGTGACGAGAGCCCAGCAAGAGCAGCATCAGCCAGTCGCGGGGGGCAGGGAGGAGTGCTGGAGGGGCTGCCCTTGCTCCAGAAGAACTTGTGATTGGGGTATGGTGCCTCTGTATCAACCTGCCAGCTGGGCCCTCCCCCTCCGCTTGCTCCCAGCTCCCCGGTGCCAACGTGCACTCTCCCCAGAGATGAAAGGACCTGTGCCGGCTGGAGGCCTGGACTCTCCCCACTTTGCTGCTATCTGTGCTGGCAGCCCCCCCAGGAAACACTCTCACTCCGTGCACGTCCCCCCTCCCGTCATTTGCTCACACAACTGCTGGGAACCGGCTTTCCCACCAGACCACCGTCTCCCGGGCAGATTGCAGAGCAGGCCTGGCAGTGAGTGCAAGGAGGGTGGGAAATATGGGATTCCCGGCACCCCGCCCTCCCCGGCGTGCACCCGCCCATGTGACAGCACACTCCTGCCAGGTGTTTTTCAACCTGACATGCCCAAGATGGAGGCTGAAAGGAATTTATCGTGTGAGGCTGATGGGCGGCTCGTGCCAGGCTGGGCAGCCAGCGGGCAGGCTGCAGGCAGGACTCAGGATGCTATCGGCGTTATTCAAGGGGAATGGAGCCCAAGATTCATGTGGCTGCTGCAGGGAACCTGCTGAGCTCAGGAGACTGCTGCTGACAGCTGCTTAATGGGACGGGCTGGTTATGCTCCAGCACTGTCACCTTTGAATAGCACCAACCAGGACCCCAGCTCCCTCCCAGCGGCATCCTGTCAGGGCCGGGCAAGGATCCTGGACTGTGACCTTCCTCCCAGCAGTGCCCTGTGAGTGCCGGGCCTGGCTCCAAGGCTGCGAGTTTTCCCCAGCAGTGCCCTGCGAGTGTCAGACAGGAAGATACAAAAAGCCAATATCCTAGCATAGTAGCAGTGGCTCCTGGGAATGCCAGCCAAGCAACACTACTGGCTACAGCTGGGGGGATGTATGGAAGCAAGTGCAATGCTAAGTTTCTCCTTTCTCTGTGGAGCCCACCCGCCTGCCTTGAGAGGAGAGCTTTTTCTTCTGATCTGATCTCCCAAAGTTATCCCCCCCACTGGGCATGCACTTTGCCAGCCTTCTCTGGATTAGCTCCCTCCAGCCTTTCCCATGATCACAGGGCTGCTTTCCAGTATGTTGTGTTCAAGACCTACTCCCTCCACTGATGGCTACTTTGCTGGGGCTTGGGCTGATACTTCAGTGAGGATAGATCATTCTAGCCCCTAGGGCCAGGTCCCCACAGCTAGTAACACTGACAGTGTTTCCTACACCAACTTCTGCAGGGAGACTCTGAGAGTGAAGGGACTAGAGCCCTTCCTGCCATGACCAGCACTGCTACAGAAAGCTGGGATGGGAGCAGCTGCACCCACGCAGGTTCTTGCTAGGAGAAATGACAGTATCCTGGAGAGCGACTGCCCCTGACAGAGGACGGGGACCAGCAGAGCTGTGAACGCCAAGGGGCAGAGGCTGCTACTGTGGGAGAATGACCCTCTCTGGACTGGAAAGTCAGCTGGGTCTAATTGGACCAGCAACTGAAGCAGCAAATACCCTCTTAGTTTGCATGCAATGATGTCAGTATAAAAGTCCTTATGGCAGCATAGCATAATCCAGGTCAGGAAATAAGTGACTGCACATCAGAACAAATGAGATGGGCAGAAATTATCTTTAAACAAGTATAACTGTGGATACTTGAGGGTTTTTGCTGGAGTATCTATATAGGTAAAAATAACCCCCTAAGCCATAGGATTTTATCTTATGTGCATAGGCCAGGCCTTAATGGAGCCCATGCTATGACCTCTTCATACCAGGCCTCCAACTAGCTCAGGTATTACCAGCTCATCAGTATGGAATCAGCATCTGTCATGTGTTTGTCTTCCTCACCCTGTGAGGCATGGAAGTGCCTTTATCCCTGTTTTGCCGAAGGATGGCCACAGAGACATTAAGTGGTTTGCCCAAGGTCACCCAGGAATTCCATAGCAGAGCTGAAATTAAACAGGGGTCATCTGTGCCCTGTGCTGGTGCCCAGACCACTGGACCACGCTTCCTGTTTCCTGCTGGAAAGGCCAGTAATAGAGCATTCAGCCTTGAGCACAGCCCTTTTATGCAGAGAAAAAAGGAAATGTGATGGCTTGAGATGTTTTGTGACCTCCCAGAACCTGTTTCCTGTAGAATATATGAAAATGCCCCTTTCCCTGCCAAGCCAGAAGGTGCACGTGTCCTGCTCCCACCTTCTTTCCCCTTCATCCTGGGATCAGAGTCTCTCTGCCATGCTTGGTTTTCTGTGGTTAGCCCCTCTGCTACATTAGCTCCAAAGGGAGGAACAAATGAAGAGAGAGAAGGGGTAAGACTTCTTCCAAGTAGAGCAAAGCCAGCCCCTTCCTGATTCCCAGTGAGACCTTTGCAGGCAGCTCCGCTGCGTGGGCTTTGAATCTGCCAGGAGCATGCTGCTGCAGCCTAACAGTCGGTTTTTGTTTAATATGTTTGTTTGCCAACAGCCACTCCTCTCCGATCAGAGCCAGATTCCCCTAGCAGGACTGAGGAGGTGCAGGAGAACCAGCTGTGTCACTGCAGGAGTTGTGAGGAAGGAAGCCAGTGGGAGGAGAGCAACTCTTCGAGGCAGGGCTGCTGTGGGTGATTCAGCAGACGGGGCATTCTCCTCTAGCAATGAAGGTGCAGTGCTCATCTACAGCACCTCTCCCGTCTGTAATCCCAATATGTGTGCAATCCACTGTCCCCTTCTTAGAGCTGGGGAAACTGAGGCACAAAAAGGGGCTGCGAGGCCAGTCAACAAGTCAGTGGCAGAGCTGGGAATAGAGCACTTAGCTAGAAGGACAATAAACCAGAATATCATAGTACAACAAGGCCAGTCGTGACCTCAGAAGGTCACCTCGTCTAACCCTCTGCTCAAGGCAGGATCATCCCTGTCTAAACTATCCCAGATAAATGCTTGTCGAGCCTGCACTTAAACACTTCCAGTGGCAGAGATACCACAGCCGCATGCACGCTTTCTGATGTTGTAGAAAACCCTTAGGGGGGAAACAGAACCCAGGTGTCCAGCTTCCCAGGCTGTCTGGTGTAATCATTAGACCGCATTCCAGCCCCTGAACGCTGTTTCTTGGCGGTGCCAGTTTGTTCTAGTCCTAGATGTGATTCCTCATTCATATTTACTACTGTAGGTGACCAGAGAGTGGAATAAAGCCCATTTGTGTGGAAAGCCCCATGGCACTTGAGATGCAACACAGCCAGGGTTGAGAGGGCCTCTCTGGATGACTGCCAGGAGCACTTTGGGATGTCCGTCTGTTGAGCCTGAAGATTTGGGCCCAGGTGGAAGCAGCAGTGTGTGCTGTTCCGAGGGAGACAGAATGGTAGTTATCAGTGATCAGCTAAAGCCTATGTAATTTTTAACTGAAAAACAAGAGCCAGGCCCTGCACTGCATTTCTCATTGCAATCACTGGAAGCAAAACCCTGGGTAATATTAAACCTGCCTCCTGTCCAGGTATGTAAGTGTAACTAACTGAGCCACCCATCTGCTGAGAAAGCTTTAGGAGAAGCCAGGGAAATCAGGAGCATAACTCACTTTCTTGGTGGCCTCTAGCGGCCAAAGCAAGGCATTTAAACTTCAGCAAGAGCATCTCAGTAAATCACGTCTCTCCACTCCTACTTCACCAGCATGACAAGCTCCACCGAGCACTGCCAAAACTGGAAGAGACCTACCTTGTAGAGGACCTTACTGTGCAGGGAGCTGGAGAGAAGGGAAACCTCACACAGAGAAAGAGAACCTTTCGCCAATCCTTCCCAAACGTGTGGTGCCGTCTGGAAAGCCACACAGGGCAAGAGCGATGATTCACATTTTCCCAGCAGAATCAGATGCAAGTTTCCAAGGGTGCTGAACTACCAGAATGCGGAGAATGGCACAGCATGGAAGCCTGAGCTTAGGGCTAAACTATGGGGAAAACAAGCAAGCACAAAGGGCAGCTATTTGCAAGCTATGTGACATGGACTCTAGTTCTCAGTTAAAGCAGGCTCTGTTTTTACCATCACGTAAAGGGGACAGCTTGTGCAATCCAACCTGAAGGCATGGCTCCCAGCCCTTGACACTGTAAGACCATAAATTACCATCAGTCCCAGGAATTTTCTAGCTCCCCACAGGGGCAGACTCTTGCAGGGACCCAGAACATGAAGAATATAATTTAAAATCACCACGCCCTCTCTGCCCAAGTGCAGGAATTGTATAACTGAGCCTTGTATTTACATATGTGCATGAGGACAGTGCTTGGTTTTATGGGTTTTATCAAAATGCAGTTAAAATTACAGTGAGGAATGCAGGGTGTATTGGGAATAGCAGGCTGAAACAATGGAAGGAAAAGACAAAGGGGAGAAAGGGAAAGTGTTCAAAGACAAAATTATAATCTCCCCTCAGGCAACAGATTCTCTCCAGCAATAAAAACCAAGATAAGGGTGAAAAAGTTTTTAGGGAGAGAGTTTTGTGCAATACAGGAGGATTGGAAAGGGCACAGGAATGAAGTTAAGTGGATGGAAAATGCACAAGAGCAAAGAGTAAGTTTAATTTCAGCAAATGGTGTGATAGGGAAAGCATTAACAGGATAAGAACAGGTCAGCTGAATTCAGAAAAAGATCAGAAAGCGAGAGAGAGAGAGAGGAAGCTCTGAAAAGAAACCTGGAAGACTCAGGAGGAAGAAGCAGTGCATATCCTCTCCCTTGTTTTTCATGGATATTTTTGAAGACAACACCGTGCACAAGACTACTCGACAAGAACAGTTTGTGCAGTCTGCTGTTTGCGTGCAGAAGGAACAGGCTTGGCTATCAACCACCCAGGGGTCTGGCACATGGAAGCAGCTGGGGAAGGTGGGAGCTGGCAAGCAGAGAGCCATGGGAATCAGTAAACAGGACAAATTTTGTTTAATGACCTGGAAGAAGGAAAATGCAATTGGCTGATAGAATGTGCTGATGGTAAAGCTGGGAGGGAGGGAGGGAAAGCCTGCCGTAGGAAAGAGCAGTTCAGTCAATTCAGAGCAATTTGGATTGTGTAGGGGAGCAGGGCAGGACGCGGCCAGGGCAGAAATGCACACTGAAATGATACAACGCAGGAAGGGAAATAACCAGGCCGCAGACAGCACTCTATAAAGGCTGAGTTGAAGGAGAATCTGGGAGTGGCAGACACAATCCTAAAATCTTTGACATGGGGTGTGAATGCAGTAAAAGAACAAAAGCAATGGTAGGCTGCATTCAGAGACGGGAAACGACCCTGGATCAGCATGAGGGATCACGGAGAGCTCCTCGAGAAAACTCTGCATGTCTGAAAAAGCAGGGAAAGCAGAGCACAGAAGCGGAGACACTGCAGAGGGGAGCACAAAGGGCATCAACCACAGCGGATAAGCTTTGGGAGGAATTCACTGAAGTGAGTGAAAATGAAGTTCTCAGAGGAGAAGGCAGGCCACGTCCTGCAAAAGCATTCAAGCTATGGACAAATGCAAGAAGCAAAGAACATGAACTTAAGTGGAAACAGCAACACACTGGAGAGGAACACAGGCAGAGTACCTTTGCATGAACCGTGCTGACAAACGAGCCCAGGAAAGAGAGCAGGGACAATAACTAAACTTCTCGATGTACCGGTATGGTACAGGGCTCAATATTTACGAGGTAAGTACTGAGGCACGCACACACAAAAGCTCAGATCCACCAGGGTATTTGGGAGCCTCAAACTCCGATGGCATTAGACAGGAGTCAAGTGCCTACGTATCTTGGTGGCTTCACACCCAAGTGTTTTTACAGCACAGTGAAACAGAGCAGGAAAGAGACCTGGGGAGGGGGGCGATTCCTTCAGAACAACATTTTGGGCTCTTTTTTCCTGTATAGTTATCTCAACTTATCTGCACTTGAGTTCTCGTGTTAGCTTAGTTCAAGTGGTCACACTGCAAAACAACACACCAGCTGCAAAGCGACTGGGCTGACAGCACAGGGTAGCTGCATCTCCACTGTACTTTTGATGTAAAGGTCAGCAACACTCCAGCTTCAGACCAAACCCTCTGATGGGCCGGGCTTAAACACCTTTCACTCATGCTGAAGATCTAACTGTGTGGATGGGAGCTGGGCAAGGAGCAGCACTGGAGCTATACCTTGAGTTAACACCACAGTGAGCTCAAGCCCATAACCTACTGGACTGGAAAATATCATGTGTGTGGAGAGTGAGGGGGGAAGAGATCATCTGAAGGAAAAAAAACTGTAACCTCCAAAAACACTTGAGAGTGGGCGTGCAATACAAAAAGAATGACCTAAATGTAATTTTTGCTCTCGGCCTTGTTTAGCTATTTTTAGCAGCTTGCTGGGTTCAAACCAGAGAACTCTGCAACAACTAGAGAGCAAGGGGGGCAACAGGAGACGCAGCAATTTTTTTTTTTAATACATGCAACATTTAGCCATTTAAATATGCTCGTGTGCTTGATTGTCTCCTTTGGGGTTTCAACAACATTCCTGATAAGGACCTCGCGGGTTCTGTTTTCAGGAGCAAAGTCCAGATGGACGAGTCCAGTTCACACAGGCGAAAGGGCGTTTTTCAGACCGATCCATAGAAACAAGAACCCACCCCATCTTCAGGCCTAATGAACTTCATCAACAACCAAGTTGACAGGGAGAGCCATACTTAACCAGAGCCAGAAAGAGCTGCAATTTCTCTGCAGCTATAACATGGGTCACGTTGTTTCAGAGGCCTCTGCTCTGGAGTTGCTCTAACAAGCTGCATTGTATTAGCAGCCTTGGGCATATCATATGCAATGCCCCTTCTCCTCCTGGTGACACCCTAGCTGACTGTTGCCTAGCTATGTCCACAAAACAGAACCTCAGCAGGGGCAGAGCTGCAAACTTACTCCGTTACCAGCACCAAAGAGCAGCTGAACTCTCACAGATTTTATCCCCTTTTCCCTGCCATACTTGACAGCTAAGTCAGAAAGAGGTGTGCCACTGGCACAGCAAAATCACCTTTTTTATTTCATCCCATACAAGGCTCTGTTCTACCCAGCACAGCATGACCCACAGGTTTTCTTCCACTGGCAGCTTCAAATAGATGTAGGTAGATATTTATACACACACAACTTGTTCAAGTTAACAACATTCCTCTGCTATAGTGTCATTTGTGGAAAGAAAAGGGCAAATTGTACTAAAAAAAGGATTAAAACACTCCTTCAGTTCCTTTTAAAGCTGTGTTTCTTTCAGTGCTTATGTTGGCAAGTCTGGGAGATGGGCAAAGACAGTTATTTTTGCTCTCATTTCAGAAGCGTAAAGGCAATCGAGGGATAGGTAACGTGATCCTCACACTAATGTTTGGCCCAGCAAGGATTAGCGAGCCTGGTGGAGCTGGCATTTAGGACTCGACTGACATTTATGAATGCTTCAAGCTTGGGGTGTATGTTGCTTGGCAGTTCTTAGGTAGGGAAGCCGAGGCAGCGAGCAGCTCCCCAAGAAGGCAGCTAGGGCATTGGTGCTACAGCAAAAGTAAGATTTATTTCATCATTAGAGAGTAGCTTCGTCTGCCTCCCTACCTCCTCTCACAAACAATAAGTGCTTGATTTACAGAACGTGCGTGCTTGTGAAATGTAAACGCTCGGCACTTCTGCATTGGTGTAAGGCCTGTGAATACAATGCACGTGCCTAGCCATGACGGCAGAAATATAGGAAGTGTCAAGTCATCGGCACGAATGTCTCACTGAATACCACAAAACCCTTCCTTATAGGAGAGACGGAGCCTTGAAAAAACCTGCCTTAAGACGGTCCAAAAGCAGGGATTTTGCCTCCATAGGAGCAAGACCTGGCAGGGTTACAGATGCAAGGGTCAGCCTTGCCCACTTACAGACTCTGCTGTATGATGTATCTTCTTCAAGCAGCTATTTATGTCTTGTGATAAGCCTGCTTCCTATGGTATATGTTTCAGCTCCTTTGATGATGGTGCCACGAAGCTGTCTTCAAACTGCCAAGATCAGCATTACAGATTTACCTTGGCCACCTTAGTACTGCAATAGCTGTGCAGCAATCTGTTGATTGCTGTGATTTCCATATTTTCAAGAATTATGCAGCAATGGCAAGGGTGCAGTCTGCATCCTCTTTCACTTCTGAGCTTGTTGCAGCTGGTATAGTGAAAAATGCCAACGCCCTTTCAAGAACTTGTAAGAGGAAAGAACTGGTAGCTTCTAGGTTAAGCACCAACCTTATGATTTACCACTACTGATAAGAAAAGGAAAGGCAGCAGTGGCCTCAGAGTCTGGCTGCCACAAACCAGCTCAGCTCGGCTCCCTGCTGCAATCTCTCTACTGCACTTACTGCAACTATGCTTTAGGAAAGACTCTGTTTTCCCCGAGCTCCTTTGTGTGCAGACACCGAATGTTATGAGAATACATTGAGAAGAGAAGAGTCTTAAAACAACCAGACCCCTCTCATCTTAGAAGTGCAAGAGGATGTTACTTTCAGAGCCGGACTGGGTGAGCAGGTTTAAGGTGAGGCAGAACTAAGAACCCCAGAACTGAACAAACGTAGACACTAAAAAAATCCTCTCTCCCCACTAAAGAGGGCAAGAGTGAGTGCATGTCAGAGAGGAGAGAACTTGATATTCGTGGTAACATTAGCCACTGCTATCTGTACAATCCCCTTTCATACCCAGGGATCAGAGTGCTTTACAAAGCCCATCAAAAGTAAAGGCGAAGCCATTCTAGAGTTTGCAGGTGACTTAGGTGCCTCAGTCAGGGGGACCTGGGCTCCAAAATCACTTCGGTGCATTTGAAAATTTCCCCCGACCTGACTTCCGAGTGAGGGGGTGGCAAAGGTCAGAACAGAACCCAGAGCCAAAGGACCTTTACCTCAGCCAAAGGATACTGCTTTTTCCTTAAAAGCCACTTGTACTCTTATCAGAACTGGACCAATACGGCTACAACCTGGAAACCTGACACTCGTGATCTCAAGCATTTTTCCACCAGTTGCCTGCTGGTTTTAATGCAAGCTCTGCTGACATCCGCTCCAGTTAGCAGAAGGGGATGAGAGGTCTGCAATACCATCGGAAAGGATTGCAGTCCACTCCCAGCCCGGCCCCACACATTTCTTTAAGGCACCCGCCTCCTCGTGTGCAGCTCAGAGCCGCCTCTCAGTGCAACTATTTCTTGCCTGGAGCAGGCTGAATGGTGAAGACACTCTGCCAGTCAGGGAAGAAAACCCAATCAGGGCAGGGAAGGGGCAGGCTTAAGGCTGCACAAAGGAAAATCCCCACCTTACTCCAAAAACTTGCAAAAATGAGAGGGGAGCAGCCCAGAGCTTGACCTTGGTCTTTGGCAGGCAGGCTCCGGCCATGACCTCATCTAAGCTATGCCTTCCAGAGATGGGCATGCTTTAGATCCAGCCGCCTGGCCTTCAACCTGCCTTGGACTGCTGGAAGGACCCAGCCCCTGCAGCTGTCACTCTCTGCCTGCTAAAAATGCTCAGAAGCCAGGAGCCAGCTCGCCTTTCTCCGCCCTCCTCCCTCTAACCAGGATTGGAGGAATCCAGTGTCAGCTTGCAGCTGGTATTGCAGCTGGTGTCCAGGGGAAATAAGTGAGAAGACTGCTTGGAGGCCAGAGGACTCTGGTTTCTAACACAGTTTATTAATAACACAAACACCCCCCCCTCCCATGCTAAACCCATGTCCAGTCCAGAGCAGGAGGAACTGGTCTCCTGGAGAGAAAGGTAAGAACTAACAATTGCAAACTGGGTTTGGGCTTTTTCCCTTGTCAGGGTTCAGGTGGGAGAGGGCGTGGATGTGATGCGCTGAGCACTTCGGAGGGCGTCTGGGGAGGGGTCATCAGCCTCAAACAGCATCCGCCCTTTGTGCTGGGATGCACTCGGAGGACCCAACAGGTCCATTCAGCATATAGGGCAGTACAGTTGCTTCAGGGAACAGCTTCATTCATTTGACAGGTTTGCAAGATCTGCCGGGAGTTTGCATTTGCAGTGTGGTCAAGTCCAGATGAGTCCGGTTCCCAGCTGGTTTGCTCGGCTCTGGTCTGTGCTGGGGGATGTATTGTATTTCACCACCGGACCGTAAAGAAGGAACTTCTTACCTGTCCGGCAGGAGTGCCTTGCATGAAGTGGAAGTGCAGACCTGCATGTCCACGCTCGCAAGAAGGCGGCTGGCATGGGGAGCGTGCTGGAGCTCTGCTCTGCCAGGGTGGGACTGCAGGCTACAGAGCTGGGCAGTTGATCCGTTTCAGGATAAAATCTCACCAAAGCAGGGCAGGCGTGGCAGGGATTATTTTCCAGTTGCTGTTCTAGATATGCAGAGGGGCATCAAGGTGGGCAAATCACCCGGAAAAAGGCTGTCACAAGCTGCCTCACATTTTCATAGATCGTTCCCTTTCTCCCTTAAGAAGTAAGAGTCAGACATGCTGCTTCTGAGGCTAGGATGTGTCATGATTTCAGAATGCTGCCTAATTTGGAAAAGGAGAGAGTATCAGTGAAAATTGTCCATTCTCTTGCCTTAGAACTGTTTTAACGAGCGAACCACTTGCCGTTAATTTGCCAGTCTACTCTAATGCATTTCGAAATGACTAGACATTTGATCAGATCCTTCCGGGCAGCAAGTGCACTGCCTATCAAGACTTCAGCACCCTTCCTCTCCAAGTCTGCTCTGAACTGGGTGTGGTTTTGGCTTCTCCTCTGAACCTATTCTAACGTATATATCTTTTTAAACAGCGTAAAGGGCGTTTCACAACAGAAGACTGCTCTCTCTTCACTTCCCAGTGGGCACATTAGTTTAGACTAGTGATGATGGAAGAGTTTTGACAGCAAAAAGGTGCATTAGCAGATGAATGAATTAGATCATAGCTGCAGAGGCGAGGTAAGGGATGACTTTACCATTGCTTCCGGGAAAGCTGAACGTGCTCGGCCGTGTAAAATGTTTTAGCCCACCCACAGCCATCTTGGAGAGCCCACGTGTATTCAGACAGCACATTCTCTCCCTCCAGGACTCTGTCAGCATTGCTGAAAACCAGACAAGTTTAACTGGAAATCTATAACCTGGCAGTATGCATTTCTGCCAGTCTGACATTTTGTATACAAATGATTTGTGTATATGCACTTGTAAAAGGCCTTTATTTGACTTTCCGTCAGCCAGAATAATATATTATCTTAAAAACAAGATAAAAGACTTAACCTGAATGCAGCAGTTAAAATGCCCAGAGGCAGGGAAGGGGAAGGAGCAGGAGGGAAAGGGGGAAATAAACACAGTGGCCTAGTATTGGGGGCACTCAGCTGTGGTTTAGGAGACCTGTGTTTAAATTCCTACCTCTGCTACTGAACTGCCAGGTGACCTTGGGCAAGGCACTTCCCCACCTCACGCTTCAGTTTCCACATCTGTAAATACTCTCTTCCTTTGTAACCCATTTGAGGTCTACAGTTGAAAAGCAATACCACAGAGCGGGACATTATTGTATTGGACTTAAGGGTTCCAGCTAATGCTAGACATTTTGTTAGGCACTGACCAAAGAGCAAAAAAAAAAAAAAAATAGTCCCTACCTGAGGAGTTTTAATTCTAAAGAAAAGGCAGGTACTACCTAACAAACAAAAAAGCCTTTTAGGTTTTTCTAACACACTCATCTCTAAAAGCAGCTGGCTCCATCTCACACAAAGGAAAAAGTATGATGCCTGACTTTTAATACAACAAACCACTGGCAGCAAATACCATCACCTATTTAAATAAACAAAAATTCAGTGGAGTGTAACTCTATCCTTGCTTTAAGAAGTTCACGTGACCAGAGAATCCCAAACGCCCAGAGAATCTCCTCCTCTTCTGATGAAAGACAGTGTGAAAAAACAGTGAGCAAATGAATTACAATCATTTGATCTTTTGCCCATGCCGGCAGCAAAGAGGAATCGGAAACACCCTCTTGCTACCAGTGGCCCGAGTGGAAAGGTTATATCTACTGTGGTATTTACAATACAAGCAGTGTAGTCTAGGAGGTAGCTTTACATCAGCATCACAGTCGCTTGCTAGTCAGATCCTCCAAGGTATAATGGTTTACGCTGTCCATCCTATATTATCATCTCTCCAGTCATGCTGAGAACCACCAGAACTACAGGGAGTCTTTTAAATTATAGCAGTAAAACACTTCTTTCATTCCAGGTAATTTAAAAGGTTTTGCTTGGTTGTTCTGGCCTTTGGCAAAGCCAAACATCTTTAAAAAGCAAAGCAAAACTGTTGTTAGACCATGCCCTACACATTAATAAAAACCAATACAGTAACTTCCATGCTGAACTGACAAACAGCTTCAGATCGTTTAGGTGCTTGTAGGTGCATCTACGTGAGATGCTTTACTGACTAATCTACTGTGTAGTAAAGCATCACTGCCTATTTGTGCACAATATTTACTGCACAGTAAATTAGTCTACCGTGCGGTTGGCTATTACCTGTAGACTGGGGCGTGAGGCTGGGAAATAGCTACCGGGGGAGGGGTTGGTTTCCCAGCCCTGCAGCCAGATCTGCCTGACCCTGGTGCCCCCTGGCAGCCTGGAGCTCCCCTGGCTGCTGTAGGGGGGCAGAGCAGGACAGGAGTAGCACTGCACTGAACTGTTCCTGTCTGGAGCAAATTTGCTCCCAACAGGTACACATGTAAATGCTCTCCCAGGGAAAGCTTACTGCACAGTAAGCTTACAGCACATTAATAGCACATGTAAACATGCCCTGTAAGAGACACCAAGGGCATTAAGTACATTTAAAATAGCCAGTGATGGAGACTTCAGCAGAAGCAGATCTTAGATGTGTGCACCATTAGTGGGCCTGTTGTAAGGAGGCCTGTTTATCTGGGAAGGTTTATAGGGATTGGGACATCTGAAACTCACAGTAAGCATGCTTCCAGCTCACACATCTTGTCTCATTTCTAGGGACCTGATGGCTGACTCAGAGCCCCCTTTGGAGTCACCACTGGATGATGCAAGTGCAGCCATGGACCCAGAGGAAGATGTTACAGAAACCCCTTTATATTTGGAAGTGGAAGCTGACCCCTTGGAGTTGCCTGTGGATGTTGCAAGCAGCCTCTTGGAGCCAGATGCTGCTGAGTCCCAGAGCCTGACCATTGAGGAGGTGGGGGAGCGTTTCCAGGAGTGCATTGATGCAGTGGAGCAGCTGGAGAAGGAGAGGGATAATCTTATCCAGGAGCTCACGCTGCTTCGGGAGCCTGTCCTGCAAGAAATCAGACAAGCCCATGAGGAGGTATTGGCGGCTTACAAACTACTTGCCAAAGTGGAGCTGGAGCGGGATAACCTCAGGGACGAGATCCGACAGATCAAGCAGAAGCTGTTCAAAGTGACCAGGGAGTGCGTGGCTTGCCAGTACCAGCTGGAAAACAGACGGCACGACATGGCCCAGTATGCTGCCTACAGGGATGAACTGGAATCCAGGGTCAGCCAGCTCTCAGAGGAGCTGTCCCAGCTGAAAGAGACTTGTGAAAAGCAGAAGGAACAGTTCAGGCAGCAGCTGGAGGCACCCCAGAGCCGTGGGGACAGCCACTATCTGCAGGAGAGCCGGAGGCTTTCCATGGAGTTTGAAAATTTTGTGGCAGGGAGCCGCAGGGGCCTGGAGGAACACTACGAGCCGCAGCTTGCGCGCCTGGTGGAAAGGAGGGAGGCCAGTGCCAAGGCTCTGCAAAAAATGCAGGGAGAAATTCAGGGGCTGAAGGAGGTGCTGCGACCGCTGCAGGGAGAGGCCAGCAAGATGCGCCTGCAGAATAGGAGGCTGGAGGAACAGATTCTGCTCATCAAGCAGAAACGGGATGAAGAAGTTCTCCAGTACAGGGTACGTGCAATGGGCCTGTAAAAATGCTTGCACGCTGCTTCAAGTTAGGGCTGGCTTGCGATGCTGTCATGTAAGCGGTCAGCCCTGTGTACTCAGTGTCTACATACTTGAGACTGGCACTATATGTATTTCCTTATTATACACAGACTTGGGAGTCTAACTTTGCAACTAGTGAAGAAGTGGATATAACAGCCACACAGGAAAAGACAGTAGGGAATCACTGGGGGAACAAAGAATCAGACATATCCTACTGGCTCATAGAAGTAGTAGCCTAGAAGAGGCTGAGGTCCTCTTCCCCCCTAGCTTAGGGAAGGCAAAGCAGAGGCGGCTACTGAGTGAGCAGAAAGATTAGGAATTAAAGGGATGCAATGTGGTGTCACTAGGGATTCCCCCCAAAGCACAGTTGAAGGAAACATTCGCCTAGCTCTGACCTGGCCCATTACCACCTTGCTCTCCAAACATAAAATGCCTCAGTACTACACCATCAAATAATGGAGCCAGACCCCAGTTAGCATGGCAGAAGAAACAAGGCAAAGCAAAAACATTTGCTTCTGGAGTAATATATTCTTCATTCAAAGCCTTTTGAGCCAAAGGCCAGTGGCAGAAAGCACAAGAGCACGAGCTTACAACACGTGTGTTCCTTGCAAGGAGGCTGTTTACAGCCTGTGGAGGATGGCAGCCCCTGAGGTGCTGATTTTTATAGCTTGTGAATCACATTTTATATACAGAGATGCTGAAGCCCCAGGCAGACATGACCAAGTCCTGCAATATTTGTAAGGTCCTTGAGCTGTGCATGACTTTAGATACACCAAGCTAGACCCACAGTTGGGGTAAATCAGGGAAGCTCTACTGACTCCAAAGGAGCTACAACAGTTTATCTCAACTGAGGAGCTGGCCCTCTATCTACCTAGATTTACCACGAGAAAAAATACTCTTGTGCATCCCATGCGCACCTTTCCTACACATACACGCCTGGATTGGTATGCATACAGAGGGAGTACCCACATCCTAGTTTATAGGCATGTGAAGCCATGGACAGACATAACATTTGTACCTACAAATAGGAACCAGAGATAGAAAGGCTCACAGAGATTCTTCCTCTGCAGCCCCAGTGACAGCTAAGCACCAAGGCAGAGCTTAGAAACTATCCACCGTGCTCTCTTTCCCTCCCCCTTTGGCCTGGGATACCCTTGTCACATGATAGTTCACTACCCACATCAACCTGTCAGGTTACAAAATTTTGCACATCATAGTAACATATGTACTCACTCAAATACCACAAGCAATAAACACAAGCTGAGAGACAGAGAAAGAGCCTGCCAAGACCCTCAGCTGTAGCACGTTACCTTGTCAGATTTCTGCCTGGGAATATCCCTGAAAAGCACCTGGAAGCTTTGCTCCAGGCTGAACATAGCAGCTTCTCTGCCGCTGGGTCAGCTGCCACAGGGATACCAATGCTCCACATATACCATCTATATCTGAGGACAGTGCTACGTGCTACTTACGATTTATAAAGCCAGGCCCAGGTTAATTAAGATAGGAAACAGCCCTTCTCCCTATTTTAGCACTCGTGCAATACCAGGGCTTTCACTGGGATAAAACACTCCCATTGGGGGGTGGGCAGGGTGTTCTCAGGTTTTTAGCAAGCTTCAGGTTTTGGTGTAGGACACTTTGGAAATCACAGGCTAGTCCATCATTTTGCAACAGCAATGGGAGGTTCCATTAATTATTGTTAGATGCTTGATAATGGCTGGTTTGAGCAATACAAACCATCCTGCTGCTGGGATGCTGAGCATTATTAGAAGCATCAAAACCAAAGACACTTAATACTAAAGTGCTGAGGGTGACAGGAAAAGCTACAGCTCCTTTCTGTGGTTTCAAAGTTGGCTGCTCTTTCACCCTAGGGAGATGACTGATTCCATAGGAACTACAGTATTGGATCAGTTCATGAGTCTTCCAGTCTTACAGTTTGCCTCCTACAATGGCCAGCATCAGAAGCTTCAAAGAAAGGTATAACGATCCCTTTCATTATGGAAGCAGTTCAGGGAACAAGAAGAGAGAGTTTCTTTATAAGCAGAGGCAGCTAGGCACTGGCTTACTATATGAAATATGATGGTTTGTCCCTTATACAGGTTGGGATAAAAATGTGTATAATGGTACATTTGTTATTCCTATAAATGTTTAAATTCTTTTTCTGAGTCACAAGCTCTTTGCCATGCTATCTTCTGGCAGCAGTTAGTGTCACATTTAAGGATGAGTTGTATGAAAGTAGTTTTTTTTTTCATTTTAAAATGCCCTTGATTTCATTTCTACTTCTCTTGCTCTTGCAATTTGGCAAAGTGGACAAAAGTCCACAGCTGGCCTCTGTGCCTCTTTTGCATCCCAAAATTCATCTCTCTAAATATTATAGTTCAACACTTTGATGTCTCTTCCTATGGCAAGTCTTTCTTCCTTTAATCCATTTCTATAACATGCTTTTTAATCCAAACTTGAATTCAGAATTCTAGAGGAGGATATATTAGTAACGCATATAACACTGTTGTAGTTTCAGTATTGTTTGCTGCTTCTCTTAACAGCTGTTAATAGTAAGAGTCTGGGTATGATACCTAAAAAAGGACAGGAAAAATAATTACTGAATTAAGATGCTGTCCCTTTAAAAAGGAAAGATTTTCTCAGTGACCTGATGCAGCCACTTCGTAATGAAATCACTGTCTGGCTGACTTCTACGAATTACCTCATCAGCAGGGAAGGACTCACGTACAGCTCCAGCAGTCCAGACCTTCCTGCAGCAGCAACCCTGAAGCTGGGCTGCCTCCTTTGACACAGGTTATTTATAACTGGAAGAGACTGTATAATTGTATTTATAGACACTGTAAGAAACATGCCAAAAGTTAAATGTCTTGCCCACCCCTCCCCTCCATTTTCTAGGGAGAGAAGCAATTATGTATCTGCAAAGTGCATTGGGAAAAAACGTTCCAGAATTAATTTATCCCTGCCTTTCTGCCCTCTACACCCTTTCACTTTCTAGGCTTCAGCAAACCAAGGAAAGTTAGCAACTACTAAAAGTAGACTTGGATTTTCCCTACCCTCTCAGTGCTCTATGCTGAAAACTGTTTGGCATGTTCCCATATGCGTGCATGAAGGAAGCAGATGTTGTGTGGCCTGGGTGATAGGTTTATCTTTATCCACATCACCTTATGGTCTTACATCCACCACTCTTTTTAGATTTAAATTTCCATTCACAGCTTTAAGGAACAGGACTTGGTAAAATCAACTTAGAAGAGATTTTTCTCCTCCTCCTGCCTCATGATTCCTGCTCAAACAAGAACGTGGAGCGTAACCTCCCTATAGATTTCCTACAGTAATCTCTGGGAATGCAAATAATGGCAAATTATCCAATAGTGACCAATTACCAGGAGCTGATAACGGGGTGGGGGGGATGACTGAAGGGGATTTGGAATCTGAACAGCAGCAAATTAAACCATAGTGGCAAATAATCACATAGCCAGATTATCCAGTTTACTATGCTTGCCTCCTGTCAGTTTTAGGCCCACGCAGTGGTTAAAAGAACTCTCTAAAACAGTCACAAATTGCCTGAAAGGCAACACAAGCTTTTGGGGCTGAAAACATTTTTAAAAAAAGTGTGAGACAAATACAGATGAGCCTGCTGAAAATACTTAAAACTCAGGCCTAAAACTTGCCTAAAGGTGTCCAGTCATCAACTCAGCTGCTCTGATGTACATCCCGAGCGTACACGGGCAGACCCACTATAGTGACAGCTGCGAATAGGACATATCCACACACACAGCCAAGGCAAACATTAATCAGAGGCAACCAGCTCAGCCTTCATAGTTGTTAGGGGGTGAAAGAGACCTTACAGGTCATTGGGTCCAGCCCCCCTGCGCTTGGGCAGGAAAGACTGCTGGGATCAGACGACCCCGGCAAGATGCTTCTTCCTCCAGAGAGCTGGTTTCAGGTTTGCACATCACTTTATGTCATGTATTTCTTTATTTCTGGCCCCACAGGAACAGGTAGAAGAGCTGGAAGAGAGGCTGAGGGAACTGAAGAATGGGGTCCAACTTCAGCAACGCAAAAACCAGGAATTGGAAGAGCTGAGGACCAGCCTGCACCAGGAGCTCTCCGTTTACAAGTAGTTATCTTCTCTTTACTTTGTTGGTGAAAGAACCGTAGGGCAAGAAACCAAAAAAAAAAGCATGATGGAAAACTGACCGAGGCTGCAACATGGAGTAGCTGTCATGTGTTTTTTAAAGGGCAGCCCTAGTTACTTACTAAGAATCTGAGGCTCCTGGATAAATAGGAATCAGACAAACAAACAGAAAGGGATAATTTCATCATAGCTCAGTGCCCTCTAAATCAATGCTGCTTTAACGGAACTACAGCAAAATGCCATCGGCCGAGGAAGAATGGAACAGGCTGGCATTCCCAGTGAAAAGGGTGGGGAACACATGTCAATCTTAGGTAGACCTGTAGCAATACACAGCAGCCGGGAAGTGGTAGCACTCATTTCCTGAAAAGAAACAGTCTTTTAAGAGTTTTGGAAATGCTGTACGTGTTCCCTTGAACAGGGGAAGAGAACCCCGCTGTTATCTGTAATACCCCTATGGCTATTACTCAGGTTTCCTCTTCCTAACATGGGAACGCTCTCAGAGGATTTTTAAAAGACATCTGTAGTACAACCCTCTGTTTCACTTCCTGTAGTTTGCTTTGCAAGGCACATTACCCCTTTTTCTTAGGCACACAGGCCCTAGCAGAGTCTTCATTTTTGGCAGCTTCCCCTTTTAACGTAACAGTCTTCTTCCGCAAGTCTCTCTTCCTTGCCACTTGAGAGCACAGTATTTTGTCTGTTTGAACAGCACAAGAAAATACTCCCTACCACCCATGCAAGTACATACAAATACAATGCTTCCTTCTAGAATAAGCCTGAAGGAGAAGCAGTAGGCAGCTTTGCCCTTTGTTAAGGTAGAAGAATTCAGCCTCCCAGCTCATTTTAATCTCTAGGCTCTTTCCCAAGATTTCCAATAAAGATGGCTGCATGCAGACTACTGAATACTTATCACAGGAACATAGATGGGACAGGAAATGGCCTCCTGGGCCACACAATCTGGGATCAGTAGCAAGGACTATAGGTTGTTAAAAATATTCTACCTTATTCTAAGTCTCAGAAAGACAAAAGTTTTGACATTGGCACTGAAGATTAGGCTCCCTAATCCATGTTTATACTTAAATAGGAATCACAAGACCTTTCCTGCCTCGGGAAGAGGGTTGGACTAGATAATCTCTTGAGGTCCTTCCAGCCCTGCTTCTCTAAGATCTCTAGAATATCACTTATCAGAAGTCCTGGGTACCTACAAAAGGGACTTAAATCAGTGAAAGCTCAGGTACTTAACTCCTCTGAAATATAAACATCTAAATCCATATCAAAGTGATCTAAGTAAGTCTAAATGTAGGAATTAATTCTTAAGAATCATCATCTAAAGCATGGGTAGGCAACCTTTTCACACTGCAGACGAGAATGACCCACACTGTCAGAAGGGGCTGGACAGGTGCTAGGACTCTGCCATCAACACTCATCTCCCCAGCAGCATGAGGAAATCACAGGAAGCTGGCCCTTGTCACACAGCAGCATGGGGAAAATTGCAGAAAGTGACCCTGCCACCAAATGCCACCAAAGCCCCGCGTCATTGTTGGCACACAGGCAGGCCTTATGTTGGTGTAAAAATGCATGAGTTGGCTAGGCTCCTTAAATTAGCCCAGGAAGGGCACGTTTACATGTGCTTTCCTGTGCATTAATTTAATGCACAGTAAAGCATCACTGCCTAAACATGTGCTACAATTAGTCTGCAGTAGATTCACTTACTCCAGCATAGGACAGTGCTGTCATAAACAGGTACTATCCTACACCACAGTTAAGTGACTTTGCTTAACCACAAGTGTAGACTAGTTCACTCTGGCTCAACCTGAGAGAACCACATTAGGACTATCCTGTTCCCAGTACCAGAACTAGTCCAGGAATTGCATGCATCCCTGCATGGTGCTGTTTAGATGTATACTTATGCTCCCATTTTCCACATAGCATGCAATTGCCTTGTTGAATCACTACCACAAAAGTTTGTGGCAACTGATAGCTTAACCAAGTTCAGAAAAAGAACTGAACACATTCTTGGAGGAAAGGTCCATCAGTGGGCACTGAACATGGTAGAAAGGGGTGCAGTCTTGAGATTTGAATTTTCACAAACTGATTGCTGGTAGTTGCACTGGGGGAAAAGCAGTGAGTGGAAGATTCTGGACATACCATTTACCCTCCCACCCAGATCTAAGCATCTACACGGCCACTGTATGAAACAGCATGCTGAGCTAGATGGACCTATGGTCTGACCCACTAAACAGTATTTCATACATTCCTGCAGGTTGCACCATAGACTCCATTTCCTTCTCCCTTCTAGAGCTACAGTTCCTCGTTTTGTCAAGCTTTGTGCTAAGGCAGGTCAAGATTCTGGATGCAAGCTCAAATTACATCATTATTTAGCTTTGATGCTAACCAATGCTATTTTTCTACACCTTACAGCTGAATGATTAGGGGATAGAGGGGTACTGGAGGCTTGAACAGTAACCCAAATTCTGCTGGGGTGTCAGATACAGCCCATGGGCCAGATCCAGCTCACAAGAGCAGTTCTGTCTGAACTGACAGGCTAGTGGAAGTCGTGGGAGTTGGGGAGAGGGAGGGCCTACTACAGAATTTAGGGCTCTGCAACCTGACGGACATGACTATCAGCAGGGGATGAGCAAGGACTGTGCCGATAGCCTGCCACTACCTCCATTGCAGCTCCTGGCCCTGTGGATCCAGCATGGGAGGAGCCCTGCAATCTGTATCCGGCCCAGGGCAAGTTTGACATCCCTGCTCCAGACTATTGTGCACTCACTTGGCAATTTACTTTCTACCCACACAGGGGCTGCTTAGAAATCTATGGACAGTTTTGCAAGTCAGAAGAAAAAGCAGACCAAGATTTCTAGAGGTGTGGACTTTCCCCCACTTCTTTCTGCTGAAAAGAAATGTGACAGCAAGATAGCTGTAGGGGATACTTCCAATTCACTCCTGCTGCTCACACTAACCCTAATGATGTATAGCAGCTGCTCTCAGGATTACTAGACAATTATTTGCTTGGTTATATTTCTTGAGGTGCTGCTCTGTTGATCTTCTAGTTTGGTAGAAAATAGTGAAGGAGAGAGGTATTACTTGCACTGAATAATGAACATATGTAAAAGAGCAAAAAGATGTATGTTTTGCTCTGTGTTTGGAAAGCTAATTGTGTCTTGTCTATGAAATCCATAAGTGGATTGTATAAGCCTGCATAGAAAGTATCCTGGAAGCCTATGGTATGATTTTTTTTTAAGTTTGTGCAAAACACTGTCCTTTTAAACAGGGTTGTTTCTTTTGTAATTCAACAGGTCTCTGCTATGTTGTGACATATTCCAGTATGGGCCACAGAAACTGAACTCCTGTATAAATGGTTTCCACTTTATATATTAAAAAAAAAAAATTCACCTTGAAAAAAAAATAAATAAATAAAGGCTCAGGGTTTAAGATTTCTTTTATTTCCCAAAGCATGCTCAACATCATGGAAAAAATAGAAAAAGCAATCTGGTCACCCATCTAAAGAGCGGTAAAAGATTTTTTTAAAGCTTCTTATTGACATTTGTACAGACTGGATAGTCACAGTCACCAAGGGTTTTTAAATGGGCTAACTCAAGTGTTCACTGGAAAGATATGGGCCCTACACCACCATATTTTTTCAGACCCTCTCTGGTTCACTTATGACTGGCTGGAGATTAAGTATTCTCTCAACGCAAAATAAAATGCAGTCAAAGCTAGCAGTCTTAAAGAAAAGTCCAAAAATGCGTGGGTTTCAGATGCACCAAAGCACAGCTACCAGAGCATTAGAAGTGTTTGAGAGGATTTGTTCATAAGAATTTAAGACTAAATTATGGGTGACACTATAATATATACCAGAGGGAGCAGGCACAGGAGAGTCTCCTTGCTCCCTTTGGCTTTCTGTACTTTCCCTACCCACTTGCACAGGAAACAGCATAGATTCCCTGTTGTGAGCACAGAAGCTGCCAGCTGACATCATTATCAACATGTGTATGCAAGAAACCAAAGCTCTGCTTTCTCCATACTAATATCTACTACTTGGACCTCATAATATATTCCTAGGAGGCATTATGGTTCCCAGGCCTCCACCCACCTCTGCTTTAAGAAGCACAAGGTTGCCACAATAAAGCAATTATTCGACAAGATAATTATCTGCATTAAAAATCACAAAGCACTGTAACAGGTCTGTAGAAAAACAATTTATTCCATCTGGAGCACGTACACATAATTAATCATGGAGAGTGTGGAGAGTAACAGGCTGCTGGTGGAACAGAACACCCTAGTGGAAGATGTGCAGAAACTAGTGGTCAAGACTAACTCCTAAAAAAAGTAGCTTATCCACATTTATTATATAGTTTTACAAATACCAGCTACCAATGCTCTGTTTTAGATTACTGGGCATGCCATCTGTGGTACATCAGTCAGGTAAAGACATACACCTTTACAACTTGGTGGTCCCAAGTTTTAAAAACCATTTCACAGAAAGGAAAGAAATCATAGGGAAACACAGCTCAAGAAACACACAATAGAGCATATGTGGAAGATGAAAAAATGCTCTCTGCAGGCATAGCTAGAGTATCCAAACTCTTGTGACTTATCAAAAGGGAGAAAGAAGAGATAGGGAAGAAAAAATGAAACTCAGAATTACCAGGAAAGAGGATGTTTACAGACAGATTTCTAATTCCAGCTGAAGTAAAAGTCTTTGTGAGTCTGTCTTTTACAGATTTATTTGTATCAGGAAATACAAGTATGAAGTGAAAGAAGAAATGCCAATAATTTCCAGTCTTAGCAAGACAGACTCTACCCTCCACCTGCAAGTTGCCACAAATTAACACCCTTTGCAATACCTGTACTGCACTGTCTCGAGTGCACAGTGTGGGGCTCTACCCCTCTACCTTTTGTTTAAAATTGGCCAGAAAACCTTCAGCTGTAGCATTTAAAAACAGGAAAAAAGCAAGTCTGCTCCATATCATGAGGGCAACTAAAGTGGGGTACCCAGCTCTGTACATGAAAGGCTGCTGTACAAAATTTAAACAAGAAGCTTCAACACTGTACCACCTCAGAGCCACACCCCTGTATGCAGAGTACTTGTTGTCTGGCTCAAAAGCACTATTGATGTAGGATGACTGAACAGAGCGTGTGTGCATGTAGTCAGAGTGGGAGGGAAGAGAAGGAAAGGACTAAAAAAAAAAAAACAAAAACAAAAAACCAGTAAAAGCTCAACCATCTAGGACCCTTGACCTTCTGGATCCACACTTCCTTCAGGGTCTTCATCATTATATATGTTCTCAGCCTACAAGATAGAGGGGATGGGGGAAATAGGAGAGTGTTTAATATGACATTTTAGGCTAAAGGGATTCCATCCAGGAGAACACACTCAAAAGGCTATAGTCCAAGAAGTTTCTCAGCTTGAGATACCAATATTCCTATGCTTGATCCTTCAAGGCTATTTAGCATTTACAGAAAGAACTATAAATACAACTGAATCTTTTCATAATGGTCATGTTTTCAAAGTATTTCTTTAAACAGAAGCTCATTAACACATTTATTGTTAGGGAAATGCCTGTTTAATGATAGAGATCACTGTGTCAGTTCCAATGCATTTTTAACTTAATACAAAAGAGGTCTCTTCTATATGCACGCTGCTCCTTGGCAGTGCCTTGCAGGCAACCTATCCATTTTATCAACATGAAGACACATATAAGGCTTTGTGAACTGGTTGTTTGATTAAGTTTATAGAAAGATAACGTTAAGGGGGACTCCTAGGTTATAAGTCACTTAGATGCATGAGTTTCCTTTCCTTCTCCTTCCACCAAATGAGAAATCAGGTCATTTGTTTCTCTGCTTCACCCCTCCCCTAGTTATGGTTTCTTCTGGCTTGTAGATACTCCACTCATTTTGAACAGTAAAAGTGGAACAGCCAGCTTCACACCCCAGCTCATACACAGCTTGGATTACAAATACCAGAGGGAACATTTATATTTATACCCTTTCCAAAACACATTTTTCTGATGTTATATAAGGCATGAGAAAGTTTCTTACATTTGTAAACCCTCACTTCTACTAAGCTTAAGTAGGCTTCAGCGTTCCTTTAAGACTCAGCCAAAGCTATACAGCAAGTCTGTTTGAGAGCTGTGAATAGAAGCCAGTGTTGAACAGACTAAAAATCAGAACTCCGTCTTAGATCTATGCTCTCTCACATTGACACATACTTCCCCTCCCAATCAATGCTACTTACCATTTGCCAGACTTGCATGATATTGTCTTCTGATACAGAACAAATTACCCAGGGCTCATTGGGATTCCAGGAGAAATCAGATATCTTTGCAGTGTGACCACCATGAATAAACTGGTATTGGAACAGAAAACAAAATAAGGTATTCAGGGTGGAAGTGAAATATGTTAGAACCAGTACTATGATCTGGGTACTTCGGAGGGTTAAGTTCCTTATGACCTCATGAAGACGAGTGCAGAGTAACCAGGAGCATATAAAATTGCAGCAAAAGAGCTGTGCACTACCAATGAGGTGCTCCAGCTGTTTGCTGTGGCCTTTATTTCAGAGATGCCACTTCTCCAATACGCCAGTACCCCTTCAGAATCAACATCTCTTGAAGTCAATCAACTGCACAACAACTTGCCCTTAATCTGCACATACACTGCATGCCACCTGCATACAAACAACCTGGGTTCTGCTGTAATAGGAGTTGGGAGAAGAAGCAGACACCACAACAGCCCCTCCTCCCTCTTACCAAGAGCTCTGGTGGGCCATCCTCTGCATCCTCAGGAGACTGCTCTTCTCCAATTTTACTGTAGTAGAAACACGGGCAAAATTGAAACATATTTCACAGAACACACACACACACACACAAATCAATTCTTAGGAAAATACACACCACACCAGCAGCAGATCATGCAACACTATCAGTTTAGGATTTACCTTAAGTCCCAGACATTTAGCCTACGGTCAGTACCACTGGAAGCCAAAATGGTTTCATTGTGGGGAGACCACTGCACCTGCAAGAAACAAATGAGAAAAAGAGGTGAATCTTAAAGCAGTGGCATAGGACAGAGATCCTATTATTTTTTGTCTCAACTGTAGAGAAAATACATTCGCAATTTCATAGTTAGTAGGGTCGGAAGGGACCTGAGCAGATCAAGTCCTACCCCTGCCATAGCAGGAAAGAGTACTGGGGTCAAACAACCTCAGCAAGGTAATTGTCTAGCCTCGTCTTAAAGACCCCCAAGGTAGGAGCCAGCACCACTTCTCTTGGAAGTTGGTTCCAGATCCTAGCCGCCCTGACAGTGAAGTAGCACCTCCTGATGTCTAATCTGAATTTACCCTCTGCCAGCTTGTGACCGTTATTTCTAGTCACTCCTGGTAGTGGTTCGGGGAACAGGGACTCCCCCAATGCCTGCTGGTCCCCTCGGACTAGTTTGTAACAGGCCACTAGATCCCCCTCAGCCTTCTCTTGTGGAGACTGAACAGGTTCAGGTCCCACA
>NW_017729015.1:15207768-15223117 GCF_001723915.1 Gavialis gangeticus | reverse complement strand
TGAACAGGGTGATTTTTACCCCCTCGTCCAAGTCGCTGATGAAGATGTTGAACAGTGTGGGCCCGAGGATTGAGCCCTGCGGGACCCCACTGCCCACATCCCTCCAGGTCAAAAATGACTCATCCGCCACCACTCTCTGGGTGCGGCCCTCCAGCCAGTTGGCGACCCATTTGACTGTGTAGGTGTTGACACCACAGTCCCCCAGTTTTTCAATGAGAACAGGGCGAGAGACAGTGTCAAAGGCCTTCCGAAAGTCCAGAAAGACTATGTCCACTGCTACCCCTGCATCTAAGGATTTGGTGACCTGGTCACAGAAGGCCACCAGGTTGGTCTGACAGGATCTGCCTCTAATGAACCCGTGTTGATTGCTCCTAAGCATAATCGCCCCTGCTGGCCCCTCGTGGACATTTGCCAGAATAAATTCTCTCAAAAAGCTTACCCAGGATCAAGGTAAGACTAACTGGCCTATAGCTTCCCAGGTCCTCCTTCCTCCCTTTTTTGAAGATGGGAACCACATTGGCCCTCTTCCAGTCCTCTGGCACCACGCATGCTCGTAAAGCCGTGCCAGGGGTCCCACAATGACCTCAGCTAATTCCCTCAGCACTCGGGGGTGGAGATCATCCGGACCAGCTGATTTAAGTACATCCAGTCTCTCCAGAAGTTCCCTGACTAGATCCTCAATTTGATACTGGAAAACTCATTAGTTCACATATTCCCACTGAAAATGCTTCAGAGGGAGGAACTGGTTTATGAACACTGCTGACTTTGGATTTCAAAGCATTGATGATGTACAGCATGAAATCTTTTCATGTGGGATGCTTGAAAAAGAGGTCTGAATCTTCCAAGAACACTACTTGCTATGACATCTACAATGGTGAGTTACTCAAATGCAAACCGTTCATTCCTTTGAAACAGGAAGCTAACTTACATAGAGCAAAATAAGCTGAACAGGGGAAAAACGAAGGAATCCCACAATTCTGCTTATCCCAGTTAAAAATAGTTACTACCTCCACTTGGAAAGAATACTCCTAGGAACACTGCTCAACAGAGCAGAAAGACTCGGGGGAGAAAAAAAAATCTGGGGCTCTGAAAATAATTCTACCACTTTGTAGAAATAGTGTGAAACAGCTCTAAAAATAACCTTCTCTAAAAAGAATGTAAACTATTGCCTTATTTAGAAAGCCCTACATGTTCTTTCAAATCACATTTATGCCACTCTGATAACACTCATTTGCCATTTCTTCTTGTACCAAAATTTGCTGAGTTTTTTATTAAGAGATGTCTACTTTCACAATTATTCCTTGTGTCTACCTAGCCTGGAAGATCCATATTATTGGCCCCCAGTTTGTATTCTATGCAGCTATAAGTCTTCCTCCAGGAGATGAACATGCTACAGATATCTCAGCAAGTTCCCTGCTTCCATCTACTGCCATATATAAATTTGGCTGATTATTTTCACTTCTAGGTACAGCCACTGAAGTGGTCTTTCATCTGTCCTGTTCCATGCACTCTATCACTTTTATAAGCAACCTTGTGTGTATGGTAGCTTTCCCATAGCCAAGGATGTCTTCAGACACAGAACAGCTAAAAAACATGGCATATTTGCATTAAATGTTGAGTAACAAGGAAAAGAAAAAATAAAAGGCTATTTATAAGTTTTTCAAGTTGCTGACAAACCTGCAGCTCTGACTGGGAAAGAAATGAAGATATTTATAAAGATGCCAGTTTACTGTACCTGAAATATTTCATCTTTGTGTGATTCAAATGAGTGGAGCTTCAGTTTCAGGTTTCTCAGATCCCACAAAGCAACAGTCTGTTCAGGAAGATGAGAGAGAAATTCAAGAAACACTTTCATCAAAGTTAACTAATATATGCTTTCCAAAGTGGAAACAGGTTTGGGGCAGATGACCGTCCCTAATCTCAAGTCGTGCATACCTTATCAGCTGATCCTGTGGCCAAAATAAACTCACTATAGGGATTGAAAGACAGGCAGTTCACTTCAGCCGTGTGAGCATCCACTGAATGACTGGGCTTGGAGGTGTTGTTTGACCGGGTGTCCCAGCTAGAGAGAGAAAACAAGCAATTGGAGGAGGGAAGTTTCTTTCATTTCAAAACAGAAACATTCCTGGGTAACCAGTAAAATGCTCTCACTTACATCATGAGCTTCTGATCATCAGCAACAGATCCAAAGAGAGATTCATGGAGCAGGTGCCAAGATACATCTTCCACTACTGCTGTATGTCCAGTAAAGATGGTCTTTGCATCCACCACTTTGCCTTCCTTTGGAACAGCACTAATATCCCACAAGCAGATGGTCTTAGAGAAAAGGGGTATCTTTAAGATAGATGAACTCTTCCCCCCCCCCCGGCCGCAATAGCCCACCCCCCAAGTGTAATAGTTGATCAAGATCTGCAACTAACGTACAGCTGACATACCAATTTTATTCGCTGTACTCACATGATCATCAGAAGCACTAAGCAAATGTCCGCTAAGATTTGGGTTCCATGACAGCCCATAGCCTTCCTTCTGGTGTCCACGAAGACGCAAGTCAGGATTACACTCACCAGAAGGGTCTGCAAAGAGAGTTTCAGAAAACTTAGGTTCCAAACAACTCTGCCGGGGCAAGTGCTTGACAAAAACCGTAAATTTGACTTCCTCCAGTAACAGCCATGTCACTGAAAGACATGAGTCTACAAGATTAAGCAAAATCCTATTGATGAGAGTTTTCAAAATGCTTAATACAGACACTAGTTCACCCACTGAATATTTATTTAATATTACGGGGCTCAGTTCTACTTGCTACATGTTATATAAGCAAAAGAATTCTTACGATCTTCAATCTTTGTCAAAAACTAGGTGATGAAAACACCACTTTGGTCACTACTTTAAAAATTCTCCTTAACTGCACGAAGATATATTCATCATTTTTAGGTATATTTCTATATCTGGGTTCCAGTCTCACTTTGAAACTTGGAGACTATCTTATGTTCACACCCCACCAAAGACTAAACCAGGTCCCCCAAGGTTTTTTCTAGTTATTTTACAACAAAAATAGGGACAGCAGTTTAGCCAGCAAACAGATGAAATAGCTCTCCACTAGCTTATGAGCCTCTTCCACTACTGCAAAGAAAGTAGCATTGCAGTGCTACAATAAATGAGGAACAGCAAATGGTGACCATCACAGGATATTCAGCTTTTAAAAAATTAGATAATAAGCAGAGTTACAGCAGAACATGCAATGAGAAGGCCAATGGAAGTGTGTTTTTAATGATCTGGAAATGTATTTCCCTTTTTAAGCACCTTGGAAAGCGACCATTTTATTCTAAAATTAAAAATGAGATGTAACCCACAAAAGCCCTTCAGCTGCTACAGAATAGTGCCAGCCTTCTTTTTCCCCCCAGAAAAGATTGTGAGTTCCTGTTCAAACTGTATTTGAGGTTCTGTGCCCAATCTTCAAGTTACATAGATACAGACACCTGGCTTAGAAGGGTGCTTGGTGTAGTCAAAGACCAGGACATCACTGGATGGAGTTTTTGTAGCAATGATACATGGATTTTGGGGCATGTAACGTGCTCTGTTCACTTCTCCTTCATGGTTGATCTTGATTTCAATCTCAATCTTCCCACTAACAGAGCCAAAACCTCCAAACTCTGGAAATAAAGCATAGATGTCTGTTAATGGTGAGCTGTACATATCGTTCACATCATACAAAGGATTCAGCAAAGCCAAAGAAGTATCCACACAGTCAGTCTCAGAGCAAACAGTCTATTGACAAGCCATAAGGAAAATAAAAAGCCAAGCGAAACCGATTTCCAAGGATTTAATTTTAATAGAGTTGCAGTTACTACATGAGCAGTGCTGGTTTTTAAACACACTTCCAGATCACCCCTAAGAGCTCATTACTGAAAAGTTTGATGACTATTTCTGATAAAATGCTAATGACAGATGTTTTACCAATGAAAGGCTCCCTTGGGGCTATCAAACTTGCACCTGTCTGTCTACAAACAGACAGCTGTACGCTGACTGACATGTGGTTAAAACCACAGGTCCAGAACCATGTTAAACCACTCATGTTCCTATTAAGGTCTGGGGCTGCAATAGCCTACATATGTAGAGATATAAGCTCCATTAGTCTTCAGCCTACCCTCATGACTCCAACAGGAAGATAGTTTCATAGATTTAGGGTCGGAAGGGACCTAGTAGATCTTCTAGCCCGACCCCCTGCCAGGGCGGGAGAACAACAAAACCCCAAAACAAGAAACAGGACTCAAATGAGTCCAGCCAGGTAGGCATCCAGCCTCTTCTTAAAGACCCCCAGGGTAGGGGCCAGCACCACTTCCCTTGGAAGTTGGTTCCAGCTCCTAGCCGCCCTAACTGTGAAGTAGTTTTTGCGGATGTCCAATCTATACCTCCTCTCCATCAACTTGTGCCCATTACTCCTTGTTATGCCAGCGGGCGCTAGGGGAAACAGCGTCTCCCCCAAACCCTTCTGGTCCCCCCTAGTGAGTTTATAGACGGTCACCAGGTCCCCCCTCAGCCTTCTCTTGTGGAGGCTGAATAGGTTCAGGTCCCGCAGTCTCTCACTGTAGGGTCTGCCCTGTTGTCCCCGGATCATGCGGGTGGCCCTCCTCTGGACCCTCTCCATGTTGTCCACATCCCTCTTGAAATGGGGCGCACAGAACTGGACACAATACTCCAGCTGTGGCCTGACCAGTGTCGCATAGAGGGGGAGGATCACCTCCTTGGCTCTACTCGAGATGCACCTGTGGATGCACGACAAGGTCCGGTTAGCCCTGCCAACCATGACCTCGCATTGTCGGCCCATGTTCATCTTGGAGTCAATAATGACTCCAAGATCTCTTTCTGCCTCCGTGCTCTCAAGTAGGGAGTTCCCCATTGTGTAAGTGTGCTGCTGGTTCCTACTGCCCAAGTGCAGCACCCTGCACTTGTCCGTATTGAAACGCATCCTGTTCCTGTTAGCCCACCCCTGTAACCTATCCAGATCCCTCTGCAATCTCTCACTCCCTGCTAGCGTGCTCACCTCCCCCCAAATTTTGGTGTCATCAGCGAATTTAAACAGGTTACTTTCCACCCCATCATCCAGATCGCTGATGAAGAAATTGAACAGCGCAGGCCCCAGGACCGAGCCCTGGGGGACTCCGCTACCCACCTCCCCCCAGGTTGAATATGACCCATCCACCACCACCCTATGATCTAGAACCTTGTAGAATTTGACGGGCAAATCCATCTAAGAAAGAAAACATGAACTGCCACCATTGTTTAAGCAGACAAAGGGAAGTGAGAACCGTCAAGAGTAACAGAATCCCTACCCTCTCTTCCATAGTGTGGAGGTCAGTTTACCAATTCTAAAACTGGGATTCACAGTGTTAAAAAATGGGAGAGAAATATAATGAAACCACAGTGGAATCTGGTCCATAATCACAACAGCTGAATCATTCAGAAAAATTCTTAATTAATAGCTTTTTGCCTAAAGTCTCCAAAACTGAATTCACAGTAAAGTGCCAAGACTCCCTTTAGTGATGGGCATACTTCAAGGAATGTTAACAAAGTTTACATCCCCTGTAAGACAGAGTCTTAAAAAATATGCTTTGCCAAAAACTTAGGAGCCAGAAAAATTATAGCTGATCAAGTATTTGAAAAGATAAAAACTAATAGTTTTAAAAACATGGGAAAACTGAGGTAGAAAGACAGCATTGCTCACGGCCACAGCATTATTCCTCATCTTAGATATTTGGACAAGGCCTCAGTTAAGTGGCCTTGTCAGGATGAGGTCAAAAGCACCTGGCTTCCAATCTGCTATTCAGTTCAATAGAGCAAACTGCCTTGTACGGAAAAATAAGTAGCCGTAAGGCCGTTATAAAAAAAAAGATCAGATAAATGACTGAAATTCCTCAACAGATTTGGCAAAGCTCTATTTAACATTTGTATGGTGAATCGGAGAGCAAGTATCTGTCAGCACCTGTCCTGAGAGAGACCCCAGCTTACACAGTTTATACAGGAATCTCTCTCTATCGCACACACACTTTTAATCATATACAATCAAGTCAAAACTAAACCTATTTTCAGGATCACAAGCAGATTTCAGGAAATAAACAGAATAAAAAGGAAGAGATATCTACAGCCTTGTGATCACAAATAATATTGCAAAACATATTCAAATACCGTACTTTAATATTCACTCTGAAAAAACAAAAAGTAATTAAAGACAACAACAAAAGAAGAGAAGCAGTGGTACTAAAATCTGTTATTTCTGGGAAACCGAAATCCTGAAATTAAGTATTTTAGACAGAAGCTTGTTTACAAGCAGTACTGGCAAGTCCAACGATCAAGGTATCAATTGCAAAACCTTGGCTCCTGGCAAAAAAGGAAACCAGACAACTGAACTGGAAAGGTTGCGTCACATGGAAGAAATCATTAACCCAACTAGAATAAGATATGGCTAATAGGTAGGAATGCTGGCTGCCTAGGAAGGTTACTGATATATTAGGTTTAGGTCCCATGCTATTACGGCATTTAACTGAGCAAAATACAATCATCCTTTTATTCTGGAGAGGCTGGCACATATAGTAGTCAGCAGAATTCAAGCTAAAAAGAACACTTGAAATTGTACACCCTCTAAGGAATGGCAGAAAGCTTCATTAAATTATGAGAGCTACCACCATAAAGAATACTTTATGCAGTCACAATGAAAAATAATTAAAATAATTTCTATTGCACAATCTTCCAATAAATCCTACCCCTCCTCTTCAAAATGTTATAAAAGCAAAAAGTAAGTTTAATTCAGCATGGCATATGGAAAATTAGGGTACAGTGCACAGATTCAAGAAGAAAGGAGGAAAAGTTGTAACCTCTCCTGATCACTTCATAGGGCAAAAGTTCCGTATTATTTAATGATCTATTAACTCCAAATGAAAAAAGCCATTATGTCCAGTGGGAAAAAAAGAGTTTGGAACTCCACTTGCTGATCATCTGAGACTCTTACCTCCTTTCTCACTATCATAATGTGAAGCATCAAACTGTGCATCGTCATTGGGCAGCTGCACGCTGGCTATCACAAGATGATTTTGCTCGTCTGAAGTGTGTGTCCCCAGGACTAGCCGGTGAATACTGAAATCTTTGCCTTCGGGTCTACAACAAAATACGACAGGAGGGGAAATGAAAGGGAGTTAACTAGATATAGGTGGCTCACAGGAACAAACCTGGACCTCGAAATTATGCCTCAAAAAATAAAAAAAATAAAATAAAAATTATAATGCATCTTTTAGCACTGACCATGCCCTCTTACTCGAATGTCAAATCTTCCAAACAAAATTACCCCAGTACAACCCTAGACAGATATATATTTCCTTGCAGCTATCCCAAACAAAATTCCTCCAGTCCAACCCTAGACAGATAGCAGCAAGGAAATATGTATCTGATATCCCCACAATACAAGCCCTCTTCTCACCGCAGGACTCTCCCACTAGTACTCCCATGAGTAATGCCTTGAGGCATATTAGCATTTTCTGCAAGTGACAGGTGGAAAAATGCATTATGCCAGGGACCCGGGGAAAGGCCAGCTGTGC
The DNA here is from genome assembly GCF_001723915.1 of Gavialis gangeticus. Taxonomy (NCBI): domain Eukaryota; kingdom Metazoa; phylum Chordata; order Crocodylia; family Gavialidae; genus Gavialis; species Gavialis gangeticus. Next base: position 15,215,531 of record NW_017729015.1, on the reverse strand, counting down.
AGCACAACAGAAGGGTTTTGAACAATATCAAAATGCTGCATACGTTCATTTTGCAACTTCATCAATGGAGGGTAAAGAAGAAAACATCACTTCATTACAGGTTGAACACAGCCTGAAACATTTCCTGCCAGTCAGCAGCTATTTCTGAATCAAAGAGGATAAGCAGAGGTGCTGCCTGGTGCCAGCACAACACAGTCCTCAACCTACTGTGACCAAAGCAATGGCATAAAAGAGCTGACCACGGCTGGCAACAGCCCCGCACCAACTCCCTCCCACACGTGACAGTGAAAGTGTCCTTCAGTCCCATTTTCATGAACAACCGGGAGGCTCGACTCACCTCGTTACATCAGGAAGCCACTGGGCAGTCAAGCTGGGCCACTCAAGCGCGTGGGTCATTACCAGGTCATAGAGGAAGGGTGTGTTCTTCTTCCAGATCTTGTACTCCTCGTTGATCACCCGCTCCTCCACCGCATCGTCAAAGGCTGCTGCATATCGCCAAGGGGGAAAAAAAGAATGCGTTCATTTCAATGAGTGCTTCGTAAGCATCCGGTTATCACCCTACCCGTGCGGCCACCGTCACTTTGCCGTATCTGCCAAACAAACCCACTCGTCACCGGCCAGGTTACAAATCTGTGACCACACCTTCCTTCCCTCCCTCTGTGCACCAGTCTGCATCCCCCCTCGCCGGGAGCTGCCAGGCACGGCGGGGATCGCGGGGGCACCCAGCAGCTCCACCTGCCCAGGACAGGGCCCCATTACCAAAGGCGGTACAGCATATGCCCCTCCCTGCGCGCACAGACCTGGGGAAGCATTTCAGTCGTCGTCCCCCCTCCCCAGAACTGGGGACTTTGCTATGCAGAAGGACAAATGATGCCAAATATGCAAATTAAAAGAAAAATATGCAATATATGCTAATTAAAGGGGGGAAAACAGCTCTTTGAAGGCTCCCCAAGAGGAGCCGCACAGGAAGAGAAGGGAGCCCCAAGGACTGCTGCTCTGGCGGGGCCGAGGAGGCCCTTCACGCGGCCGCAGCACCAGGCCCTACTCCCGGCCGCACGTACCTTCCTTGTCCGCCATGTTGGGGTGCGGGGCTCGGGCTGCCGGCTCGGTGCAGCCGCCGCTCTATTGTTTCCGACCCCCTCTGCGTGCCACTCCGGCGCCACGCGCCCTTCGCGCCAACGCCCACCAATCACCGCCCGCGGCCGGGAGCCCGCCGCCAATAGAAGCCCGGCGGGCGCTCGGGGGGGGCGGGCCTAAGGACGCGGCGGGCTCGCTGTGCGGTCACGTGGGAAGGGCCGGCGCTGGTGAAGCTCCCCTGGGAGCCGCCATTTTCTGACGGAGGGGCAGCATGGCGGGCCGCCTTAAAGGGCCAGTAGCCCCTCATGCCCTTGCTGGGGCTCAGTGCTCATTGATCCTGTTTCTCAAGGTTGCTGTGGGAGGGGCCGAGGAGCAGGCAGCCTAGGGGCTTGGCTACCCATCACTGCAGCCTGTGATCAAGTAGGATTAAGTATCTTGAATAAAGTAATATCTTTTAGCATATATAGCAATATTTATTTGTTCCCCCCTTTTTTTCCTTCTAGGTTTGAAAGACAAAATTCAGTTTTTGCCTGAATCTGCTTCCTACATGGGAGTTTGTTTCTTTTTTCCCCCCGATTATCCCTCAAAGAGTCTAATCAGGCTGGAGATATTAAGGGTTTCCTACAAGAGCGTCCTGTGTAGGAGACGATGTGGTTGGCCTTTGCTGACTAGCAGGGATCCTGGTTTTCTCTGGATAGCCCCAATTTTCAGTTAAAGTAATTCCAAATCCACATTTTTCCATGATTAAGATGAAACATCACTAGTATATACCTATATATTAATGAGGTTTCATTTAAAAAATCCACATTTTTCTGTGATTTAACTGAAAAAATGGGGATTTTTTTTTTTTTAAATAAAACTGGGATTGCTGCTAATTAGCCTCTGGTCTTGCTCTCCACTGCAGCAGGAAAGATGCTGATTATTTCCAACTGGAGTCGGTATTTTGCAGGTGTGTGAGAATAAAGCAGACAACGCAGGGGCTCCGGAGAAGGACATTGGAGAAAACCTACCCAATATAATTACTGTATCATAGAACATGAGGGTTGGGGGGTCCTTAGGGGGTCGCATCTAGTCCAACCCCTGCTCATAGCAGGACCAGCTCCAAGTACACCATCCCAGACAAGGCTTTGTCCAGTTGGGTTTTGAAAACCTCCAAGGATGGAGACTGCACTACCTGTCTAGGTAACCCATTCAAGTGCTTCATCACCATCACCCTCCCAGTGAGAGTTTTTCCTAATATCCACCCTAAACCGCCCTTGCTGCAACATCAGACCATTGCTCCTTGTTCTGTCATGTCACCGCTGAGAACAGGGCTACACATTTCTTACAAATTGTATTCCTTACTCTCATCTTTAAAAAAACAGAGAAACTGCTGGTATTTAGTCTTAGATTTAAAAAAAATACCAGCTTTTCCTTGTACTGGAATTCACTCTAGAAACCATGTCATTTCACATACGCTCATTGTTTCCCCCCCTTTCGTTTTCAGTCGAAGCGCTCAGCCCCTGGTGGCAGCCTCAAACAGTCTAAATCGCAAGTGTTTTCCTTTTCTTTTGCTAGTTTCCTGCTTCTTGAGCAGCAGCAGCCTGCTTGAGGCTGCACAGAATAAATCAAGTTAAACTAAAGGAAAGCCTGGCACTAGCTTGAGGTGTAAGCTATTTGTAGTGCAGCTCCTGAAAATGAAGCTTAACTTCAGGCACGTCAAAAACTTCTTCCAGCTTCATTGACTTGCTGCCTAGTAAGTTTTTGCAGGCTAAAAAATACTCTTGCAAAGGATTTTGTGGCTGGAGAATTCAGGGGTGCACATTTAACCTCACTTATTTTCAGTGCCACTTGGTGTCCTTATGGCTCTCTAGTCAAGCAGGGAGCTCTGCCTTTAAAGGGTAGGATCACATGGTGAGTCTGGGCTGGATCAGGCGAGGAGGGGCTGTCTGGATAAAGCAGGAAGCGGGTGCTGCAGGGCTGACAGCTATGGCTGATGGTTTCCGGGATTACAACCTGAACCAGGAGCAGAAGGCCATCAAAGCCAAGTACCCCCCAGTCAATAAGAAGTATGAGTGTGAGTATCCCCGTGGCATGGCTGTGGCTGGGAGGAGGGGGATAGACCTAAGCATGTGTAAAACTCCTTATGCTTCACACTGTGCTGTGGGATCTTGTCTGTAAGTGGGTAAGGTAAGCTTATTGATGAGGCTTAATTTGTTATCTTAATGGAGATCATTTAGCTTTGTGCAATGGGTCCTAAAGAAGCCCCTGTGTGTTCAGCACCTTCAGGCGGGTTGCCATAAATAGTTAGCGACTCCTTACTTTGCAGCTGGAAGGTTCTTTTGAAAGACTGAAAAGAGAAGGAAGCAAATCTTGCTGAGTTAAATGAAAAAGGGTATTATCACTCAAAACTGACTTGCAGTAGGGGGTAATGATAATACCATACTAAAAAACATAATATTAATTGGAGAAACTATAATCCAAGAGCTGGTTAATTATGCAAATCACATCTGCCACCACTGATTTATCAGCCAGTCATCTCAGAACAAAGTACCAATGCTTATTTTGTTTTAAAACTTAAGTATAATGCCTTAGTGTGGAGCTGTTATAAAGAGGAAGGTATGGTAGGGTCTGATCCTGTGCGTTACTGAGCCACCTCAACTCTTGCTGGTTGAAGGGCAGACAACAAGTGCTCAGCACTGCAGCTCAGGGTATTATGTACTTCTATGGCACAACTGTATCTGGCAGTAATTCTGCAGAATGCTGGTTTCCACTGCCACTGCACAGCTTGTTCCCATAAGCATGCAACTCATTTTGAATTAATGGCTAGTTTTCATATCCAGCTTAACCCAAGTAACACAAGTTTGATGGGTTTTAGGGTATTCTACCAATATTAGGGATACCATGTAAAGCCAGGCCTATTACACCATCTGTTCTTTTATCCCCACAAGGGAATTCGGATCAAAAGTTCATTGAGAAAATAAATTTCTGTGAGCTGCTCCATAAAACAAATTACCTAAAATGGTTTTCTGGCATCTTACGTGGACATTGATGTGACACTGATTACAGTATGGGGGACAGGGGAAGGTTACCAACTTCAAGGAGAAGAAAACTGGAACAAGAGTTTTGGGTTCAAATTCTGTCTTTAAGTTTCTTCCACATAGCCTGTATAGTTTGGGAAAGTTCTTTAACATTTTCATCTATTGAGAAATGGTATGAAATACATATATATTGGGGTACTTTTTCTGGAAACAAGGTGGTGGGTTTATTATGGAGGGGTTGTTTCTCTTGGTGGTTTTCTTTTAAAACCTATTATGGTATCATTGATCTTTTTATAGCATATTTATCTAAAGGTCAGATTAACATTCTTAATATGAGGTCAGATGTGTCAAAACATGCACAAAATATTTTCATGATAAAAACAGGATCTGAATTTTCTTGCAAGTAGTTGTGTTGTTTTTCTAAACAATTTTGACAATTTTTAACTCTCTCTCTTTTCCTGATCCTTCAGATCTGGATCACACGGCTGATGTTCAGTGAGTATTTACAGCTGGAATTTGAGTAGAATTTTACTATAAGCCTGATTCTTTTCAAACTGCCAAAATCTGATGTGACAGGAGAATAAGGTGCAAGGCCCTTTTGGGCCTATGGATGCCACATTTAAAGATGCTGTATTGTTTGGTAATTCTGCTACCTCTTATTTCCAGATGTTCCGTGTACACATGTTCTCAACAGCACCTGTTCAGATAGCCATGGTTTTTAGTAAAATACTCAATATTTTTCCATATTGTTCCTCCAGAAGAAACTCCATTGTCTTTCAGTGTTTCAGCACTTACCGTAGACAAATGTGGGTCTTTCAGTGCCTTTAAGCAGGGACATTTCTCTGTGCTTTCTGCTTTTCCCACTCATATTACTATGGTACTCCAATTCCTTACTTGTATTTTCTCCTCTTTGTTGCTGCTGTATGATGGTGTAACTCTTACGTCTCTGTAGGTTACATGCCTGGGGAGATACTTTGGAAGAAGCATTTGAGCAGTGTGCTATGGCCATGTTTGGCTACATGACAGATACAGAGACCGTGGAGCCCTTGGATACTGTAGAAGTGGAGATAGAAGGTAAAAAGGCACTGTGCAAACTTTGAAGGAGAATTGTGTTGAAATTAACTTTGCCTTTCATTCAGAAATAGCTGGCTTATTGGATGTAGTATTGGCACAGGTTTATTAAACAAAGTTATTCTTTCCTAATCTGAATATGCAAGTCCATAATAAACAGGAAAACTGAACTTCTGCCCTGATGTACACAAAAAAGAAGTTTGCCCAATTCTGAATGGGGCACCCAACTGAGCTTCTTTTGCTGTTTCTGTCCTACAGGACATGACATGCTGTCTCTTCTTTATAACTTCTTGAATGAGTGGCTGTATAAATTCAGCGCTGACCAGTTCTTCATACCCAGGGTATGTATTTTTTTCCAGCATATGGGACAGTGAATATTCACTTCCAACACTTGCCTCAAATTTATCATTCTTGGGGCAAAAACACTGAAACCAACAGGTCTGCTTAGGCCTACCAATGCATAGGGGATTATGGGCACAAGCATGAGTTGGAGGAGGAGTAAACCCTCAATTTTGCTGTTTTCAAACCAGTTATGGCTTCAGTTACATTGTAATTGCAGTTCTCTGCATATCTAAACATCAGCATGTCTCTGAGGCTGATTGAACTCTTCTTGTGTCTCTACTTTGCATGGGAATATTATCATATGGCATAAAACTATATGAGAGATGCTTTTTGTGGCCATTTTTTCCTGTTCCTTTCTCTGCAGGAGGTGAAAGTGCTTTCCATTGACCGAATGAGTTTCAAAATAAGATCCATTGGGTGAGTAAGCAGAACATTCTGGTTAAAAGCAAAACTCAAAAAATGTGTGCACACAGATTTAAAAGCAATATAGCTTACTTAGGGGAACACCCAAGTTTGAAGTTGACTCTTCCACCAGCGCCCACTTTAAACCTAGGCAATATCTGCTTGTTGCACTTGATATAAATGTTGGTATCTACCACAGAAGCTGTCATGCGGAAGGTAGGGTACAGCGACACCTTAAAAAGTAACTGGTTCAGAGAGGTGTGAGCTATTGTAGACAACAATCTACTTCATCAGATGCTATGAAAGGCCATATTTGCGGGGGAGGAAAGCTATCATGGAGAAGAATCATTTCATGTTTGCAAAATCAAGATGTAAGTATTATCTATCCCAATACATTTCGACCAGTAACTTTCAAAAACCTGGAAGCAGATAGGAGACAAAATTTATTAATCCCAGGATTTCCAAAAGTTACTTATGAACAGCAAATTAGTGTCTCTTCAATTTTTATTTTCTGTGTCTTTGAGGCCTTGTATGGTCTATGATTTGAGGAAGTGATGTTGAATTCATTCAGTTAGCTCACTTTTTAAATAGTTTGCTAAGGAGCCTAGATGATGGGACAAAGGGTTTAACATTTAAAAAGCATGTTGCAAATACTAAGTATCTTTGCCAGGAATGGCTTAACTCCTTGTGGGAGTGGCTATCCCCACACTATATTAGTAGTCCCCATTTTGAATGGATAACTGATGACATTTACTATGATGGGCTAAAGTTGTGTGGCATTTACCATGAAGTGCTTGGAGACTTCCTGTTTCCTTCTCCAGTACTTAAAGCTGGAATGCCAGGTTTTTCATGTGTGCTAATGAAGCCAATAATAGTATTTGCTGAATTAAACCAGAATTTCAACAGTTTCTTTTTCTTTTCTCACATAAGGTGGGGGGAAGAGTTCTCTCTACCCAAACATCCTCAGGTATGTACCAAATGATTTTTATTATTTGTTTTCATGGGTAAAATATGGGCTTTTCTTTTTTAACTGGACCACTAAGTTTATTCAGAGATCCAATTTTAAACTTTTCTGCTTATACAACTCTGTTACCTCTGATACCAAAGCCCTTGCTTGCTAGCTGCTGTTTGTCAATGGGACTATTAGTCAACAATGTTAGGAATACCATCTGTATGATTACTCAAGTAGTGGCAGAAATGGGTCACAATTCTGTCTTTTTTTTTTTTTTCTGACACGAGTGACATGCCAGTTCAGTCCCAAGTCAGAATGTTTTCATGAGTTTGGTCTGTGTACGCTAGAACTAGTCACTGGGCTGTGAATTTTATTGAAAATTAGTAATAAACTAATATAATCTGTGTTATTACATTCCACTCCTCCCTTCCCACGCTCCCCTTTTTGCTAACAGTCTGTGATGGCTGCCTTAACCCAAGAGAAACAAATTATGGTGGTCTTCATTAGCTGGGAGAGAGGTTTGGTGCAGTGCAGTAAGTGATGGTGAAGAACAGAGAAACTATTTGTTTTGCTGTTGGGCAGTTCTGGTGTCTAGGTGAGCAATTGCTTGGTGATGTCCCATTTTTTGTACTCATCAGAACAAATATAGTACAGCTATGCTTCAGGGAGAAGGATTCTCTAACTTGCCATGCCCAGGGAGCCAAAGAATAGTATGTGTGCGCATTCACATGGAGTGGCTATTAGGGCTTATGACTTACAAAATCCATCTTTCTGTGCTTGTTTCATCCAGGGTACTGAAGTCAAGGCAATAACTTACTCTGCAATGCAGATCCATGAAGACAAAAAGCCAGAAGTTTTTGTCATCATTGATATCTAAAAAAGAAGAAAATGCTGCTGAA
>NW_017729015.1:15198499-15207727 GCF_001723915.1 Gavialis gangeticus | reverse complement strand
CCCCCTTTCCCCCCCCCCCCCAAAAATAACTAAGCGATTGGCTAAAATTGCTGAATTGTACTGTTAATATTATTTTACTGGATGAGTCGGGGTAATTAAGAAATATCCAGATGTGTCTTGACTTTGAGGAATGGCAGATGAGTTTGGGAATTGGATGTCTAGACAAAGAGCTAGTTTTAAGAAGCTTGCACGTCTCAAACTTGCAAGAGAAGCATAAGGAGTTAAAATTTCTCACTAGCAGTGCTGTTTTGTATTTATTTTTAAATTAGCATTGGTACTGGGTCCTGATGGACATGGGTGATCAATAAGAGATTAATTACTACTTATCTTTATTAGTCAAAATATTATCTTGTTGCAAGCTGGCAGAAGACCAAGAAGACTTGATGTACACATTTTCTTTGCCTTTATTCTGAAGGAACTACCTCTCCTGTTGAGCTTCATTGGTGCGGATCTTAATTTGCTCAGTCTGAGGTGACATTGCTGTTTTGCATTATTCTGCCACTTGAGGTCTTTTTTAGAAAAATTACAAGCGCATTGTGATGATTTTAAAGCGGCAAACCCCTTCAAAAATATCTAAATGCTATTAGAAAAGATGCCACCAGGTGGTGCTAAATCTCCATATAGTGCTAACTGATGTTCTGAGTAATAAAGCATGTATCCATGTGACTGGAGTATTAATGATATTAATTAATTCCAAAAAAGGGAAGGCTGGATTTCACTGCTGGTGTCTACCAAAATCATCTGCAGTTTCAGGTCAATGGTCTCTTGCAATAAAAAGGGACATTTCTATTCTGTTTTAATGTATGAATGTCTATATAAATTGGCTACTTTTAGTATTCTCCTTTTAGAAAGCACAATAATGACCATCCTAGCAGCATAGGAGGCTACACATGATGTTTACATACCACTTTTTTTTTTCCATTGGATTACACAGCACATTTTTCTTAGACCCTGGTGTGCAATTGCTGAGGAAAGTTCCCTTGCCTTTTCTTAAATACTTGAACTTTCCTCCACTGGCACTTCTACTATCCACTCACTCCTGGAATAAAAAAAAAAAAAGAAGTGTGTGTGCCCTACCCCCACCCCCTCCAAACTAATATTCACTGGCTATCCCTTATTTAAAATCAGAAGAAAAATGGAGACAAGGCACTCTAGTTCCACTGTGCAATAAACTAGTCATATGATGATGTCTCCTTGCTGGTTTGCACCAAACATTGTAAGTGCTTTGTCTCTACTTAGGACTTTTCAGCTGGTTATTTTTGCTTCCTTCTGCCCCCCAGTAATGAGAAGACAAATCCTTTGTTTTCAGGTTTGGTTTTGGGTGGGATAGGCAAAAACTGAGGGAGATGAACACTTCCTTTTTTTTTTAAAGGAAAAACAAAATTACAACTGAAATAAAATCTACATTTCTAAGGAATTGTTTGTGAATGTGTGACCTAGTTTTTGGAGAGCAGATGTTTAGGATGAGTAAAGTTGCATTTGTACCTAGTTTTGCACAGGGTCGAGCACTTGCCCCTCATTACTGCTCTAGCCTTCCTTGGTATAAATGAGAATTAATGTTTCTTTTCAAAGCAGTGTACAGAGGTATTGTGAGGGACTCTCACTGTTCTCACAACTGTTCCACACAGGGCAATGAATATCCCTGGAAATGGTAATTCAGGTACCTTCTTTTCACAAACTGTGATCTTAAAGGAGAAGGAATGACCTGTCAAATAGTCCCAGAAAGGAGTGAGTACAGTTTGGGGGTTTCCAACCTGTCTTAACATTGCATACCTGAAATCCAGCCCAAGTGCCTGAAGAAGCAAGTCTGTACTACACTGGGTAGTTGCACTCAATCATCCTTCATTTTTATTTTTCAGAAAGCAACGGAGTGAAGAAAGAGAGTGGGTTCATTTTAAGTAGCTTATTTTAAGATCTTCCCCTTTTTACGGTACCCTCTGTTTGATTTTTGCTGAAACCAGTTACTTCTATCCAACTCTATTCTGAAGGTCCAACCGGTCTAGTCGAATCTTGGCGATGCTGTAGCAGCGGGCTGTGTTTTAGGGATCAAGCTCGAAGTGCTGCTTTACAGGTGGTCACTGGGAAGGGGTTGCAAATGGGCTTACCACCCAATGCATTTGTCCCTCAAGCAACGCATCCCCTGTGTTGCCTTCTACCTCAGAGGTGGGAGAGGCTACTTAAACCAGGGGGCGGGAAAAGATGGTGTGCAACAGATTGGCTGGGTTTGGTGTGGGAAGGAGTGTATATGGCCAACATGGTTGGGAGTTGTGCTCTTCTCACAGGAGTGTCGCGCTACCCTCACAACAGGTAGGAGGCTCTGAGGAGATGAAAGGAGCCCAGGCAGGCCCCGCCCACTAGAGCCAGAGGGGCTGAGAGGGGTTCTAATGGGCCGCAAGGCTGTCACTCAGGCCATTGGCGGGAAAGTGGTTCCCTCAGCTAACATCCCATTGGCTGACGGAGTCAGGTGACTATTCAGACCAATGGTGCCTCGAGTTCTGTTCCTGTTAGGAGAACAAGACAGCCTGAGGGGGGCAAACATGGGCTGGGTGGGGGAGAATAACCCCTGAGGTGTGTTAAACTGATTTAGAGGTATAGGTCGTAGCCATGCTGGTCTCAGGACATAGGCTGACAAGGTTCTTTGGGTGAATCAGATATCTTTTATTAGAACAACTTAAATAGTTGGGAAAAAAAATAAGTTTCCATCTCAAATAGCTAAATTCAATATCTTCCATGTTACAGGAGGGTAGGTTTCCTTTTAGCTTAAGGAGGTAGAGGGGCCTCCACTTTGAAGCATGCAAGGAGTGGGGAGCCATGGGGTGCTGTGTAAAAGGGGCCAGCAAGGAAGAGCGGGGCAGCCTGAGGGGCCAGTGAGGAAGGTCCGGGCCGTGCCATGACGACCAGAGATAAAGTTGGAGGTCTCTATCGGGAAGCCTTTGCCAGGGAACTCACTGCAGGGCAGGCAGGACTGGCAGGGTTGTCAGCGTGATGAGGAGGAAGAGCAGTGAGCGACATCTGGTGAGAAGTCTGAGGTATTTTTTCTGGCCCTGTCTCGTTGATGTTGGTCTTTCAATCCCAGGGCAGCTCTTCAGGAGTGAGGGGGAGGAGGGGTGGAAGTCAGCACATTACCATTATTTATGAAATCCCGCAAGAAAAATCTACAAGGTAACATGTTTTGCTTTGGTTTTTCTTCCCCTAGGTACAGATGGATGGGCAGTAAGATGCACAGGACCATCCTCTGAAAAGGTAAATGTGAACTCAAAGCTCATGCCCCTTGCAATTGTTCTGTTCCCCCCTCACTTGAAAATGTGAAAATAGGTACTGCCTGGCCTCTCTCCTGCTAATGAGGAACCGGGATCTCCATCTTGTTCAAATTGGATTGCTTGCAAACATAGGAAAGATCTTTGTTTTTAATGGCTGCATTGGCTCCTGGGGCAAACCATCATCATTAGTGCCTTCACACACAGACTTGCAGGCATTTCAAAATGTTTGGGGTTTTTGGTTTGTTTGTTTGTTTTTGAGAGGCTCCTGGAAATTATTGGTGAGACTGCTCAGAGCCAGTCCTCATTGGAGCATGGAAGACATGAGCATTAAATGATTAAATAAATGAAGTACTATGCTGCCGTGAGCGATGCAGCACCCTGGTAAATACCTCCTATTCCAAGTATTTACTGACAGGGCAGATAAAGGTGTATGTTTATAGTGGATGTCTGCAAACTTCCTTCCAAGAATACCTACTACATATCCTATGTGCCAGGGGCCTATAACATGGAGCCCCCAGAACAAACCCTGGGGCTTAGCATGATTCTTTATTATATCATTTTGTTACATGGAAAAATAATTGAAAAGCAAAACAATTAATCCTGTCCTCACTGGGTGCATCTACACATGCAGTTAATGTGACATGATAAACTCCACAGCCATTTGTGCTGGAGTTAGCTGCTCCTGAGCACAGCGTCTACACAGGACAACAGCAATTTGAACCAGGGTGGCACAGGGCCCTGGCTGGCTGGGCTGACTGGGCACAATTAACATGCCCAGTCAGTGTCTACACATTTCAGTGCAGTAAAGTACTCTGCTGTAAGATAGTACTGTCCCTGACAGACGGTAAGTAGCTTACTGCGTTCTAATATTGAAGCACATGTAGACTGAAACTTTACTGCAGAGCTAATTAGTCAACTGCAGTAAAGATGTACCCACTGAGTGGCCACTTTTTTCTGTATGTGTAATTTGCTTTCCAGCTTACAAATACACTGAGAGCTTACTTCTTATGAGAGCTATTCCCACTAGTAGTGGCCCTCCATTGAAAAGTGTATCTTTTGCAAGAAGTCCTCAATAAACTTTTGAGTTATCCAGCTTTAGTTCATATCATATTCCATTGCTAGTCTTCAGTGCCTGGCTTTCTCTTTGAAAGATTGTCACAGTTACTAAGACTTATCAGTGTCTCTGGAACAGAAGGGCTTCCATATAGTTGTGGGGAGCCATGAAACATGGTTTGTAATGATTAAAAAGATCCACAAACAAGGAAATTTGCTTGAGCTGTGTGAAGGGCTTGATTTCCTACTGCTATGCACCTGGTGCAATGCATAAGATTCTTGAAGTGTGAGGAAATATTTACATTTCTAAAAAGTGATGTTAGTTAACATATCTTATTTCAAACTGTGTATATTATTAAGCCCTCTCTCTGTTCTAAACTACATTTGAGTGCTCAGCAGCCTCTGGCCACCTTGCATACTGAGGACTATAGATAGGAGGAGAAACTTCTATAAGGTTTGGTCACAAGTCAGTAGAACTTATGTTCCTAAATCTTAGAGCCATCTGAGTATTTCCCACAGGATTTAAATCTTAATCTGCATTCTAATGCTGTTCCTGACTCTATTACGTGGGGGAATCCTGAATATAGTAAATGTGTGTAGGGAGAATCTTCACACAGATTACATTTTTAGTGTACTTCAGTGCCAGTACTCTTATTTCATAACAGCCATGTCAAGTGAGTCTCAGCTAAAAAAATCCTAATATTCTAAACTGCATTTGAAGGTGCAGGCTTACACCATCCAACTATACTTTATAGGGGTATATTTATTCCTTAGGTTGTGTGTTTTATGTAATTATTAAAAAAAGTATTATGTTTTCAGGAAGGGAGGGAGGGGAAAGCCATTTGAACAGATTAGAAGAATTCCAGTTTAAAAAAATTTATTACAAGTAAAAAAAAAAATGTAAGTGTTTCATAAGTGAATGTATAGGTTAAATATAGTATCTAAAGACAATTTCTTAGCTGCTAGCTTTAGAAACCTACTGTTTTTCAGAGCAAATTACTCAATAACAGGTTTTTGCTTTGAAGCTATACATCATTTTACTTTCCTTGTAAACAGGTGAACATTAAAACTAGATGAATAAACACCTTTATAATACTGAAACTTAAAAAAAAACAAACCCCTTTTTTCTAAACACAAAAAGGGACTTTGAAATAGGGAAGGGAAAATGGGTCTTACACACTTGAAAGCAGGAACTTTGAACTGGCCTTGATTAAATATAAAATAAATCCTTTTAATAGCTCTCCAGATAATCAGTCACTTCTGGACAATACTTATACCTTATACTACAATATGTCAGTTACATTTTAGGCCTTATTTTGCTCCCATAGATTTAAGTAGTGTTAGAGATCTAGTAATTATAAACTAAGTTGACCATGGTCTAAAGTTAATTGGCAAGATATAGCAAGTCAGTGTTGAGTTCAGCACTAATACATCCATAAATACAGCTATCTAATATTTGATTTCACATTTTCTTCTGCCTCATCTGCACTATCATTAACTTGCTGGTCAACCAATTTATCAGATTCATCCTTCAATATCTCTACATCTGATCTGTGCTCGTCCTCCAGTGGCCACCTGGAATTCTTGTTTCTTATGGAGATTAGGAGGGGATGTTCTGTATCTGTATCATCATTAGGGATATTGTCCACACCAGCTTCAGCTAGACACTCATTACATAGCCTGTAGCGCCGTGTTCCTTGTTGAACCACACGTCCTGTTAAGTCAGTGACATGCTGCTTACACTTTCTGCAGATCAGTTTGCCAGCTCGATGTATCTAAAAAAAATTAAAATAGCAAAGCCATCTCAGTCCAAAAGCAGAATTAGAAGCTTTTTAGTGTCTAAGAAAGAAACATTTGAAATAAATAAATATTTTTTTCAGTTTAAAATACTGTTTCTAAATGTGAAAGTCAAGAAATTGTAAACAAGGGACTTCTACACAAAAGAGAAACGCTGGTCTACAGAGATTTGTTAAATAAATTTATTACAAGTACCATATATTTAACACCATTAAGTAGCTTTGTTTAATCTTCATCTTTTAGTTTCAGAACCCTCCTCAGTTATTCACAATTGAAAGCACTGCTGATGATAAGGAACATCTTTTACTTTTCCTTGCCAGAGGGATGCTGTAATAAAAGCCACACCTCTTTAGGACAGAATGGAATGCTTCTGTGCTACTCCCACCTGTCTATTCACCTAGAGACCATGACACTGATTAGCACGCTGAAACACAAGCCTGTGAACTCCTGGAACACGGACACAAACAACAGGATGCTAAGAAAGACATGGAGAAGCTGTACTATTCTTTATGTCCTTCATACTTCTCTACATCCAGGCTTCCAAACACAGGTGGATATAGAGCTAGCTTTTGCCATCACTTTTTTTTGTCTGTGGCTAATTTGTTCTCAACTTGCCTTAGTCTGTCGCTTAAGACCATTTTAAAGCCCTTATGACAACCTCAGTTGTCTTTTAAAATACTGTATTATCTTAATACCTTATTTTTAAATTGTGACTTCACATTTCAAAATAGTCTTCAGTGAAGACTAACTTTTTTATTTATGCACAGAACAGACAGTTCTGATGCAAGTTCTTTCAAAGCACAATGCTCCTCAACCTTTAACTTTAAAAGGGGAATTTGTCCTCTGGCATATGCAAAAAAAGGCTTTTGTGGTAGCCATTTTGGAACCAACATAGATTCCAATTTTAAGTAGCAATTCGATGGCTGGTTTTGCAAGAGATTTTTAGTCTGGTTCCTAATGGAGGAGACTATTAAATCATTTTATACTTCAGAATAGTGAAAAGTGAATCTTGGGATGGTCCTATATATATATATATATATATATATATAATACTACTTCCATCAACATCAACTTATTTTCTAAGAAAGCCACTCTATTCAAATGACATACTGTTTGGAAATGGCTACGGAGGTGCTCTAGTCTGGTGAACCTTTTCCCGCATGCCTCACATGGATAAGGTCGCTCCCCTGTGTGACATCGAAGATGACGTTTCAGGTCTGCTCTCCGTTTCACTGTATGTGTGCAGAAGGGGCACATGAATCTCATCCTAGGTAGATCTGTTACAGAGAAAACCCTATTAATATGAAAATATTAATAGTCCATTCCCTGTACAGACATTTTGTTGTTAAAATGTAAAGAAGCAGTTTGCTTGCTTAAATGCCTGAGATTATAAGAAAAGCTAAATCCAGAATACAACCACAAACTTCTTAACCATCTCCTATCACACAGATTTCCTGACTGAATGCATGAAATATGCATTTGGTAGTACTTTATTTCCTACCCAGATTGACTCCATGCTTTGTGATACATAAAGCACCTTACATTTATACATCATAGCCATACACTTACATATATGACCCTTTCTTCTGATAATACTTAGAATCCAGGTAGATATTTAATATATTAAAAAACCTACCTGTTCAAAAACTGAAGCAACTTACAATTTGGTTTTTTTGGGTGATAATGGTACTTCAGCCACATTGCCATACCCACTCCTGTAAGCTGACAGGCTGCCATCTATCCTGGTTGTCATGTAGGAAACACCCTCTGGCGATTCAGCAATAGTTATCTGACAGCATTTTTGGAGAAACCCAAAAGTATCTTTTGGACTAAAGAATCAGGGGAGCAAGGGCCAAAGCTTGGAGCCTTCACTTAGACAAGGTTCTTCAGCTGAATCTGATATCTTTTATTACATCAACTTATGTAGTTGGAAAAAAAAATTTAGCAAGCTTTCAGGTTTAAAAACCTTTCGTCAGGCTGAGGAAATTTCTGCAGTTGGTACGTGCTCTTTCTGGATGGAATGAATAATAAAGAAGCCTAGACCAACACAGCTACAACCTACACCCCTGCTATCTGGCATCACTCTTGTAACTATGAGGGATTTAGCTAGAAAAGGCATTTGAGCTAGAACTATGCCAGCATGGTAATAAAGAGTAAATTGCTAACACGGACGGTTTTCCAGAGCATTTTGGCGCCTAGTAGGGTACAGCCAACACCTTTGTCTCTGGGTAGAGACAAATGGGCAGCCAGTGTAGATCCTTGAGGACTGTTATAACCTGCCAAAAAATGGCATGCTCAAAATGCAAGCTGCTGCATTCTACACTGACTTCAGTCTTCAATTGGTTTTAAAAGGTAGATATTCCTCAGAGTACAATGTAATAAGCTATGCTCATTATCTCAAAACTAAACAGTTGCAGCTGGGTTTACATCCAAGAAAAAAGTCTGTAGTCTCCTAGTCATATGCAGGTGGCAAAAAGCTCACTGGATTACTATGTAATGATAGGAAAACAGCAGCTAGGAGTCAAAAACAAAAGTCACCATTAAGTTGTAAATGCTTACAACTTTTGGCAAATTAACTTCTTCAAAGAGACTGGTATAACTTCTATCCTGTTCAGCTGTTTCCCTGGTGTATGGGTTATGTTTCAGTCAATTCATGTCCCAATCTCAGTTAAATACTGAAGTGATGAGCTGCATCATCCAGATCAAACAGAACAATACGTTGCTGGGTGTCATCAATACACTGCTGAAATACTGCATACCTACTCTCAACATTATCATACACACATTGAATAGTGGCTTCCCATATTCAGGAACTCTTCAAAAAATCTTAATAACTGCCCATAATTGTTTTTTAAGATTGAAGAGAGGGAGAGAGAGAGAAGGAAAAAAACTCCATTGAAGAACAGCATCATTCACTTCTGTGAACATTCTAAAGCGAACCAACAATATCTTGTACAAACTGTACTGACAGCCTCCTATAGGTCCAGTACCATTAGAATAGTTGCCTAGTTTACATCTGTTGCCACAATAACAGTGGATGTAATTTTTTAAAGTTTGGGTCTTCAAATATTTTCTTCACCAGGTATCTGGGAGTGAGGCTAATGGAGTTTGTTTCATA
>NW_017729015.1:15193918-15198488 GCF_001723915.1 Gavialis gangeticus | reverse complement strand
TGGATGTAATTTTTTAAAGTTTGGGTCTTCAAATATTTTCTTCCCCAGGTATCTGGGAGTGAGGCTAATGGAGTTTGTTTCATAGTCAAACCTATGAATAGTGGTCAAGCCATCAAGATCCTGTGAGGACTGTGACAATACAGCCTTCTCTGCACTCTTGAGAAATAAGATCTAATTCTGACTGATAACTAGCAAGACTGAGTTTATCAAGTAATGTCTTCTTGAGCAAACAGACAAGTACTTTAATCAAAATAACATATACTTTCTAAGAAAGACACAGACAATCTTTACAAGCCAGGAAGGGGATTGGATTCAAAACACAAGTTGTGGAACAAGCTGAACAATTCTAGTAATTCAGGGAGCATAAGTTCCTGAAACTCTAGCAGAGAATATGAGTCCCTTTCTCCTCCTCCCTCCCACTCCCGGAAAAATCTTGCTGTCATCACAGAAGTAAACAGCCCATCCTTAGTCTGCAGTCTTGTCTGCAAAACAGTGGGTGCATCTACAGGAGACGCTTTACAGAGCATTAGACTAATGTGCAGTAAAGAATCACCATTACATGTGCGCAGCAATTACTGCGCAGTAGATTAGTCTAATGCGCCATCTCCTAGTACCTGTAGATACAGGTACTAGAAATCAGCACATTAAACTCATACGCCAAAGCACATGTATAGACACTGACCAGGAGCAAATAGCTCCTGTTCAGCCTAGGCAGCAGGGGGCCACAGGGGGCAGGGAGAGCTGTCCCGGCTTGGCAGGACACTGCCTCCCTGTCATGTGTAGATATGCCCAGTAAGCATGAGTGTACCTTTTTTCTGCTGATTCTCCACTAAAAATAATAATCTTCGTGAACCATGGCCAAGATGCTGGTCTCCTTAACCCAACCTCCTAAGGGTTTTAACATCAAATTAATAGAAAATAAATAACTTTTTTTAACAGTCTCTCTACAAAATTGGCATCATCTTGTTCACTCCCTTCCTAACTGCCACAGGAACTGAGGACTTAAGAGTCCCCACAACTGCACTTCACCCATGGCTTTCCCTATGTTTCCAAATAGCACTGCTGTTCCACATGCTCAGTCACTTGATAATGGCCAAAGAAGCACATTACTATAACTGTTTCATACGAAGTAACACTATGGTTGACTGCCAAAGGCATCTTAAAAAGATAAAAATAAACACAAAATACACATTCTTAATATACCTAATATTCACTAATTTCATATTAAAGGGCCATACACCCTACAGTGCCTCACCATCTCTTCCCTGTTTCTACAGTGATTGTGTATAATAAAGAGATTAGTCTAGACTCTTAACAGGCATGTTTCCTTACTGGTCCTTTTTCCCTCAGTCATAATTTTATGCTCAAACTTACCTATTGAAAGTGACAGAGATATAAGCATCTCAAAGTTATATTCTCAACAAATATCTGTTCAGTAAAGAGGACTAAGTTTTCACCTTTACAACTGGATTCAAAGCTAACCAGATATTTAAAGGATTAATAAGATTCTTGATGGGCAATTTGATTGAGCTTTCTAACACTGATAGAAAAGACTGTGCTTGATTTGTGGAGCAGGGTGGTTGCCTTTTTTTCTGTTTAGTCTGACATCCACAACAGAAACAGGTAGTAAAGACTAGTTTGGTACTTCTTGCAAAGTATTTGTGATTCATGCTAAATCAGGACAATATAGACTGAACCCAAGAATCAAGTCTCATTCTTCCTCCTGACAATGCTATTAATTACTGAACTATACCATGGAGGTTTTAGATATGATGGACTCAAAGGAAAGCACATTTAAAACTGCCACAGATGTCTTACAGCCACAGCAATTAATGTGCTCTGATTTTAAATAAGTTTCTTTTGCTTCCCTTAAAAATAGCAAAATAGGTAACGATCATGAAGCAGTCTGAAACATGTAGCATATTCAAATATTTTCAATGTCATCTATATCAACATATAGATATATGCTCCTCGTCTGCACTTATATTAGTGATTTTGCTGCTAAGACATCTTGCACAGTCTGGCTCAGGGAAGAGGAATTTTGAACCTTCCACAGTTTCACTTGTTTTTGCAGTCAGATTTCTTAAAACTGCAACAGATTCTGCAGGTCATTTTAACTATATCTGCAATATGTATTATATATATAGGTTTATTCCTGAAATAAAACCATGCATCATTCATTTAAGTTTATTAAATATATCATTTTACACAGTCCAGGTCATCAACAGCATATTTACATTTACTTACCATAATTTTGTAACAGCACTTCCTCTGTATATTTGCTGTATATTTGCTATTGTTTGTACTTTGGATTCCATGTGGTAAGTTTCCTTAAAGTAAAGCCAGGATTTTGCAAACACTTAGTACCACTATGGTACCAAGCAGTACCATAAATCAGTGAGTTTACACCCCTACAGAAGAATGAGCGTTTATGCTAAAGTGGCAGCCTAAATCAGGGGTTGGCAACCTTTTGCCAGTACCAGCAGCTGCTTGTGACCCTGTCCTCGCATTTCCCCAGTGATCAGCAGGCACTAAGAAGAGACCAGAGAGAAAAAGGCAGGCAGGCCCTAGGAGTCTGGGGACACCTCCTCTGCTTCTGTGGCTGGAACTGCTACTGATTTACCAAACAGGATTCCAGTCTCTTTGCAGGCTGGACTGAGCAGACAGGCTGTAAATTGACAACCCCTGGCCTAAAATTAATCAATTATTCTTGATATTTCTATACCACCCAAAAGGTTCCAAATGATATTAGACCCCATAGTGCTATAGGAACACAAACAAGACAATTAAGTCTCTCTTTAAATAGACAGGAGAAAGATCCAAGGGAAGAGACCTGGGCTGAGATTAATGACAGAGCCAAGGATAAAAACCAGGGTAAAAAAGGGCAGGTGGTGTAAGCAGTTACAGCTCCACTGAAGCCATACCAACTGCAGCTCTTGGTCAAGCTTTCCAACTCATGCTATAATACCCTGTTTACTAGGTTGCTGTGTCTCATTATTCTATTATGACTTTTATACACAACGAAAAGGACACAGCTGGAAGCTAGGGCATTTAGACATCATCATGTCTTTCTCGAGGATTTGCAGAAACCCAGTACCCAAAGATACCTGAAAAAGTCTGAAGACAACACCCCCCCGCCCCCCGGGGGGGAAAAAAACCCTTCAAAATTACATCTCTCCTTACCTTCATTCCAACCACCCATTACACCTAAAATTGTAGGCATAGAGGTATACAATTCATCTGCTTTTAAATCCGTTAACTCAGGGGAAGTTCTTGAAAGTTCTTGTTCTACCTGAGCCACAGACCACCTCTTGGGTATCACCTCTGATTCTCGCTCACACTGATAGTCAGGACTAGCCTCCTCGTTTTCTATGTTGAGGTAAATTTCCTTTCTGTGTTGAGAAATGTGGTTAGACTCCAACGCCCTGTAACTTCCACTGCTCTGCTCAGGTTTGTTTGATTTGTACTGCACAAATCCCTCGTTCAGTCGTAGATGCTTTCTGCGCCTTTTCATTGAGCTGAGCTTTTGAATTCTTTTGGTTAGTGGTCCTTCTGGCTGTTGGATATTCATTTGTGGAGAAGGGCAACTGTTGTAATTACTCCAGGAATTTTCATTATCCATTCCTGCCTTTTCATCTGGGAAGATGTGGGAACGTCGGGGGTTGCTTTTGGCTTTCCGTCGCGACCGATAAAATGACGGACGGTCAGATCCACTATTAAGGCTTTTGGCTGAGAGGGTGAAATAATGATCCTTCTCTTTTTCATTAATGTCCAGTGAGGATTTAATGAATGTTTTACACACATTAAGAATATCTGTCATCTGCAGATAGCTCGCTGCGGACATGACTTCAATCACATTTTGACCAGTGAGAGACAGTTTGCCTGAATACACAAAGTCCAGAATAACCACAAATGTCTCAGGAGAAAAAACTTCGAAAGAAGCAGTTGTTGGCTGACCAGTGTCCTTCGAGCTTTGGGAAAGGAGCATTTTGAAATAACCACTACTTGCAAACAGCACATTTCGATGAGCTTTGAAAACCTGCCCCTCAACCAGGATGTTGCAGTCACAGAACAGGTCTTGCTTGCGCTGCTCATTGAGTTGCTCCAGGAGATGAGACTGATGGGATGAAATCTCCATCCCAAAGAGAGAAATGGGAAGCACAGTTCTAAAACAGAGAACAGCAATCTTGACTTGGACAGTGCATTGGGAATGGCATCCTGGGTTTACCCATTTCACAAACCCAGTTCTTTTTCTCTTAAAAATAAAAGGACAGCCAGGGGGTAGTACTGTCACCATATGCGTTTCAGAAGAGGGAAAACAAAGGCACAGGACAGTAAGGAAAAGAGGGCAGAATTGTCATAGGGCTATGAAGGGTCTCAATGCAGCGAAAGGATCAGGGAAGATGTTCACCACCCGTCACATCTGTCTCGTAGCGGCAGCAACCGAAGTGACTGGGAGCCCGCTTCGGAGCGTGCGGCCGGGCCCGGCGTCCGGCCACCGCCTCCTTGCCCCGAGCCAGCGGCAGGGCCCCAAGCGGCAGCGGGGCCGGCCCCTCCCGGCGCCATTGGC
>NW_017729015.1:15189500-15193578 GCF_001723915.1 Gavialis gangeticus | reverse complement strand
CGGCTTCCGCGGGCTGCGCCGCTCGCTCGCTCGCTCGCTGCTCGGCCGGGGGCAGCGGGACGCGGGTGCGGATCCCAGGCCCCGCTCGGGCTCGCCGTCGCCTTCACGGCCCGTCCCGCAGCCCCAAGCCGCGGAAGCCCGAGCGGGAGAGAAACAAAAGGTATTTGCTGACGTGGGCGTTGGACAGAGACGCCCGAGGGCTGGGGACACAATTAAAGGGGCAACGCACCGATTGCAGGCGCAGCCCAGCAGCTGCCCCCGCCGGAGCTCGCCCTGCAGCCCGGCTGCTTTCCTCTTCCCACGCCCACATGCTCCCCACGAGGCCCGGAGCATTATTTTCCGCAATAAATCGTTCTCGTTGAGCATCTGTCTGCAGGCCATTGTGCAAGCGAGACAGAAGACTGGATTTCACGGATCCGGGGTCGTTTGGCTTGGGGAATGGCAGGCGTGCTTAGCTTTGTACTTGGGGGAGGTTTTCGACCAACGGGAGGGCAGGTGACATCTGCAGAACTGACACTGGAAGTGTTTTGGTTTTGCTTCCCGTTTTTCTTCTCCCCCAAAAAAGAAATGAGAAGGCACGTGGCGGGTGGAGCTGCAGTCACGATCGTCAAATCACACCACCGCCCGACAGGATCGAAGTGGAAGGCTGGACTCAGTTATTACTAGTCTTTTAAAAAGCAAGATGAGAGCAGTGAGTGACTTAATGGCTTCTAAACCTTTTTTCCTCCCAACTTCTCGTTTTGGGCGTAAGAGGCTTCTTCTTTCGTGTTGCTTCCCATTCTAACTTTAAATCAACTTTGTAGTACTCCATGTTAAAAAATAAATAAATAAAAAAAAAAGAAGAAGAAGAAAAAGAAACTCTGTTTCTTTGCATTTGCAGAAGTTGCAACTGAGATGGCAAAAACTAAGTTGTAGTTCAGTTATGGGAGTTTTCTCATAAGATGATAACACAACAATCGAGGATAGGGTTTATAGACAAGCAACCCGGCATAGAAGACTCTTGTTAGTAACATACTGAGTTCTGGTATGGAAGAAATGCATGTATGATATAGTGACCTAAACTTTTTAGTGGGAACAATGCATTGGTGGTGTGGGGACATTTTACAAATGTAATTTTGTTGTCAGTAACATTTAGAAAATTCACATTTGTTCACTTTTTACTATAATTATAAGGAGGTGTTCCATCATTTCTGTACAAAATAACAAATGGGTGTGCACATGCTGTTATGATAGCAATCTAGTATCTTCATCCATCTTTCCTGAGAGAGTCCACAAAAATACTGTGGGCAATCTCAGGACATAGTACCTAATTGGTACCCGATTACCAATTGTCTCTGATAAAATCCCAGTGATATTCTCTATCTACAGTGTGGCAAGTAATAAATTAATGTACTTCAAATCATTTTATAGATCATTTGATTAGAAACAAGAAAAAGCATACAAAATGAACTTTTGGGCACTCTAGAGTAAAATTTACTTTTACATTTCTTTCTTGTGTCAAATGGTCAGAAGACACAGATGCTAGCTCCGACTTCATGGAAGGCAAAACCATGCCCTATGTCAGTGTAGTTAGTGATGCAAGCAGTCCACTTAACAATACAGGGTGGATTTCTAATATTTTGAACTACCCTATTTAATTGTAGCCAAAAGTAGTTTGAAAATACATTACATATTAACCACTGTAGTGCTGACTGGCCTTATTTGGACTAGATGAACAAGGAGTGTTTTTTCAAGCAAGTCTGTTTAATCAAGTTGTTTTAGCTGTAATCCTCACTGAACACCATTGAAAACACAATTCAAAACTACTAGACTTTGGCAGGCCAAATTAGATGTTAAAGTATTTTGGTACTGTTATGCTGGTGTTAGAAAATATTATCAAAGGGAGTGCAGGATCCATAAACAGTCATTTATCTCATTAGAGCCCAAATATGTGACAAGCCAGCTTTCAACTTGATGGGAGAGCAAATCAGTCCCCTTTAAGTAGTAAAATAGGCTGAGTGGTACTGGGAGGTTGCTTAAAGCCCTAGGCTATGTGATGGTTCAAAGGTTAATCTGATTGCATATAGAGGTTGTGTGTTATAGAAATTGTGTGTTTTAGAGGCAGAAGGTTGGAATAAGTAATGAGTGTGAGTGACCCTGAGAAGCAGAGGGATAGGGGTTCTTGGACACCTTACTGAGGGTGCCGGAATGAACCATCCCAGTGTGCAGGGAAACTAGCAAGCATGACAGAAGACCAGCCTGACTTAGCATGGAACTTCAGTAAGCTAAAACACAGAAACAAAGCTTACAAGAAGTAGAAACTGGACAAAAAATGGGAAGAGTATAAGAGCATTGCTTCAGCATGCAGGGATGAAATCAGAAAGGCCAAAGCATAATTACTAGGGCTGTGCAAAATGGCACCGTTCCGTTTCAACTTGAGTTTGGAGGTTTCCATGGAACAGCATTTCGTTTTGAATTTCATTTCAATTTGAAACAGCTGTCCCATTTTGCTTTGTGGAAACAGTGAGGCTGTATTGATGCTGTTTCGACGTTTTGCCCATTAGCTATAATGGGGAAGCTCAAAACAGCCTCTCTCATCTGGCAGGCAGATCGGAGCTGCGGGGGACTTTACATCCCCAGCTCGATCTAGCAGGGGGGATGGGAAGTCAGCCCATGTGGGCTGACTTCCCATCCCCAACCTGATCACAACGCCTGGGCTCAGTTCCCTTCCCCTTCACTGTGACTGGCTTCCTGCAGCCTGGCCGCAGGAGACAGGGAGAGCCACAGCTGCACTCCCAGCTGCTGCTGGGATCGCAGCCCTGGTTCTCCCCCTGGCTGCTTTGAAACTCAAAACATTTCAAAACTTTTGAAATGTTTTGACTAGCCTCATTTTGTTTTGAGGTTGTTTTGAAGTCCTCTGTTTCGATTTGATTTCACCATTTCGAGCTCAAAATGAGTCAAAACAGTGTCAAATCGAAACAGCTGGCGAAATTTTGCACAGCCCTAATAATTACAGTTGCAGCTAGCAAGGGACATGAAAGGTAACAAGAAGAGTTTCTACAAGTATGTCAGCAACAAAAGGAAGATCTGGGAAAGTGTGGGTCCCTTACTAAATGGGGGGAGCAATTTAGATGGTATGGAAAATGGTGAAGTACTCAGACTTCACAGGCAAGGTCACCTCCCAGACTACTGCAGCTGGCAGCATAGTTTGGGGAGAAAATGAGCAGCCAACAGTGGTGAAAGAACAGGTTAGGGACTATTTAGACAAGTGGACATATACAAGTACATAGGGCTGGATGCAGTGCACCTTAAGGTGCTGAGTTGGCTGATATGGTTGCAGAGCCTCTGGCCATTATCTCTGAAAACTCATGGTGATCAGAAAAGGTCCCAGATGATTGAAAAAAGGCAAACATAGTGCCCATCTTTAAAGGGAAGGAGGAGGAACTGCACGCCCATCAACCTCACCTCAGTGCCTGGAAAAATCATGGAGCAGTTCCTCAAGGAATCCATTTCTATGCACTTGGAGGGGAAGAAGGTAATTAGAACTGTCAGCATGGATTCACCAAAGGCAAGTCATGCTTGACCAAACTGACTGCCTTCTCTGATGAGATGGCTGGCTCTGCGGATGCAGGGAGAGCAGTGGATGTGGTATACCTTGACTTTAGCAAGGCTTTTGATATGGTCTTCCACAACATTCCTGCAAGCCAGCTAAGGAAGTATGAACTGGATGAATGGACTGTAAGGTGGATAGAAAACTAACTGGATCATCAGGCTCAAGGGGTAGTAATCAATGGCTCGATGTCTAGCTGGAAGCCAGTATCAAGTGAAGGGCCCCAGGGTCACACTTGTTTTGTTCGATATCTTCATCAACAACCTGGAAGATGGCACAGAGTGCACCTTCAGCAAGTTTACAGATGACACCAAGCTGTGGGGAAGTAGTAGATACACCAGAAGGTAAAGTTAGGATTCAAAATGACCTAGTGAAATTGGAGGATTGGACCAAAGAAATCTCATGAGATTCAATAAGGACAAGTGCAAAGTCCTGCGCTTAGGATGGAACAATCCCATGCACTGGTGCAGGCTGGGGGCTGACTGGCTG
>NW_017729015.1:15182391-15184500 GCF_001723915.1 Gavialis gangeticus | reverse complement strand
CGGAGCTGCGGGGGACTTTACATCCCCAGCTCGATCTAGCAGGGGGGATGGGAAGTCAGCCCATGTGGGCTGACTTCCCATCCCCAACCTGATCACAACGCCTGGGCTCAGTTCCCTTCCCCTTCACTGTGACTGGCTTCCTGCAGCCTGGCCGCAGGAGACAGGGAGAGCCACAGCTGCACTCCCAGCTGCTGCTGGGATCGCAGCCCTGGTTCTCCCCCTGGCTGCTTTGAAACTCAAAACATTTCAAAACTTTTGAAATGTTTTGACTAGCCTCATTTTGTTTTGAGGTTGTTTTGAAGTCCTCTGTTTCGATTTGATTTCACCATTTCGAGCTCAAAATGAGTCAAAACAGTGTCAAATCGAAACAGCTGGCGAAATTTTGCACAGCCCTAATAATTACAGTTGCAGCTAGCAAGGGACATGAAAGGTAACAAGAAGAGTTTCTACAAGTATGTCAGCAACAAAAGGAAGATCTGGGAAAGTGTGGGTCCCTTACTAAATGGGGGGAGCAATTTAGATGGTATGGAAAATGGTGAAGTACTCAGACTTCACAGGCAAGGTCACCTCCCAGACTACTGCAGCTGGCAGCATAGTTTGGGGAGAAAATGAGCAGCCAACAGTGGTGAAAGAACAGGTTAGGGACTATTTAGACAAGTGGACATATACAAGTACATAGGGCTGGATGCAGTGCACCTTAAGGTGCTGAGTTGGCTGATATGGTTGCAGAGCCTCTGGCCATTATCTCTGAAAACTCATGGTGATCAGAAAAGGTCCCAGATGATTGAAAAAAGGCAAACATAGTGCCCATCTTTAAAGGGAAGGAGGAGGAACTGCACGCCCATCAACCTCACCTCAGTGCCTGGAAAAATCATGGAGCAGTTCCTCAAGGAATCCATTTCTATGCACTTGGAGGGGAAGAAGGTAATTAGAACTGTCAGCATGGATTCACCAAAGGCAAGTCATGCTTGACCAAACTGACTGCCTTCTCTGATGAGATGGCTGGCTCTGCGGATGCAGGGAGAGCAGTGGATGTGGTATACCTTGACTTTAGCAAGGCTTTTGATATGGTCTTCCACAACATTCCTGCAAGCCAGCTAAGGAAGTATGAACTGGATGAATGGACTGTAAGGTGGATAGAAAACTAACTGGATCATCAGGCTCAAGGGGTAGTAATCAATGGCTCGATGTCTAGCTGGAAGCCAGTATCAAGTGAAGGGCCCCAGGGTCACACTTGTTTTGTTCGATATCTTCATCAACAACCTGGAAGATGGCACAGAGTGCACCTTCAGCAAGTTTACAGATGACACCAAGCTGTGGGGAAGTAGTAGATACACCAGAAGGTAAAGTTAGGATTCAAAATGACCTAGTGAAATTGGAGGATTGGACCAAAGAAATCTCATGAGATTCAATAAGGACAAGTGCAAAGTCCTGCGCTTAGGATGGAACAATCCCATGCACTGGTGCAGGCTGGGGGCTGACTGGCTGGGCAGCAGCTCTGCAGAAAAGGACCTGGGAGTTACAGTGGACAATAAGCTGAATATGAGCCAGCAGTGTGCCCTTGTTGACAAGGGGCACATATACCTGTGACAGAGCTCTGCTCTGATGTGCTGATTAGCTGAGTCTGATGAAGAATGCTAATTAGCACACTTCAGCAGCCTCCGCATCATGTGTATTCAGCATCCCTGCATTTCAAAACAGTGGCAGGGGTGCTTTAACTAAAGCTAATCAAACAAGCTTTAGTTAAAGTGCTCTCACCACCACTTTGAAGAATGGGATGTTGAATACTTATGAGGCTCTCAGAGCTGCTCTAATTAAAGCACCCCACTGCCCTCCACCCTGGAGCACATGTATAGACACCCCAGAAGGCTAATGGCATACTGAACTGCATTAGTAAGAGTGTTGCCAGCAGATCGAGGGAAGTGATTGCTCCCCTCTATTTGGTACTAGTGAGGCCACATCTGAGTACTGTGTCCAGTTTTGGGCCTCCCACTGTAGAAAGATGTGGACAAGTTGGAGAATCTAGAAGAGGGCAACAAAAATGGTTTGGGGGCTGGGGTATGTGACTTGTGAGGAGAGGCTGGGGGAACTGGGCTTATTTAGTCTAGA
>NW_017729015.1:15177179-15177391 GCF_001723915.1 Gavialis gangeticus | reverse complement strand
CAAGTATGTCAGCAACAAAAGGAAGATCTGGGAAAGTGTGGGTCCCTTACTAAATGGGGGGAGCAATTTAGATGGTATGGAAAATGGTGAAGTACTCAGACTTCACAGGCAAGGTCACCTCCCAGACTACTGCAGCTGGCAGCATAGTTTGGGGAGAAAATGAGCAGCCAACAGTGGTGAAAGAACAGGTTAGGGACTATTTAGACAAGTGG
>NW_017729015.1:15162606-15167078 GCF_001723915.1 Gavialis gangeticus | reverse complement strand
ACAAGTGGACATATACAAGTACATAGGGCTGGATGCAGTGCACCTTAAGGTGCTGAGTTGGCTGATATGGTTGCAGAGCCTCTGGCCATTATCTCTGAAAACTCATGGTGATCAGAAAAGGTCCCAGATGATTGAAAAAAGGCAAACATAGTGCCCATCTTTAAAGGGAAGGAGGAGGAACTGCACGCCCATCAACCTCACCTCAGTGCCTGGAAAAATCATGGAGCAGTTCCTCAAGGAATCCATTTCTATGCACTTGGAGGGGAAGAAGGTAATTAGAACTGTCAGCATGGATTCACCAAAGGCAAGTCATGCTTGACCAAACTGACTGCCTTCTCTGATGAGATGGCTGGCTCTGCGGATGCAGGGAGAGCAGTGGATGTGGTATACCTTGACTTTAGCAAGGCTTTTGATATGGTCTTCCACAACATTCCTGCAAGCCAGCTAAGGAAGTATGAACTGGATGAATGGACTGTAAGGTGGATAGAAAACTAACTGGATCATCAGGCTCAAGGGGTAGTAATCAATGGCTCGATGTCTAGCTGGAAGCCAGTATCAAGTGAAGGGCCCCAGGGTCACACTTGTTTTGTTCGATATCTTCATCAACAACCTGGAAGATGGCACAGAGTGCACCTTCAGCAAGTTTACAGATGACACCAAGCTGTGGGGAAGTAGTAGATACACCAGAAGGTAAAGTTAGGATTCAAAATGACCTAGTGAAATTGGAGGATTGGACCAAAGAAATCTCATGAGATTCAATAAGGACAAGTGCAAAGTCCTGCGCTTAGGATGGAACAATCCCATGCACTGGTGCAGGCTGGGGGCTGACTGGCTGGGCAGCAGCTCTGCAGAAAAGGACCTGGGAGTTACAGTGGACAATAAGCTGAATATGAGCCAGCAGTGTGCCCTTGTTGACAAGGGGCACATATACCTGTGACAGAGCTCTGCTCTGATGTGCTGATTAGCTGAGTCTGATGAAGAATGCTAATTAGCACACTTCAGCAGCCTCCGCATCATGTGTATTCAGCATCCCTGCATTTCAAAACAGTGGCAGGGGGGCTTTAACTAAAGCTAATCAAACAAGCTTTAGTTAAAGTGCTCTCACCACCACTTTGAAGAATGGGATGTTGAATACTTATGAGGCTCTCAGAGCTGCTCTAATTAAAGCACCCCACTGCCCTCCACCCTGGAGCACATGTATAGACACCCCAGAAGGCTAATGGCATACTGAACTGCATTAGTAAGAGTGTTGCCAGCAGATCGAGGGAAGTGATTGCTCCCCTCTATTTGGTACTAGTGAGGCCACATCTGAGTACTGTGTCCAGTTTTGGGCCTCCCACTGTAGAAAGATGTGGACAAGTTGGAGAATCTAGAAGAGGGCAACAAAAATGGTTTGGGGGCTGGGGTATGTGACTTGTGAGGAGAGGCTGGGGGAACTGGGCTTATTTAGTCTAGAGAAGAGAATACTGAGAGGGGACTTAACAGCAGCCTTCAAGTCCCTGCAGGGGGTCCAAAGAGGATGGAGCTGGACTGTTCTCAGTGGTGACAAATAACAGAACAAGGAGCAATGGGATCAAGTTGTAGCAAAGCGAGTTTAGGTTAGAGATTAGGAAAAACTCTCTCACTGGGAAGGTAGTAAAACACTGGAACAGGTCACCCAGAGAGGTTGTGGCATCTCCATCCTTGGGGGTTTTGAAGACCTAGCTAGACAAAGCCTTGGCTGGAATGATCTAGTTGGGGATCCCTGAGCAAGGGGTTGGACTGATGATCTTCTGAGGTCCCTTCCAACCCACATTTTCTATGGTTTTATGACACGGCAAGTACTGGAGTGGCAGACCTGGGGATTTCTGAGCAAGACACTTCTGAGCAACTGCCTGCCATTTTTTGTGTCTGCTGTATTCAGCAAAACAAGAAAGTAATAAATTATTATTTTTGGTAAATAAATAGTATTACATCTAGAATATGTGTGATTTGTATCACTAATTTCCCATTCTCAGGGAAATAATCCTGCAAAAAACAAAAACTTGACTTTTAATTGCTCAAACCACAGGGGCAACACTATTGAGTGCAGTTTTCAGCAGTGTTTGCTTAGTCAGTTGAAGAAGCACTTTTTTCCACCTCCAGGAGCTGAACAAAGTCTCAGTTTTTGGACCTGTAGTAGGTGCTTTGAAGAGAGGGAAGTAAGAACACGACATTTTTGGACACCTGAAAGATGCCAACTGGTACATTTGAAATAACTTTTTGTTGGCATATGTTGGAATATATGTGGAAAAAAAATTAAAATAATACACATTACATTGTATTTCCAAAGTACTTTTTAACTGAAGTCCTAAAAACAATGAGGTGGAACTCTTCATATTAGACAATCTTCCCTTTTCTGAATTTAATGCACAGCATGCTTGTGCTGTACTAGTATTCAGGATAGTATTATCTGTATAAGTTTTATAGAGCAAGATGTTCCAGTTTAGCACTGCTTTGTAGCTGTTAAGCAAAGAAAGCAGGGGGAGATGAAGGAGAGAGAGAGAGATGTGGAGAAGTAGGAACATAGGCATTGTTTTACTAAATCAAACCAATCTTGTCAGCTAGTCTCATGGTACCAAGTGCTTCAGAGAAAGGGGTAAGAAACCCGTTCACAAACTGTTATGGAATATACAGCACAAAAGAGAAATATCTTTCAAATATGTCAGTTAATGGTTGAGGTATGTTCCAAAAAATGGGTGTAGTCGCATTCCTGATAAATCCTAGACATTAGTGCAGAGTAGCCAATTGGGGTAACATCAGGTTACGAGGATGAGAAAAAGAAAATAATCTTAACAGTGATATTTACTACTTTTTCTACTGAGAATTACTTGGGTTACAAAGTGTCTATCAAACCACTAAATCACAATTATTTGCACTGAATATGCTCCTTTATACTGAATATGTTCCTTTATAAAAGAGCAGAATATGCATTTAAAAATCAGAGAGGGAAGCCTATTTATTGGAGTTTTTCTTGTGATTAGTGTTCAGCTGGCATGTTAATAGTTTTTTTCTTAAAATCCTAGGGTGGGAAGCAGTGATATGTCTGTTTGGATAGGAAATAAAAAATGTTAGATACTGTGATCAAAGCAGCATGTCTTAGCTATGGTGTGTATGTGGGGAGAGGAAGAGATGGAAGAATCACAGGTAACCGGGGTTGCAGACTCAGATGAAAGGAACAATTAAGGTGTTACCAACAGTACTGGAAATCCATGGAGAAAAAGGAAACATTTGGAATATAATTTTTCTCATGTTGTGTTTGAGAGGGTGACTAGCCATCCATAACAAAATGAAGAAAGAAACAGATGAGAGATTGAATGGGGAATGAGAAGTATTTCTCCACACTTGACCTGAAATGATTGGCATAGAGAAGCATTATAAACCCAAGCACATACATGCAGTCTCCCCATGACAGTGTGTAGATAAGAGAAGAGGGAAGTATTCCAGTACAAAACCACAGGACTAGTATACAGGAAAGGGACATGGGTGGAGAAGAATCTTCTGAAATGGACACTGAAAGATCATTCAGACAGGTAGGAGGAAAACTAGGAGAAGATGATATGAGAGTCAGTGAAGAATAAAATCTTCATTAGAAGGAAGTGATTAACAACATTAGAAAGGAATGGAAAAGATGAAGGAAAATCAGAATAAAGGCATGGGCACTTGATCAAGAAAAGACCACTGAGGGCTTTGATGAAGAGGACAGAAACCTAATTGGGGTGGATCAGTGAGTTAGGGGAAGACAATGCAACCATGGTAAACAACTTTCTCTAGGTGCTTTGAGGAAAAGCCTTATTCATGGTCTGGCAGAGTCCCCAGGAGAAAGCATTTCAATCAACTAAGTTACCTCTGTAAGGAACAATCCTGTGAAACTGGCAGAATATCAATTTACATTAAAATTCAGTCTGCCAGGACTATGGTTTTCTCCCTGAAAAGAAAGAAACAGAGCTCCTGCTGAAGAGTTGTGTGTGATGTTGATCTTTTTCTTTTCATACTAGGTGGGAAAGGCAAATAGCTTTCAGGCAAGGAAAAAAATAAACAATTAGGACCATTACAATTAAGAAAAGAAGCAATGAATGGACATAAAGAAGTATGTAAATGATAAATGATTATCTGGCACTTTCATTTATGCTGTCTTATAACACAAAAATATGAAAACAACAAATGAAAATAGAGGCAACAAATATAAAACTGATAGTTTTTTAAATACAAGACATAATTGACCTGTAGAACTCATTGCCAGGAGTTAGAGCTCCAAGGCTTAATATGATATAAAATAACTAAAATAAAATCTAATTACATTAGCTAACATAAAAACATATAAAGCTATAGAAACCATAATCTGTGACTTAACTCAGTGAGACACACTGCAGAGCAAATTTCCCTCCAAGAATCTGGACCAGAATGTTCTTTCCAACTCAGGAGCCAGGTTTACATTTCTATCCCTTCCAGTC
>NW_017729015.1:15147245-15157606 GCF_001723915.1 Gavialis gangeticus | reverse complement strand
GAGTTAGAGCTCCAAGGCTTAATATGATATAAAATAACTAAAATAAAATCTAATTACATTAGCTAACATAAAAACATATAAAGCTATAGAAACCATAATCTGTCAGGGTGTAGCCAGCAACTAGTTGTCTGCATGTAGAAATACATTTTCTCTAGCTGAACAAGTTATTACATAATTGTCCATTACAGAAATGTTTCATCTTTTTCTGAAGCATCTGGTCCTGAATACTCTTGAACACAGTCCTTTTAATCATATCATTGGACTCGATGGCATGGGGGGGCCCTTGTAGTCCTATGTTCCTATATTCTATTTGATCGAGACTCTCAAAGCCAAAACCCCTTCTGTACCTATCTGTACAGTAAGCAATGTCTACCATAGATTGTACCTTCAGCAAATGTATCCTAGAATCCGCTGTGAGTCCTAAAGCTCTCTCCCCCAACAGTATTCTGTGGCAGTGGGCACTGCTACAGACTGCTGAGTGCAAACTGCTAGTTTACAGGTAGGGAGCAAAATGTATGCTAAATTAGGTCTCAGCAGATAGTGCCTCAAGTAGTTTGCCATCTGTAGAAAGTCTTTGGCACGTCTTTACATATGTTCCTTTTTTCTATTTTAAAGTTAGTTAAAGTTGTTCATGGAACATTTTGAATGTTTCTAACCATAGTGAGTTATGAGTGTTTAACAGCAACAGAAGGCCTCTGCTGGGCTTCCTCCCTCTCCCAAACATTAGTGGGGATTGGTTAAGGTAAAAAGTTTCAAGTGACTTTTGTGCAAGATGTTCAGTTAAGCTCACTGTATGGGCTTCTCCTTTTAGAGCCGACCTCAGGCTATCTCATCCTGCTATTTAAAGAAAAATGGATGAGATGTCCACTAGACCAGTGGTTCTCAACCTTTTTTGTACCAGAACCCACTTGTAACATCAATGGCCAGTCCCGATCTGCTGTCCCCCACCCCCAGGCCCCATCTCCGCAGTGCATGGGACAGGGTGCATGTGTGAAGCATGGAGGGCCCCAAACAGCTCCGTGCAGGCTGGAACTCTGCCAGTCTGCAAGGGAAAACCCACGTTTTCCCACATTTTTCTCCTTTAAAGGATAATCCATTTTTAAAGTTTGTTCACGACCCTTTCATATATTCTTGTGATCCACTTTTGGGTCATGACCCAAGGATTGGGAAACACTACTCTAGAGACAGTTAACACTGTTTTAAGGCAAACAAAGGGGAGAAGAAGAGGAACTTCCTAGAGAGGGATAGGCAATCTGTGGCATGTGGGCCAGAGCTGGCACATGGCAAGTGGAAATCTGCAACATGAAATGGCATGAGTGCATTCTCTGCCCTGCACCACGCATTCCTCTGCCATGTGCAGGCAATCCCCTCCACAGCATGTAGCAGGCAGTGGACCCAGCCCTCCCTGCTCTGTAAAAGGGTTACTCTCTTGCTCCACTACAGCAACCTTTGCTTACCCTTACAACTGAATTTGTTTCTCCCCATCCCTGTTGACAAGAAAATCAGCAGGATTGAGTTGCTAGGGTATGTGGAGGCTGCAAGGGTGGGGGAAGCATGAGAGCTACCCTCAGCACAGAGCAGAGAGAGCTGGGTGCTGCAGAAGAGATTGGTCCCAGCAGTGGCCTGGCTGCCGGTCTTAAAAACTGTGGACCCTATAATTCTATTGAACTGTATTCAGACCCTGCCAGCAGGGTGAGCTTATTTACCAAGGAGGTGATCTCCAGAAAGGCAGCATTTGGGTTTTCTTAACAGATGCTGTGGCTAGGGATTGGCATCTGTGAAAGAAAATGTCACTCTTTCAGGTAATTCTGACAAAATAAAACTTGTGCAAATTTACATAAATGGAATTTGAATATCAGTTTTGGACTATAAATGGGCACCTATCTGGAAGTGTGCATTAATTAACACAGATTGCAGCCAAGCATGCTTGTGCATGTGGTTCCAAGGGATAAAATCTTGAAACGTACTAACAGGAAAAAAAACAAACGAACAAGACCAGTGGGAATAAAATACGGTTGAACCTTGTACCCACTGAAGTCAATAATAAGTTGACGGATTTCATCAAGTGCAGAATGAAAACTTTAGTAATCACATCCCATTTTCTTAAAAGTACCCAGCTCAACATTATTTCTATTTGGATCAGATTAGATAAGTACACTAGCAATGTGGGCTAGCTTCTCGTTTTCTGTACTGGTTAACTAAAAATGCACTTTATCAGCAAGGGGCTTGTTTTGTCTTAAAGGGACACTACTATCTTGTTGGCTCTAGTCATCCCTTCCATTCTAAATGATATTCATGGTTTTTGGTGCATGCTGATACATAATGCAAACTGAGAAAGTTTAGAAAGAGAATAAAAGATTCTCCTTGGTGGCATAATAGCTTTGGAAACATGTAACTTGATGAGGTCTTCTCCTTAAAACTTATCAATTCAAACTGGGTATAGGTAAATACAGATAAAAATATTCAATACAGAAACAGTAGTTGGTATGAGTTCAGTTGCTAAATACTAGGCATACAAGCTATTTGGTTGTGCCACCACTGCCAGTAATTGAAAGAAGAGAAAGGAAGAAACTAGAATGAGGGCTGAAATACCATTTTATCCCAGAAGGTGTTTCCTTCAGAGTTCCTGGGAAGTTTGAATGCCATTGGTAGTGCTGTATCTGTTCTGTACATAACAATTGGTAGTCACATTGGCTTGGCATTTTAAGAAGTACAATTTTTTTTTATGTTTAACAAAAGATCAGAAATGTTTGATAGAAGAAACAGTATTCCCACTTTCCAGAGTGAACAAAACATTTAGTATTATTATGGAATGATATGTCTCAGCAATTACTTGATTTGTGGTGTACTGACTAGGAATATTGTTCATGTGTTTATTTTCTAGTAAAGAAAGTTTTCCTGAATGAATGGTCTGCTAAAGTTTTTCCTTATTAGAATAAATTTTACAAGAAAGTGCTTTTCCAGATGTATGTGCTATAGCATCCAAAACATTTTATATACATTATTACTGAATGCTCTACCTGGATCCTCTAAACTCAATATGAAGACTTCATTAAAATGCATGGAAGATTACCCTCATTTCGGATTCTGAAAAAGGGTATTGTTTATATGCTACACCAAGTTACCTCTTTTGCACTTTGTTGTCATCAGGTGACATGGCATATAAAAAAACCCAAACCTCTAAATGTTTTAAAATTTGGGTAATTTACAATAATTTTCTGAGATTTATTTTAAATTATTTAAACCCTCCCACCTCCCGCCCAACCACTGATGAAAGGACTCATTGCCTATTATAAAAAAACTAATCGGAGTAGTAGTTCAGTTCCTTTGCTCATCCATTATTCCATCTTGGGATGTATTCTTTCTAATGAAGCAAAATACTGGTACTTTGAATAACAAAATTCAGAATGGACTCAATGGCATGTCCATAAGTGCATGCAATTAGGATGAGTTCATAGCAAGCCAACAGATTTTTGTATGTTAAAGACTGGCTGGTTGGGTGCTTATGGTCAAGACACAGGAATTCAATGTGAAGAGACTTACTCTTCGTTTCACTCATAACTACCTAATATTTGGCTTGACTTCCTTTTCTTCTGGTTCATCCTCACTGTCATCAACCTGTTGAATGACCAAGTCAGTGGACCCATCCTCCACAATCTCCACATCAGATCTGTTGTCTTCACCATAGTGCCACCTGGAATCCTTATCCCCTTCTTGTGGAAATTCTAGTGATGGCTCAGCCTCCAAGTCAATGCGGATGCTGTCTATGCCAGCTTCTGCTAGACACTCATTACACAGTCTGTAACGTCTTGTTCCCTCTTGGACCACTTGTCCCGTCAGCTCAGTCACATGGCGTTTACACTTTCTGCAGATTGGCTTGCACGCCTGATGAATCTGTGAAGATTGAAATGAATAAAAGCTGATGTTTTCCCCCAAAAAGAGATGGATAATCAGACAAGTTGTGCTTTGTATTTTAAAATTCTGGATTCAGATTTATAAATAAAATATCATGCCATGCTGATTTAATTTCTAAATAGTCAGAAAAGAGGTTTCACAACACAGCTAAAGTACCTGCGCCATGACTTAAATATCAACACTATAGAACATTTGCCTTTTAAAAGCTGCTTCATAAACTTCTTGTAAGCCAAGAAGTAATTAAGTTCTATCTTTTGATATTTTGGATATTGTCTTTGAGGAATATGCCCGAGTTGGAAATGAAACTTAATATTAAAGAATCAACGTAACATAAAAATTTTCTGCCCTTCTAGTGACTCTCCTACATATCTGGACTGCCACAAGGGGTCAAGTGAGAGGATTTAGATAGTCAGTGGGCACATCTACTTGAGATACTAAATGCTCAGTAGACTAACTTTGCTACATATTAGTGTACCATAGCAAAAGCTGTGCTTGTGCACTAATGTGCAGTCGAATTAGTCTACTGCGCATTAGCATCACTTAAAAGACGTGTTCCGGCACTACTGCGCAGTAGCGCGAGTTACTGCACCTTGAGTCAGTACCAATTATTACAGGTACAAAACTTAACATGCAGTAACTACAGCATTTTAATGCATGTGTAGACACGCCCATTTAGTCTGGGCTTAGGGTTCACTTTAAGGTCAACATTTCCCATCCTTGTTGATATAACCAAAGCGTGATGAAAACCCAGGTTGACTGACCAAAAATTATCCCTGCAAGAAACTTATAAAGGATACAGGATTGATTCTTTAAATATCCATAACTATAATTTGACTTTCAGCATTCTTTTGCTGATATATGCTTTCCATACTATAAATATGAAGATACCAAGTCTGTGTGGAAGACTGTTAATTTTAGGTCTGAAATGAGGCAAGCCAACAATTCTCCACCCTTTTAGATTCCTGGCAACCTGGTTAGACTCACAGCATCCATCAAAAAAATGCTAGCTCTTAGCTTTCACTCAATTTTTTAGTATAGAACAGGGGTTGTCAACTGGGGGCACACCAGAGCACTGCCACCCACCATCCTGCACCTGTGCTTCCCAGGAGCAGGGCTGGGGGGGAGGAGGGGAGGGCAGCAGTGCCCCTCTGCAGGCTGCACAGGTGCAGCCCAGCCAGCCAGATGCCAGGGGGGAGGGGGGAGTTTGGATGTGGTGGCAGTGGCCACCCCCACCCCCCCGTGCTGTACCTACTCCCCTCCCCCTGCTCCATGTCCAGCCGCCAGAGCTACACTTATTAAAAAAGGCTGAAAACCCCTGGTATAGAAAAACATTAGGATCATAGAAAGTAGGGCTGGAAGGGACTTCATGAGATCATCTAGTCCAGCCTGTTGCTTGAGGCAGAATCATCTGTGACTAAACAATCCCAGTCAAGTGTCTAATTTCTTGAATAGGCTTCCCAGGGAGGTGGTGCTCTCACCTTCCTTGGAAATCTTCAAGAGGAGACTGGATAGGCACCTGGCTGGGGTCTTATGACCCCTCCCACCCCCAGTGCTCCTTCCTGCCCATGGCAGGGGGTCGGACTAGATGATCTGTCTAGGTCCCTTCCAGCTCATTGATTCTATGAAAATGTCCAGGTATGGAGATTCCACAACTTCTCTAGACAGCCTGTTTCAATGCTTGACCACCCTCAGAATGAGAAAGGTCTTCCTAATCTCCAACTTAAAAAATTTCCTCTGCTGCAGTTTGAGGCCATGACTTCTAGTCCTCTGTGGCTGTAGAGGACAGAAAAGCTAATTTCCATCCTCTTTATAGTTGCTCTTCGGGTATGTAAAGCCTGTTATCAAATCCCCCCTCAGTCTTCTTTTCTCCAGACTAAATAATCATAGTTCTTTCAGTCTTTCCTCATAAATCAGGTTTCCCAAGCCTCTAATATTTTTATTTTACTCTGCACTAGACTCTTCTATTCTGTTCATTTCTTTCTTGAAGTGTTGTGCCCAAAACTGGACACAAGGACTCCAGGTGAGGCCTGACTAGTACCGAATAGAGTGAAAGAATCACTTCTCTTGATCTGCAAGAGACACTCCTTTTAATACAACCCAGTATGCTGTTGGCTGGGTTTTTTCGGGTTTGTTTGGTTGTTTTTTTGTGCAGCTGCAGCACACTGTTCACTTATATGCAGCTTATGGTCCTTTGTAACCCCCAGGACTTTCTCTACAATGCAGCAGCCTAGCCCATCTTTCCACAATCTGTATCTATTCATGTAATTATTCCATTTGAAGTGCAGAACTTCGCACTTGTCCTTGTTGAATTTCACCTGATTGATTTTTGACCATTTCTTCAGTTCATCCAGGTCATTCTGAATCCTGCCCTTACCTTCCAGAGTACTTGCAACTCCATACAACTTGATGTTATCTGCAAATTTGCTAAAGTGTACTCAGTGACACTGTCCAGATCATTAGTGAAGATGTTGAACAATTCCCAAGACAAGCCCCTGGAAAACCCACCTTGATACTTCTTCCCAAATAGACACTGAGTCATTGATGACTACTTGTTGAACACAATGATCCAACCAGTTGTGGATCCACTTTAAAGTGCAATTTTCTGTTGCAAAGAACTACAAAAAACTGCAATAGGGTTTATTTCATGAATCACATGGGTGTTTGCATACCTAACAATGCTAATATAACTTTGCACCCTTAAAAGGTTCTCACTGAACCGTGGTTGAGAATCACCGCTCTCATTTACACCATAGTGAGAATCTCAGGGAGTGGGAGTGGGGGCAACTGGTCATTCTTCCTAGCCTTCAGTGCTACTATTATGATTTGCCAACAGCCTGTGTATTTGTGTGCACATAAGTAGATAGCTATAGAAAAGTTTTAAGAGTCTAAATTTTTGTACATTGTTGAAGCCTTTTCAATATGCTGTTGCTACAATCGCTAAATGAAAAATAAGGCCTCAGGAAAGGCCAACAGAGCTACCATGACAAGGAAACAAATATATGGCTTTAATTCTGATTATGACACAACATTTAAATTATAGGTCAGAACTAATGTAACATTTTCCAGAGATTATAGATTCCACTATGCTGTATCACTCTGAAAAATCTTACTTGTCTGGTCTATTTTTTTTAATAGCTATTTCTCTCACTTTGCTTCTCCATCTGTATTTTGCTCACAAGTCACCACACACAGCTGCAGCTCCTTCACTCTGCCACATGGCATAGCTGCAGCTGCTTTATATCCTCCAGCCACCCTCTCCTACTTCTCTGTTGGCATACCTCTTCTCCATTCTCCAGTGTTCCCGCTAATCTCCCCACTCCCATCTATTTTGCCTCCTTCCTGAAATTGTTCTTTAAAACAAGTATTAAAAATGGGACAAAATTAAAACTTAAACTTGCTTGCAAGTCCACCTACTGACACATGGAAAAAATATTTCTTTTTTCTTTTACTTTATGCACTGGCAGTATTTTGTGTACAGTCAGATTGCTTAGTCAGTTTGTTCCTTATTTGCATGGATCTTTCACACAGTGGCAGGAAAGAGGAAAAAGTGATTTTTAAAGACAAAACAAACTGGTAGGGGCCAGAGAAGTTCCAGAAATTATTTTTAACTCATTTGAGGGACATTCACTTATCTACAAAGTGGCCAACAAGTTCTTTACACCAGGTCTGAAATACTATATTGGACTTTTTGGATCCTTTAAACAAGGGTGGAAGTCACTCCTTTTCAAAAGCATTACATTTCAGGTTGCCTTATCTTTGAACCACTTAGAATACTATTTCGTGTAAACTTTAAGAAAACTGGTATATTCACAGAATCATAGAAAATGAGGGTTGGAAGGGACTGCAGGAGGTCACATCTAGTCCAATCCCCTGCTCAGAGCAGGACCAGCCCCAACTAGATCATCCCAGCCAAGACTTTGTCTACCTCAGTTTTAAAAACCTCCAAGGATGGAGAGTTCACCACCTCTCTGGGTAACCTGTTCCAGTACTTCACCACCCTCCTAGTGAGAAATGTCTTTCTATTCATACAAAGCAGACTAAATAACTTAAAATACCAGGCACCCATACCAAATTAAATTATTTTAACACATACAGATATATACACATTAAATTGAATTAAATCATGCACTCATTGTCTAAAATACATACTGTTCGAAAATGGCTACTTAGGTGATCTAGTCTGCTAAATCTTTTTCCACATGCCTCACATGGATAAGGTCGTTCTCCAGTATGGCAACGCAGATGCCGCTTTAGGTCTGCTTTTCGCTTCACCACGTGGGTGCAGAATGGACATTTGAATCTCATCCTGGGCAGGTCATCTGTTGTAAAAAAGGATTTTATATATCTGAAAGAGTCATATATCCAGTATTGTGACCAATTCTAGAAAGAAACATATTTCTACTGTAACAGTTATGCAAATTATGAAAAGCAAAAAAGCCAGCAGACCTATAAGTCATTTTTCTTCAGAAGAAATAGTATTGCCTATCTTTTCACTTTCACAGAACATCAGAGTCCTCGCACATTAAATTACAGCAGCTCAGTAAAAGAAAAAGCAACTGATCATCACCTATGCTGAAACTGCTAAGATTCAAAGTAAAAAATATTGACTGAACTGCCAAGATGAAGCTCACTGTATTTTGAAGGGACACACACACACACACACACGCACAGTAAGGCATATTTTCCAGTCATTAGTTCTGATTATTATATCAATTCTCCATTGCAACTTTGGTAAAAATAGGAGAGAGAGATACAAATAGCTAATTCATACCATCAGCCCAGCCTCCCATTACACCTAAAATTGAGGGTATGTTGGCATATTGCTCGTCTGCTTTTGAAGACTTTGACTTGCTAGAAGAACGGGGTGATTCATGCTCTTGCTGCGACACAGCTAAACTCCTCTGTAGCACGTCAGATCCTTGACCATACTGGTACCCAACATGGGGAGACTCAACTTCTGTTTCAATCTGAACTTGCTCTTCAGATGGAGACATGTGACTTGTAGGCTCTGAAGCTCGGTCTTCGAGCTTACTTGATTTATAGTGGGGAATGTCAGAAGGCTGTTGCAGTCCTAGATGTCTGGGTTTTTTAATGGAATCCTGCCTTTGGTCATGTTTGGCCAGTTGCTGCTGTGTACTTCGAGAAGACGGATAGTAGGTGAAACTGCTCCATGTATTTCCACCCATCATGCAAGACCCTTGCTCTGGACTTAGGTGAGAATGAGGGGGGCTGCTTTCCGCCCTCCAGCCAGCACCATACAAGCAGGAGCGTTCCACACCATTTGAATTTACATCTTTGTCTGACAGGCTGAAATAGCGATCCTTCTCTTTCTCACTGATGTCCAGTGATGACTTAATGAATGTCTTACAAACACTAATAACATCAGTCATCTGAAGATAGCTGGCAGCTGACATGACTTCGATGACATTTTGACCAGTGAGAGACAGTTTGCCTGAATAAACAAAATCTAGAATAACAGTAAAAGTGTCAGGAGAAAATGCCTGGAAGGTAGCAGTTGTTGGCTGACTAGTCTCCTTCGAGCTCTGGGAAAGGAGCATTTTGAAATAGCCACTACTGGCAAACAGCACATTTCGATGTGCTTTGAAAACCTTCCCCTCAACCAGGATATTGCAGTCACAGAACAGGTCTTGCCTACGTTGCTCATTGAGTTGCTCCAGGAGATGAAACTGGTGGGAAGAAATCTCCATCCCAAAGCGATAAATGGGAAGTGCAGCTCTAAAACAAAGAACAACAACAATCTTGACTTTGACATTGTTGTAGACAGAAACAAAAGCTGCTAAACCCAGGTTCAAAGACTAAGGTCCTTTAAAAAAAAATTATACATGGGACACAGCATAAACCATCTGTCTTGAAAGGAAGAGACAACTTGCAACAGTCTAGTGGTAGAAGAGGAAGAAACATGTCAGTAAATGCTACATCGTAGCCCAACTTAAGGTACTGCTATGCTGGAAAGCTTGCCTGTATCTATACTAACCATACAGTTATCCAATGAAAGATGTTGCCCCCCAGCACGTGTGCTGCACCATCAGGGCCCCCTCCCTGCTACCACAACACGGCCCAGTGCCTGTCTAAAAGCCCAAAGGACTCGGTGCCAGCTCTACACCGCCCTTGAAACTCAGCACGGAGGAGGAACCAGGCCCGCAGCAGTTATGGACACCATGGAACAAGAGCCTGTGTTGCGAGCTAACGTTACCTGGCTGCCTTGGTCCAGCCATGGTCACATCTTCAGAGGGACCTACGAGCTACCAGCGAAGGAGACAGCAGCAGAAGCCCGAGCGGGAGCCGGAGCGGCAGCGGGGCCGCCCCCTCCCGGCGCCATTGGCGGAGGCCGCCGTCACTCACCCGCACGCCCAGTCCGGAGAGGCCGTGCAGCCCCGGGAGCCAGGGACGCCCGACGGCGCTAGACACGCCCGCCAACAGCGCCG
>NW_017729015.1:15120590-15146937 GCF_001723915.1 Gavialis gangeticus | reverse complement strand
CGGCTTCCGCGGGCTGCGCCGCTCGCTCGCTCGCTCGCTGCTCGGCCGGGGGCAGCGGGACGCGGGTGCGGATCCCAGGCCCCGCTCGGGCTCGCCGTCGCCTTCACGGCCCGTCCCGCAGCCCCAAGCCGCGGAAGCCCGAGCGGGAGAGAAACAAAAGGTATTTGCTGACGTGGGCGTTGGACAGAGACGCCCGAGGGCTGGGGACACAATTAAAGGGGCAACGCACCGATTGCAGGCGCAGCCCAGCAGCTGCCCCCGCCGGAGCTCGCCCTGCAGCCCGGCTGCTTTCCTCTTCCCACGCCCACATGCTCCCCACGAGGGAACGCGACGCCCTAGATGCCTATTTCCACACCTTTTTGTGTAACTGGGGCCTTAATGACCCAGATCGTTTTTGCATCAGTCCATAGGTTCCTCAGATGGGATTTACTACTCCTGTCTTTCTTCGTATTCTTTTCTCCCCAAAGAAGCCATAGCGCCTCAGAGTCTTCTTTCTAACCCCCTCATCTTCTCCCATTTAAGTTCTGTTGTCTCATGTTCTACTTCTCTTCCCATCATGGCCCTTAATAGGGCTTTGATGTGCCATTTTTTCCCTCAGCAGTTTGTTCTCAGAGGAACCATCCTGCCTGTATCTTGCAAGAACAAAGGATACTCAGTTCCTTATTTTTCACCCCAGCCTGTAACCTAACAATGGTCATGCCTTCCTACTTCCATACCCTACACACAGATGAGAAAATAATAGTTTTTCTCTATTATTTTAAAATTCCTTGGACATGAAATGAAAGCTCCAGCTTTGAGTAAAAGAACTAGAATTTGGATCATGTTTTATGGGAAAGCAGGAACATAGTGCACAAATGTACAATTACTGAATAATATCTGAGTCCACAGAATGTGGTGTTTTGTTGTTTAACAAAGCACAACTTGCAATGCTTTGCATGATTATCTGTGCATACTTTTTGACTTTTTCCATAGGGGATCAAATAAGTAGTCACCTCCTCAGAAAGCCTTGAAGGAAAGCACAGCCCTCCTCATGTTTCTGCTAAAGGTAGCTCAAAGTCCTTTGGATAGCCTAAAGCAGTATGTCTTAGTATTGACTTGAGTTATAGGCAGTCAAGTTACAACGTTTCACACTTGCAACCTTTATAAATTGACACTTCAACTTTCTGACCTCAGTTTTGACTTTACAAGGCTTGATCTGATGCCACACCACGCCAGCAAACAAGTTCGCTGCATCACCCATCTCCCTGGAGAACATCTGTCCAAACTTCCTTGGATGCTGCCTTTAAGAAAGCAGACAACTCCAGAAAAACCTGCAGCCAAGACTCCTGAGAAGACTCCAGCCAAAAACCCTTCAACAAGTCCATCAAAGTCACCTCAAAGAAGTCCTTCCAAATCAATATGATTGCTATTTACAATTGAAATACATTAATGTAGCTATATTACTCATCTATAATTGATTGAGTACAAAATTCTGGGTAATTTTTGGTGAACCAGGGTATCGGGCCTTGGTTCAGGAACCAATCCACCATTTATAACATTGTTTCCTATGGGAAAACCGGTTCCGAGTTACAACATTTCAACTGAAGGCAAAGTTTTCAGGAACCAGTTGTGTCTTAAGTCTGAGGACTGCACGTACTTCTAACAGGGTGCATCTGCACATGCACTTTACTGTGGAGTTGACTGACTAGCTCTGCAGTAAAGTGTCACAGTCTACACGTGCTCCAGTATTAGGGCATAGTACATTAACTAACTGCTGTAGGCTGGTACTGTTGGGGGCAGTCCTATCCCTCAGTGGAGTAATTACATGCATGGAAATGTATGTGTAGGCAGTGACATGGGCTGGCTGGGGCATGAGGGTGCTAAAGTGCAGAGGGCTGCCTGCCACCTAGCTCCACACTTTAGCACCTTTGTGCCCCAGCTATCCCTGACACTGCCACCTCCTGGAGCCCAGGGCTGACTACCCCCCCACCTCCCCAGGCCCCTTGCCAGC
This sequence comes from Gavialis gangeticus, assembly GCF_001723915.1. NCBI lineage: Eukaryota > Metazoa > Chordata > Crocodylia > Gavialidae > Gavialis > Gavialis gangeticus. The sequence goes on along the minus strand of NW_017729015.1, from coordinate 15,144,947 downwards.
CAAGGACTGCTTTGCCACAGCTCAAAGTGCTGCAGACCAGGGCGCACATGCAGATGCTGTGCCCAGGAGCAGTTTTCTCCAGCATGAACTGTGCCAGAATTTATCATGTTGCATTCTTTGCACCCACAGTGTCAGTACCACATCATTCAGGATGAAAACCCTCTGAGTTTCTGTCTTCAGGTTTGACCACTTGAGCACCAAACTGTACAGCAACAGGAGAGCTTAGTGTCATCATACTTTCCAGGGTTCAGAGTTGTAGCACAAGTAGGGTCCCTCCATAGGTAAAAACAGCTTCTTAACTATTGAAGATTTGGAATACATTTCTCCATTCCTTTCTCAATTTGCTCCTGTTAAATTGGCTAAAAGGGCTGTTCTTCATAATCCCCACACTTTCGTACTGAGTAAGGATATTAGACCTCAGGTTTATTATAAACATGCAGAGAAACCATAGAGGATGACACTCAGATTGCTATTTCCTTCCTTGGCTTCCTACCATTTGCCTGTACTCCATATTTGTGGCTCTACTGCGCTCAAGGAAACCCTTGTTATTGAGAACAACCTATGTCCTCTATACCCTCCAGAGGAAGGTTGACTGTTTACTTGAGTTTACCAGATCTCAGGTGGGATAGCAACCTCCCATTCCTACTGTTCAACAATAGGTTCACACTGTAAGGAAGCACAGTCTTCATAAACTTGACTTCCTCCTGCTGCATTATTGTCATTGTCACCCAAAGAAATTGTAGTCGCATCTTTGTAAACAAACATTTCTGAAATGATGACAGAACAGTTCAGGATTGTTTTAAAGTTGTTTTCTGAGAACACCAGAATCTCTGCTGAAAGTTGTGAGGGGGAAAAAATGATAAGTTTCTACAGATATATATTTCTCTGCCAGAGAGAAAAGGAATGCCAGTTAACTAAATTGTTTTAGAATTCTCTCTTGTAAGAAAGAGACTGTAAGAAACAACATCCACTATATCAGTTGCTTTGAGGAGATACTAATCCAGTTCTCAGCATTTTAATTCTTTTATGTGCACCCTGTACCTTGTTCTCCACTTGTAGTCTACTAAATAAAGCTCCATTTCTCACTGCAAAGAAAGGGAGTCAATAACTACAGTCAGATTCCAAATGAGGATCTTGATAATGAAAAGTTCTTCTTTCCAAATAGGACTCCTCCTGTGACATAAGGTTTTGGCATTCCTGGACAAAGTACTACAAGAATGAGAGGCCATTCACTTCAAGAATCTCATTTTAGCACATTCTGTGGCAGTAGCCACTATAAAAATGAGAGATTCATTTTTGTTTCTGAGTTAAATAGTGCTCCCCCTTTACAGGGGAAATATTCAGTTTTTTTTTTTAATTTAATGTGGAATAGGAGAGGATTGTCATCTATGACGCATTACATATTCTTAACATCTCATGAGATTTTAACTTGTTGGATTTGCAGCCTCCTCAGATGAAGAGAATGGTATGGTCAATCTCAATCAAGGCAACCCTCATAATCTTCTATCGAGCATGTCAGGCCTTCTGAAACACAAAGGCTGTAGCTATCTGCTTCAGCCAGAACCACTGCTGTGCAGCCATTGCCATCCAGTAGACAGCAAGTTAGATGGTTCTGTTAAGAGCTGTTCCTGGTTAATCACCGTGGATCTTTTTTGTTTCTTATTCCTTTCAGACTATCATATTTTTGGAAGACTGAAACAATGTCATCTGGACTCACTGTTCTATTCAGTTCCAATCTGCTTCTTCCCTAAACATTTGCTTTCCCCATCCCTTTTCAGGGACCCGCCACACAAAGATCCTACCACAAGAAGTTATTATTCTGTTGTTTCCCACAGCCATATAATTCAGGAGAAAGAGCTTTCATCATTTTCTACTCAGTCTTTAAAGAGAAAGAAGATGAAGAACTGTTTTGGATTTAGATTAAAGTATTTTCAGTTGACACCACAAGTTTAGGAATGCCATCCCTATCCTGAGTAATCTATTCCCCAGATTTACAAAATTGGTTCACTCACACCTCTTGAACTTCAAGATGCACATCCACATCATGGATTTCAGTCCATGAAGTTCATAGGAGATTTTTTAGTGGCAATACAAAACATGTTTGATAAAGAGTTCTTCCATTAAACTCATGAACAGTCCCAAAGGTGTTTGTGAAACATGTGGCAGTTGTTGTGGTGTCCTTCACAACAGGACACTGGAGTTTACCTTTCCTCAATCATAGGATGATTCTCTGTATGGCTTCTCAACAAGTTTCTTTGTTACATTTGCCAGCAACTTGTCAACGTGGGGCTCAGAATAAAGAAAAAGATTCCTCTGTTGATTCTATCACAAGAAATCTTACAGGAACTCTTCTGAACTCCATCATAGCATATCTACCTTGACACAGATTTGTGACCATGACATGCACTATAACTCACAGCAGGACAACCCTCACACAGCAAGAACATGGCTGAGAGTTATGAGTGTGGTTTCATGCATATTCATTACTCATGCAAGCTTTGATCTGTGCAAGGCTGGCTGAAGCTTATTTACACTCCACTCCATCCCAGTGAGGATTTTTAAATGTGTGCTTTCTTCACTGATGGAAAAAATCCTTGCAAGAATGTCTTATTTGCGCTTCTTTGCATTATTACCTTTAGTGGTCAAAACTGAGGAGCACCCTGAGATGATAATTTAACTCAAGGTTTGCAATCAGATGAAGAATCTCATCCGTGCACATATTTTGGAATTCAGAGCTGTTCATCTAGTATGTGTAGCATTCTTACATTTAATCCAAGACAAGTCAATACAGGTGATAACAGAACGCTACTGCTGTGTGTTATATAAGCAGACAAGGAGGAGCCAAATTGTCTCCTCTAAGTCAGAAAACAATACAGCTGTGGGAATGGTGCATCAAATATGAAGTATCTGTCACTGCACTATATAGCACAACTAATGAACAACCTTGCAGATTGGCTAAGCAGACATTATTGGCTGAGCAGACTGCAAGCACAAATGGTCCATAAAGAACAACTTTTTTCATCAAGTTTTCAGAAGCAGCATCAGCCAGGTCCAGAACACAACAAAAATGAACCATCTTTTGCTCAAAAGGAGCCATTCATAGGTGTCTATCAAATATCTTTCCTAACTCAATGGTCATAAGGTTTGATGTACTTTTACTCATTGATCCCCTTAACACCACATATTTTAACCAGACTTAAGGGGACACTGCAATGATATTATTTCCACTAATTATTTAAGAATTGCTCGGACCAGGCAATTTTGGTTCCCAGACAAGTGAAGATTGTCAATATATGCTATAGTAATGTTGCCTTTCATTTCTTAAGATAAAAGACAGTTCATCCAGATCCAGCATTTCTTGTCCTTTCAGCTTTAATGCTTAGTACTTAACTGATGTGAGAGAAGTTTTGCTTCAGGGATGTCTAGAATATTTTGATTAATAGTAGAAAAGACTCTGAAAGGTCTACTTATGATGTTAAATGGAAAAGTTTTACCATTTGGGCTCAACAGCATCATGTTTCACCTTTTCCAACTGACTTTCCACACATTTTAAATTGCCTGCTCTTGCTAAAATCAACTAGATTTCCTGTTAGCTTCATAGCTCTCTTAGCTACAGCTTGCCTGTCACCCATACGTTCAAATCATAGAGTATTTTCACACTTTATATTATCTAGGAGTATTCAAAAGCTTTAGTGAGTGTTTTCCTTACCATTAGAGAGCTCATTTTCTCATGGGATCTTAATACAGTATTAGTGAGTTCAACAAGTTCTCTATTTGGGAAAAAAAATACTGGTAATCACTTCAGCTCCTAGCATGGGAGAAATTCAAGCTTTAATGGTAGGTCCTTCTTATACCATTTTTCTTAAAGATAAGATCTTTCCAAATTTTTACCTAAAGTAATTTCATATTTTAATATGAATGAGACCATTAATTTACTTGCCCATCATCTCCAAACCTTATTATAGGGATTCTAAAAGAAAACTACAATTTTTAAATTAAAAATAGTATCCTCTGGAGACCAAACTATTTGAAGTGTTTTAAATATATTATTTAGTCTATAGTAGAAGAGTGAAAGGAAAGGTAATTTCTTCCCAGATAGATTTTAGTGTATGAGACCATGCTGTTGAATAGCTAAATTTTATTCCCTTGTTCAGATTAAGTCTCAATCTAGTAGGATAGGTGGCTTTCTTTAGCTGAAATTCCTAGAGCTACCTCTTGGAGTTCATTCCATCCATTCATGCTTGGATGGTTACATTTGCTTAAGCAAAGTGGTTCTTCATGCATTGTTTGGCTACAATTCCAATTGGCTGTTTTCTAGCATGAAGTTACTGGGAGTCACCAAGAGCAGGATACGTAGACAACCATTCAAAAAAGAAAAAGCTTTTACTTACAATAATCAAATTTTTTTAGAAGAGTTTTCAGGATATATTTTGCAACTAACCCTTCCCTGGTATACTAGGGTCCATAGTTGTACGTTTTTTTGTAGGCAAAGGAACTGAATAACAACTTGTCCTACTTCTCTTTTTCATGTCTTTGGGAAGGGAGAAGGAAGCTCGGATTCAAGAATAGGTACACAGTGGGCATGTCTACATGTCCATTAATGTGACGTTGTTATTGCACATTAAGTTTAGTACTTCTAATACTGTGAGTAGCGCCAGTGCACAGTCTTTTTGTGCTGCTTATTGTACAGTAGATTAATTCTACTGCACATTAGCATGGCTTTTGCCATGACACACTAATGCTCAGTAGAATTAGTCTACTGTGCATTAAGCGTCTTGTAGGCACACCCAGTCTCATGTGGTCCCTGAGTAGAACTTATAGACAAAACAACTGAACAGTTACTCTAAAGTACAAAAATGTTACTTGCCAACCCAAGCCTCCCACTTTTTGTGTGGATGGCAGACAAAGAAAAAATCACTTTGTGTGCACTAAATACTTCATATAAGTTTCACAAACATCCCAAATATTTTATGTTTCTGAACTATGAGTTACAGGCTAATCACACACTCTGGGTTAAATTCTGTCCATGTCATTAGCCAAGAGTCAAATTTACCCCAATTAAAGTTTTTATTGAATAAAACACTGCAAAATTTGACCCTACGCTAAAAGGTAAAAAATAATCTGTATAATGTATTTGCCAGGGCTGAAAAAGAATAGACACAATAAAAGAATAATATAGGAACCTGTAATAGAAATACTATTGTGACTTCAGTTTCCTGATACTTTTGTGTTATCTTGTAAACATTTTTGTAGTACAAGTGAAAGAATACTAGATTAGTGAGAGACAGTTAAAGTTGTGTCTAAAAATAAGACATGTCATCTGTCACATAATATGGAGTGGCAACAGAATGGAGAAAATATTTTAGCTAGAAATTTTGTTTCAAAGATAACTACTATGGCAGCTGACTCATTTTCTCCTTCAACGCTGTTAAATTTGATTTGCAATGTTACATTTAAGAATGTAACAACATTAACAACCTTGCTAAGTAGTCAATAGCAACATGAATGATCTGTTACTATGACATTACTAAGTCTTGTTTTTTTATTTAAAACTTTGTCTCTGATCCTGCAAAGTTGTGTGTATGTGTTTGAGTTCAGCAGGACTGCTTATGTGCTTGTAGTACATACATAATTCTTTGCAGAATCAGGACCTAGAGCAGATCTAGTCAATATTACAATGAAGGAAAAACAGTTAAGGACATTCAGTGCTATTGAAAAATAATATCTCATCCTTTTCTTTTGGGTCAAATTAAAGAAGCAGCTTTATCCAACTTTGTCAGATACTATTTCTTTACTTATCAGGAACAGACAAGGCTGCAGCAAACAGTGGATAAAACAACAAATATCTGTCTATAAACTTGGTTACAATTTTCAAGTCACATTAATTGCCTAACTCTTCTAAGAATCCAAATCACATAATTAGGCCCACAGATAGCAAGTGCTGTACATTTGAAAGCTGAGCAGATGACAAATTAGTGCATGCAGATACCACTACGAGAAGGGTTTTTGAAGCTACTCTACATATAAGTCTCTCTACTGTATGTATATAGAGTCCCAGGGACTGCAGGTCAAGATCACATCCTTGGATCTCCTGTTTCATAGCCGGGGTTGCTCAATGATGCACATATTTGCAGCTATTTGCTGCAATATGAGTTACCTAAATGTCTAATTGATAGTCGGTCTGTTAGTAAGCACGTTTATAAGATATTTACCATAAAAATATTGTCTTTTGTTAGCAAAAATATAAACATCATCATCACACACATTACAACATACTTCTTTTTTGGATTTAAGTAATTGTAAAAATAGATGTTAGTGAAAGTTAAAAGATCCAAGTCTTATACAAAAATATATTGGTGTGGAATATTCAAAAGTTCAAGAACAGTATATTTTCTCCATTATATTTTATGAAATATTCACTAATACACAAAAACAGAAATCAGTGTAATCCAGAAGACTGACATACATTTATTTGCAAGACTATTTTGATAGAAGAGTTGTAACCAACTTTTCTCAAACAAGAGAATAAAATACATTTATTTATATTACGATTCCTTCAAAAGTACAAAAATGTTACTAGGGCCCTGGCTGGAGAACAATTTGTGTGACTTCATTCCTGGACTGCTTCAGCATGGGGTAATTAATCAGTTATTTTTTTTTAGACCTGGATCAAAAACGCAGCACAACGGTGGGGTTAATTAGTTCTCGTTCTTTTTTGTTAAATGGAAAGTGCATCCAATGAGAACACATGAATAAGAGTAACAACGTTTAGAACTTGTATAGAACATATTGTTTTTTAAAATGGCAAAATCATGAGAGCAAGTAATTGCGAGAATTGGATTTTTCCTTAATTTAAAAGGATTAAAAACATACTGTCTAGTAGTTCTTGACTGGCTTGTTTTCCATCCTGGCTCAGGATCCTTTCCTGAGCCATAGTTCATGGCGACTTGATGAGTACAAGTCATGCAGATAAGACCACATCACAATCATAACAACAGATTTTTTTATATGAACCAGACTTGGCATACATGGCAAAGATTTAAAAGTGAAGGTACAGGTGAAATTTAATAAATCTTAGTTCATTCACAACTAGCTAATACTTTGCTTTATTTCCTTTTCCTCAGTTTCATCTTCAGTTTCAACTTCCTGAATGATTAAGCCAGAGTCATCCACAATTGCTGTGGCTCTGTGATCTTCATCAAAGTGCCATCTAGACTCCTTGTCCTCTTCTGATGCAAACGTAAATGATTCTTCAGCCTCCAAATCAATAGGAATGCTTTCTATACCAGCTTCAGTCAAACACTCATTACATAACCTGTATCTCCTTGTGCCTTCTTGTACCACCTGCCTGGTCAAGTCAGTCACGTGGTGCTTGCATTTTCTGCAGATTGGCTTGCAGGCCTGGTGAATCTGTGAAGATCAAATGGATAGCATTATTTTATCCAACAGCACAACAAACAAAACTTATTTTCATAGTCTGTATCTGCATTTTTACAATTCTTTGATTATTAGAATGCATTTTTTTCAGAATAGAAAGGGACCCATGCTCATATTTCCTGAGTCTATTATAAGAGTCTTCAAGAGAAAGAACCAGTCACATAGTGTGATCACTACTGCATCTTAAATGTTGAGAAAAATATCTGCAGAAAGCTTTAAAGAAGATTTTAAATTAATTGAGAAAAAAAACTTCTAGATCAGGGTTTCTTAACCTTTTTTTGTGCCATGGACCCCTTTGGCAGTCTGGTGAAGCCAATGGACCCCTTCTCAGAATAATGAGCGTCTGTAGACAGGAAAACTGCGATCACGTACGATCTAGCAGTGGGTCTAATAACTACCGTAATTTCGAAGTAGTGATGAGCATAAATGATCTTTTGAGATATCTGCAACAACTGTAATGTGATATGAAAATATCTGTGATTTCTATTGGTGACAAAGTCACAGGTACTGCTAATACAACCGTGGTTTGTTGCGTACATTCATAATTGAAGGAAATGCTAAATTTCAGTTAGAGTTTAGTGAAAATAAAGATGTAATTTTTTCCCATCCAAGTTCATGGACCCCCTGAAATCTATCCACAGACCCCTTGGGGGTCCATGGACCCTAGGTTAAGAACCCCTGTTCTAGGCTGATTTGACAGCACTGCTGATATAAATTCTCATCGATATAATAGCCCAGCAGCACCAATTTTTTACCAATACGTTTCCCTGCACTAAAAAAATTAGCACCCTAATTCACTTCTGGGTATAGTTGTGCCTCTTGCAGATAGGAGGATAGATTTATAGGCATTTTATCTTCAGTTCAGCTAACTCTTCTATGAGTAGGGTCAGATAACGCAGTGGCCAAAACTCTTTAATCTTGCCTGCATTACATTTTCCCTTTTTTCTGTCACCAGTAAAGTTGCACTGGTAGTAAACTAGTGTAAAAACAGCTTTTGTTTCTTAAATTTCTCCTAGTGAGACTAGTGAAGAGGTAGTTCATTGTCCACAGCTATTTATAAGGATATGGCTAAGTGAGACTCCTGTCCTGTAGCCTGATTAGCTGGGCTAGCTGAAAACTGAATGACCTAACCAGGGCCTAGCCCCTTCCCACTGACTGGTCCTTGGTCTGCTTTTAAGCAATGCCCCCAGCACCTGAGCCTTGCTGCACAATGTATTGATCTCCAGTCCTTAGGCAACATCTGTCCTGGTAACTTCTCTGGCTTCTGCTCTAGCATACCTGATTGTGCATCTAACCCCTCAGGCTTCAGATTTTTTACTTGACCTGACCCCTGATTCTGGGTGGTCCCTGGTTTGGGAATTTGGTTTCTGACTCTTGGCTCCTGACCCCTCCTCACCCCCTTGACTTTGAACTTAGATCTGCCCTCTGTTGCTCTGACCTATGGCCCACCTCTGCAATCTCTGGTTCAGCTCCCAGCTCTACCTACTAGCCTGGATGACCCAGTAGACTGTGATACTATTTACTCCTTAGTCTCTATACTTAACTTTAAACAAGATTGTCAGTCATATAAATATTGTTGATTTTTGTGGAAATCTTACTGAGACAACTGGTTCATTTAATCATGGGCCACCAAACAACTTTGAAATTATAATGTCTGTCAGAGATAGAGACAAACTACGCCAGGGGTGAAGCGCTCTGTCTCCCATTACAGTGACATGAGCCACTCAGTTGAGGGTAAGAAATGAAAAATAGGAGCTAGCAACTACTTTTTTCCCTCTGAAAATCAGCAGTCACATCTTGTTTTGACGGGTAGTATCATCATAATCTATGCAAAGCATCAATAGATGCATAGTTCTGGATAATTAATAATCTTTAGTCAAAGGAAAAAAAACTGTAGAAACAGATGTTTCACAGTTCAGGACTGAGGTTTGGGCAAAATTATGAGGTTTAGAAGATATTTGTCCTTTCAGGGCTATAACGTTTTTCTGGAAAAGGGGGTGATAGAAAGATAAGCAACACTGGGAAACACTGAGCTATTCTAGACAGGAACATGGAAGTAATGCTTAATTTGAACACTAGCTGTACAATACATTTATTTTCAATGTCTGGGTTATATAATTATACTATAATTTACCACTGTGTTCTGAAAACAACAGCACCATGATCATGTTACAATCAGAGTTGTTCTTCAAATCCAAACCATAAGCTCAACAAAATGGTTTATTTAAATGTTTAGAGGCTATTATTTGGAAAAACAGCTTCACTGATCATTTACAGAAGCAACTGGCAGGTTTAAGCTATAGGAATCTGTTAAAAAAATTATTTCTCTGTTGAAAAAATATACATACTGTTTGAAAATGACTATGTAGAGCAGGGGCGGGCAATTACTTTAGGCGGAGGGCCGCTTACTGAGTTTTGGCAGGCCATCGAGGGCCATATTACAGGCAGCCCAGGGCAGATAAATGTTAATTTTCTAAATTTTGTAGGGGCTCTGTGGGCCAGACAGAATGGCCTGGTGGGCCAGATCTGACATGCAGGCCGCATTTTGCTCACCCCTGATGTAAATGCTCTAGTTTGGTGAATCTTTTACCATAAGCTTCACATGGATAATGTTGCTCCCCTGTGTGACAATGAAGATGATGCTTTAGGTCTGCTTTCTGCTTCACCATATGGGTACAGAATGGACACTTGAGCCTCATAGCATCTGTTACAAAATAGTCCTGTCAATTTTTAAACATTTCAGGCCTTTCCTATTAATGGGAAAAAGCAATGACTGAATTTCCTAATTGTAGTGAATATTATCATGCTTACCAAAGTTACTGGATTTTCTGATTTCTAAGTTATATTTTGAATGTGAAAGCCAGGGTGAAATCTAACAGCCTTTTTCCCTTAAAACTGAAATATTGGTAATTGCATCTTTCCAAACAATGTTGAGTTTGTAGCATAGCTACTTGAAGCATTGTTAAAGAACTGCCAGTTTTACTAATGTGTTTATACAGAACAAGTGTCTTTGCTAGTTGACCTTAAACTCCTGCCAGATTAAGTATTTTAGTGTTGACACAATCCAAGGTTTTCAACATTGCCTTTGCTATTATGAAAGTAATTGTGATGTTATGAACATCAGATTGTGACAAAAATTAATGAATCAATCAGAAGAAATAAGATAGATAAAACATAAATTCTGTTTACATTCAAAATGTATTGGTGATTGCAGATAATTACAAAATAAATTCATTGACAGAATGGCAATAAGAGATTTTTTCTCCTCTCTGAAACACACTTGAATTCTGAAACTCTGTTCCTTTGTTCTCAATAAAGGACTTCCCTGCTGCCCTCCATGCCTTCATTCACTCTTCAGCCTACAGCATGCCAACCTCCCCTGGCCAAATGCAATATAGCAGGATGACCTTCAAGAGCAAGTCTGAACTGATACATTTGTTTCTGATCCTCAGCCACATTAAGGTCTGGACTCTTGCAGTCCTGTAACTAGCCTGAGGGCAAGGTGAAGAAGGCAGAAAACTACCTGGGTGGAAAATCAAGCTTTCTATCTGGAGATTTGAAGGGCAGTGCTGTGGCTGTTAATTCTATGCTGCAAAGGACCTGTAGAAATGCTAATGAGGACAAGGGACTGCCTAGAAATAGCATGGACCTATGCAACCAAGAAAGAGTGAAAGGGACTATTTACAGACTGTAATGAGATAACTATAGGAGCCAGCTGATGAGATGGGGTGAGAAAGGACTTTCTCATCAAGTATTGGAATGTACCTGGTATATTAGTAAGCCAGACACCAAAAAGGGAATGTTGATATTTTGTGTACGTGTTTATTCCAATCCAGGGAAAGGAAGAAAATTAGACTTGGCCAGGCACCTAAGAAGGGCATGACTATGTGCCTATAACACAAGTCAGACTGATGAAACTGCTTTTTGAGCCAAATACTATATGTGGTGGTGGTGTTCTAAAGAGGTCAAAAAAAAATGCTCCCTGGACCCTTTTGGAAAACAGGTTAAGTGCAAATATGTGATTGGACCCCATTGTCCAGAGGGCCCTTTCAAGTCCGGTGGTCCTATGATAAAATATAGATTTCAGAACTTGCCTTTTTACATCATGTAGTCTTCTTAGTGATGGACAATACATAGAAATGAATCGGCTACTATTATAGCCTTTCGATTCCTTAAAGGACTGTAGAATCCTCATGGAAATCTGTTAAAAATGTTCTTGCCTTCCTGTCAGCAGGGGAGACAGAGAAGGAACTAGTCAATTCCTATCCTTGCTGAGAAGCTTGCTTCAGTTTGTTCTGTGTCTCAGCAGGAGAGTAATTTAAATCGATATAGCATTGCCATATGCAAGATTTTTCATCTGTATTTCCTTAAACAGTTTTTTGGTGAGAAACAGTGAAATGGCTGCTTGCTGTGCATTAAACAGAACCATAAGCTATAAGCCTATTTTATTCTGTGATAAGCTGGTTTTAGTTTTGTGTTGCTTTTCTTAGCTTTCCTGCTAAGCTAAAGACTATTTTCTAGTCTTATTCTCTCTGGAGCCCTACATTGAAAGTTCAGTACACCACCAAAAGAAGCCATTGAACCTCAAAGTGATAGCCAAAACAAGGGGGTAGCCTGCAGCAATGGAAGGCATTCAGAAGGTATTTTCTTGCAAAATGTTTTCCATTACTAATTCAGAGTCAGCATACAGACACTGCTACTGGGGCTTAATTGAGGCAATAGCCAACTATTACCTCTTCACAAAAGAGCTGTGTAACTACAAGAGATTTATTAGCTGCTTCTTTCTAAAAGAACTAGACACAGGAGCTTCAAGACTGGTCAGTGGGTCTTTCAACATGTTTATTATTGAAAAAAAAAAAGTCAAGTCATCCATTAAGAGAGAAAAGCAATATATAGCTAATAATATCTTTCCCTTGTAAGTTTTATATCAAGGAATTTTAAAATATTTGCCTCTCAATAAATAAAATCTGGAGAAAGATTCTTCAAAAAGCTCAGGTTTAGGCACTAAATTGGATACAGATTTCTTTAGGTTCCTCAAAACTGAATCAAACCCTCTGTGTAGCTGAAGCAACTCAATTACAATACACCTTTTGTCTTTTTTTCCTGCTTGTTTTTGTTGTTGGGGAATGAAGTCTGTAATTATATATTTAGAATATAGGCAGTCCTTGATTTTACAACGTTTGAGTTATGATGAGTGGCACTTACGACGATTATAAATTGACACCTCCTTTTGACTTTCCAACACTTTCTTGGTCAATTGATAGGAAGTTTGGTCAATTTATAGGAAGGATGGAGTGCTTAAACCAGGGGGTCTCAATCCCCAACCAACGGATCCATGTCACCTGGCTCACGATGCTCTCCATATATCTAAAAATTTGGCAGCAGTGGAGCAGTGGCCATTAACACTGCCACCACTCTCCCACTGCCAAATTTTCAAGCCCAATGTGGCCAGAAGATGCCCTGGATGGGCTGTTGCCATGTGGCTAGATCAGGCCCACAGGCCAGATTCAGCCTGCAGATGGACCTGATACTGCTCATCTGGCCTGCAGGAAGAAAAGGTTGGGCACCACTTGTCTAAACTATAAAAAATGAAGAATTACTAACTGGTGTTCTATCTGGTACAATGTTTTTTCTGTTTGTAAAGCTCATAAAATAGATTGGTATATACACTGGTGAAAACTGAATGACAAATTCTCTGTGGTACCTATACATTTCCAGAACCCTGTGAAGACCTTAGGTAAATAACACATATTGTTTCCTGAAGGAGCATTACGTATTTCTCAGCTATATTTAGGGTATACCCAAGACAAGTTCAAGTTTGAAGACTCTCTTGGACTTCCCTAAATGCTAGCTTACATCCTGGGCAAGTTGAAGAAACATATCAGTGCATTCTTTCACTCGTTACCAGCTAATTTGTTTGTTTTTTTGCTGGACACTCTTCTCTCAGATTGTTCTTTCATGTGGTATTCCATCAGTTTGACTTCTCCAGTGGTAGTCTGGAGTAGCACTGCTAATCATGGCATTCTACATCAGTACACATTTCTGTTAGTTGTCCTTGGTAGCAATAATTGCAGGAAATTGCTATTAGAAAAATCCTTTCTAGAGGGATTTTTTAAAAGTTTTCAGTGAGGCAACAGTCATTATTTAAAGGGGGATCCTAAAATGAGACTTGATGAGATCGATTATCAAATAGTGACTGGCAACAAAGCACTTTTTATCAAGTTCTTTGGACAAAAAAGTATCTGTTTATAGTAACAAACATTAATTAATGGAATCTCACTTATCAAGCATTCAAAGTCATTGTAAAGATGTATTGGTTATGTCTGAATGATCGGCAATCTGAAAATATAACACTGAAGCTTAAGTTTAGTGCATTACTATAACTGTTTTTTTTCAATGTTTAAAGCTGATAATGTTGAGTTGAGTTTTCAGATGTGGTACAAAAATTCAGCAGAAAAAAATCATATAAAATCCCAACAGCAAAGTAATAAATATTTAATTTACTCTTACCTTCAATCCAACTCCCCATAACACCTAAAATTGTGGGTATATTTGCAGACAACTCATCTGTTTGGATGACTTAGATTTGCTGGCTGATCTAAGTGATTCACATTCCTACTGGGGTGCTAGCAAACTCTTTAGCAACAACTCTGGCCCCAAATCATTCTGATACCCAACATGGGCAGAGTCAACTTCTGTATCAAGCTGGACTTGCTCATCAAATTGAGAAATGTGACTGACTGGCTCTGCATCTCTAGCTCCATATTTCCATGATTTATAAGGTGGTACATCAGAGGACTGTGACAATCCAATACGTTTGATACATTTTTTAATGGGATGTCTTCTTTGAGTCTGTTTGGTCAGGTGAGATCATTGGATGTTCCTTTCTGAAGCTGGAGAATAAGTGCCTTTACTCCAGCAATTCCTCCCCACCACAGACACCCCAAGATCAGAGTCCATTTCCAAGCGTGGAGGACTGCTGTCCATTCTGTCCTGTATAAACATGGACTCTTGGCTTCATTGGTGTTGAGCTCTTTTTCTGAAAGACCAAAGTAGCAATCCTTCTCCTTCTCACTGATGTTCAGTAAGGATTTAATAAATGTCTCACAAGCACAGATGCTATCTGTCATCTGCAGGTAGCTAGCAGCTGATATTACCTCTATCACATTTTGACCAGTAAGGGATAATGCGCCTGAATACACAAAGTCCAGCATGACCATGGGAGAACATGGGGAGAAGTGGCCATGCTGGAGGAGAGAGACAGGCTGCAACTAGATCTAGACAGGTTACAGGGGTGGGCGGATGAGAATAGAATGGGATTCAACACTGACAAGTGCAAGGTGCTGCACCTGGGGAGGAAGAACCAGCACCATACCTATAGGCTGGGAACTCCCTTCTCATCAGTGCAGAGGCAGAAAAGGATCTTGGTGTCATTGATTACAAAACAAACATGAGTAGCCAATGTGGGGATGTGGTCAGGAAGGCTAACCACACCTTGTCATGCATGTACAGATGCATCATGAGCAGGTTCAAGGAGGTGATCCTCCCCCTCTACGTGGCACTGGTCAGGCTGCATCTGGAGTACTGCATCCAGTTCTGGGCAAGATAGACACCTTGCCAGGGTTGTTTGACCCCCGCGTTCTTTCCTGCCTATGGCAGGGGGGCAGACTTGATGATCTACTCAGGTACCTTCAGACCCTACCAGGTATGAAACTATGAAAGTATCAGGGGAGAACATATGAAAAGTAGCTGTTGTTGGCTAGCTAGTGTCTTTTGAGCTCTGGGAAAAAAGCATGTTGAAATAGCCAGTACTGGCAAACAGCACATTTTGATGTGTATTGAAGACTTTCTCCTCAACCAGGATACTGCAGTCACAGAATAAGCCTTGCCTGCGCTTGCTCATTCAGTTGCAGTAGGAGGTGAGATTGGCAAGAAGAAACATCCATTCCACAGAGGGGCAAACAAGAAGAACTACTATAAAAAATTAAAAGTTATATTTATAAACCTGGGCAATATGAAAGGAATCATCTGATTGGCTTGGCAAAGGTTTCACTTGTGTAGGTGTACCACCCACTCCATTTCAGGATCTTGATAGATATCACAATCTAAGTAAGGCTGCTTGTTGTCAGTATTTGATTAAAAAATACTGGTACAGCCATGGGTGGTGATGTAACTTCAGTAAGTGCCAACCTTTCCTCAAAGCAAGTCATGAAACAATGCACTAGCGTGATACTAATATAGTTCTGCCTTTCAACAGGGATTCTGAACACTCTTCATCAGGGCACTTTTTTTCAGCTAAACTGTCTTGGCCCAAAGCGATGGCCAAATTCCCACTGTTGGTGTATTTATGTTCCGCCTTCCTAAAGTCACCTGCAGTTTCAGTAGGTAATTGTATTATTCAGTTTATTTTCTAAATCAGTGGTTTTCAACCTATGCTCCACAGACTAAGGGGTCCACAAAAGATGACTATGATCAAACAAAAGTATGTGAATCCCCACATTCACAGTACAAAGGGGTCTGCACCTCCATTCAAAATTTTTAGGGGTCCACAAATGAAAAAAGGTTGAAAACCACTGTCTTAAATCGTCATGCATTACTGATGTGTTGCTAAAAGTTGTCATGTTATGCCACTGGATGGGTTGAAACTTGTTAGTGGGTTAAGTTATTTTAGTATGTCATTTGGAAAGATTTCCTTTGTGGGATGAATGCCATTGCATAAAACACAAATTTAAAAAACACTAATAAAATATTGCCTTTGTTGCTTAAGCAGCAGCAAAAAACTGGGGGAAAAAGATCTAGTTGAGCAATATATTTTTCTTACACTGTCCAAAGTTACTATTTGTAACTTTTGAGAAGAGGTGGGTGATACTGAAACACAAACTGTCAGTATTAGCAATTACAATTAACAACTCTTCTTTAGATACAGAATATTTTAAGAGTACCGATCCCATAATTAGTAATCAGGTATTGATTGCGTTGGAAAGAGAATGTAGTTTACCCTTAATAGCAATTTTTTTCTTTCCAACATCCATTCCTGCAAGAGCTTATGACAGGGCTACCTTTTTTGGCAAAACAGGCTAATGTAAGCACCCAGTCACTGCTATGTTTGCATATACAAAAGAATGGTGCCTGCTCCCTGCTGAGCTGAGCCACATGGGGCTGCAGAGCCACTGAGAGTATAGCCCTCATTCTCCCCTCTCCCCACCACCTGGCTGACTGCTTTGAAACTTGAAACATTTCAACTACCCTTGTTTTGTTTCGAGGCTGTTTTGAAGCCCTTTATTTTGTTGTAGCTTCTTTCAGCTTGAAATGAGTTGAAACGAAACAGCCAACAAAATTTTGTGCAGCCCTAATGAGCTGACATACTCATTTAGTCTCCTAATTGCTGTTTCCTGAACAGGTACTAACTTGGAATATTCCACAGAGTAACTTCAGCCATCTACTTCAGGCAGTACACAAGCTGTCTATGCAAAGAGAAAATAAAAACATGCCACATTTTTTATTGTTAGATATTTGAGTTTTCTGTTCTTTAACTATAAAAGAACTGGACTACATACAACAATATAAACATATAATACATATACAATTTAACATACAATAAAGACAAATTCAGAAATGCACCACTGTAGAAAAGCAAAAGTTACAAAAGTTACAAAAAAGCACTTAAAGATTTGTTTCCCACCCCTTAAAAAGGGTAAATTGCTGCTATATGTTGGTGGTATACACAAATTTTAAACTTTGGTTTAATTAACTTTTAAATCAGCCACCCTGACACACACACACACACACACACACACACACACACCAGTATCAGAGGGACAAATACACTTGGAAACCTATCAGCTAATGATAAAATGTCAGTGCTGCTTTCCCATTGGTGACCACTGGAACATTTCCAGTATTAAGATCTCCAAAGGTCTGCCTGGCTAGCACTTCTCCTATTGCACAATGAAAGGTTTAAATACTGGGCAGTAATCTTTTGTCAGACACTGAAAAGATCCTACTGTTAGAGTTGCACAGTGAGACTAGTGTTCCACATAAAACTATTGTCCCTCAATGCTTATGGAACCAGGGGATAATCGATTAGATGTCAGTTCCCTCCCTCTCCTCAAGAGAAAGGGTTGCCTTAGTATTTCATTTTTTAAAAACTGTATCTTACCTTGCTGTTACGTAATAATAAAAATACCAAGGCATTTTTAAAGAGTCACATTTCTCTCCTGTTTTTAACTGTTTATTCAACTGAAAGTACTATTTAAAACAGTGAAAATATAACAGAAGTTGGAGACTTACAGAAGAAGTAGGGATAACTGAGGAACTTCCTGCACATTTGTTTGCTTATCTTTTGTAACTAAGCATGCTTCATATTTATTACTGTCATACATCAGGAAGATTTGGTTTAGTTAACCAACTCATCTGTTTCAAGAAGTTGATTGAACCCTAATATTCAAAAAATACTTGTTGTCATGCTGGCCTTCAAAAGTGGAAAGGCAGAAAACAGCCTTTACTGGATCAGCAAGTACACTAAAGTGTATAATTCTGATTTCATATTGGGCTCCATAAAAATAAACCGTATATTGACTTTGAGACCCATGCCTTGAAGACCTTACAAGGTACTTGCTGGATCAAATATAGGTGCTTTCAGGCCAAACAGCTTCTGATATTAGGTGCTGGCTTAACTTTTGGTTGGTTTAACAGTCTCTCAGTTTAATACAGAAGCTAATGAGTCCCCAAAATGGAAATATTCTAAATTATTTGTTGATCCAGTAAAAGATGCAACATTATCTACCTGCTCCAACAATAAAACTTAAAAAAATATATAAAAATAGAGCATTTCTAAAGCAAACAATCTAACATTTCTATTTGAACAGTATATGGGAGATTTCGTCTCCCTCATTATTAGTTATTTGGGCTCAAACAGTAATAAAATAATTAGAATATTATTGGCACAATCAATGACACCAACATTAACTTAGCATTCACATAATAAACTTCAGTTTCAGAGGTACATAAGTAACTGAAATTTCAATACAAACTAAATCTTACTGTTCAAAAATACCTGAAAGACTATTTCTGATCTGGCCCCTAGTGTTCCAAAAAAATAAAATAAAATAAAATAAAATAAAATCATGCTTAACTTCATGCATGATTAGTTCCATGTTGCATACAGCCACTCAATCAAGTATGTATTTAAGTCTTTATAGGACTATTAGCTACAGGTATGTAAGAAACCTAAACTCACATATTTTGGTAATTCTAATTTTAAATTGAAACTGTTCTGCAAATGTTTTTGCAGGTCTATAGTTTTGAATGTAGAATACTGCTTCTCTATTTTGGGATGGTGTTTAAATAACTATGTAATGTAACTGTCATATTTAATTTGTGACCATGCTTACACTGATTTAAAATAGAAGTTTAATTTAAAAGAGCAGTACTTGCTTTAGTCATTGTCAGGAGCCTTCCTAACTAAAGAATGTTCAAGTTTGCCTTGGCAATAGTAACACCACCACCATAGTGGTGGCCTGAATCCTACTACAATCTGTACATGGGAGAGCCAGTGACAGGATCATGACTACATTTCCTTAACTACCAATTTTCATTTAAGAACAGCTGAAGTCTTTAAAAGATTTTTAACAATTCCGCACACATAGAAAGTCTAAACTTGAAAGTTCCAGAACTGAAACCTCAATCAATCACTGAACTTATTTGTATTGTTCATACTGCATTATATTGTGCTTTCCACTTTCTAGAAAGGTGAAGAAGGAAAACAACCCACAAAATAAAATTATGCATGCCATAGTGCAGAAGTATATTATCAACTTTTAGGTTTAACCCCAAATTTTAGTCCTGTGAAGACAGACAAACTTTTGCACAGTGTATAGCCAACAAATATGTTTCCACCTGTTAGCAAATGATAATGGTTCATTTAAAAATGTGCACAATTCCTATGTGATGTTTGAAACTCCAATGCTGTAGCATTAGGACCCATAATATAACACATTCATTCCTGACATGGAAGAAATGCAAAAAGAAAACTAGCGAAAAGTAAAGTGTATTTCTTAACTGTTCACTTAACATAAACACATTTAAAATAATACTTGTTTTGGATTTTCTTAAATGTACTGCTGTTATTTTTGTAACATACAAGTTTGTCACCACTGGAGGAGATAAAGGGAAAAAAAATCTCTCTTTCTCTCTCCAAGTTTATGATATGCATATGACACCATTTTCCGTGTAGCCAGTTTCAGTGCTTTCTTGGCAGCATGCTGCCCACTCCTCATACTGCCACAGGGGAGGGGAAAAGACAGAAAAAAAGAATGATACCAAAACCATAAAAATAGGTAAGGAAATTCAGTTAGGAGTAATACCTGATTATATTTTTGATACTGATTAGACTTTTATTTGCTTCCCACTAAAAACTGGATTTTTATTTACACATTGTCCATTTTCAGCAACAAATGGATTGAATTTCCAGAAACTAAAAATGAAGTAAAAGCCTTAACTTGAAATTTCAACAATTTATGCAGTCAATTTGTGTATGTTTTGTAAAATACAAGAATCACTACCTCAAATAGGTTTATTTCTAGAAAGGGCCAATAACTTTTAGATTGCTCCAGTATCCAATAATGTAGTAAGCTCGCTTATGTAAACAAGGTTCATCTTACAGGAGTTTGGGTTAATTAAAAGGTAGACTAGGTTCAGACTCCAGCTATCAAATTGCTTTTCAAGTATCAAACAAAGTTATTCAATTTTGGAAGATTACTATTTTTAAGGTTAAATCAGGTCTTGCACCAGGAAGTGAAATGCACTATTGATATCACCACAGCATGCATTTCTTCAGTGAGAAACAGTGCAATTACGTGCAGAAATAAATTAAGATATCCATTCCTGAACAAAGATCAGGAATGGATCAGGAATTACAGGAATACATCAGGAATTATGAAAAAGTTTAAGATATGTAGTTTCCATGACCTTTTAAAAACTTTGAGAGAAAAAAGATCACATTAGAAACTAGACACCTAAAAACAGTCGTTTGAGTCTTCATTAAGCACCATATGAATATTCTTTTAGAACAGATAGATCATTTCCTCAAAGCTTGCAAAGGCTGAATTCTCAAAGGAAGGTTTCAGGGAAACATCATGGTACTGGGTGGGAAGCACAGAAAACAGATTTACATGAACATCTATCACAAGAAAGTGAATAAAGTACATCTTTTTCTACTAAATACAAAGGCTGAAGCAAGGCCCACTGAAAAACAAAGCAGCACAATATGACAGAACAGGAAATAGCAATTTTGGTGGTTACTTTCAAATGGTATGTGAATTGAATGTCTTTCCCACCCACCCCCTTTCCCCCCACATTACACAAAAGTTAATACAGGTCCATTCTCTATGCACGAGACACACAAGAAAAATCTCTAAGACCAAAGAAAACAGGCTGAAATAGAACTGTTGAAGGTCACCTCTTAAATTTGGACATACAGACCTTCACAAGAGCAATGAATTCCCTCCTCTGGAGGTCTTCACAATTTCAGAGTTCACTAGTACATGTCTCACCATAGCTATGCAGCTTTCTTTGATTAGCTTAATCACCATAAAGCTCAATCATAGCTCACTAGCCAGTACCATATTCAACTGATATTCCAAGTCTAATGGCCTCTAAAATATTTACAAGAAGGTGGCATCTCTCTGTCAGACTGACCATAAAGAACAGCTTGCCTATTCATTAAAGGTTAGTTAGAGTCACTATTTACATTCCTATCCCACATTCATTATACAATATAGCCCTCAACAGTCCTACATATGAGGATTTCTTTTCAAACATCTCCACATATAAAAGTCCTTCCCCTATCTGACAATGAAATCTCAGAAAATACCACTATGAAGCTGGGTTGACTAAGCAGAAATAAAGAAGTAGTTAGAGATAAACCCTATAGGACTATAGGCAGAATTTTCAAAAGTGACTTAAGTGATTTAAAAACCCACCTGGAGGGTGAGAGTCTCAAAAGTGCTCGGCACCTAAAAATAGAGTAGGATTTTCAAAAGAGCTTAGATCCCATAAAGGCACCTAATAGAAACCGTTTAGGATGCTTTTGAAAATCTCGCTGCTTTATTTAAGTGTCTGCTGGGTGACAAGTTCTTTTGAAAAATCTAGCCTAGTACTAATCGTCTTCTCGGTACAACTGTGATATATCTGTTCAGATATCTCTAACATCAATTTACAAATTATTTGAAATAATTATTTAGGAGGATTTGTAACAAAGTCTGTTTACAAACAACATCCCTTTAGTATTTTGCACCACTCAATTTAAAATCAGACAACATAAACCCAGACAGAGATGCGCACACAGGCAGAGAAGGTAGCGTTTAAAGAAATGTTGATTCTGGGGAGATTTATCAAATAGATCTATTTATCTTTCACTTATTTTTTTAATTTCTCACTACTTCACTAAATAATTAAAGTGACCTGTTTAAACAAAAGCATTTTCTTTCTTTCCTCATCCTACTTGATTTTGCAATGAAGTTATAATGCTACATTTGTGATACCATAATCACTTCTGTTCAAAATAAAGTGTGACATAACAGAATTACTGCTTCACTATAGGATGGAGCAGATAGAGAAGCTGAATTGCAGGGTACAATGTTCTTATTCAATCTTTGAAATAAAAGCACAAGGTATACAGAAAATAACTGGTTAAATTAGCTGCTTTTTTATAAAAATGTTCCATTTAGTTTTTCCCAATGCAATGTCTTCCCTCAAAATATAAAACTAACATTTTCTTTAAGCAAGACGATCTTTTTTTAACACTGACATCTGGCTTCAATCTTCTGTTCTAACATTTGATCCAGAATGAAACTCCTATACAATATACCTTTTCACTAAACACTTATGAACAAGATAGTAAGAAAGGGCCATCTATGTAGAACATGCACTTTCACTTCATGGAATCCTCCAACATTGTCTCCTCACTAGTAGTAAGTTTAGAAGTAGCTTATCCATGAGCTCCCCCCAACCTGAGTTTCCCAGCTTAATTTCTACAGCTTATAGTAATTCACTACTGGAGAGGTAAACTGAATACAGTGACCTCATCACCTTCACAAACCAATTTGCACCTATCCCACAGGGAGAATGCAGGGTCCAAGTTGGAATTTGAGCGAGCACTTGGATGAATTCAGTAGACAATGTAAACCATCATGGCAATCACCAAAGACTAAGAAGGAAAAAAAAACTCTCACACACACACGGAAAAGAAAAGGATTTGCATATGGGGATGCTATAGCATATTTCACATGGATATTTGCTTGACTGCTTTAAGTGTGGTTTACAGGAATATTTAATGTGTAGTTCAGATTTTTCTTTGGAATTGCCCCTTAGTTATATCAGCAACAGATCTAATTATTTAAACTACTATAACTGGAATTCTGGAAGTTACCACATTTCTAGTCTACTAAGGTCATAACTTCTACTTTAAAAGGATGAAAACAGGAAGATAGTGCACTTAATCTTGCTTGAGACCAGTGCTTGTTAGATGATATGATATTTTCCATGATTGTGAGTCACTCTTGATAGTTTTTAATCCAAATCTAATAGCATTCAAGACAGACTTGAAGATCCACAGCTCAAGTTCTGTTGCTCCCCAGCAAGGAGATGCAGCGAAAGAAAAGCTGCCCAGAAAATTAGCTTGCTCTCTGAAGCACATGTAAATAAGCATATGTGAAGATTCTTTCCTGAATATACTTCCTTCTGTAGCACAGGTCTTGTTATCTTGGTTGTTTATCCTGCTTTCCAGCTCAAATACTATTCTAAACTTTAGGTTAAATAAACTAGTAGGATCTACATATAGGACTGTCAGAACTGAGCTGGGAAGATGGTAAAGTAGTTTAGAGAAGTCTAAAGTTAATGATGAAATGTATTTTTTTTCCTAGATGATGCCTCCCCTTTGAGATCAGCAGTGGGGGCTGTGGCAGCATTATGGGAGGAAACTTAGTATCAAACGAACATGGAGATATTTCATCTATAAAAAAAAAAAATGTTCTTTCCCTCAAAGCCAGGCTGTAGAAGCACAAGTGGAGACTGCAAGGAACCCAGCCTCTGTTTAGCCAGGACAGGAAATTTCCCTCAGAATGCTAGTGCACAGCACTGGAACCTTAAAAAAAAATCCAAAATTAAATTCTTCTCTTGTGTTTTATCAGAAATGGAATCTGCTAATAAAACACTTGAAAGAACTGCATAAATCTGCAGTTTTCTGCTGCAAAATGACAAATCTCGGAGATGATGCTTTAAACCCTTCCACCTTCCTTTTGTTGCTACATAAGTGCCTCCCGGTCTGATAAACTCCTGTGGATTTCTTGTTTATCATCACCATCACCATCGTCATCATCAGCTGGATCATTTTCCTCACCAGATTCCACGTATATGGGCCAGTCATTGTCCGTATCACCCTTTTCTTGACTTTCTGATGATGGTTCCATCAAACTGAGGTTAATAGGCATGGAATCCTCATGTGTAGTGGTTACACAAGTGCAGCTGTCACACAAGCCAAAGCGTCGTAATCCCTGTGACAGGCTACTTGTAAACGTTCTTCTGCAACCTTTGCAGATAATTGGCTTATTTGATCGATGCACCTGAAGTAAGAAATAAAATGTTACGGTCAGTTGGGTGACCCATGTTCTTGCCCTGACCCTCCCGGGAGACCATCTTCCTCATCTTTCCAAAACAGAAAAGTGTCTAAAGCCAAACTTAAAAGATAGAAGATTCGCTTGAAATAACAAAGGGTGTGGACTAAAATAGTACTGTTGTATCAAATATCAGTCTTGTAGCTTTAATCACTGAGGTAGTCTGTTCTGTTGGCTGAAGACTATACTTCAAAACAACCATCATTCAAAACTTGATGTGTGTATTCACCCCCCCCCCCCCCCCCCT
>NW_017729015.1:15115743-15120522 GCF_001723915.1 Gavialis gangeticus | reverse complement strand
CCCCCCCCCCCCCCCCACTTACACAGGTCAGTGGAGTGAATGAGAAGCACTGAAGATATCAGCTTATCTATCTTTTCTCCTCTGACAGCTAGCTGCTTACAATAAACTTACACTCAGAGCATGACTCCGAAGGTGCTCCTGCCGGGTGAAGCGCTTGCCACACGTCTCACAGGGATAGGGTCTTTCGCCTGTGTGGGAGCGGATGTGCCGTTTTAGTATTCCCTTCTGCTTAGCCGTGTAGGGACAGAATGGGCATTTGTGGAGCTTGATTGGCACAACTAACACATCACCTTTTAAAAATAAAACACATTATTTTAGACAATATGGCCCAGTTACCTAAGCTGGCCTCTTACTCTCCTTGCCTGCAAGCTGGGGCCAGAATACTCGCATCTTTTCCACTGTTTCTGCTCACTTGGAATTTGTGTTCTGTTTCTAATGTAATGCTCTTTTGAAAGAGTTTATGGAGCTGGAGGTGCTCAGTCTCCTTGAAAAAATGAGACCATATGTAGACATACAGTCCAGTCTTTTAGCTTATTTGGCTGGAGATGGAAGGACATAAATTTTGCAAAACCTCATTTAAATTGCCAAAATTTGTTTTGGAAGCAATGCTCTTTAAACTACCTTTCATATTCCATCCTTTGAAAATCTTCTGTTGCTGTCTACATTTCCTTTTAAAAAAGGATGCACTGGAAGCTAGTTTTAAAGGGCACAAATAGCAGCAGAGAATTTTTACCATCTGCACCTACAACATGTCACAACTTAAAAAAGAAGGACCTTCCCAAGAGGGTAATTATGCCTGTGCCCCACTGAAGTCTAAGTCTTTCTACAGAACTAACAAAAAGATTCAGAGTAGGCAGACACAAATAATAAACATAAATAAAATGTCTAAGGTGAGAAGATGCCAAAATTGCTCACTGAATTTGAAGATTACATATAAAGTCAAAATGGGCAGCACTGAACTTAGTTATAGCAACCGACATACGACTGAAAATTAGTATCTTGTATGAAATAACCACAATGAGAAGTACATTAAAAGATTAGAAGGGGGGGTTGTTGTTTTAGGCACTGATTCAGAAAAACTTATGCACATACTTAAATGGGACTCTTGATGAGCTTAATCAATGGGGATTTACTGCATTGTGTGTCAAACACTTTTGAACTTGGCTCTAAAAATTAAGTATTTTTACAATGAATATGAAAAGCAGTAAGATCTTGACAATTCACATGTAGACATATCATGCTTTCAGAAGCATGAGGGAGAGAAATTTCTTTAGTTTATTTGCTAGTACCAAGATCAAGCTTTGTGTAAGAGTATGCTTGAAAATGCTGATAACAAAAGCACCTAAACCAGTGAAAAGAAGAGTTTTTTGTCCTACTTCAATGTTAAAACAATCAATTTTCACAAGAGTAAGAATCCTAAAAACAGCAATTTCCTCTCCTCCCTGGTTTAAGTGATACGTTTCTAGTCTCAGATTTCCAGTGCATATTGTTAATTACTGAAGAGCTTTAGGGTTTATATGGATTTAACTTTTAATGCAAAATTAATAAAATCTAAAAAAAAAATTACCTGAAAAACATGAATGGGACACCAATGTTACTGTGTTAGGTAGAGTTCTCCACTTTACTACATCATTCTGGGAGCAAAAGATAAGATTTGTTGACAGTATCATATTACACTAACATTTTTTTTTCCAGTTATTCTAAACTGACTTACAGTTAATGACTTCTGCCAGATGAATGTTGGTTCATTGAGCAAAAGACATGGACCTGGTGTTCTTGAGCTAGAGGTGGCATGAATGTAGGGTTACCTTCTAAATATATGTTAAAAGTTAAATTTTTATTGTTTATCCCATTACTCATTAACTGGTATATTAAATCACCATAAGAACCAACATGTGTATCAGCCAAGAAATAGGACCCTAAGAAGACAGTTTTTAAGAAATAAAGCTAGTATCTGGGAAAAGAAATAGTGATCCAATTTTACTACAACCAGATGAAAGCCCCAAATCCTTAATGTCCATTTCAGGAAATGTGTATATTATATTTACATGAGCTTTTTCTTCTTCTTCTTCAGGTCCCTGAAGTTGCTGCTACATAGCCTTCCTGCTGATGCTGAAACATCCCAGCATGCATTGGGCTAGTGAAAGCACAAGCAGCAGCCCTGATGATCAGCACTGGAGAAGGGCGTCTGCCTCTGGAGGAAAAGGTAAATCCAGTTTTATTCAATACTGAGCAAACTTTTAAGGTTTCCAATACTCTTACCTGATAGGATATATAATAGAGAAAGTTAGCAGCAAAAATTCAAGTAGTACTTAGTATTGAATAAAATTAACGGATTTCTGACATCTGAAGTTTGAAACAAGCATCAGCAAACAAACATCAGCCGCCTGGCAACTGGCCAGCTAGTAAAAACTCCATTAGAAGCATCAGTAAATACCATCTTTTTTCACATACAACACAGCTTGGAATGTAATCCATGCTTTGGTTTTGAAAGGCAGGATGTTAAAAAAAAAAATAATATTCCCCTTGTAGTAACAGAGTAGCAGCAGCCAGGGAGCCAGCCTGCTCATTGTGTCCCTGCAGATCACTCCAAATTCTATTTCGTCTCACCCAGCACGCAACAGAGCCTACTCTTACTCTATTTCTTGCATACAATGCACACTTCAGTTTCCAGCAGCTATTTTGTGGGGAAAAGATGCATGTTGTATGTGAGATGATATGGTATTTTGTCTCTCCATTTCTATAACACACCTGTCTTGAAGTTCTCTCAAACCATCCTTCTGAATTTATAACACGTCTTCACACTAACAAATTTATGATGTAAAGTTTCTCTTTTTTATGTTTATCCTCCATTGCAGTATTTTCCCAAATAACATTATTTGATGGTGAAATAGTCTGGAATTCAATACGAGCTAGGTTTTAAATCAGAAAAACCTACCTTTAAAACTATTGCACTGAAAAATGAGTGCAGCTTTCTTTTGAAGTCCAGAACTATAGTTTGTTTCACTATGGCATAAAATTCAGCAATACCTTCCTGTAAAGTATACCAAACAGCAACTGAAAATCAGCTGTTCAATAAACAGCAAAAGCCTTTTATGCATAATCAAGCACTTCTTCCACCTTCACACCACTATTCCACAGTCACAGGGATTCTCATCTCACCTGTATCCTCACCGTACCAGTCGCTGTGAATGTCCATCATGGAACTCATGGCCACCCCTGCATCCTCTGGCCTACCCTCAAAACCCCGAACAAAGTGATGGACTACATCGTCTTTTCTCTGAGCGGTGCTATTGCGCAGCAGGGCCTCCAGGAACTGCTTCATATGATAGTTATTGCAGGCCAGATCCACGGCCTGACCGCTGTGCAGCCCCTCTTCCATCTGCTCAAGAGACAGTGGAGTTGGATACTGCTGTAGTCGTTCACTCACTTCCACTTCCACTTCATCCGAGTCAAACTCTACTTTGGGTTCCACCCCTTTGGGCAGCGAAGAATTAAGGTCGTCAGGGGAGTCGCTGCTCACGGGGTCTCTCACCACAAGTTCCAAGGGGTGGCAGCTGCTGCATTCACCGCAGGGAGGATCTCTCTGACAATCTGAAAGCCTTTCCTTTTCTTGCAGAGAAGAGACGGAGGCCGAGCACTGGTTCTTTGTACCATAAGAGGTGCCTTCTCTGGCAGAACTGGAGCTTCCACTATCAGCCTGATAGAAAGCAGCTTCTCTCTCTATTTTCCTGCAGATATCTAGAGATGACCTGATGTACGTTTTGCAGAAGTTAACCACATCAGTCATCTGCAGGTAGCTAGCTGCAGACATGACCTCGATAACATTTTCCCCACAGAGGTCCAGCTTCCCTGAATAAAGGAAATCTAAGATGATGGAGAAGGCCTCTGAAGTAACAATGTCCAAAGAAGCAGTGCTGTGTCGTCCGCTGTCTTGAATGTAGTGAATCAGTAAGGCTCGGAAGTAGCCACTGTTGGCAAACAAAATGTTCTTGTGTGCTTTGAAGATCCTGCCTTCCACAATAATGCTGCAGTCGCAGAAAAAGTCCCTCTTCCGTTGCTCATTGAGCTCCCCCAGGAGCTTGGTGTAGTAGGACTGCATCTCCATTGCTCCTGCTGCTTCTGGTCACTGTCCAGAGGAAATACAAAGAGAAAACATCAGAAGAGAAATTCCTCCCCCTCTGCACGCGCAGACAAAACTTGCGGGCGGCACTCCCAGCCAGCGCACCCTTCCTTCCAGGCTTCCTCCCAAGAGCAAAAGCCCGATCAACAGCCACACTTGGGTCCTTCCAAACCAAACTCACTTTCGAACCCCTTGAGTTGCCCTATAGCAACAGCAACAGGACAACTCACGGGGTTTGAAAAGGATTTCAGGAGGATCTTCAAAGCGACACGGCGCTGACCACATCCAGAGAGGCAACCGTTTCTCGTGTCTCACTGTCTCGAACAATGCGGCAACCCATAACACAGGCGAGCAGAGCTTGCGGTGTGCCCCCGACTGCTTCGGAGGATCACAGCGACCCTCCCGCGGGCACTGTCTCGGCACCAGGGAAAATCCCCGCTCGTCCTGAGGAAGTTTTGCGGGGGGGGGGGATAGGAAAGGTCACCCCTACACCGGGGGGCGCGGACACGGCGCCCTCCCTGGCGGGGCCCGGGCTGGCCAGCATCGCCCCTGCACCCCAGGCAGCAGGTGCCGGCATCCCCGCCCGCCTGGACCCCGCTGCGGGCCGGGGGAGGCGCGGGCTCTCTCCGCTTCGTCCTCTCCCCCCCGCCGCCGCC
>NW_017729015.1:15099115-15115562 GCF_001723915.1 Gavialis gangeticus | reverse complement strand
GCCCCCAGGTGCCGGCGCGCCGGAAGGGGAGACCCACGGGCCCCCAACCCATTGTCGAAAACGTCGATCCGTTTTTTTCAACTGCCTTCGTGTATTCTCACGACCCGCTTTTGGGGCGCGGGTGGGGAAACGCTGGGAGAGTCGCGCGCGTGGGCAGGCCGTGCGCTGGCTGGTCCAGGGGTTCCCGGCCGTTTTAGGCTGGGGACCGGCAGCGAGCGGCATGCTACGACGGGCAGGTCGCCGACCCTTTTTGATACTCGCTATAAAAGGGCTGGCTGCCGGCCCGCAGTACGCCGGTCACTTCCAGTCTGCGGTTTGTCGGTCCACGGTCCCTTCCGGTCCGGCAGCCAACCCTTCCCGGGCCGCGGGGGACCCCTGGTCCGGTTCACGTGCAGATCGCTGACAGTTGACCAGGAGGGAGGATCTGGGCGGGTGCGAGGCCCCCCGGGGACTGCAGGGCTGTTTTCCTGTCCCTCGTCCATTCACGTTTTGCTGGGCGGTGTCCACCGACTCCTTGGCCTCGTTGGAGGGCCGGCGGGCATTGTCTGGCGTGCTCTGCGAAGCGTCCTCTTCTCTGGGCACTTGTTTTGAACCTACAACCTGCACTCCGGTGCCTATTTTGTCTTTGAGTTGTACCAAGTGATCACCAATGTGCCCTTGGCCACCCCTCTCATCAAGAGGGCTTATAGGTCTACTAGATGGGCTTTAGCCCACATTCCAGCACAGCGCAGCAAAAGGCCTCTCTGACAGCACCATACACCTGACCAGGAAGGAGGCTCTGGCCAGGAGGAGCCCCAGGGCTTGCACGGCTGTTTTCCAGTCCCTGGTCCATCCATGTCTCCAGGTGGAGTTTCACTGGGCAGTGCCGACTGGCTCCTTGGACTCGTTTGAAGGCCAGTGGGCACTGTCCTATGGACTCTGCTCAGGGTCTCCCCTTGACCTTCCCACTGTAGCTGCACATCAATTCTGCAGTTACTCTTATAGTTGAGAGCAGGCACCTCCCAGGCTGCTGTATAGCTCCATGAATGGTTTCAAGAGAAGACAAGCTTGCATCTGCATCTACCCTTCCTCCCTCTCTGAAAAACTGGGTGGCTCATGCCCAGTACCTTGAGCCCATGTAATAAGGCCCCTGACAACTCCATCTTTCATTTAGCTAAGGTGTCATCCAGGTGGTTGAACTACATAATCTTGGGAGGTCTCTTCCAGCTCTACTTTTCTATGATACCCTTTAAAGCCTATGAAGGCTGCTTTTTAATTGGGAAGATAACTTCCTGATTTTCTGTTGTTATTTATTCATAAAATACCCACGTTTCACTATGCAAATAATGAGCATTGGTCCAAAGTCTGCCCCCAGCGCTGCTTTATATGCCTTGCTTGTGCAAAGCAGCCTTCAAACCAGCTTAAAATTGACTGCCCTTGACAGGGGTGAGCCTGGGGATAAAAAGCTATGTCCAGATCACTACCATGCACTGGAATGGTTTCTGGTTGGAAGTTGCAGCTAGTGCAACCTAAAGGAGCTTTACAGCTACCCCAGATTGCTCCCTTGAGCTGGACCAGCAACCCAAGGAACAAGAAGATGCACAATCAGCTTGCGGATACCTCTGTGGGTCCTTCCCGCTTTAGTAACAATTAGTTCCAAGTGGCTGGTTCTGAGGAGCAGTCCCAATTAAAAAGCATCATTAACAGGCTCCAAACAATGTCAGACACCTGCTCAAATGTTCATAGCCTTTTTTTTCTATTAGGGAAGTTGTATCTCACTTCTGTTTCAAAGCAGTTGAGGTACCAAAATAATGGATGCGGCACAAGCACATAGACAGTTCAAGATTTCTATTTGCAATATATTTTTAGGTGACTGGCTGATGAGCTACTCTCTATATACGTATGTGTAGATCATAGCAAAGACCTAGGTGTGTTGTCTCTTTATGTGCCTTCTGTTCTGCAAAAAGTAAAATACCTTTCCAAGTGAGGCTCCAAATCAGCACTCTCAACTCTCCATTCGTTTTTGCTATGTTTTTACTTCTGCTGTTTTGCCTCTGGACAGGTGCTACATGGCCCTTTTAGAAACAAATGATTTCTAATAAAAAAGAGTTATCAAAATACACCTTGCAAAGAAAAAAGTACTATTCTGTGATTGTATCTCAGGATAAAATGTAGCTCAGATGACTGGCAAAAAAAGTGTGAATCAGAAGAGACCACTGAATCCACACAGCATAGGTCTTAGGTCTGTAGTATTAGAACTATTAACTGTCAAGCTTGCCTTTGAATGCCCATCATCCAAAAATATCTACCAGTTGTGCTAGCAAGCAGTATTGTTACAAGCACACTTGACTCGAATTAGGTTATCTGAAGTTGTTAGGAACCCACATTTCTGAGCCTGAGATGCTAATCAATTTTACTTTACTTTTAATCTGTATTTCTTACAAGCAAACTTGGTACTGTAACACTAGTCAGCCTTCCTTGGTGCCAAGACAGCACTGTTCCTGAGTATTTATTGAGACTAGAGAGATCAGTTGTTTAAAAATCTCCTAAGGAAAGTTCTTCAGTGAAAAGTCTTATAGTTTACCTGAAAATCTGATTGTAAGAACTGGAGGTTGTTGACTTAACAGGTTTTGGAGCCCACATTAAGTAGTCTGCAAGATTTTTTGTTATATATATAAAACAGCATCCCTCGTACTTAAATCCTTCTCTGCTCAAAGGGATCATTGTAACTTCAACAGAAAAATGATGGTTTCTCTACTCCCTCTTCTATAGTATTGTATCTTGCTGGCAGCTACAGTGGATATTCTAATGCTGATTGCTGTGCCTATCTGTAGATGAAGATGCTCCCTGGTGCGCTGTGTGTTAGTTATTAACAATCAGCTTCTCTCAGCATGGCAGAGTGGTGCATTAACTAGCTTACAATTATAATGGGAAAAGACATAAAAAAAAATTCTGCTGTGAAAATATAACCTTAATGGATCAGTGTGTGGCCTCCTTATAGCCTTTCTACTCTGCTTTCTAATAAGTTAATATTGACCTAAATTTCTTTGAGTATTTCCAATAATATATGGCGAAACATAATTGCTTTGGCAACTGTTACCATGTACAATTTCTGAATATTTATGAATTTTGTACAAAATTAATTAAGGCTATATTCTAAAACTATGTAATATGTAGTTTTCATTCCATCAAGGAACTTTGAATTAAATATTTTCAGGAGTGATTTGTGATAAAATTATAGTCTTTGCACTCCTTAGTTTCTTTTAAGAGTTCACTATTTTATATATGTTATTTTTGGAGTAAGAATTACTAAAAGACTCTGGAGAATGAATAACAATTGGGTTTACTAAGAAAGATAAGTGTATTTGCCTAAGTAGGTGAGAGATAATTCTGCTTGTGTTTATTGGCATAAAAACTCCACCCCGACACTGCTGCAGGTTATCACATGACAAACATAACACCACTAAAATAAACTCTCGCTGATTATCCTGCTAGTTAATGACAATTGCTACTAGCTTTACTCTCTTAGTAGTGCTGCAGTCACTACACTATACTGTAATATTTTAACATTTTAAAGAAATCCTTAGAGCAGTGGTTTTCAACCTTGGGGTCCACAGACTATGTCTAAGGGGTCCACAGAGGATGACTATGATCAATCAAAAGTATGCGAATACCCACACTTACAATTCAGAGGGGTCTGCACCTCCATTCAAATTTCCAGAAGGGTTTGTACCTCCATTCACAATGTTTTAGGGGGTTGCAAATGAAAAAGTGTTGAAAACCACTGCCGTAGAGGATGGCAAATAGGTTGCAGTCAGAGACATAGCTATACCTCACTAATTATAAGTGCAAGCAACATAAGCTAGAGAATAGAGATCCATCTTCCTGCTAAAGATAAATGATACTTGCAAGTGCTCTGAAAAGATAGCTATATGTGTATGTGGGTCTTCTCAGCTCTCATAAGCCATGTAAGTTTAAGACTGATCAGTGTTTAGATGGGAGATCCACAGAGAAAAACCATCAAGGGTGCTTCAAGAAGCAGGGCTGGTGATTCAGTACATGCTATGCTTCTGCTTAGAATTCAGTCTTATATTTTTGGGGACCTTAGACCTTAGAGAGAGGATATAAGAGCATGACCTGAGTCAATACTGAACCAAATATATAGCATATTGTTACTGGATGCTTTTTTCAGATGAGAAGTAACTGAGCTGAATACTTGAGGTTATCAGCAATTAAATTACCCTTTCTGGGAGGCAAGCCTCAAAGTCCTTGCCAAATTCAGGTTTGTAGGTCATATCCTTTGGTGGTAGAAATTTTTAATAGAGCCATTGAAGGCAACAGAACAATGACAACTAGTATGATTTGATGATCTTGCCCTGGATCTTCACTATATTTTTTACATACTTAAATCTCCCTGTAATATCAACTGGATAGAGTGTGTTTCAGTTCCTGCCCTAAACAGTGAGGTCACACTCCTATGAATTGTTAAATTGCTGTGGGCCAAAAATGGCAGTATTCATTAACAAGTGAAGTAGTCTCATATACTTTAATTTAAAAAAAAAAAAAGTTTTGGTATTCATCAGAATGAAAAACATGATGTAGATGTAAAATATTAGCTTATGCCATTCCCTCTTCTGCAGTGTATATTAAAAAAACTAGTTGAAAACCATGGATCCATCATCAACATTTTCAAAAGACCACCACAGTTGCTCTTCTCTATGAAATAATCCATTGCTTTTGTGATAGGTCAGAACAGAAGTCTCTGATTCTCAGGCAGTCATTGTTAACAACCAGTTTCATCTCAGCTCATGTACTAACAAGCTCTTCATTAAATGCCATTCATGATCAATTTCTGGGGAGTTGGAACCTAATTATATGGAGATTCATACTGCCTGTCTCCAGAAATTAGCTTCAGTATTTACAGGTCTGCCTCAGTCAGTAATTGGGGCTGGCTCTATGGGAACATTCTCTGCTGGATACCAACTGCAGCTCCAGTATTGTCTGTCTTTTAATTGTGTTTCTGGATTCCTGCTTCTTCAGGGTGGATATTACTTCACCACCAGTATTTCATCTGCTCAGCAGTGAACCTGGAATATGCAGTGATGAAGCATCAAGGTTTCCCTTTTGTCTAGTCCT
This sequence comes from Gavialis gangeticus, assembly GCF_001723915.1. Taxonomy (NCBI): domain Eukaryota; kingdom Metazoa; phylum Chordata; order Crocodylia; family Gavialidae; genus Gavialis; species Gavialis gangeticus. The sequence continues at coordinate 15,110,447 of NW_017729015.1, read as the reverse complement.
CACTGGTGCCATTTCCTAATGTCTAGAATTGTCTAACTTCATTTTAGGAATCAAAGGCTCGATCTTTCCCCATTAAAATCAATGGGATTTTTCCCCCTCAATCTGAGTGGCTGCAAGATCATTCTCAGAATGAGCAACTACTTTTAAATCAATGTGGAACATTCAACAAGGGATGTTAGGAAAGAAATATTAGCACTAATCTGCTTCTGGCACTTCCATCATGCTTCACACAACATCTATCTGCCCTGCCACATAAAGGCTCAGTTCCACTCCTATCTGGTAGTTCTATATATTGGTACCATGATTTCAGGAGGACAGAATAGTTTCTTGAATATATCAATCAACCTGTATGTGAACAAAAATGAAGCAAAATACAATGATTATACAATATGAGGCAGCAAGGCCATCAGAATCCTGGGGCATTGGGCAACGAGTAATTTGCATGGGTTAATACCTTCTTTATAGAAAACACTTAGTTTGGACTACTAGAACATACATTTTCAGTCTACTGGATCCCCCCGGCAAAAAATTGCTGTTCAGTGGTATACAAAAATCACCTAGTATGTAGTGGTATACAAAAATCACCTGGTATGTAGGCTCTGACTATAAGAGACAATTTAGGGATGCGTCCCTCATAAGAAGCAGAATTCCATAGGTCTCCCGAATCAGTTAGAACAACCTTTCTCCAAAACTCAGGTAATTTCATCAATCACATTTATGTCAGGCTAATTCCCCCTGATTCTGAATTGGAGCCTTCCAAAGTGCAGTAAGCTGCTATGAAGCTGCCTAAAATGGATTGGCAGGGTTACTGTAAAATAAATATAAGAGGGTGAGACAATAAGTGGGGAATCCTTTTTCATTGGGTACAGTTAAGAATTGTTTTAACAAAAGACAATTGCTTTAGATCATTTGATTAATCTATTTTTCACCTCAGAACCTCCCTCTATTTGCAGGAAAAATGACACCAGCTCCTTCTACGTTCCTCTGGTTGGAGTTCCTTTCAAGGGTTGCCCTGTTCTTCTGATTGTGTTTGGTTTAAAAGAAAGCATATATGCCAGGAGGAGGCATGCGGCAGGGGGCCATATGTCTTCATTCAGCCATTCAACTTTGACAGTGGACAGACAATTTACAGCAGCGGCCACCAGGGAATATGAAGCTTTTGTGAATCTACTACTGCCACAGGAGAGGCTTCAACCTCTGCGAGGCTACTTTTAAGGAAGATACCATTTTTGTTTCTATTTATTAATTTCCACATTCAGTCTCTTTTCATAATAAATACCAGCAAAACCAGAGAACATCTTCACTTATGGATCATAGGCCATCTAGCAGCCCGAGTCAGAGCATCCATGCAACATTTAACTTCATCCTTTGACTGTAAAACCCTTCTGTGAGGCCAAGTCTGTGAACTAGTTGGAAATTTCAGTTCTTATACTAGCATGTGAAAGGTCAGGTCAGTCCCAGTTCAGGTTCAGTGGATCATTTTGAAGCATTCAATTGTACTTGCTATGTAGAAATGAAAGTATGGCTCATTCACGCTGGTGCAGGAAATATAATCTCAGAGTGGGATCTGCTACCGGAGAACAGAGATGCTAAGCCAGCAGCTTGTGGAACACATTCTTTGGGTATGTATTCAGCAACATTTATCCCTCTGCAGGGTTCCAAAACACCAGAAATCAACTGGTATTCTTAGTCCAGTTTCTGGTGGACAAATATCCACATGATGGAGCCAACACCACAACTGCTCTTAGTAGATACCATTATTGGAAGTTTCAGCACAGCAGTCAAAACCTGAATAGGGCTGGAAGATGAGCCTTTTGAAACAAACCTAAGACATATTGAGGGAGCAGATAAGGGAGACTACACTGCTGCTGCCTGGGCTGTACCATATATATGGGCACAGGATTTAATTCTACTGGACTCTCTGACATCCTTTATAAGCAACATATTTATTCACAGTAACCTCAACAATAAAAGGAGCTCAAAAGGTCCAGTTTCTTTGGACCCACTGAAAAACACTCAGCAACTGAGAAAGGGACGTTCTTAGGGTGGGTTTCTTTGGCTGTGGGACCTTTTCTCACGAAAGATCAGAATAAGCCCTACCCTGCCTGATTTCAGAGTAGAAAGGAAAGCCCACTTTTTAGCACAAGTCTTTCCTTAATGACAAGGACTGAAGAACAATACCTTTTTATGATCGATGAAAGTGAAGAGAAATATCTTCACTATTTTTAGTGGCTAGTTTAACAGTGAACAGGTGTTGGAAAATTGCTAACTGCTATGGTTATTTTCTTATTTAATATTGGAAAAAAGGATGCTTTATCCCAGTTCTCAAAGGTAACTCCAGTCCACCCTTCAGTGAGCACCTCTTTGGACAGAGCTGAACATGCCGCTGTATTCTGGGTATTTGGAATGACTCCACTCCTTAAACTGGGCAGCTGGAGGATTCTCAATGTTGCTGCTGGACAGTGAGAACAAGCTGAAATTCCCTTCAGAGCCTGTCGGAGGAACTATACTATAAAATGAGATGAGACTCATGCTATGGTTAGGGTGAGCTGTGTTTCTGAACCATCCCCACCTCCAATCAGTCCTGGGAAAGTTCATTTTCAACTTACCATGCTACAGCATAAATTTAAAAACAAATAATTTTTAATGTTTTGAAGTTTCCAGGGTATCATTATTATATTTTGGAAGTGATATTTGATCTCCAGTGTGACTCAGCTTTGGTAACTGGGATCTCAGATAGCCTGGAACATTTTGTTTGAGTATTTCAGCAACACTGAAAAGATCTCTCCAAACTACTGAATTAAAGCAGCACCCATTGTCTCTGGACAACTCTGTGCTCCCTTCCAGTTGCCGGAGTTAATTGTTTAACAAAAGTGTGGCTGACCAACACCCTGCCATATTTGTACAAGAATGACCTTAGGTCACTGATATGAGGAAAACGGTAACCAAAAACAAAGGACAGATGTCAGTCCTGAGATCCTTAACTCACAGATGTGTTCATTGCATTGTGCACAAGTTGCCAGGACAAGTGCGATCAAGTGGTGTTAATGAGCTGAAAGGAAAGAAGTCTCCGAGCACAAGACCATACATGAAAAAATAAGTATACACAAGAAGGAGCAGGCAGTGTGTATCCATCGCAGGCTGGATAGCTCAGTTTAGGATAGCAACTCATCTCTGTTTGTCAAAGATCATATAAAACAAGACACCTTGTATGTTATAGCCTCATTCTGCAACTGATAATTATGGTGTCTGGAGCTTACTCATGCAAACAGTTCTGTTGACTACAGTCAGACTGCTGCATGAATAAGTCCTAATCAGCATCAGTGAGAGGTGTAGAATCAGACCCTATTTTATTTGCTTTTAGTATGCCAGCATTGCTGAGCTGACCATGCAAGTGAAGTTCTCTCAACAGAATGAATATATGAAAGGCATAAGGGAGAGGGAAAGGTTTAACTTTGAATATTTTACAGACAAAATGTCCTTCCTTTTCATAATCTACTTTTCAGATATATTGTATTATATTGTATCATATTACCATATCATAATAATGTAAAATATGTCATGCTATAATGAGATATAATAATATATATAATATAACCAATAGTCTCAGTGCTAATATCTGATAGAAAAACAGTACGTAATAGTTACAGACAAATCCATTTTGTAAACAGTTTTCTAAAATTAGTGTGATCAGAAAGCATCATCACAGATATGCATTACAAATCAAAAGTATCTGGGAAGGATTTGGCTCTGGGTTTTGAAAGTGGTATATGATGTTTTTCCATTTTTAATGTCACAGCTTTACACATGACCTAGGACAGGAAAGATTTCAAGTTATTCTCCTCTGATCATTATGTATGCAGTCACTTGTGGAAACTGAACTGAACTACATCACAAAAACTACCACCAAATCTAGCAATGGCTGGACCTCTCGCTGGCACTCTGCTCTGAGATACAAAGTTTAATTGATCACAGGCCCTGAACTCAGTAACATCATCAACATTGGCAGAACTGTATCACTGACATGCTACCGGGATTCTTGTACTGCTGCTGCTCATTCTGTATCTAACCAATGTTTAATTTAAGTAGGGGGCTTTGGGGTACAGGGCTGTCAGTCTGTGTCATGTCTCAGGTTCATTAAACTGCTTCAGATACAAAAAAAAATAAGAAGAAGGGACAGACACATGATCAGTTGGAGATCAAAGGACAGAGACTGAAATTTCAGCCTTTGCTTCTGATCTGCCAGGGTTTGGAAGTGATACAGTATCTTCCTAGTTCTCTGGAAGACACCTGCTTACATGCTGTGATGAATCAGAGCCAAGGTAACTGAAATTCAGGTAGATCTCTGTGGTTCCAGAAAAGAATCAGAAGTGCAAACCACCTCCTGTGAAAGTGGACTTATAAATAAAAGAACAGGAACAGAGATTCAGAATAATTCATAACTTAGTTTTATCATCTTATTACTTCTTTCATGAATCCGGCTTCAAATCTGTTTCTTCCTGCTGGTACTACTATTCTTAAAGAGCCAGAAACATTAATGCTCTTACAGCAACCATTACCAGGAGAGCAAAAGAATTTTAGATTTCTTTGGCCTTGTAGTACAAAACAGTACAAGGATCCCAGGGCCTCTGCCATCTCACTCTTACACTGGGCCCTTGCTCCCCAGAAACCTTCAGTTCCACTATAATATGAGGCAGAAAGAATTTCTATTACTCTACATTAGTTTGAACCATGACTCCAAACAGATCTGCATGAACTCCTACTCAAGCAGCTTCCACTTGCTTAGCTAGAGCCTTTATTCTCCTCCAGAAATGTGTATTTGTCTCACTGCTTTGTATTAGTTTAGTTTCTGATACTCCTTAATAAGAGATCCATATATAGGTCTGGAAAAAAACAAGCGTTAAAAGGCTGTGCTTGGAAAAAGGACCAAAAGAAACAGTAAAAAAATAAAATAAAATAAAATAAAAGGATGGATTTTAATATCTTTGTGGCACCATAATCTTCATCCCTCACCTCTTAGTAGCTCTTACGTTATATTGCTAGGAATTGTTGTAGTTTAGTGTTCCTTCATGGATGTTAATTACCAGTATTATTTTATCTCAAGTGCCATTTTACACTGGAAATGAACAGGAAAATAGTGAGCCAGCCCCAGTGAGTTTATAAGCTAAAAAGGCCAAAATGAAGTAGTGGAGGAAATGAACAGCAACAGGGCAGGAGCTGTTCAATCCCTGACTGTGGATGGATTTGTAAGTGCTTGTGCAGACTTTTCCAGTAAATGAAATATGACTGAGTGGGAGAGTACCTCGTGTTTCCTTCGGGGAACCTCAGCCAGCAACAATGAGTTAATATCTCCTACATCTTTTTTGCTTTCTACACAATAAATGTAGAATTAGTGAACTACACGGGCATGGTGGAGCCTACAGAACCCTGTCTACTGGCTTTGTGTTCTGTGTGTGTAGCACAATGGGGTGTTGGTTTATAACTGGCACTAGCACAATACAAATAATACATAATAATATGAACTACACAAAGCACTGAAGGGCCTAGCTACGTCTACACACTGCATCCCTGGAAGGCTTTGCAACACAGGCCACAGAGAATGCCTCTAGAGGGGTCACAAACTATTTAAAGGGATACTGAGTTCAGAGACCCAACACTCATTAGCCAGTCCCACCACACTCATTAAAAGTAAATCATTGTTTTTGCTATTGTTTTGGTCCTTTTTTGTGAAGTTTTTCAGTTCCTTGCCTTATCCAGTGGAGTTAGCTGGGACTGGGAGTGAAAGACAGATTTGAAACACATCTTGAATTACCCATGTTGTGGGTTTGGTGTCTCCAGTCACAAGCCCCACTCCAGCTTTCAGAGCCTTTGCTTTCTTTGTTGCTCGCTTGATCTTGCTGTTTTGTTTCTTATATCTTAATTGGGCTCATAAATCACCCCATATTACATTTGCTTACAAAGCTGGTGTGAAATACATCCTGAGCTTCCAGACTCCCCACACATAAACCAAGATTAATCATTACAAATCAAAATGAAAGGCAAAAATACTTTAGAAAGGGCAGAAATTCAGCTTCTAAACAACCATGAAATTTCCCTTTATATGACTGCTTCTAAGACAGGCAATAAAGTCTTTTGTCAGCACCTGAAAGCTCAAAGATCTTTGATGTCCATTTGTGTAGGTCAGTGAACTTAGGGAAAGAGAAATCCAGAAAATCTGCTGCCAGAATTCCTCCTTACAGACTCTCCAAGAATAAAACTGGATTCTTTGGATCTATTTTATCTTTGATATTACTCCACTTTGGCTATTTGAATTACAGCAGGAATAAACTTGGTCCATTTTATTCTAGGCTCGGGAAGAGTCTAAGGTCAGGGTGTTCAAAGAGACACCAGTAAGTGGCTCATCTTGAATTTATCCATAGTTGTCTGACTTCAGTAATTCTGGCTGAACTGCAGAGAAAGGCTTAATCTACAGCTTGTTTGAAATATGAGAGGTGGACCTGAATGGAGACGCATAGGATTAGCAGCTTATACCGGCCTCTCTCAGTGAAAATTTCATGCATGGTGATTCCCTAAATCTGATTGCTTGTGTTTGTTAATGGACACATTTTAGGCTATTTACTTTCTGTGTAATGTGTATTCTGCCAAAAGATTGTCTATAATCTGTTAAATAACTCCAAAATGGGAAGAATAAGAGACTAAATGTGGGAAGTGTAAAACTAGCCCCAATGTGCTTGGTGTGCACTGTTCAGCTTTATATAATGAATCCATTTATGAATGGTCAATAAAAGATAATACATGATAAACAGAAGTTATAAACCTGTTGCAAACATAACTGATAAGTTTTATGGAGGGTTATAAGCATGTCATTAGAGATTGTTTTAGGCCCATAGTTATAAGTGACCAATTAACCTGCTGAACTCTGTGACAATTAAGCCTTTATTAAAACATCTCTTAACCATTTATTAACTCTTTATATATTAACTGTAAATGGACCCTTATTATAAAATCTAACCCACCTCTGCTTAGTATACTAACAGAGGGTTGCTTGTCTTCAGCACTGCAGATATGACACACTGCTGCTGTCAAACAAGACATTTTCTGATTTGCTTCCTCCAACACTGGCGAAACGGCTAGTTAAATTCTAATCCCATCATCATCATCATCATCACTGTCATATCAATATAATGATATTTGATGACAAAAGGGTCCAGGCTAATTTTTAGAGGATCCAGTGATTCCTTCAATGACAGCAACTAATAAGATCCAATAAGTCCTCCCTCAGGAGGAGTGAAGGCGGAGGACCAAGTTGCTATTGTGTTTTTGCCATGGCTTTAGTGCCTATGACTTAATTTATTTTACTAATTTTGCATCTGAATTCAGTGATTGTAGGAGTTGCCACTTTGAAAGACCCAGAGACCTCTATTAATCCACAGAAAAGGTTTAATTTTGTGTGGACCTCCCCATCCTGCCCTGCCTGTGAGCTTCAGACCAGAAGTTGGAAGGGAGCACTTGGAATTCCATCGCCATCAGTTCTTTGAATTGTTTGCTAGGACAAACGGATAGAAAGTGAATTGATGCCAGATGCTGCCACAGTGTTGAAGCAATGTAGTTGTGATGGTCCAGGATATATGTAAGAGGTAAGGATTTTGGTGGTGATATCTTGTATTAGATTAACTACATAGTTGGGAGAGATTTTAGACAAGCGTTCTGGCACATGGTCCCCTTTCTCAGGATGATAAGGACAGTTTTGTGATACAGACATTTTTTCTCTAAGAACTGACTCAACTGAACTTCATTTCACACAGGTCTCCAATGACTTTCCATTCTCTGCTGTTCACTTCAAGTGGGTGCATCTACACAAGATGCTAAATGCGCAGTAGACTAATTGTACTGCACATTAGTGCATCATGGCAGAAGCCATGCTATTGCGTTAATGCACTTTAGAATTAGTCTACTGTGCATTAACACCACTAAAAAGGCATACACTGATGCTACTGTGCAGTAGCACCAGTTACTGTGCATTGATTTAGTACCTATTATTACAGGTACTAAACTTAATGCGTAGTAACCACAGCATATTAAGTCACTTGTAGACGTGCCCAGTGTCACATTTGTTATCTACAGCAGCAGCAGGCACAAAAATATAAAGTGCTAAATAAGGATTTGGCTTGTATGGCCATTATTTCACATGAGCCACTGGGCTGTATTAAATTGTGTGGTAGGATGTAGTGTCATGTCCCACAAGAAGACACATGTATTTTGCCTGTGTGCAATCCAGTACTCTGATGATAGCTTTGTAAACTGCAGATTTGGAAGAATGTGTGAAATAACAGAGTTTTCAGTCTGTTCTCAAGTGAAAAGTCCCTCCCACGCATATAAAGCATATCAAACCACACATACATACATATCATCCTATCTCTACTCTCAGATATTTGCTTTGTTACTAATATCTCAGCCCACTCAGACTGAACAGTTGCACTCCCATTCACATATTTTGCAGCAGTGATAGGAGGCTTAGAATTGGCGAGATGGCAGTAACTCTTGTTTCCATGTCAATGGCTCTTTGAATATTCTGGCAAAATAGCCCCTCACCTCAAGAGACTTCTATTCCCTCTGCATGAGAAAGGGCTAGCCCGGGGGATAGCCCTAGTGGAGTTCCTATCATCTGCTATTGCTTAATGCAGAGACCAGAACGTGAGGTCTCTTTCTCCTCTTGTGAAATAATTCTCCGTGAGGGCAGAGGTGAATCATCCCAGTGAGGAGATTTCTTTCGGCACTGCTTTGCTTTCATCTGTCTTTTCTTTTCCCCCCAGACTCCCCAACAAGGTGTTTCATTTAAATGTGCCTTTGACTGTTCCTGAAAGTAAGAATCCCCAAAGCTACAAAGAGCTAAAAAGCCATGCTTCAAAACTCATAGTCTCCTTAGTGAGACTGATGAAGTCCTGCAAGGCTCTGGCTTCATTCTGGGAAGCTTGAACACATCTATTCTGGAGCTGCAAACTAATTTGCTGCTAGTATAAGTGGCTTCAGCTCCAGTGACTTCCATAACATCTGGTTGGGTAAGAACTTTTTCCTTTGTGAAAATGTACCATGACAACAATTTAATTTTTTTTCTTCAATATTTTTCAAGTTTTCATTAAAAAGTTAAGAGAAACCCCCCTGAATGATTCTGTTTAGGGTTTTGTTTACCCCCCCCCCTTTTTTTTGTTACAAAAGCAGATCTTTTTGTTATAAATGTTCATTTGTAGAACCCCTTTTCATCACAGAAAAAATATCTGAAATATATTTAATCAGTTGCAACTTAAGTGGAGTTTTTTGCAAAGCTTTGCTTTATAGGTGTAAAAAATACAGTTTTCTTTTGTATTTTGTAATTCTTTGTAATTTTTCCTGCCCCCCAAAAAATCAAAATCCTGCTAGTCCTTGCAAACTGCAAGATAAGTTTCCCACCTTGTGACCAGTTTCATGTAGAGAAATCTCACTGTTTCCATCAATCCCCATACACTCTCCATGAAGTCAGCAAGAGTCCACGTGAAGGCAGAAGTTTGCTTATGTGGACCTGGTTTGAGAACCTGAAATAACAAGAGTGGTGCTACTGGCCATTTCCAACTAGTTTTGAAAATGCCCTGTCCACGATTGCCACAGAATTAAGTCAGAATATGGTTTATGGGCCGGTGGCATAGGACAAATGCAGAAGATCAGTACTAAGTCAGAGTGGCACTTCACTGCAATGACACTTTCAAGTTCCCCGGCTGGGGACAGTTTTTAAAGATATCTTTAACTGATTGAGGAAGGAGAAAGGAAAAGGGAGGTGAGAAGTAAAGTGGCCTAGTAGGAGGAGAAGTGTGCTGGGCACTCAGGAGGCCTGGTGCCAGTCCTCTTCTGCTACTGACCTGCTAGGCGCATTATCCCCGTGGAGCCCAGGAGCCCTGGTCATGGACCTGGACCTCGTTGTGCCCAAGCTGTACAGACGTGACGGGAAGAGAGAAGCTGCCCTGGAGGACAAGAGACAGGCTTGGATGTAGACAGCTGACAGAATGACCACACAGTGAGGAGAACTGGGCTGGACACGGTGAGCTTTAGCCCACAAAAGCTTCTGCTACATCTATATAATGTATATCTTTATCTGCACCATCTATATCTATATCAACTATATGTATCTGCATCTATATTATATAGATACAGGCAGTCCTTGGACTTACAACACAATTGGTTCCTGAAAACTGCTTGAAACGTTGTAACTCGGAACCGATTTTCTCGTAAGAAACGATGTTATAAATGGGGATTGGTTCCTAAACCAAGGCCCAATACCCTGTTTTCACCAAAAATACCCCAGAATTTTGTACTCATTTAATTATAGATGAGTAATATAGTGACATTAATGTATTTATATTGTAAATAGCAATCCTATTGATTTTGAATCATATTGGTTCTTGGCTGGAGTCTTCTCAGGAGACTTGGCTGCAGGTTTTTCTGGAGTCTCATTGGCTTTCTTAAAGAAGGCGTCCAAGGAAGTTTGGACAGATGTTCTCCAGGGAGACGAGCGACTCAATGAACTTGTTCGCTGGCATGGTGTTGCATCGGGTCGAGCATTGTAAAGTCAAAACTGGCATTGTAAAGTTGACACAGGGTGTCAATTTATAAACATTGCAAGCGTGAAACCTTGTAACTTGAAACAAGGGTGTAAGTCAAGGACTGCCTGTATATCTATCTATCTATCTATATCTCTCTCTCTATATAGATACCTATATCTATATAGAGAGAGAGATATAGATAGATAGATAGATATAGCTAGATAGCTATCTATAGTTATAGCTATAGATATAAATATCTAAAAATCTAACTATAGATGTATATCTATATTTAGATATATAGCTATAGATAGGTATACCTATAGATTTAGATATATAGCTATAGAGAGAGAGAGAGAGAGAGAGATGTAGCTATATATAGTTACGTAGCTATATATGTAACTATAGATATACATCTGTATACATAGATATATAGGTTGATAGATACCGCAGTCCCTGACACAGGGCAGCGCCCCTCTCCAGCGCTGCTTGCCCGAGCCTGTGCAGGAGGCAGGTAGAAGGCTACAGGCAGCCGCAGCGGCGGCTCCGGCAGTGGATGATGCCGAAGCAGCGGGAGAGACGCCGCGGTTCGTCTACAAGGGGCGCATCTCCAGTCTCCAGCCCCAGGGGAGGGGCGCGGGGCTGGCCGGGGTGCGGGAGGATGCAGAGGGAGCGGGTCCCCGGGGCAGGGGCCCACCGCTGTGCTGCGAGCTGCCCGGGGCGCCCGGGAAGGGGCAGGCGGATGCCAGGCACGGGGCCGCGGG
>NW_017729015.1:15086336-15098941 GCF_001723915.1 Gavialis gangeticus | reverse complement strand
TGGGCGAGCTCCGCGCCGGGCCCCCCGCCTGCTCCCTGGGCTACGCGGCCTTCCTAGCCGGGCCCGCCCCGCACGAGCCGCCGGGCCCCGCGGTCGGACACTACTCGGGCCTGGCCTGCCTCTGCTCGCTGTGCCAGGCGCTGCCCCCGCAGCTGCCCAGGACCGCAGCCGCGCACGCCTGCCTCGGGACCAGCAAGTGAGGCCAAAGACTGGAGGGGCCAGCCCCTGCGGAACTGGGGATGTTGGGGGCGGCTTCCTCCTAATCCAGACCCTCGCTGGTCCCCAGAACATGCTCCAGATGCCTCCTTCCTTCTGTAGCAGTTGAGTTGGGCCCTCCCAGAGCGGGGCACATAGCAGCTTGATCAGGCGCCATGCCTTCTGCTATGTCTTTGCCTTGGTTGAGTAGCTGATGCTTCTACCTAGCGTCTCCCTTGTAGTCCCAATAAACACAGGGAATGTTCTCTTCCAACGGATGTTGCCAGCCGGTCGTCTGTTTGGGGAAATGTCTTCAAGTCTTGCGCGGGGAAGGGAGACGGAACAGAAACCACTCCATCGTGGAAATAACAGTGTGGAAGGGGAGCAGTGAAGAGGGGGAAAGGGGAGAGAAGAGCTAAGGGGATTGGGATGCAAATGCAACCAATTTGCTCATGGATGCTTTTGGTTGCCGTGTTGGTCTGTGACCAATGCAACCAATTGGCTCGTTTCCCATGGAGCTAATATTGGAGTTCAGGGAAACTAGACGCAGTTCTGGTTCCTGCTTGCTGTCTTAAGTGCGTGATGGCTTGGAGGTGCTGATAAAATTAATCTAAAGGCAAGTAAATGGTGAATCTATCTGGCAGGCATGCAAACATCTCCCCCCTTCTCACCTCAGCTCCTTTCCAAGAGTCACCACTTGTTTGTAGGGCGCCCGAGACTGGAACAGCTACATTCCCTACTGGGAGGAGCCTAGGTGCATGTTTTCAGGCACTCAGACAGAACTTAAGGTATTTCAACAATTATAAAACTTCTGAGGAAGAGAGAGCCTGTATGCTGAGAAATGCAGACTTTCTTGAATGTTAAAGGATCTTTCTTCTAGCTACTTTTCTTGTCCCTGCTAAGGCTCTGTACTAGTCTTTCATGGTTTGGTTCCACAGCCTGGGCTCCAAAGTCATTGCTACGGGGTGAGGGGTTTGAAACTGGAGCTGTAAGCATCCTGGGCTCAGTGGAGGGGGCTAGATGGGGACCCTGATGGGGTGGTGGGTCTGTGATGTGATGGATAACTTGAGCCTTCTGAGTGCAGGTATTTAAACTTTAAATATTTTATTACTTGTCTAACAGTGCTGCTGGCAGGAGTACGGATGGGCTTGGACTTTGCAAGCACACCTGAAATGCCCAGAGGAAAATGCCAAATCTCGTTTTGTAGCACGTGGGAAACCGATTAGGAATCCACAGCTCAGACTCAAGGCATTGTAAGCAAGAGCACTGTAGGAGCAGCATAAAGCGGAAGCACTTCCCATTAAATAAATACCAGCAACACCTCTGGAGGGATTTCCTTTACAGTCAGCCTGAGGTGAGGGGCTGTAGATTTAGGCTCAGTCAAAAGGTTCAGTGTAAGCAGCTTCCTGTAAACACATTCTAAGCTTGGCAGATACGAGAGCGGAAGGGGTTAAATAATAAAAAAGCTGTCAACAAAATGCCTTAATTGGCATCATAATTCTCTTTATAAAACTGGCTTTGCAGCCCAGTAAGTGCTTTAGGAGCTGTATGGCAGAGTACCTCACTGCGAACGACACAGCATTGCTTTGTGACTGTTACCTGTTCACCAAAAATAGTTCTCCAAATACTTAATGGTTCAATCCTAGCTGCTCTCTGGGCATTATAAAATCATCCTGAGTACCTCTGTAGCACCTTTCCTCCTGAAGAATTGCAAACCACTTTACAAATACACACACAGCATACTGTACACTGCATTGCACCCACTGCTGTAATTCAAACACCCCTGGAATACAGCAAGGGAGGTGCTAATAGTACTTGGAAGATTTATGCAACACACAGCACAGAAAGTGCAAGAGAGAACCATGTGAAGCTCCGCAGAGTATTTAGAGAAACATAAGATACTTGCTTGAACTGGAACCTGGGCAGGGTATTGGAATTAGGCTATCCCTGCAGAAGTGGGAGTATGAACAGTTGGGACCTTCCTTTTACATCTCATCTAAAAGATGTCCCCTTGAGCAGCGCAGTGCTCTTGGCAACACGCATGGGCACTGGTTGAATACTGACTCAGAGGGAAGGATGCTTCTCTTTGAATCATCCACACCAAATCCTGCAGAAGTAGGTAGTCCGCAGTATGATTTGCTACCGTAATGAATAGCACTTACTGAGCCCCATGCTGCATAACTGGAGTTCTAAGACTATCACGGCCTAAAATGGCCATGAGGCCTTTCCCCTACTCACTCCTGCTCTCTCTTCAATACCTCACTGAAGAGCGAGTACTTTCAAAATACTAGGTATCTACACTCATTAACGGCCCAAATCACCACAGAGCTGTAACAGGGCAGTGCTATGGTCCTGGTTTAAGGGAAGTCTGTGGAGTAGACAGAAGGGAGAATCTGATAGAAATATGGCAGAATCTGAAAACTATAAAAGAATCTCTGATTTAATAGATTTTCTGAAACTTCTGCGCTTAACTAGGATTGGGGATCAATTACAGTGATGCTAACATCGCCCCAGCAAGTGTATTTCATACTGTTTACAACCCTGTTTTCTTTTTGGTGCTTGTTGCTTGCACTCTGGGCTCCAATTCAAATACTCAGGGCCAAGCATGTGTCCTATTGCGTCCTTGGGAACAGGGAGCCAGCTATTCTCCATTTTACTATGGTTCCCCTCCCCTGGCATTTTCTCTGGTACTCAGTGGGCACATCTACATGTGCAATTAATGCGAAGCAATAAACTCTGGAGTTTATTACTCCAAAATGTATTGCCATTTGAACATGATGTGCCTGGGACTGCAGCACGCTGAACTGAGTCAGAGCGGCCCTGGCTGCCAAGGAGTCCCAGGGGTCAGCCTGCCAGCCTGGGGCGGCCCACCCCCTGCCCGCTCAATGTGCTGTAGAGAGGCTGGTTGGGGCAAGAGGATGCTTCAGCACGGGGCTAGTTGGCAGTTTTTAAAATTAGTTAAAAAAAAAAAATAGTTTACTCCAGCACCCATGTAGATGGCAAGATGTTTACTGACCAGCTACTTAGTCTTCTGTGCAGTAAACATCTCCTGTAGATGTGCCCAGTTTGTTTGACCTAGGAGGATACAAGTGTCTTTAGAAACTCAAGCAGATGTCTCCACCCTGCATCAGGGAAGGAGCAGTAAGGCTGATCTGTGGGTCTACACTCCTCCTTCAAAGATCACAGCTCCATGATGTGAAGGACCATTCAGATGGAGCCTAATTTTCCTAAGTTCACAGGTTTTCCATTTCCTACTCTGAGAGGGTCAGATGCCTCCCCATTATTTGGGCTTCTTAAAGAGATGTTCCCTGGTTGAACCAATAATAACTGTAGTACAAAAATTGTATTTTCCCCCACTGAATAATGGAAAAAAATACATTAGCTGCAGGTCATTGGGTAAAGGCCCACTAGGTCCCTTTCTTGATTTTTAATATTGTACAGATGATAGTTGTTAGTTGACAGCTACAGTACAAGTAGCAATTTTGCAGGCATCCTTCATACTGAATTTTTCACTGATGTACTCTGACTGTATGATCTCACTCTCGGGTGAAATGGTGTTTGTCTTCATGACCATTCAATTATTGTTCATTCCACTGACAATGACAAAGAATCTTGTAAGCGCCACGTATAGTGATTGATTCTGAGGGGTGGACACCTGTCCACTCCAGTAACAACTGTTCTGAGATGCAATTAATTTCAGGATTCAGGTCCACCAAATAGACAACAGGCGGTAAGAACTTACTAAGTATCTGAGGAACAGCATCCTCAGAAACTCAGTATACACTGTCTGCAAGCCAGCCAAGAGATGACAGACTACATTGTCAATTATATATTCCCCAAGTCACCCACACCCAGATTATTGTTTGCTAAATGCTAACAAGATGTTCAGTGCTAGACAGCACACAAAAGTAAAAACAATTCCACCCCAGAGAGCCTTTGAGGTTTCTTTTGACTTGGTCAGGATACAGCAGCTATTGGGTGTGGGTGGGGAGTGATTTCGTTACTGTCAAATTTATTTTCACATTCTTCAGGCTACTGCAGTATCCCTAAGCTCAAGATGATTCCAGTTAAAAGGACTGATTTGCCAGGAAAATCTAGCCAGCCTTGATATAGCTGGTATTGAGATCAGAAGACACACACTGATAATGGAGACTTTTGCTTCAAACCAGTGATGGCAGAAAGGAGGTAAGAAGGAAAGAGACAAACCTCTTAATAATAGACTGGGGACAATGGTTATTTGCAGGGTTTGTGTATGCTATAAATAGCAACCATTTAAAAAAAGACCTTCTCTTTACTAACAAGCCCTATCCCAGCCAAGGGACTGATGTCTCTACAACAAAAGCTGTTAAAAGGGAAATTTATGGACTGATATGATAGTGTGCACATGGGTGCCTGCCTCCTTTTGTGAGCCTCAGCTCTTAATAAATCAAGCAAGGGAGCCTGAAAGGCAAGAGCCAAGGGTGGCAGCTGGCAGGAATGGCCTGAAGACCTCTTTGCAACTGCACAAATTCAGATGTCACCTGGCTCCAGTGCACCCGTGTCACCTCTCCAGAAACATCCCTTGTGAGGGGAAGCATAAGACCTGATGCTGCAGCATAGCAAGGCTCAGGGACAGAGATGTTCAGGTTTTACAGTAATGTGGACACATGCCCCTCACCAGATTTGGAGATCTGGATGTGTGGAGAGCACAGGAGAAATTATTTGATAACCTGCAGGAGCAGAGCCTCTGGGGACCTACCAATTCCTAATGACACTATATGATCCTTTAACAAGAACAACACTGTGCAATTTGACCTTTCCCAAAGTGTCTGGAAAACAAGTCCCCCACCAAAAAAAAAAAAAGCCTTTCCCCAAATTTACCCAGATGGGCAGAGGATGAAATTGCTGGTTAATTAGCAGTGTAAAAATGAAGGACAATTCTTGACATGCAGGCACATGGCAGCTTCTTGTTGGGATAATGAAAGTCATTGACCCATATGAAGCTGTCACTCAGCTAGTAATCTGAAGCAGATGGCTTGAATTCATTGGCCATTTCATAGCCAGGCTCATCTCCTGTGTTCAGCAAGAGGCATTCCCTCTGGAGTGGGGCACATGCACGGATATAGCTGGAGCGAGAGGATGGAAATGTAAGCACCCAACCCTCTAGTCTCAGCATATGACAGTCTCTCTATTGATGCATCACCCCAGGATTTGAGATCAGCTGGAACAGATCTGCTTCAGAGATTAGTCACAAGTCCCCAGACGTACATTCCTTGTGGGGAGAGAGACAGGGCCCTATCAGTGGGGTGACAGGCTCTGCCTCTGGAATCCATTTCTTCCATGGGTTTAACTGACTCTGAGTTAGTTGACCAGCAGGATCTGTTGCCAAACTGTCTGTTTACTCATGTCTGCTCTGGCTCACTTGAGTTCCTTTGCAAATAGTGGAACAAAGAAATCATTTTGTTTTTTTTTTCTTTTTTACAGATTGTTAGCTTGTTTCTCTTCTTTGTGGCGGTGTTCACTGCAAGCAGAGCTGGCAATTCTGATGAGCACGTATAACTTGCTCAGTAAAATTCCCAGCGTATGATGCGTGCTTAATGGTGTGTAGGAGGGAGCATCTGGACATGAATGTACAACGTAGGTAGAGCATTTAGTAGCTTGCTCCATAGGTTCCCTGTTGCCCATTCAAGGGATAGGAAAGATGCATTTCCTCCCCCTTCACCTTTTGCACCCAGCCTGGTCTTACAGTAGCTTTGCTATTTTTGGCACCTAGACCAAAAATGTTGCCTCTGAACTTGTTCCATCTTAGGGCAGAAGGTTAAACAGCTTGCTCCCAGCCCCCAGGGGTGTAGGAGGGTGAATGCAGCAAAGCATGTACATGCAGCTGAGAGGACAAAGCCTCTACACCATCACATCCTTTGGACTGGATGGCCCAAGACCCAGGTGATCAGAAACTAGTCAGTGGATTGCAGCAAAAGACACAAGAGTCCAATTCATCCCTCACATGGAAACATTTTGTGATGCATCATCTCTATGTCCCTTTCCTCTCTCACTCTTAACTCAAGATCTCAAGTACGTAGAAGCACAGAGCATGCAAACCCACACAAAGAGCCAGATCCTGGAAGAACGAACAACCACAACTCTGGTGCTTGGCACTGCAGGATCAGGCTTTTAAATGAAAAGGAGCAAGCAGTGACTCAAGTCTTGTTGATGCCAGAGGGGAGATGGGGGGTGGGGGAAGGGGCTGACTCCATCAGGGCCTCACTGGAAGGGGTAGATTTTTCTCTCCGCGTCTTATTTTTCACTCAAGCCTGGTTTTCTGAGCTAATTACCAGGACCACAGCTGTGCTCTTTCTGACACAGAAGTGCTGCCATTGAAGTCATTCCCCCAAGGGAAGGCAGGAAGGCAGGACTGCCTGCAGCAAAGACAGAGAGACGGCTTTGCAGTGAAAACGGCGCATACGCCACCACAATCCTAACTAGCTCCAGCCAGCCGCTCCTTTGGGGGAAGCTCACGCTGCTGGAGCCCTTGCTGATTTTGGCAGCTCCATGCTGCTGGGAAGCTCGCGGCTGTGGATCGTTACTTGGCAGCACACACAGCCCAGCTTCTGGCTGGCACAAAGAGGGCACTGTTGGAGGGAATAATACCAGGTGGCAGGAGCCCTGCGACAGATCACCCTAGCAAGGGAGAGGCACTGACAAAGCAAAAGGGAACGTGACGGGAGCTGGAAGCTGGGTTTTTAGTTGCAGCCATGCTGAGAGCTGCAGTTCACACAGGAGCAGTGTCAGGAAAGCAGGCAGTTGTCACATGAACCCCTCCAGCCGGGACAGCAAATGGGCCAAAACCCAGCACTTAGGTTTGGGCAAAGAGCCGCCAGAGAGACGCTCACTGGGGAACCAGGGGGGGCACCCCGGGGTTCAAACCAGCTGCCTGGCACATCTGGGCAGGCAGCGCCCACGGAGCCGCTCGACGTCCTGGCTCCTGACCCCCAGGCCCTTCTGCATGGTCTCCGTGTCCCGCCAATGCAGCCGGCCTTGGCTCTGCCCCTCTGCGCCCCCGGTCACAGCCGGGGGCCGGGCCCGGCTCCTCCCCACGGGGGTCTGCTGGCTCCTGCCTCCATCCTGCCTGCAGCAGAGCCACCAGTTTCTGTCTGCCAGGAAGAAAGAGCCCCCGCACCCCCTAGATCCGCCCTACAGGAGACCGCCCGGCGGGCAGGATACCCCTCTGTGCCGGGGACTGCCCCCGGGGCTGGAGCTGTGGGCGCGCCTCCCAGCGCCCACGCGAAGAGCCTTCCGACCCTCAGCAGCCACCGTACCCAGCCGCTCCCGCGCCCGCGGGGAAAGGGGAAGTGATGTCACGTTCCCTTCCATCTACTGGAGCCGAGGCTAAAAATAATCCGGCGGGAGGCGGGGCGGCTCGGGTCAAAGGTCAGTAAATATTGGTGACGTCAGACACCCAAGATGGCGGAAGGGTGAGCGGACTGGGGAGAAGCAAGGGGTGGTGCCACCGCGGGTGGGGGAAGCCCGGGGACGGCCTGACCCAGCGGTGCGAGCCGGCTGGGGGCTGTCCCGCGGGGGCCGAGCTCCCTCCGCGCTTCGCAGGACCAGGCCCCGGGTGCTTGGTCCCTCCTTCGGGCCGAGCGGCCCTCCAGCCCCAAACCTCGACCCCCTGCTATGGGGCAGAGCTGGGCCGCGCCCTCTTCCGGATTGGGCCTGGGCCACGTCCCCTCTCCCCGGGGCTGGGGCCCCAGCAAGGCCAGGTAGGGCCCTGCTGTGTGCTGGATCAGGACCGTTGTCCTGCAGCGGGACAGGGCACCACACAGGCAGCCCATCGGGCAAGAAGGTTGAGCTTTGAAATCCGCATTGGCACAAAATCCCATTGAAATACTTGCAGGGCGGTTGCCAGGTGGGAGGGGAAAGGTGCGGAGGGTTTGCACACAGGGGAAAACCGGTGGCTGCAGCCGCTGCCCCCATGGAGATGCTGATGTGCGCGTTACTGGGCTGCTCGGCCAGCATTTACATTGTGACATTCACAATTTCAGCTTCATGTGTTTGTCCTGTAACAGGGAAGATGGAGGCTGGTGGAGAAGCTGGTTGCAGCAAAGCTACCAAGCTGTCAGAGACAAGGTAAGGGGCGTGTCAGCAGAACGGGCCAGGTCACCGCAGAATGAGGAAACCAAACTTTGTTTCGCCCCATAGAAACACACGGGGTGTTAATTTAATTACCTTACTTTTCTTGTGGGTTTTTCTGCAAACTGAGCAGACCAGGCCCAGTAGAAGACCTCCCTTTGGGTGCTCTTTGTTCTGCAGTATAAGCCTCTCTCACTAGAAAGTCTTCCTGGTTGATCATCAGCGTCTAAATAACCCTTTCCCACTGATGTGGTGTTGAATTCCTCTCTCAAAACCCTTGGTAAAGTTTATAGCTAGGTGTTTAGGGGCAATGCACTGTTACCTCCTACGGTTCAGATATAATGCTGTACAGGCAGTCCTCGACTTACAATGTTTCGAGTTGCAACGTTTTGCACTTACAAAATTTATAAATTGACACCCTGTTTCAATTTTCTGAGGTCAATTTCGACTTTACAACGCTTGATCTGACGAGATGCCATGTCAGCAAACAAGTTTGCTACGTTGCTCGTCTCCCTGGAGAATATCTGTCCAAACTTCCTTGGACATTTTCTTTAAGAAAGCTGATGAGACTCCAGAAAAACCTGCTGCCAAGACTCCTGAGAAGTCTCTACAATATAAATGCATTAATGTAGCTATATTACTCATCTATAATTGATTGAGTACAAAATTCTGGGTTATTTTTGTGAAAATAGGGTATCAGGCCTTAGTTCAGGAACCAATCCCCATTTATAACATTGTTTCCTATGGGAAAATGGTTCTGAGTTACAATGTTTCGACTTAAGACAGTTTTCAGGAACAAATTATATTGTAAGTCTGAGGACTGCCTGTACTTTCTTAACATGCTTTCATGAAACAACTGTACAGCTCTGGGTAAGGCTGTCATATTACAATGCAAAATGTTGTTTGTGGGATGCACTTCTCAGAGCTTATGATCAATTTGAAGTGAATCAAAAAGTAGTTGTTGAGACTTAGGAAGCAAAGAACTTGGCTGCTCTGTAAGGATGTAAAACCCGTGATGGAAATTATCCAAAAAGGAACTGTTAGTGTAGGACACTGAGCCAGTATTTCCATTCTCACCAGCATTGTGTAAGGTGCTCTGTACTGGTTCTCTGTACTCACAACTGTGTGTGTTTCTGTGGTGGTGGATGTATGTAATACAAAAAATGCTTTGGTACTGAAACCTGAGATAAATACATCATGTCATTGCTTTTTAATAGTGATGCCATTCATTATTTTTGTGTGTAGGGAAAATTTGTTTATTGGAAAGTATCTTAATCTGATGTAAACAGACACCCTCCGTTCAGATGTGAGAGATCTGAAAGATCGCTTGAAGGCTTGAACTAGACTCAAGTTCTAAAATCTGTGCCTCAAAAAGGTGTCCGGTGCTGGGGAGCTGAGAAGAATTCTCAAAGCACCTGGGCCTGTTAGAAGACTTAGAGCATTAGTTCCCAACCTCAAGACGTGACCCAAATTGGGTTGTGGAGGGTCCTCAGAAGGGTTGCGAAGGGCCCACACGCACACTCATGTGCGTGGCCCAAGAGTGGCAGGTGGGTGGGGCAGGGCCACTGTGCACAAAGGGGGCTATAGTGGTTCCCCCTCCCCAGCCCCTGCTCCAAGGCCACTGCTGCCGCCACACTCCACTCCCAGCAGCCCCCGTGGTGCAGGGTCAGGAGGTCCTGTTGGTAGCCAATTTAGGGTCGCATCAAAAAAAAAATGTTGGGAACCACTGGCTTAGAGGCACCTATTGCAACTTGCCATGAGAAGTTTGACTTGGGTAAAGGCAAACCTAAGCTAGCTTGCAGCTCATTTCCCCAGGTATTTGTAGTTCTCAGGCAAAGGTGGATGAAATAACAATAAAGGCTTCAAGAAAACAAATTAAAAAAAAACCCAACAAAAACAACAACAACCACAAAAAAACATTCAAACTGTTTAGTCTCTTTGTTACCCTTAGAGATGCCCATGTAGATTTGTGCAATAGTGACGGTTCTTGTTAAGCTCCTGTCAGCACTACAGAAGTGTCTGCCTCAAAGCAGTCAGAAAAAAATACAGTACTTTCCTGCCTGTGACACCGTCCCTGGTTATATGTCAAGGCCAAAACCTGACTCTGTCCCTCCCTCTGCCCAACCTCTACCCCTGCCCTGCAGTCTCCCAGAAGAGTTATTTCTGTCCACTTAAGCCAAGTAAAGAACAAGTGGTGACATGGTTTGCACATAGGACTTTCCCAGCCATGTTGTAAACATGGTTATTTTTGTGATCAAGAGGGCCTAAGCGCTGATGGGCTGTTCAACTCCATATGATAGTTCCTTGGCTAGGATAGGGGCCTCTACAGTTCCAGGATTTTGAAGCCTCAGGTGTTCCCAGAGCAAAGATAGCTTTATCAGAGACTGGAGTTGATATGATCTGTGTCTGTTTCTTCCAGTCCACAGAAGCTTTGGAGTTCATGAAACGGGACCTGGCTGAGTTCACCCAAGTGGTGCAGCATGATACAGCCTGCACTATTGCTGCCACAGCCAGTGTGGTCAAGGAGAAACTGGCTGTGAGTATTGGACCCGGAGAGCCAAAGCTCTGCCTCTTGCTTGTTCCAGAGGGGGTAGGACTGGGGATCTGGCAGGGAGATCCCTGGTAGCAAAGCAGAGCAGTTGTTTCTCAGGACTGTACCTTTTTAGCAGGAGTATCCCAACCCAGTCTTGCATCTCAGTTGGACTTTAAATTTGATTTCCACTTCCCAGTACAATTAGTGGTGCCCCCTATGTGATTCCCTTTGTTTGATGCCAGGGCTACGTACGGGGTTGTCAGGATAGGGTGGGCTGGGGTGTGCGTGTATGGGTGTGCAGGCAGATACTGTGTAGGGGCTGCCAGCTTCCTGATTTGCTTTTGCAGCTTGTGAAGGGATGGCCTTTTGGAGCCCCTGGCCTGCTTTCCACACAAGCATGGGAGAGTCCTCCCACTGATACCCATCTGCGCCTGGGAATGTGAATTAGGCAGGGCCCCAAGTGAATCCCCATTCTCTGCTGAGCATCTGGCTGGAACTACTTCCTCCCTACCCCTTCCAATCTCCCATGTATGTTCTGCTGCCAGGCTTTGAAACGGCTTGCCACCCAGCCCCCACTATCCAGCAAGCAGTGGCATGAGTTGAGGCACAATATGTTCTGCCAAGGGATTTTGATAAGCCTAGTGATAGGTTCCCCTTTTCTAGGCCTCTTCTGAGGAGAGAGGAATAGCTTCAGCAGCATCACTGCAGGTTTGTGCTCAGGAGGCCAAGTGAAGGGAGTTACCAGATAGCGGGTTCCCTGCGTTTTGAATGGCAGCTCCTTGTACTACTTTTGATCCTGCTTGAACACAACACCCACCCTGTCCCCTTAGTTGATTCTTGCATTTCTTACCCCAGGCTCTCAACCCTTGCCTGGCATCGGTGGTGTGACAGCAGAGTTCCTTGCCCCTTCTCCACACCAGCCGCTCCTGCCTGTCATTCCCCCCAGCCCATGCTTGCTTTCCTACCCACTTCGTGCCATCACCATGTCCATTTGTCCATCCTCACGTAGTCACTGCCACCACACCTTCCTCACAGGTCAGCTCTGTGCATGGATGCTCCATTAATGTATTTTAAAGGGACCCTTCCCACAAGAAAAGACAACGTGGGATTCTCCCCTCTGGTTCAGGCACTGTTAGTTAGAGGACATCTCTGTTTCTCTTTAAGAAGACAGAAGGCTCCTCAGGCACAACTGAAAAGGTGAGGAAGGGGCTCTCTGACTTCCTGGGTGTCATCTCGGACACGTTTGCACCTTCACCAGATAAGACCATTGACTGCGATGTTATAACGCTGATGGCAACGCCCACGGGCACCACAGAGCCATATGACAGCACCAAGGTGTGTACGGAGTGCCCTCTTCCAGCCCCCCAGAGACATGCGCTGCACACCCAGCTCTATCTTCCCCCCTGACTAATGTCTGTTCCTCCTGTGCCTGCACGTTGTTTTCCAGGCTCGCCTCTACAGTCTTCAGTCAGACCCAGCAACCTATTGCAATGAACCTGATGGTAAGGAGGCTTGGGCTGGAGGGGGACACATCAGTGTCTGTGGGTTGAATTGCCTTGGGTCTTTCACCTGTGACTCTTTGGGTTTGATACTAATCTGGCTCACTGGTGCTAGGAAGCAGCTGCCATCAGGTTGTTGTTCAGTGGTTTGAGTAGAATGAGTTTTCTGTTGTGCCTGCATATGTACATAGTAAGGGGAGGCATTGGCTAGCTTTACTGAATCTCTGACTTCTCCTGCCAAGTGCCCCAGTTACTCCTGTTATCACTAA
>NW_017729015.1:15058032-15081336 GCF_001723915.1 Gavialis gangeticus | reverse complement strand
TGTGTCTTTGCCTGCTCCCTAGTTAGTAAACAAGTGTCCCTATCCCAAACCATTATTGTGGCTGGCTCTCCTTGGGCCCTGTGTTGGCAGAGAACAACAAATTCCAAGCTCTCTTCCACTCCTTCCCAACCCCTTCAGGGTAGAGCTGTGGCATCCTGCAGTGCTGTGTCTAGGAAGCCTGCCAGGCAGGTTCCTGCTAAACCTGTTCTGGGGGGTTTGGAGCTGAAAATTCAACACCTTGGACTGTGAGCCCAAGGTGGCCTTTCCAGTTGGGTGGGGGCAGGGCAGAGTAAGCAGCAAGCCCGCGTGCTGGGGCAGGGGGTCAGCAGATGGACACGTGCCTTTCCCTGGCTGCTGTGGGATTCTGGTGCTGTTACATGTACTTGGGCCTCATCGCCAATTAACAGGAGACAGGCTTAAAACAAACAGGAGGAAATGTTTGTTTTTTTTTATTTTTTATACAGCATGTAGTTAACATGTGGAATTTGCTGTCACAGGATGTTGTAGAGGCAGAGTAGTATAACCAGGTTTAAAAAGGTATTAGACACATTTATGGAGGATAGGTCCTTTGGTAGCTGTTAAACAGAACAGTCAAGAGATGTGTCCTCCGACATCCCTAAACCAGTGATGGTTGATGCCAGAGAGAATGACAGGGCTTGGACTGCAAGAGACATGCCCTGTACATATGCTGTCCTTCCACAGCAGCTGCTGCTGGTGCCGTCAGAGATAGGATTGTGCTTTAGATGGACTGTTGGCATCATTCCCATTAAGCTTGCTGGGTTTTGGTTCTTTCCATGACTGCTTTGGCCTCACGGTATGTGTTTGCCCCATGCAGGCCCTCCTGAGCTCTTTGAGGCTTGGTTCTTGCAGTTTAACCTGGAGGAGAAGAAAGGGGAGATCTCAGAGCTGCTGGTGAGCAGCCCCTCCATCCGGGCTCTCTACACCAAGATGGTGAGGCACTGCTTGGTTCCTGAACTCTCTCTACAGGACCTGACATCACCCAGGTGTGGGAAGCAGGGGGGATGTGAGTGGGGGAGCTTGTACTTCTTGGGCCTGGAGCCTGAGACAGATGGGACTGGACTGTGGGCAGGTGAGCCCGACCATGTGCAAGTAGCATATAGAGCACCTCTTTTTTTCTGCCTGTGAGCTGCAGTACTTTGCCACTATGCTTGAGCTCCTAATGTCTGTTTTAGCATGCTCAGGCCCTTGAATATGTGTGCAGTGCATCTTGTACATCCAGCTGGTCCTCTGCATCTGACAGTGCAGGAAGCTTGCCATGAAGGGGGCCTCTGCCCAGAAGGGAGGGACAGGAAGGAAGAGCCCAGCAGTCAAGCTGTGAGGTGGGGAAGGTAGCCAGATTGGTGGCTAGCAATTAGAGCAAGTGGCCGGGAGTCCACACATCAGGGTTCGCGTCTCAGGTGGAAGCCGCTCACCCTCCTGAGGAATGGTGCTACCAAAAAGGGAGGGTGATTGTTGGTTTAGGAGCTTGTTATCTTTGCTTCCAGGCGCCTGTGGTAGTGCTGGGGATTTAATGAGGGTGGAATAGTTTCTCTCCTGGGTGGGACAGTGTGAAATTATGATGTGCAGGCCAACATGTACAGCTGGGTGACTTGTGTGAGACCCTGTTTTTTCCCCTAGGCTAGCAGGGCTGGGCGTACTCTGAGGTGGTGCATTCAGCCTGTGGGAGGGATCTGGTAGAGTGATCCTTGGGCTGTGGAAGCAGCTACATGTCTAGTGCAAGCCCCTGGGAGGGTAGCTGTGCTGTGCTGTGCCAGGAGAATGGTGGCTGTACACTTTCAGGCCTGATCAGGGAGCTCCCTGGGGGTGTGTCAGGCTGCACCCAGGTCACTTCATTAAGACCCTTCCTTCTTGTTTCCTTCCAACGATGCCAGGTCCCGGCAGCCGTGTCCCATTCTGAGTTCTGGCAGCGTTACTTCTACAGAGTCCATCAGCTGGAGCAGGTGGGTTGAGTGGGAGGTGCAGGGGACTGATATGCAAGGGGAGGGTTGTGCTTCAGCTCAGGGTGGGGGGCTGGCTAAAGGAGGGATATGAAATGTAACAGGGCAGGCGCTGCCAGCCCCCAAACAACAGCTGGGGACCAGCCCGTTTTCTCTGTGTCCTTGCCAGTGGTGATGCTGTGCTGCAGGGGAGCTTGAGGAGAGGGGCCTGGGAGCATGGGATGGGGGTCCAGCTGCTGATTGCTGGCCTTGTGGATTCATGCAGGAGGAGGTTCGGAGGGAAGCCCTGAAGCAGAGGGCCGAGCAGAGTGTGCATCATGAGGAGCCAGGTTGGGAAGAGGAAGAGGGTAAGTTGGATGGTAGGGAAGCCCAGAGTGGGTGAGAGCCCTAGGCTGGGTTTTTAAGGGAGAGGGGGTGTCTCTTCAGCTGCAACACTCCCCACCCTCGTGGTGTGTCTATAGGAACCGGAGTTTGGGCCCCAGACCTCTCTCTGGTGTTGTCAGCTGCACTGTGCTGATGGCGGCTGGAGCTGCAGTGTGGGCGAGATGGATTCTTCCAGCACTGCTGCTTGCAATCCTCTTCAGACAGGGTTACATACAAGACCCTGCAGTGAAAGTGCTGGTGTCTGCCTGCCTTGTTGCCTGACCCCCATCATTATACCCTCAGGGAGCTTCTAACCAGGAGGGGGTGGAGTCTGGCTGGCCCCTGCAGGACAGGCACGGCTTTCCTCCATGTTCTGTGCCTAAAAGGGCCAAACACTGCCCAGCACTGCCCTGGGAGGCTTGGGCCACAGCTGGCTGTTGTGCTCAGCCCCCAGAGTGAGTAGCCCCACATTGTCCTTCCTTTCCAGGGCACTGCCTGCTCTAGTGCTCTCCCCTCTGTGGATGTGGCTCTAGAGTGGGCAGGACGTTAACAGGGTTGTTGCTGGGACTGCCTGGGCAGGGGGGCTCCCTCCCAGCAGTGATGATCTCCCCAGTGAAGCTTTGTGTTAAGTTGCTGAAATTTGCTCTTGCCCTCCATCCACAGAGGAGTTCCTGGGCATGTCGCCGCTGCCTTGGGTGAAGTCACCTGACGAGGCCAAGAAGCCATTGGTCCCTGTAGCAACAGTGGCCCCAGCCACTCTGGAGGGAAGCCCCCTTCCCAGTCCCCAGGAGCCCTCCAAGGAAAGCTGGGCTGTGCTTGCTGCTGCCCAAGCCCCTGTGGAGGTGACCCCTTCTGCGAGCAGCGAGAGTGTCTCCCTTGTGACTCAGATTGCAAACCCTGCCTCTGTGCCTGACACGCAGCTAGAGACTGGAGCACAGCTGCCAGTTGCGCCTAGGAACCTCTCCCAAAGGCTTCTGGAAGCAACTGCTGAAGAGCCAAAGCCCACAGAGTCTGCACATTCTTCTGCAGCCGCTCGGGAGCGAGCATCCTCCTCTGAGCAAGTGGGGCTGAAGGAGCAGGCAGAGGGCAAGCCCCCGGGCAGGACAGAGACTCTGAGAGAGGATGGGCCAATGGATTTACGAGTCTTCGAGCTGAACTCGGACAGTGGGAAATCTACTCCCTCCAACAACGGGAAAAAAGGTGGGTGTGTGGGGCCAGGATCTGCTGTCAGCACTGAGCCACCCCGGGAACCCGTGCTAGGGAGTGAAGGGCACAAGATTCAGTGCAGGGTGAATATGCTGTGTTCCTGGCTGTCTTGAGCTCAGTCAGATGTGCATGGAGCTGGGGTTCCTTGGTGGATTACCCATTAGCTCCATTGCTTAACCCATATTGGGAGCCTCTGGCTGCTCAGTTTCCTGTATAACCTGTGCCCCAGTACCCCTGTCTGAGTGGATGCTCCTGGCAGGCAGTCTGCAATGGAGAAAAGTGTAGGCCAGTCAAGTATGAGATCTCTGCTCCATGCCTGAACTGCCTTCCCCCCAGCTCAGTGCAAGTCATATAGTGAGGGGCAAGTGCATTCTCCAGCTGTGTTAGTGGGGAGGTGGTCATGCAGGCTCAGCCCTGGGTATGGTGAAGCTGCGGTTTCATTACCAAATTTAAATCACTTGCTAGTTTTCCCTGGGGTTGGTCAAACTGGCAAGATTCTGATTTGCCCTGTGTCAGAAGGACTCAGAAACCACACTGAAGCTGCTGCTTGTTAGGCTGGCTCTGAAGGCTTAGGGTGGTAGGTTGCAGGTCCAGTACTTCCTCAGCCATTGGAGACTGAGATGCCACTATCAAACCACCTTGCCTGAAGGAGATTTGCAGCACTGAGAGACAGGGCCCTTGTATCAGTAACTCCCAGGCTAGAACGCCTATACGGAATAGGCAGCATGAATGGTGAAGGGGCCAGTGCAGCACTTGATTTGGCCTGTTCTGTGCTGGGTGTAGATGGTCGAGTGAGACTTCACAGAAATCTGTGCCCCAGTGGAACAAAGCAGGTCATCCTCTTCTCCCTTCCATCCGTCTGGCTGGGGGGAGGTGGCATTTCTTTGTGGAAGGGATGTGACATTCTTGTTCCCTCAGAACCATGCCCTGTACCTCCTGGAAGTGCCCCTTTCTGTCCCTCAGCCCAGTGTGTGCCAGGTACTGGCGCTGTCATGGCTGAGGTGCTGATTGCCTGAGGTGACTCTAACTCTTTTTTTTTTGTCAGCAATTGAAGCTGGACTTGTTCATTTGCTAGGGTTCAGCCTGGGGGTAGGGAGTGGGAGCTGAGTGGTTTCCCTGCCTCTTGCCCTCTGCAAGCAGATGACTCCAGGCTCAGTAGAAGTCCAGTTCCAATTAGGTGTGTCCCCTCCCTTGCCCCATTTCCCCAACCTGGTGCTATCTGCCAGTAGTGAGCTCCTGACACGTTATTTGGGGACACGGCAGCCTTTGCACTTCCTGCCCTTTGGCTTCTCATTTGCACTGCACTGCACTCATTGGCCAGGCCACTGATGAGTCAGAATTCCTGAATGCAAAGAATTGCAGTGCCCATTCACAGCTGGCACCTGCTGTAAGCAGGCTGTGTCTGGAGAGCCAGCACAGTCTCCACAGGGTGATCAAAACAAAGGGGAGTTTGCTAAGACCTCTTCACAATCTTCTGCCTTGGATTCCTGATGTTATGCAGCTCACATGGAGCCTGGCAGGGAGTGCCCTTGGCATTCCTGCACCCCACAGATATTGCAGTAGATTGACTTGAACTTCACTGTATCTGCAGATGCCCTGGCAGGGGCTGTGTCTCTTGCAGTTCCAGTACCAGAAGTCTCAATCTGCTCAGTGAAGTCCAAGGTCTCGTGCTTCAGAGAGAATGTGCTACCCTTACTTAACACCTCAGTGGCAGTAGTGAGGGCTGCTGGGGAGAGGAGGAGCTTTTTCTTTGACACTTCTATCTGCCCTTTCTCCCTCTCCCCTCACCCTAACCAAGCTTGTGGAGGAATCTGATTCATCAGGGAGATGCATAGACTGATCTTGGGTTGATGAGACTTGCTTCCACTGGAGGAAGTAGTGACCCTGGCACATGGTGTTTTAGACGTCACTCAGTCCCCCAGAGACTTGGGCTGCTTGTGTCTTTGCCTTCCAGGGGGCTGGCCCTTGGTTTAATCCTAGGGTTCTGTGGTTTCAGGCTCCAGCACTGATATCAGCGAGGACTGGGAAAAGGACTTTGACTTGGACATGACAGAAGAAGAGGTACAGCTGGCGCTCTCGAAGGTGGAGGTGTCTGGGGAGGTGAGTGCAGTGGCAGGGCCGTGTCCGGTGCTCCCAGTGGGAGGCTGGTGTAGTATCAAAGCTGACTCTCGGCTCTCTCTGTCCTGTTCACAGATGGAAGACGAAGAGTGGGAGGACTGGGAATAAGGAGGCTGCTTCCTGTGTGCACGCCACAGGCTCATTTCCACCATCCAATGTGAATTAAATCACAGACCGACAATTCCTTTCATGTGTAACTGTGCTGGGGTTTGCAGCTCTGGGCTGGAGGAGTTTTATCCCTGCTAAATCCTTTGGGTAGCTCAAACTCATGACCCATTCAGATGCTGGAGGAGGTGGCAGCAGGCATTTCACTTAGGGTGCTTGGGATGGGGCTCAGCCTCTCGAGGTCCTAGAGACCAGCAAGGTCAAATGTGACTGCCCTCCAAGACGTGGGGGCTGGAGAGGGGTCAGGTGGCATCAGTGGGTCCCTAGCGTTGAACTGGACACTAGAACACCTGGCTGGATTATTCTGTACCTCTCAGCTGCTGGTTTGCTGATTGTCTGCTTGTGTATGTGTATAACCTACAATACAGCAGCTTCAAAGGCTCTAGACTCCCAGCCCAACTAACCCCTGCAAGAGATCACTCCCTCACCCTGACCCAGGGTGGGACTGGCCAGAGGCTGGAGATGCTGCATGGAATACCCCTTCGTACTACTACACCTTCTGCTGTGAGGAAAGGCTTTTGACTGTGGGGCTTTGATCTGGAGCCAGGCCTCTCTACAGGGAATTCACTGCTGCCCCTGTCCCTTTCTGCACCTCCACTTGGCCTAGCCTCCTGTTAAGACAGGAGTCCCGGTGCTTCCTTCTGCTTCTGTTGGATGCAGCTTCTTAGAGGGAAACCCAGATTTCTGCCTGCTGAGGCAGAGGCCTCTCACAGAAAGCAGAGGGGAGTTGCTTCCTCCTTGCCCTTTCCATGGCTTCCCCAACTGTGCTGCCTCCCTCTGCTCTGCTGGGTTTCAGGAACTTTTATTTGTCCTTAATTCATCTGGCAAAGTCGTGGTTCCTGTGAGTTTTTATAGGTGGACAGTGGACCTAGGTCATAGTAGAAGCAGAACCTGTCCTTGTCAGCGTCTGTCAGTATCCAGCTCGGTCGTGTAAAAGACTTTGTTGGGTCCAGTGTCCACCACTTCTATATCAGCCTTTGTCAGCACATCCTGCCATTTTCCTCTGTTCTTAATAGAGGGGGAGGTGGAAGGTGTCTGGCAGCAGGTGGGACTTGGCACAAGCTGACTGCTGTCTCTGTTCACTTTGCTGCTTGAATCCCTGCCCCAAACCTTCCCTTCCCGCTTTTTTCCTCAAACTCCACAGGTTGTTAAAATGGCCCTGTTCCTGCTAGCTAAGGCTCCAACTCCCATTCCCCCACTGCTAGTGGCTGCTTTAGACGGACCTTCCTCTAGACCATGAGGGGGTTCCTTTCTGATCTGTCACAAAATACTCTTCCTTAGTGGATATGGCCAGTACAGTTATCTTCAGTGGACAGGGACCATCCCCACTGTCTCTGGCTTTCAGAGTATTGGATTTATCCATGGTATCTCTAGGTCATTCTGCTTCTTTAGGGCCACATAATTGAAGCTGTGGGTTTCCTTCTATTTCTAGATAACAGAAGCCTTCTGGGTCCTGGGAGCATCAGTTTTCCAACTGGGAGATTTAGACAAGAGTGACAGCTCATGTAGGTGGGTTGGAGATAGTGTCTTCCAGATCCGTGTCTGAGAGCCTGTGTAGGATGGAACACCCACTGGGACAGGGGAAAGCTTGTTGGTGTAAAGTGACCCATTGGGGTCTTTGCTGTGGCCTAGCTCTGTCCTTGACATTGGTGCATCTTGGGGAGGCAGTGAAAATGCAGCTAGGTTCCCTCTACGTGGATGTGGAACTGTCTTAACTCTAAGTCAGGAAATATTCCTATTGCCGGTAGGTCCACCATTGTGGCTGGAGGGGTTCTGTAGCAGGGCCTCTAGCCAGGAGGCCAGTAGCCATCTAGAAATATCTGAGAACCACATAAACTGCGCATAGTGCTGTGCTCTGGGGAGATTCCTGTGTATATGCTCGAGTCTAATTTTAAAACTGAGGTGCCCAGCTGGAACCTTGTGCCCCATGGTTGGAGCTGGGAGAAGGGGCAATGCTTTCATTTCTCTTCGTAATTCTTTCTTTAGTTAATTAACCGTTTGGTTGTTTGTGCAATATTCTCTCTTTTAAATTATATTGCATCTCCCAGGAGCATTTTCTAGCTGGGGCAAAAGAGATCCTAACAGCTGTTAGTTTTGTAATGATAACTTTCTCCTGAACCTTTTACAGACTTGCAGTTAACAGCGATTAAAGGAATTCTACAGAATTGGCTGTCTTGTGTTGGGTGTCTTATTTATTATCTAGAGGGCCAACCCCTCCAAAGCAGGTGGGCTTGGTGGAGCCCCAGCTGAGTGATTTCATCCTAATCCAGGTATAAACGTAGATGAAGGGGAGCCGTACTGTCCACTTGGTTAGCAGCAACTGCCTACAGCATCCCCAGGTAGTCTCCTATCCAAGGACTAGCCAGACCAGGGACTGTTTTTAGCTTCCAGGTTTGAGTGCATTCAGTCCAGGTTTTGGTTACAACCTGTCCTTTCTAAAAGAAATGTGGCATTTTGCAGCTTGCCTTACTCAAAAGACATAGGAAAGACCATTAGGATGAAAGGACATAAATATCTGCTTGGCCCAGAGATCTACTGTGCACCTACTACCCCATGGGACAGCCAGTGCTACTGGTCTTGCCTCAGTGTTTGCTCTTGTCCTGTCCAGTGGGTTGTTTCTTGGAGACTATCACTAGAAATGGTCTTGGGGAGGTGGGCAGATGTTGCCTTGTGCCTCCTTGCTTCAGTGAGGTGCTTGGGGAGAGAACTGAGGGCGCTTGGGTTCACATGCTCTTGTTTCTAGCTACAAAGCAAATGGCATGAAGGGGTTTCAGGCCACGTGGTTTTGTTTTGAATGAAATGTGATGAGAGAGAGGTCTGAGAAATGGAACAGCCCCTCCACTCTCCCTCTCTGCCTCTGGAGGCCAGCCATCCTGTGTCTGGGGCATGGGGTTGTGGAGGGGGAGGTGAGGATAGACTGGAAAC
Source organism: Gavialis gangeticus (assembly GCF_001723915.1). Taxonomy (NCBI): domain Eukaryota; kingdom Metazoa; phylum Chordata; order Crocodylia; family Gavialidae; genus Gavialis; species Gavialis gangeticus. The sequence goes on along the minus strand of NW_017729015.1, from coordinate 15,072,601 downwards.
CTAGCTTACCATTAAAATATGTCAGCATTTTGGAAGCCATCTGTCCCCTTTATTTGGGGAGAGAGTTATTAAGAGCTCACCAGCCATGGGTGCCAACTGACTTCTTCAATGGAAGGTCTCAGTATCATGTCTGGCTCCAAGAGGCTTTTCAAGAGATCCTGACATTCCTCTGAGATGTCCAAGTGCCCAGGAATGGAGATGCCTTTCTGCTGGTGACACAGCATCTTGGGGATGTCGGTGTCATCAAAGGGAAGGCCAGCGCACAGCATGACGTAAAGGATGACACCCATGCTCCAGATGTCCCCCTTACGGCTGTCATGAGGCACCCCCTGGAGCACTTCGGGCGCTGCATAGGCAGTGCTGCCACAGAACGTCTGGCTCAGTTCCTTCCGATTCTTGGGGAGCTGCTTGGCAAACCCAAAATCTGTCAGCTTTAAGTTGAAGCCTTGCAGCAAGGCATTCTCGCACTTGAGGTCCCGGTGCGCGACACCGCACGCGTGGCAGTAACGGATTGCCTCCACCAGCTGGTGGAAGAGCGCCTTGGTGCGGCTCTCGGGCAATGGGCCTTCGTGCAGGACACAGTCAAAGACGTCCCCGTCCTCTGCTAGCTCCATCACCAAGTAGATCTTCCTGTCGGACTCCAGCATTTCGTACACGCGGATGATGTTCTTGTGATCCAAGCGTTTGACAATCTGGAGCTCTCGAGGCAGGAATCTCTGGATAAACTCTGAGAAGAGAGAAGGCAGGTTCATTCCAGGCCCAGGAAGACAAACTAAGATAGGAATATGTGTGCTCTACCACTTCCCACAGATGCTGCACCTCTGTGCAGAGACCAGGGCTGGCAACCATTCACTGGCGAATGTCTTAAAAGATGTTGACATTGCAAATGCAACCATTTGCTCCAAGAAAATGAGCCCTTTCTCCACCCACTGGGCTATTTCAGGCTGAGAGGTGCTGGGAAGCTAAGGACAGATTATTAATACTAGCCCCTTAGTGAGAGGGGAAGTCCCCACCCTGGCGGAGCTCAGGAAGGACCAGCTTTCCCTTAGGAACTTGATCTCTTAGTCCGTGTGTTTTGGTTTTTAAATATCCATTCACTTGGGGGAAGCTGAATTATATTTTCAATCGGGAGTAACAAACTTGTAGATAGTGACCACTTCCCCAACTGTCTAGCCTGTGGCCCTCTCCGTGAGAGGCCTCTTACCTTCTGGACCTTCCTTTTTATCAATAATTTTAACTGCCACTTTCTGCTGGTGCTTTCTTGAGAAGGCCTCTTTCACCTTTGAGTATGTCCCCTCCCCAATGGTCTTTCCCAGCTGGTAGCCATTGGAGAGTAAAAACTCCTCCATCTCCTCTTGTAATTTTGGACCACTCATTCTCTCAGGTCATCATGTAGATGCTTTGATATGACATCTCTGTGCTTTGCTTCTTCTCCTGATCCAGGCCTGCATCGGTTGCAGCCCTGAATCCTAGATTATTTTCCAGCCTAGACAAAGTCCCTTGATTAAGGGGGCAGCTGGATTGGGACATCAAAATGCAAAGCCCCTATTATGATGCAACCTTGTATTTCATGAGTCAAAGGGGAGGACTGCCATGGGAGGCGAGTACCCAAAATGGGCAGTTGCTTAACCTGCCCGCAGCCCTGGGCAGTCGCACCAGGGCAGTGATGGGATAATCTCCAGGGACCTGTTTGTGGGGATTTGGGGTAAGGGATTTTTACACCTTGCAGTTACAGACTTTGTAACTCTTAATGTAACCCATATATTTGCCCCCGCTGTGGATTTATAGTGGAGTGGGCAAATTTTTCAAGATCAGATTCAAGTGAATTTGGAGGGTCTGGTCTTGTCCTCTTCCTAGTGGACATGGGGGTAACCGGCTTCCATTGTAATCTGGAGACTTGTTAGTTAGAAAAGTCTTTATAAGATCTACATGGCTGGTTGAGCACTGGAACAGGCTACTTGGAGAGGGAGGAGAGGGGAGGTCTCCGTCACTGGGAGCTAAGTGCGTGTTTGATGACCATGGGTCTGGGATGATTTAGACTGGGACAATCCTGCCTTGAGCAGGGGGCTGGGCTAGAAATGACCTCTCGAGGTTCCTTCCCCCCATGTTTTAATGGTTCTGATACAGGCAGGGGTGTCTGTGGGTTACTTCTGTCATAGTAACACTTAGTGCTTACAGAACCATCCCCATCTGTATGTCTCGGTGGTTGCCAAAAGAGGCTAGTGTCAACCTTTCTCCATTTCATGGATGGAGGAGCTGAGGTACGAAGAGAGGGAAGTGACTTGCCCAGTCACCCAGCAGCCCAGTGAGAAATTGAGCCCAGGTACTATCCCAGGAGTGGGCAATTATTTTGGGCGGAGGGCCGCTTACTGAGTTTTGGCAAGCCATCAAGGGCTGCATGGCAGGCAGCCAGGGGCAGACAAATATTAATTTTCTAGAATGGCCTGGCGGGCTGCATCTGGCCCGCAGGCCGCATTTTGCCCACCCCTGTGCTATTCACTAGGCTACACTGCCTCCTTTATCGAGGGGCTGCCCATCTTGGGCACTGCACAGAGGTGGAACAAAGATGATTCCTGCCCTATTGACTTTGTGATCTGCTTTTGGGGACCAGGGAGGGAAACGCCCTGTGGAGCAGGCTTTGTGTTTGTGCTCCGTTTTAGTTTACCAGCCCGAGTAAGAGTTCAGTGTGCAGGGCTTACGGGATCCCTTTCTAAACCCCACGGTGGATCCCCACAGGGACTGGCGTCCAGGAGGGAACATACAAATCAACCTCAAAGATTCTTTTGGTCTCGGCATCTGCAAGGTAAGACCTTTTCCTCAGCCTTTGGGGAACAGAGGCAGCTCCCATCTGCCTTCTCAGGCTGGTGGGATCTGGCCTGAAAGTAGCCCTAGATCAAGACCAGGTAAGTCTGGAGCCCTAAGACTACCCTGCTAGTCAACATGGCCTCAGCTTCTTTGTGCTCCCTGTCTGCAACCAGCTGTGGTCTTACACTTGGCAGGCTCTTTGGGGTAGGAGCTGTGGCTTTGTGTGGCAGCATGGTGCCCAACACAGCAGCCCTGGTCTGTGCTGGGGGCTCCAGGGAAGAGCCCCAGGCCTTAAGTTATAGGCTTGGGAATGCAGAGAAGGCCATGTCCTGCCATGCCCCAGCTGTCTTGTGATGTAAGAGGAGCCCTCCCGTGTCACAATGCAGAAGGCTCTCTGCCTCCTGCTTGCCTTGCTCGCATGGTGCCCTTTGCACTAGGCTCCCAGACTGCCAGGTGTACTCCTGGGAATCCTCCCAAGCCTTTGCAAAGTGAGTCAGGCCTCAGAAGGGTGTGGGAGGTGAGGGGGTGGGTGGGGCTGAGCTCCCGCCCTGCCAAGTCACCCACACTTACCTTGCTTCTCTCATCATCAAATGTCTGGGGCTAGGACATGAACTCTCAGGAGACCCCACAAGCTCGAAGATTCCCCATCGAGGCAGGAGATTCCCCCAGCCTGGCAGCTACTCCAGAAACCCTGGAGCCAGTTGCCACTGAGCACACTGCAGCAAGGTACGGGCAGTGGTGGGGGGCCTGAAGCTGAGTGTGCATGTGAGCCAGCCGTTCCCTGTGCACAGGGGATGCAGCTTCTCTTGGCTAGAGGCTGGGAAGTGACCCCCAGTGAGCACTTGGGTTCTGGGCTGGACCAGTCCTGCTTCCCCTGGATCCATCCCCTTGGTTGCTGTAAGGGCAGCTACTGTGTTTAGGTTATTCACATACATCCCCGCCTTCCAGAAACCTGGGCTCTTCTGGTCTGTGGAGAGGGAGGGTGTTGCCTTATTTTAATCTCATCAATTGCCCCCTTTGATCCTGCTGCGGGGGTGGGGGGGGGCTAGGAGTCTCAACCCTTTCCCTCTGCTCTTCAGTGTCTCCTTGGTCCAGCTGTGTTGTTCCCGAGCTCTGGGGAGGAGGCCACAGAGGCATCTCAGGTCTGGAAAGAAAGGAGAAAGGGAGCTATAACCCCATAGGAGCTGCTCCTGTTCAGGGGAGGCCAGCCCAGCCCAGCCTGGGCAGGCTGCGGCAGTCTCTTGGCTGCAAGAGTTGCCTGATTCAGCTCTGGCAAACCATGTTAACAGCCCAGGCTGGTTCCTGCAGACTGGGCACAGAAAAAAGCCCAGGGGAGAAAGAGGCCTACTGCTGCCTTGTCCTCCAGAGGGGCAGGGCTGGGTTAGGGTTAACTGTGTAGTGTGCCCTCCCTGGGTACCTGCTTTAGTACAGCTCAGTGCTGGGAGCAGATGAGATGCACCCCTGGTGGAGTCCCCTTGACTTTGGGGCTTCAGGACTTTGGTCTGGAGCCTGTGGGTGGCGGACAAGAGGGCGCAAGGGGTGCAGTGATGAGGAGCAGGGAAGGGGCTGCTGGCTTAGCAAAAGGATTACATGAGCTGGAGGAGGGCTAGGATGGCTGTGTGGGAGGTCCCTTCCCTACTGGACTGGTGTCTCCCTCACTGGGCAGAGAGCAACAGTGTGAATGGAACCAGGTTTCTACAGAAGTGGACTGGCCCTGCCACGCTCATCTTTGCCACCCTGCCTTCTCACTAAGCTGTGCCGCAGAGCACGAGACCCTGGTCAGGCCTCACAAGACTCCTGTGACCGGTGGGTGGCTCGGCTGTGCTGAGGCAGCTGCCTGGGAGCTGCCATATTAGCCCCCGGCAGCACCCGTGTGGGCTCAGGTCTTGACCCAACCCCGTGGCCTTTATCTCCTCAGACGTGCAGGCGCTGTGCAGGATCCGCCTCCCTGCGAGCGCTGAGTTTGACAATGCCGGCCCCTCTCAGAGGGGCATCTGAGGGGTCTTCCCTTTGTTCTACTGGTGGACATGGGCAGTATATTCCAGCTTGGTCTCGGGCTTCTGCTCCTTTCTCCTTGCCACCCTGGTATCCTTGGTGTAGGGGTGCAATGCCAGATCCCATAAAACCTTCCTCTGCATAAAGCCAGAGGAAAAGGGCACAAAGGACCTGTCTGAGCTGAGTGCTGCTGCCTCCCTGCCCTGTCCGGGTGGGCTCTGGTCCCCTGACGCAGTCCAGCCCCTCATGGCGGGAGCCAGCTGCTAGACTGCCAGGCCAGCCCATGTTTCTCTGCATCCAAATAAACATGTCAGCAACCTTGCACCGGCCTCCTGGGAGGCTGGAATCATCCAGGTCCCCTTTCTCATGACCCCCACTCTCATTGTGCAGGCAACTGAGAAGATGCCCAGGGTGCCACTGCCTGACGCTGCCCAACGTCCCCATTGACGTCTACATTGCCATGGGTGGGAACCGCAGGCCGCGGACTACCTAGCGGTTCCCCCAATTTGGGCTTGAGTGCTGAGGCCGCGGAGGCTGCCGCCAGCAACGCCCCGGCAGCCAGAGAACAGCAAAGGGCGCCACGCAGAACGGTGATGCACATTTTAATAAAAGGACATCTTAGAATGTTCCTCTGCATTGGGGTCCTCTGCTGTGGCTCCCGCCAAAAGACTTGGCAGGGCCTCGCCTGTGCCTGGTGCCCAGGGTCTCGGCAGGGAACGACCAGCTCCAGGTTTGTGGAAGAGGTTGCCTGGCAGAGGGCACTGCTTGTGCGGTCCTGGCTTGCTCCAGAGGCTTTGGTACCAGGCTCCGTCAGAAGCTGGTATGATTTGCTCCTGCTCCTGACAGTCTTTGGGTTCAACTTATGGGTGTCTCTCCCTGCTGGACTACCAGGGGCTGCTTCCCAATGCCCTTCTAGAACACTGGTTTGTCCCCAGCCTGACCCTCCTGTTCCCACCCTCTCTCTTCCAGCCCTGCAGCATCCGCTTGGTGTCCAACTCAGCAGGTGGGCAGGCAGCCCCTGCAAGGGCAGAGCATGGGGTGCCCTGGTTCCCAGGCTCTCCCTTTTCTCACTCTGGCCTTTCTGGTGGAAGAGGAATCAGACGGACCCTGCACTGGCTGGCTGGAAGCATAGGTAGCGCTAGCAGCCTCCTCCCCTGCTCCTGCTGGGTTTGATCCAGCCATGGGGAGGAGTGTGGGAAATGTATTTGAGCACAGAGGTTTTGCTGGACAGCCTGGGTTGGGGTCGAGGCTGATGGGGGTGACGAGAATCACTTTAACGGAGCGAAAAGGGTGAGGTTTGGAGTGTGATTAAGTCAGTGGATGGGACTGCAGGTGGTCTTGGATTGTGCAGGAGCTGAATGCTGGATGGGTGGCTGGTAGCAGGGGTGCCTCCCATAGCGTGCACTAGCACAGGGGCTGCCCACCCGCAGGGGAGGGAAGGAGGTGGCAGGGAGCCAGCAATAAGAGCATGTGTGCAGGCTGCTCCAGCCAGGTTTCCTCCAGGGCCCTGCTCTTCATCACTTGGGTGGTAGGGCACAGAGCTCTGCTGCCTCATCCCTGCCTTCCAAATGTGGAATCACTTTTATCCTTTATATCCCGAATCGCCTGTGAGTTTTGTAACCACCTTTGTTGGGGGAGAAAAGTTCTTTAATCCAGAGCTTTTCATAGGCAGATGTTGAGATGTCTATGCCTGTGTTTTGCCTTGGATGCACCAGGGGTGTGATTCTCCCCTGCATTGCACCAAGGGGCATGAGTAGCCCCCTGATTTGGCAGCATTTCAGGCCTGCTTTGCATGGGTGGGTTGGCATTTGTTTGCTTAACATCCACACCATGGAGTGTGTGTATTTAGAGCACGTCACAGCCATGTCTGGTGCTCTTAAGCAGAAAGGGGGAGATTTGTGATGGTTCTCGGGTCCAGTGGGACTTTGTGGCAACAAGTTGAGAGGTCCAGCTCCCACACACACAAGTTTTCTCCTTGTGGTCAAAGCAGTACTTCTGCTGTGATAATTAGCCTCCTTTCTGCTTGTTTTCTGCCTCTGGCCAAAGGCATTAAGCTAGCAGTTGCCAGCTCCTCGCCTGTTGAAATTGGAGGCTTCCATCATTTAATTCTGCTCTATCTGGCATGAACGGGTGTTGGAGTAGCAGGTCTGTCACGGGTACGGGGGCTGACATGTCTACCTCATTTGACTTGAAATGTTTTCCTGCCATCTTGCCCCCCATGCAAAGACGAGAGCCTGTCAGAGCTCCATACAAAGGGAAACCTGGCACTGCAGGCCACGTGCCACTCCAATGAAATTACATCTTCACCAGCTCCCACGTGCTGGGGGTTGGAGGACTCCTGCCTATGAGGATGGGCTGTGGAGCATAAGGTTGCCTGCCAGCAGCTGGCACAGAAACTCCATTTTTCCATCAACCTGCAGCTCCTGCTTTAATGTCCCTGGTTAGTGCTGCCCAGGGGTTGAGAGCAAAACTCAGACAGAGAGGAGCCTGGCAGCAGATGTATACCATCTCGTACCAGAGACTACAGGGAGCTTTGTCCCCCGCACCCAGTGTCTGAACCAGGACTGGGAGCGGGCAGGGTTAATCCAGCTATGGCTCTACTTTTGGAGTGGATAGGAATAATAGAAGGTAATGTCATTGGATTTAGCGCTGTGTGCAAAAAGCCCCCTTGTGTTGCTGTATGCTCATCTTGGATTTCCTTCCTCTCTTCTCCAAGACAAGGGATCATTAGATCATCCGGTGTGACCTTGGCAATGCAAAGACAAGAGTCTGTCAAAGCTCCTTCCACAGGGAAAGCTGGCAGGTTATGTTTTGTCCTGCTATCACTGCTGAAGCCTCTGTTTTAGAAAGCCATGCAGTCCTGCTCTGAAGCCTCAAAGGCTGGAGGAGTCGGCGCTTCCCCTCAGTGGTTTGTTCCAACAGTTGATTCCCCTGCTGCCAGACACTGGTGCCTTCATCCTAGCTTTGAACTCGGCTGACTTCAGCTTGTAGCCATTGGGTCTTGTTCTGGCCTTTGCTGATTCAGATAGTCTATAAGGTACATCTCTACCTTGCCTTCTGCCTTTGCAGCTACGTTGGAGGAAGCATTAGTATCTTGCTTCTCCCACCAGGAAGGTTTTTATATGTTGAAAATCAAATTGCCTTGAATAGTCTCTTGGATGTCTCTATGCAGCACCTCCTTCAGCCCTTCAATCATTCAGGGGTTCTTTCTGCACTCTCCCCAATTTTTCAAAACTTTTTTTTTAATACAGATGCCCAAATGGGGTGCCGCATCCTGATATCTACATCATTGATGCCATGTGTAGCATCCTCCTCATGTCTGCTTCCTTGCTCAGCAATCTCACATTGAGTTGTACGCCCATTAGGATCCCTACATCCTCTTCAGAGTGGTAGTCTTGCAGAAGCCAGTGCTGCAGCCTGGAGGCACGGCCTGCGGTTCTTTTTCCAGGACATATGAACCTTGCGCTGAGCTGCCTTTAACTACGTTATGTTTGAATGGGTGCACCAGGTGCTTCACTAAGGCAGCTGGCTCCTGCCCTGTCTCAGCAAAAGGATGGAGGGTGAGAGTGTTTGGGGCCCTCTGATGGAGGTCCCCTACGAGCAGTCTCACCTGGTGGAGAAGGCTGGAATCGACCCCAGGCAAGTCCCCGACTGGGGAGCTCCAACACTGCACAGCAAGGGATCCTGGTGTAAGAATGTGCCTAGGGGCTGCTTTCACCCCTGTCTCCTGTGACGGGAGGCTCTCAACTACTTTGTTCTCATTATTTGCCATCTGCCACAATTGATTTCAAATTAACACTTGGTCACTGCCAAAGCATATTGTCCTGATCCCTGAGGAAGCATGGGAGATCCCTTCCCCCCTTGAATCATGGCTCCCTACAGGTAACCTTTTTTTTTTTTTTTTCTTTTTTTGAGATTTGTCAGTTATGCAGCTATTGGTCCATCACTGTCATGGTGCTGTTGCACTCAATAAAAGCAGAATGTGCAGGAGCCATGCTACCTGTGCCTGGCCAAAGTCTGCCAGTTGTATTAACTCTGTTGCTTTTCCCAACTCATGTGTAATTTCCAATAATCCCATTTTTATTGATGAGGTCACTAAAACCACAGGGGCCAGTACCAATCCTGTATCTATCCCTGTGCTAAAGGTCACCCCCTCCTCAGAAATCCTGCTGTGCAAAGGCATCCAGATGGAGCAAGCTGTGTCCTATGATCACCAGAGTCTTCTGACTGCATGGAGCAGACTTGGGGGGGGAGGCGTTCTCGCAGGCATATTGTGGGGTAATTATTACAACTTCCTGGCCACGTCTGCATGAGACTCTGACTGCACGGTAGCTCGTTACTACATGGTAGCATTGCATGGCATGAAGCATGGTGTGACACTACTGCGCAGTTGGCGTTACCTAAAAGCCATTCAGCAATGCTACTGCGTGCTAACTCCAGGAACTGCGCAGTGATTTAGTACTTACCTATGCAAATACTGCACAGTCAGCGTCTCGTGTAGATGCAGCCCCTGTCATATATGGGATAAGGAAAGCTCCTGCTTCTAGCTGGGAAGGTATCATCTGATTTGTTCCTCAATGCTGCTCCTGCTTTCCTCCTCTCCACACCGTCTGGGGGAGGCTTGGGCTGGCTCACTGGTCTGTGGGTCAGCACCGACCTGCCTGCTTGCTCTCGAGGTGTTACAGCAGGTTCTGCTCTGAGCGCAGAAGACAGACAGGGGGGAGAGCCACCCCTAGGCTCCTTCTCCCCCCTGGACCCCTTGCTATGCAGTGTCAAAGCTCCCCAGGCTGGGGCCTGCCTCAGCCTTTTCCACCAAGTGAAGCTGCTTTGAGGGGGCCCCCTCGGAGCTCCCACTCCACCCTTGGGCTGGGATGGGGCAGAAACCAGTTGCCTTAGTGAGTTGGCATGGTCCTTTCCCAGCAGGATTAGCACTGCTAGCATCACACAGCTGGGGGGAGTGGGGACAGAAATGGAGCAACTAATAGCACCCTTTGCCTCTGCCAGCACACATCAGCCATATACATCTCCCTCTGCCCACAGAGCAAAGCAAACAGCCATTTACCCTGGCTCTGAGCATCAGTACCTTTCTCAGGTGGGAGGGGGGAGGGCAGTTCCCGGGTAAAGGCAGAAATCTCTCTCTCTTTATTAGGCTTAGTCCTGGGATAAGGAGCCTTTCCCCTGGGCTCTGCTCCAGTCTGGCTCAGGTGGCAGGTGCCCCTGAAATGTGGCAGGTGGGCAGCAAGCTGCTGCTCTGGCACCAGGCCCTGGTGGACAAACAGCCTCATGCAGCACGGTTGGGTTAGCAGCGCTTGCCCCCTTGGGTGTGGACAAGAGCCGGCTGGAGCTGGGGACTGTCTCCCTCTCGCCTGGTCCCTGAGACCAGGGCCCTGCCCTGCAGTGTCCATGGAGTCGGCCCATGCCCGGCGGTGCCCAGCATAGATGTCGTGGGAGCCGGAGATGCCCACACCGTGCCGGATTTAGGCTTAAACTACTTAAGCTACAGCTTAGGGCCTCGCAATAGAGATAACATAGGTGTTAGGGTCGGAAGGGACGTCAGCAGATCATCAAGTCTGACCCCCTGCCCGGGGCAGGGAAGAGCGCTGGGGTCTGACAACTCCAGCCAGGGGCTTGCCCAGCCTCCTCTTCAAGACCCCCAGGGTAGGGCACAGCACCACCTCCCTGGGGAGCCCCTTCTCCCTCGAGAGCCCAATATGAGGGGGCCTCTAAATGAGAAGAAAAAAACCAACCCCTGGGCATTTGCATTCTATGAATGTCTATTTCCTGCATACATTTCAGGTGTGGATTTCATTTGTCATAATGTGACAAAAATATCCCTCTGCCTAATACAAGAGATCCGATTCACCCAAGGAACCTTGTCTGCCCGCGGTATATATAGCTCCATACAGACAGAGCTCATCCCTCCGTGCCCAAGTCACAGGGGTCCCATGCTCGCCAGGGGGCGCGCTGTCCCTTTAAGGGGTGTCCGCATCGCGTCGCGCGGAGGTTTGTCCGCTCGCGGCCGCCGTTTCTCCCCCCCCCTCTCTGCCCGTCCGCCATATTGTGGCCGCCGCCGCCTGCGAGCCGGAGCGTCAGGAGCCGCCGGAGACAGCGATGGGTGAGGGCTGGCTCCGGGACCCGGGTGGGAGCTGGAGGGGTCCCGTTAGCAGGGTGCACGCGGCCCCGGGGGCGCTGTCTCATTCCCACGGAGACTCCTGCGCAGGCCGCGGCCTAGGCCTGCCCCGGGGGTGCGGGCCGGGCTGGGCCGAGCGGCACGCGCCTCCTTGGCGGGGGTTGATCCCGGTCTCGGGAACTTTTCTTAAAAAAAACCCGCGGCCCCGGGGCAAGCAGGACCGAGCTGGTTTCTTTCCACCGTCGCTCTCCGGCCCGGTCCCGTCGGGCTCCCGGGTCTCTGCCCTCAGGAAAGGGGCCGAGGCTGGGCGGAGAGTCGCTGCGTGGGGCTGCCTCTGTGGAGACGAAAGGGAGTAAAATACCCGTGTGCGAGTCCAGGTGTCCCTCGGCCTGGATGTGCGAATTCGGCCTCATGCCCCGACCCTCTTTCTACCCCAAATTCATTACCTGTGAAGTAAACCGGCTCTCACGCCATCAGTGAATTGCGTGTGGGGGGGGGGACGTGCATCAAAATGCAGCCTCCCACGCGGACCTCGCTGCCTGCAACGCACCTCCGTGACAGTAATGGTCGCCCCTGCCATGCGCCGTCCGCTGCAGGGGAGCCTCAAAATGGTCTTGTTCAAGCGGTTGAAATGAGTCTGGGGGTTGGTATGGTTGAGGTCTCAGAGCATGTCCTGATTTTATTTATTTATTTTTTTTGTATCTTCGTTTCTATAACTCACTTGTCTTGAAGCTTTCTCAAACTCCCCTTCTTGGAAAGTGGGTTCCCTGTATGTAAATTGGAGTTGGACACTGTTTTCCAGCAGCGCGTGTACAGCACAGAGCGAGGGAAACCCGTCTAGCGAGCAGACGATGACAGGTCACTCTTCGTAGGAGCATCGTGCTGCGTGTCCTTGATCTTCTCTCGCTTGGCTTGAAGGGAAGGCGAGATTGCCTTTTCTAGGCCGTTAATGAGTGAGGCTGAAGGGGGGGGTTGGAGGACAAACCAAAGCAACCCCGTTTAGCGTACCACAGTTTGTCCGTCCCCTCTTGAAAGCCAGGGCCGACTTCTTGATGACAGCACTATCGAGCAAGGTGTCAAAGGAAAGGCCGGTTTAGTTGCAGGCCACTAGTTCTGGGCCCCACCTGGGCAAAACGGCCTTTCCGGGATCTTTTATTCCACCTCCCAATGCCGCTTGTTTGTAAAACCACGACTTAAAAAAAGCAGCGCCGAGAGCAGGAACATGGTAGTGATGGAGCTGTGCTGTCCGGGACGCTGCATGACGTATCACAACTTGGATGTCAACTTTTGACCAGAGGTTTGAATTGAATTGAGGTTGGAAAACCATCACTTAGCTTCTCAAAACAGGGCAAACACAGGGGGAGCAGGTCCCCTTTCATGTGTCCTGCTGGTCCATGTTAACTGCTTTATGACCACAGCTAACTAAGCTCTCTGGATGAAAGCAGCTGAATAGAATAATTTAGGATTTACATTTTATATATATAAAAAAAAAAACAATAAAAAAAAACCTGCACTGGCAGATCAGTGAGGCAGTAGTTAAGTGCTCAGTTTGGATATACCAAAGCTGAGCTGGTGCAGGTAATGTTAACATAAGAGGGACAGAGCTGAAGGTATTGCTGTGTACAGCAGAGCAGTGCTGTGTGTTATGTCCAGCCCTGTGCAGCAAGCTGCGTGCTGCACAGACTGTACATACACAACATAGAGTAGTGCACCATACTTCATGCTGAAACGAAACTACTTGAGACAAAAATTTGGGCAGCTCAATTAGGTGGATACTTTGCTTTGTATATGGTTGTATGGGCTGAACACTTGTTTGTGAATGAGCGTGGAAAAGGGTCAAGATAAAGGCATGGAAATAGGATATCTGTTCAATAAACAATTTACAAACCATTGCGGAAGGCAAGTAAACTTTAGGATGACCTAAAGTCTGGGGGTGGTGGGCATATACAACACTATCTGAGTTTAACAAACTGGGTATTAGCAAAGATGAATGGTGGGCCTTTATCCCTTGTAGTCTTCTTGGGGAAGGAGTTTCAAGGCAACCTGGAATGGTGAAATGCTTGGAGCAGTTACAAACACCGAGTGTTAAGTGTTTGTTTTAGACAGCGGCCTAATCCCCTGGTTTAAGTGCCATTATACTACTCCAGCTAAGGTCAGCTTGGCCTTTATTATGCCTTTGTAGATGCTAGAGCCTGTCTATGCTGGGATACTCGACATCTGCACAAAGCATGCAGCTCTGTGGAGAAAGCAACAGAAAAGACTTGAAAATGTAGGAGGGTAATGAAGGTATCCAGGTTGTAGCTATATTGGTAAAGGAAAAAGCAATCCGGACTCATGGTAGAGGTGATATATCTTTTATTAGACCAACTAGATTTTTGCGAAAAAAAAATCTCTTTAATTGCAAGCTTTCGGGCAGACAGTTAAGGTGAAAGTGTGTCTTTGGGGATTGGCTGAAGAAAAAATGGCAACCTCTGTGTTTTATTCCCTCAGGCCTGTGTGTAATCTCAACCCAAACCTTAACAGGATTGAATTTGGTGAAAGACAAATATACCAAGTGACGCTGAATTCCCTAGAAGCAAACCTTTGCTTTTCCTCTCCCTCTGCAGCCAGCATTATCAGCAAAGTGGCTGTGCCTTCCAAAAATGAGATCACATCACAGGCTCTCGGTAGCTAAAACAGAAGGGAATGAGCCAATGGTGACTGCTGCACCAGACAGCCAAAATAATTGCATGGATAAGCATTTTACCAGCACAGAATGTGCTGTGTGCACAGCGCACAGCTGTGGGATCCAAGGCAGGCTGTGTTAAGACAGGTCTTGGCATCCGCTGAATTAGCAGATGTTTGTTTGTATTGAACGTTCAGGAAATAATTTGCCCTGAGAAGGTAAATGTGGCCCAGGTACGAAACAGAAGATAGCTATGGTTTTCTCTTCTATTTTTTTTTTTAAATAATCCTAAACTTTGTTTTACTGAAACCTTTTCAAAATAATGCTACTTGTAACACTTAATCAGTGTATCTGAAATATTGGAGAGAAACTTCAATTTACTTTCTCTGATGGTTTCTCTGCATTACTTTGCTTTTTCTTGCAAGTGAAACCTCACTGGTACAAGAGGTGAGGGACAACTTGAAAATGGGTATTGGAGCTAAAGAACAGGTTCAGTAAAAAAAACAAACAAACCCCTCTTATTTAGCTAGTTCTCAAAAGGCAACATTGAGTTAATGTTGTCCCTTCATGTGTACATGCAGCTAACTCTGTCCTGTGTGTGTATTCTTCCTGACCAACTTAATTAGATGGCCAGATATTTCTCAAATACAGCTTTAGGTTCTTTTCCCTTCAACCTTTAACCGTGGTGAGTTGTCTTAGTTTAGTTATGAACTAGTCAGAGAGAGTTTCTTAGACAAATGTTGACAGGTCCTTATCTGTAGCTGCTGCTGGTGAACCTATGGAAACTATCTGCTAGCTGGTAAAGCAGGACTCTGCATTGTGTCCTCCTTTTTTTTTCTTTTTTTTTTATTAAATGATGATTACTACCTTGTTCTTTCCCTGTCTCCTAGGACCTCACCTGTCCTCCATAAAGCCTCAGAGATTATAGCCAATGGCTTTGCAATTACTTCAGCCAATTCCTTGAGTACCTTAGG
>NW_017729015.1:15047098-15057910 GCF_001723915.1 Gavialis gangeticus | reverse complement strand
TTTTTTTTTTTTTTTTTTTTTTAAAGAAAAAGAAAGAACACTATCCACTTACATTTAAAAAATGATTTTCCAATTCCATTGTATTTTTGATACTGTTCTGAATTTTGTACGGCTTTTATTTTTGCACCACCATTCAGATTATAAGGATCTTTCAACCGTCAAGAAACTAATTGCAGAAGTAATGGTAAAAGCAACTTTATGAAGTGCTGTCACTCACAGTAAATGGAAAGAAAATCCTTTTGCTAACTTATTTAGTTTATCCTGATCCCAGGTGTTACTTCTACCTATAGTTATCTAATTAAAAAAAATCATAAAAAAAACAGATGTGGTCTTGTAACTGTTGGCTTCTCTTTTATATTTAAAAAAAAAAATTACAGTGATTAGTGTTAATATATTGGCTAGATCAAAAGAGGAAAAGATTACGTTCCTAAATGCTTCAAGGGCACTTATTGCTGTTCCATTGTCTCTGTGGCTTTGAATGGTTCTGTTTTGCTCACGGAATGCAGCAGTTTTACTGCCACTTCCTAGCAGGAAGCACAGTCTACTGCCATAGTTTGAAGGAAGTGCCAATTAGTGGTTGAATGCAAAAGAGGTTGGATGTTGTAGTAGGATGCATTTTACTAGAAAAATGTACTGCATTTCCACATCTCCTGCCATTTGGGATATCTCAAAGCACTGTACAAATACTAGCTAGTCAAACCTAACAATTTAGTAGGTGCTGAATAAGTCCAAGGCATTATCTTACAAGATAACAGGACATTCATCTTTCAGTGAATCAAGTTTCTCTGAGAAAGTAGAAGAAAAATGTGGTTATCAAGACTTTTCATAAGAAGTCTGCTTTTGAAGGCACATTATGTCTAAGCCTTTGGACGATTTAACAGGTGATGAACAAGCAGGAGTGTCTGGCTGACTTAACTTCCAGTGCCCAGCTATTACCTCTTGTATTTAGCTAAACAGTGACAACTGGTGATAAAACTCTATGCAAGGCAGAGATTGGCAGGGATTGCCAAATCTTTCATTTAAAAAAAAAAAAAAAAAGACCACAGTCTTTTAATATTGGGTTCATCTGTCACAGTCTTATGTGAAGCTGTTGTACTCGACAAAGGCCATTTCACTTGTTTTGGTTTCCAGTGTCATTAAACAGTCATTAACTTGTCCCATGAAATGCTCACTTCCTTGGGAGGAACATGGCATGTGCTTTGTAATTAGTTTGCTTGATTTTTTTTAAACCTGGAGCTGTTCCTTCGGCGCATGGACATTTTCATCAGAAACAAGCCCCTTAAAGAAATGAACCTGCTAACCTTATTGCTTTGGTGATGACTATAATTAGCAATTGATCTTTTCCTGCTTACAGTGTCTGTAGGTCTGTTGACCTCTTTGAGGATTGCTGTGCAATTAACTGAATAATGAGCATTGATTCCTCATTATCCTTACAAGCAGCTGTCTGGGAGTCTGTAAAACCCAACTGGGCTTAGAAGGCAACTTTTTATGAAATAGATGAGTGGAAACTTCAGAAAAATGGGGTGGGGAGGCTTGCAGTCATTGTTTTCCTATGTGCAGGGTTAAACAGATTTCCCTTGAGCTTTACATGAGCACAGTGCAAGGTATATGTATTTGTGTATAGGGGAGAAAGGTGGGGGGCACTCTCTCTCTTTTCTAGCTTGCATATGTAACATCTTAGCCCTGTTATGGTTTAAGCTGCAGTAGTAACAACTGCACAGATTAATTTGTGGAGGTCAGTAGTTCTCAACCTTTTTTAAAATGGGGACATCTTTTGTTAGACTCCAGCTACCCTTTAGAAAGTGCAAGCTCTTAGCTTTCACTTGTTTCTTGACTGTGGAAAAATAATAGAGCAATTTTCCTGTTGCAAAGAACTGGGAGACCCTAGCAGGTCAGAATGCTTTTACAGGGTGGATTCCTGCATTGAAAGCTCCGGGTTTACCTTGTGAATCATGTAGATGTTTTGACACCTGACAGTGAGCTTCCAAGGGAGGTGGTGCTCGCCCTGTCCTTGGGTCTCCAAGAGGAGACTGGACAGGCACCTGGCTAGGATCACATGACCACAGGTTTGACCCTTTTCTTGCCTGCCAGGGCAGGGGGTCGGAGTAGATGGCCCACTGAGGTCCCTTCCGACCCTAGAATCTATGAATGCTAATAAAGTGTGTCACCCTTAAAAGGATCTTGGGCACCCTGATTGAGAATCATGGTGTAGGTGGTATGACTCTTATAATAGTTGTGACTAAAGGTGTAGGATGATGTCATTCAGGTCTCGAGTTCACTGACCTGTCACCAGTGCACTCGGTACTCCAGTTCAGTAATGCTTTCTCAGGACAAATCTAGCCACATGTTGCCAAAATATAAAAGGCTTCAGAAATCGGGCAGAGGCAGGTAGTGTACTAGAATGGGACTCTTGCGTTGTATTTTTTGCATGTCAACCCATGTTCACTTGTCACTGCTCTTCTAAACCAGAGGCACCGTGACAGCTTTGCACTCTGCTGTCTTTCCCATGAGGTTGGGCACAGCTTTTCCTTCTTGTTTTTGGTGGAAAGTCAGTCTTATCACTTTGGAGTACAGTATTGGCTTCCCTGATGTGCTTTAGCAGACAGGTCAAGTTGGGCCTTATGACTTCTCTGAGGTTAACTGTCGCATCTTGATGTCTGAGATTTACAAATAAGGTTGGAAGAGGAAACCTGGTTAACTGCACTTGACCCAGATGTGAAATGGAACTGAAACATTTAAACTAAACCGGACCTGGGGAACAAGCTGGCCAGTGCGATGATTGCAGCTCCTGTGGGATATCATGATATGGAAAGAACTTGGGAACAACAGCTTTTTCTAAAGGCAGCTACTCGCATTTTTCTGGGTAGAGAAGTGGAGTTGTGTGCAGTTAACAGCATGAAAGTGTTTTGGATGAACATGGCCATATAAAGCAGACAAGGGCTATTTTCAGGATCTCATGCCCCCCTTTTAAAAAGGCAGGGTGAATGGGTAGCCCCTTGGTCCCATCTCATTCCAGTAGTGCTATGGCTAGTTTGCCTGGCACCCCTTCTCAGAGGTGGCCATCTGTTCAGTGAGGCTAGAGACTCTCACTTTTGAAGTAGTGTGGGAGGACGGGAGCAATACAAACACAAAATCTCTTTTGAGGACGGAGGGGGGGAATACTTTTAAAGTCTTTTCAACTCTTAAGTTTTGCCTCTTCTTGCAAACCTCCTAGAATCCTTGATGAGGCAAGCTGCTGGCAGTGCTCATGTTTGGGAATGCACAAAGCCTGCAGATGAAGAATCATTTCCTTCCTTTCTGCTTGCTCACTCCCAGTATCATTATCTGACCTGTCAGTAGCTAGGGAATCTCTGAGGGGACTTTATGCAGACTAGTTGGGGCTTTTGCTAGGCCTCTGCAAGGCAGTCATTCTGATAAAACCTTGTTCCAGCGTGGCATGCCGACAGAATACCAGGAGGTTGAGGTCAGCGTGGAAGCAGTGACCAGGCATGTGTCTTCAGCCTGTTTTACAGGAACAAGTAAGCATTCTGATGCTGTTGGGAGGTGCTTTTTTCCCCTGTAGGCTCTGAGCTAAGAAATGGGGAGGTAGGTGAGTAGTAACACTGAGGGGGTGCCATGGGACTCGGAAAGAAGTATAATTTGAATGATATTTGCCATGAGGTCAAGAAAAGAATAAAAGAAAGTAGCATGCAAAGCTGGCTAGACAACAGTGTGTGGCTGTTTATCGGTGAACTTTGGTGTTCATAAAAAATGGGCTTTTCATGGTAAGTGACCAGCTTTTACAGTTAAAAACAGCTTAGAGTAAATGTTACCTGATTGTTCAGTTCCTTTCACAGCAAGAAAATATAGCCTCTTAGGGAGGGGATGTGATGTGTCTTTTTTTTTCACCGGACACCAACCTCAAAGACTAAGCATATTAGCTAGGGCATGAAAAATTCACCCTGGCTAGCAGCACATCTGCCCTAAAATTCCTCTCTAGTTTGTATAGAGAGACTTTCTTCTAAAGCCTGCCTTTGTGATGGGGTGTTTGGGCCAAAAATTCCGTGTTGTCAAATTTGACAATGTAATTGTTTCCCTGTTCTGTCTGCTTTTGTCTCTGACTCAGCAGCACGAGTCCTGATTTAGACATGCGAGTCCCTGTAATGACTCAGCTAGGAGGTTTTAACCAGCTGCTGAGAGAGAAACTGTCTGAAGGAGACATGTTCTGTAATATGGCCAGGAGGAGGAGGGAACAACATGCTGAAAGAACCTGGTTGGTCTTCTGATCTGGCAGCATTAGACTGTCGCAACAGAGGCTGGAAGTGACTGTAGATGGGGACAGTATAGAAGAGCAGAGAATATATACATCGCTTGTTGCCTGCAGGCAGGTGCTGAGAAGGATTCAGGATATGGACCATGTCACTACAGCAACTATGAGTAGCACGTCAGGGGCTGACTTCATTTTTCTTTTTTTTGTGTAGCTTCTGAATTATTTTTCTACGCCTCCTGCGTGATTGGAAGCGATCTGTTCTGCAGCTCCTTTTACTTGTTATGTAAACAGGACTTTTCCTAAAGTGCTTCAGGCGCAGCGCCCGACAGCTACACTGGGCTTAAAGCTTGCCCTTTCTTGCATTTCCCTTGTTTATGTACAAAACTGAAAATGGCAGGTACCATTCAATCAGATGTTCTTCCCATACATGACTGCATCTTTCTAGTGAGAGGCTTGAAGTTAAAATCTGCATCCTTTCACCCAGAAATCTGTTGTTTAATCCAGGCAATCAACAGTCTTGTCAGAGGATTGCGACCTTGAAAAACAAGAAGTAAAACATCCATTTACCTCCTTATCTGAACACCTTATAGTTGTGTCATGTACATAACTTAGATGAAGGCTGTTCAGTTTAAATGCACGTTCAGGATTGATTTGGAGAGGCGGCTGCTGTTGTATGTTATGTGCTTAAATCATTTCTGCAGCTGGTTGCTGTAACTTCCTCTTCTCTGGTCCTCAGTGAGCTGAGTTACTAGTCTGCAGTGGTTTTTATTTCTCTTTCTGGGTGCATCTTGCCCAAGTTAGTCCAAGCGTGTGTTGGTCTCTGAATTCATGTCTGCTGCTTAGGGGTGAGTGCGTCCATTCAGGTATAACTTGTAGCCATTGGGATTCTGTTAAGATTCTTTTGAGAATACCATGCTGCAACCACCAGCGCTGGCCAAGTAATGTAAGATGGGAATCAATGCTGACATTCAAGGACAACTGACCTTAGGTTGTTGGTCTCTTTTTGAACTACACAGGATGCTTTCCATTTTCAACCCCTCCCTCTCCCTCTCCACCCCCCCCATCAAAAAAAAAAAAACAGACCCAAACTGAACCCGAAAACCCTTCCTATGCTGTCAGATGTGCCAAGGGGATGGATGGTCTCTCTTCTCACTGGAGTTGGGGAGCTCTTTTAGTCCATTGTGTTACTAAGCTTGGAAGTAGTAATCAAATGCACCTTGCTGGTCTTCAGTGAGTTGAGGCACTACCTGGAGTTTGCTTCCATGAAACCTGCACACAGCCTCACCCTATTGCACATCTTAAACCAGGGATGGGCAAAATGCAGCCTGCAGGCCAGATGTGGCCCACCAAGCCATTTTATTTGGCCCTCGGGGCCCCTAATCCAGAAAATTAATATTTTATCTGCCCCTGGCTGCCCATCATTTGGCCCTTAATGGCTTGCCAAAACTCAGTAAGTGACCCTCCACCCAAAATAATTGCCTGCCCCTGTCTTAAACCATGTGCTGTGTGCAACTTCCATCTCTTCTGAAATGGAGCTCTGTTCTGTAGAGCTATGGCTGCCTGCACTTGCGTGTTCAGGCTCTGGAATTTCATCTTAATGCTTGCTATGCACAGCTTGTTTCTCTTAAATCTGTTTAATGTGTCATTTTAGTGCTGCATTTATTTCAGATGTTCGAGTTGGTATCTTGGGGCTAATAGTTGGCTGATTTGATTGGAATCGCAAAGCTCTGGGAAGCTTGAGTAGAGCTTCCATATAAATGCAAATGCTATCACTTCTGTTCAGAGGAGCTGCTGTGAATAAACTTCATTGCAGTAAGAAGGTATTTAACTGTTGAAGGCACCTGCCGAGGGACAAGTCTGAAATTTAAAGAGAGAGACTCTTCTCAAGAAGCAAATTCTCAGCCAGTCTTGGTTTTAACCACACTGGTCAAGACTAACTGGACTTGCTTCCTCATGCTGGCCTCTGGAAAAAACATGAGCTTTTCGTGTGACAAATAAGGAGGAGGCTCTCGTCCTTTTAAAAAAAAAAAAAAAAATGAAAGAGTAATGCGTCTGGAAAGGTTAACTGACTTACTGACTCCTTGTGTATGCTTCCAGGTGCTGGATTGACAGCTCTGCAGGTAGATGCTCTTTAGCAGCAGAGAAAGCACAACGTGCCCATTAACAGCAGTCTTCACCTGCACTGCCTTGGCAATGTCTTCACTGACCTGGATGGCAGCCACCTGGGGATTAGATACCGTAGTTCAAAAGGGAATTAATTCAGGAAGGCCTATAACTTCAGTTACTCAGGAGACTATAAATAAATACAGTGCTTCCTTTTGGCTTTGAAATGAGCTGAGATCTTCCCTGTTTCATTCATGCAGTTTACTGCTCAGCCTCCATATAGCTTAGTGGTCTTTAGATGCCTTCAGACTCTGATGCATCAGTTGTGTAAATTAGAATTAAATTGCTTATGGGGCTGGGACTCTGAAATGGGGTTCGAGGGCAACAGTGGTATTTTAAATGGCTGTATAGGCATGTTCATGAATGATACAGTACACCTCTAGGTAACACAAACTGACTGTGCATCACTGACGCAACCAGTTGTGAAGGGCTAGCGCTACACAAACACTGGGGAAGAGGTGACTTGGAGCTAGTAAGCCCACCACATAAGAGGACTAGGCTGTTGGTCATGTATTTGCCCAATAGCTGCTTACTAGGCAAATGGTAATGGTCAAGTGGGGCCTAGTCCCTTCTATTCCAGGATTTTGGATTCTTCAGATATCCATCTCGGGCTTAACTTCCCTCGTTCTTGCTCCTGAGCTGGAGAGCAAAAAAAAAAAAAAAAATTGTCCTTTTCTGAGGGTGATGCAACATATATGGGAGACTGGGTGCCCAGGCAACTAGACTGCTTGGACAGCTAGAAGTGCTCCTGTCCCTCGCAAGGTTAGATTAAAGTGGTAAGGACAAAGTGTGAGCAAGTGGCATGAAATATATAGCTTTCTGGACATTTGCTGTCTTGGGGCTGCTATTTATGTCCTTGTAAGGCTCTTCCTGCTGTTATATTAACTTTACCTTCTATTTTCCAGAGTCCGTCATGTTCCATAGACTATCTGGCAGAATGGTTTGGCTGTGGCTTGTCATTTCAAGGTGTTAATTAATAGCAGTGCAATTATTACCAGATAGAGGCCCCTTTTTCCACTCTGTGGAGATCAAGATGATCCGAGTGCATTGTCTGAGCAACAGTCTGGTGTTCAGGAAGGAAGACTTAATCAGATTGCCCTCCTGCTCCAGTAGGTAGTGGCAGATTAGCTCATTGCATATGCTTTCCTGAAGGAAGCACTTGATTTAAGGTTATGTTTAGCTCTGTTTTAAGAGTTCAGATTGGTTCATGACTAATGCATTTTCTTTCATAGCACAGATGACTTAATTTTGGGATGTGAGCTCATCCTATTTTGACTTAGGGTGGGGCTTAGTCGGAACTTAGAGAACGAAAACTCCCTCCTACAAAGATCCAATAAGTGACACCTTTTTAATAAGCCAACACAACTTGTGTTAAAAAACGCTTTAGGACCGTATGGAGCAACTATGACATTAGATATGTGTAATATCTACATTTGAGTGGTTTTGCAGGAAAGCTGCTGTAATCCAGGCTTCCATGATCATCTTCAAAACCAGAAGGGCTGTAGCTTTAAAATGCTACTGCATTCTCAAACACCACTTCAGTACACTTTAAAATGCCAAGTGGATGTTTGTGGCTTGAATGGTATTTAAACATCTGTCTTCAGTAGTTAAGCCACTGTGGAGCATTAACAGATAGCTTTTCCTAGCTAACGAGCTGAAACATTTTGAATAGTCTTGCCCAGTGTGGCTGTCCTGCAGGTATGTTTGCAGTGGTGGAGTTGGGTTAGTAGTTAATGTGGCCAGGGCTTGACTTGCAGATATGCTGAGTTAAATGGTTTTATTTTACTGGAGCAGACTTAAGACTGAATTTGGGCACAGAGCATTTTTCCTCAGCAGGTTGCTGTCTGTTCCATTTTATTTAATGTATTTCCGTTTACTGAAGAGTTTGTCAAGCTTTGCAGCTCAGCTCCTGCTGTCTGAGCTTGCAGAGAGAAGCCGTAAACTTGCACTTGTAACATCTGCTTGTTGCTATGGCAGTCAAATGTCATGTCACATTTCAACATCTTGATTTTACTAGCAGATCAAGACCAACCAGCAAAAAGTTGGCAAAGGGGATCTGAAGTAGTGAATATGTCCAAGATTTAGCAGGAAATCCTATGTCAAATAAATGGTGGTTTGTCTGATATGCATCCTTGCTGCCAGCAGCAAAATGCATCTTAAGCAGTTAGCTGTATTTTCAGTGCCTTCCTGCCACGCCGTAGCGTTCTTGGTGCTCTGAAATCCAAAACGCCTCTCTCTATCTGCCAAGCAAACTTGGTACTTTTTAGGAACCTGGATTGTGATGGTCTTCCACTTGCTGCTAGTTTTGTAAAGCTGTTTGCCTGACACCCAGAGCCTGACAGAGCTGTCCAGAGCAGTCTCCAAGGCGTGCCCTGCCAAGAACAGAGATCGGGATTGTGCAAGTTTCCAAACAGCTGAACTGTCATGTGTCATTCAGCTATTTATATGACTAACAGGCTAGTAATCTCATACATAGTACTAAGCCACTTAAAAACAGAAAAAGGGAGGAGGAGTATAGTTGTATCCTGTGCTAACAAATCCCTTAACTTGATAAGCTACCTTTCAAAGTGTGTCCTTACATTTGACTTTTTTTTATTTTGCAGGGTGTCTCTCCTTTGCCATGCTCCAGCTGTGTAACATTAGGATGGCAGTATGCTCATTCAAATATGGAACACACACCAGCGCTGCTAGATTTTCAGCGCAATTTAAAATTCATGAATGAGGTTATATCTTGATATTTTTAGTATCTTGAGATCACTCAGTGTGAAATACATGCTTAAGAATTTTAGAGGCTTCAGTCCCATCTACCTTCTAAATCAGCTACTCTTATAGAAGTATGATTACTTTTTTTTTTTCTTCCTTTCACTTTTCTCAGCCAGCTGTAATGACTGGGGGTTATAGGTACGTGGAATTACAGTTGTCCTGTGATCTAATGTTTCATCCTTGGTGAAGAAAACACCTCTCAAATAATTAGTCATGCAGAGCTGATCAGTAGAATGAGGAAAAGTGCCATTGAGTGCCTCCTTGGAAATCTTCCAGTTATTAAACTTCAGCTGTATCAGAGAGAGGCCCAAACCAAGGGTGTGATCTGATCCAGGCTTCAGGGAGGCCTCACCAATACATCCATGCCTGTTCTATGACTTAAACTACACGTTGGTCTGAGGTCCAAAGCAAAAGCTACAGGACTAGGAATCCAGGCCTGGCTGCAGCACAGTGTAGTGGCTTGTAGGCTGTCTTAGGCTTGGTCAATCTGGAGATAAATGCACCAATGTTTAGGAAAGAGACCAATGGTAGCCTTTAAGGCCTGAACTCCTGCAAAACCTACCAGGACTCAGTGCTCAAACTGCTGTCATTGCTTTCAGGATGCACAGATCTTTCCAAGCAATGATCCAAGTGCACTGTTCCATCAGGCACTTAGTTCTTTGCTTACTAGCTTCAGAGAAAGTAAGAATGGCACCCTAACTGTCATCCAGGGCAGAACAAACTGTTCTTAAGACTGTAGTCGGGTTTAAATGCTTACTTTATCACTTGGAGGCTGTGCATTTTTTTTTTTCTGGGTTTGTGGGTATTAAGTAATTGCATGTCAACTTGCAATTCCTCCTGATACCCAGTCCCTTCATGCATCTTCTGTTCTTTGGCCCTGGCGCTCAGTTGCACAACTGTGTATATAGTAGGTTTGGGGCTGGCTCTCAGAGGCTTATATATAGCTTTCAGTGGAATACCCCTTCAAGTTTTTGGCTCAGGGAAGGAATGTCCTCTAAACAGCAGATACTATAAGAGGATGTCAGGTTCCCTTGCCCCTTGTGATCATCTTAACATTACTTTAAGGTTTCTTCCCCTGCCACAATGCTCCTTTTGGAGTATGAAAAAATCTCAAAGTATCGGTCTCTTTCTATTCATAAGTGAGTTTTCTGCATGACTTAACTTGCCACAACATTGAGATGTTGGACTTTTTTGGTACATCTCTGTCTCAGTATAAAATTACTTTTAACCTTATTCCTGCTATAATAGAAGCTGACCCCGAAGCTAGGAAAATGTTTGTCTTCTGTTACACCAGGCTTGAAACTTGCAATTTCCCGTATCCTAAAAACTGTTCAACTTATGCATCTTGATTGAATTGCTCTAATGAGGCACAGAAGCCTAAGGAACATGCTGTTTCCTATGGGTTGATGTCAGGACACTTCCATGCTTTTCTTTCAATTCTTCTGATGGGAACTAAGCAGTAGAAGATCCGCATTGGACAGTTCAGTTTGTACTTTCTCCTTGGAGAAGAACGTTTGGTCAGTGAACAGGAAAGTGACCTCAATTCCAATTTCACTTGGGCTTCCTAAGCCACTGTTTCTTAGTTTTATAGTAGTTTGGGGTCAGAAGGGACCTGAACAAATCATCTAGTCTAACCC
>NW_017729015.1:15040726-15042098 GCF_001723915.1 Gavialis gangeticus | reverse complement strand
CATGCTGGGATCACCTAACCCCAGACAGGTATTCGTCCAACCTCTTTTTGAATTTGCCCAAGGTAGGAGCGAGGACCACTTCCCTAGGAAGCTGGTTCTAGATCCTAGCCACCCTAACAGTGAAATAGTGCCTCCTAATCTCTAACCTGAACCTATTCTCCAGCGGCTTCTGGCCGTTGTTCCTCATCACCCCAGGTGCTGCTGGGGGAAATAGGGCCCTTCCTATTTGCTGCTGATCTCCCCTAACGAGATTGTAGACAGCCACCAAATCCCCCTCTCGGCCTCCTGTTCATATTGTAAGGCTAGCAAAGTGGGGAGGACTCTAGAAAGGAAGGTTCCCTGATACAATATTGTCTGCTGAACATGGTGTGGAGGACAAAAACGCTCGACTGAACCAGAATACCAAATTTCTCTAGCTCTGAGGCAGTATTGTGCAGGAGGCCCTGTTCAGGAGACTAGTTTGTGGCTGAATTCAAAAAGAAAAGGCCTCACTGTTAGACGTGGAGCTGGTCATGGTGAGTATTGGGATGACACTGGGCAACATGACAGGCTGAAGTCATAGCATGCAGGCAATCTAGTGAGTGTGTTTTTTCTGTAGGTTTTGCGGCAGAGAGTTTTAAGGGAGGGATTGGAAAGAAGGTAATGTAGCTTTTTTGGTGTTTGCGTGGAGCTCCTTCCAAGCATCAGTGGTAGTAAGGGTTGGGGGAGCACAAAGGTGAGGCAGGAATTGTGGGCTCTGAGTAAGGCAGTAGGAAAAGCTTTGCACAGGCATCTTACACTTTCTATGGTGGAAAAAGGGAGCCACTGGAGGAAGGCATGGGGAGGCATGTGATCAAAGCAATGGGCCATAACTGGCTATACCTCGGAGAGATCCTTCTGCGTCTGGGTGGTTGTTCTTTCTGCTGGTTTGTACTGTTTGCTTTCTCTGTGCTAAGTGGTGGAAAGTCCACCCCCCTGACTGGAGCAGAATGCACAAGCACCCAGGTTTCAAATAGTTTTAAGGAGATTGTTGTGAAACAAGTAGCAAAAAAGTTGCTATTTTCTCAGATTTGAGTGCTGTCAGAGTAGTCTGGCAAGCTTGGTCTGCATGCCACTTCTAGCTGGGTGACATGCGTGTGATGTCTGTCTCCGCACTCTGAAGGGGGTGTGGAATTAGGCACGTTTCAGGTGAATTTTGCTGGGCTTTCTTGTATCGTGCCCAAACTTTCAGTGCTTTAATGGATATCCCCCTACCCTTTTTATGCTTATATCTGTTTTGCCCCTATCAAATTCCATGGAGTATAGGCTGATATAGTACATGTTTTGGTGGCAAGGGGTAGGAAGAGATAGCTTATACAAGTTACATCTGTTTAGACTCCCACTACACTTCCTT
>NW_017729015.1:15027698-15035726 GCF_001723915.1 Gavialis gangeticus | reverse complement strand
GAGTATGACCAAAAACTGCATCAGACTGGAGGCCCTGGCAGTAACATGGTGAGACTGGAGGTTGCAACACTGGTATTTTATGGAAGCTACCCTGCCACGAGCAGAGTAAGGTGAGTATAGGGTGCCTCAGCCCTAGCCCCCACTGCCCTGTGGGTGCTCCTTGGTTGGAGAAAGGGTGTTATTCCTTAGCCTGACAAATGCCCTCGCCAAGGCCTTAGGCAGTCAGCAGCATTTCTTATCTGTTTTTGTCTGGTAGAAACTACAACCATTGAGGCACTGAATGTCTGGACTTGATCTGGCCTTTGGATTCTGTCTCGGTGGTTTAAAGGGGGATGGCAGGTCTTGGGCCACTTCCACTCCTCCATACTCTTGCCTAGGCGTATGTGTCAAAGGTCCTGGTGTGATGGTCGCAGGACTCTGTACAAGTGGATTCATGACTAGATCTCTTACTTGTACACCATGATTCAGAGGATCGACTGTTGCCTGCTACCTAGCCTTTTAAAAGTGGGAGCTCTGATTTGTGAAAGTCTGTACTTCACAACATAAAATGCATCTAAGTAGAACTTTTAGCTGCTAGCTACACTCCTACACTTCAGAGCAACCTGGTCTACAGAGGCTGAATGTCTGCTGCTTTTTGCTGACAGTCAGGTTCCTGGTCTGTTGGCCTTGGAGGATGGAAGAGGGTGGGTGGGTGGCATCTTCAAGGTGCTACTTATAGTGGTGGTGATAAGGTGCTATTTGGGCATGATCTACAGCTGTGTTTCCCAACAAGTTCCAGCCCAAGGCAGTTATATTAATAAATTTTTTTTCTGCGGCACACCTGTTGAGGCATTCCCCATTCTTATACCTATTGTAGCTCATTCCCATGGCAAAATTCTGTGGCACACCTGTTCACTTTTGACAGCACACTGTCATGGCACACTGGTTGGGAAACACTGACCTACAGTGCTGCCTACCCAAGCAGCCTCAGGCACTCTGCCTTCTGGTGGGCAAGGGAACTATTTGAGTATACCCTTTCACAGTAAGAAGTGTACTTTGTATAGTGAAGTCCAAGTGCTGGTTGAGAGATTTTTCAGAGCATTACATTTACAGCAGTGCCTGTTGAGCAGCATTATTCTAAGAGACTGCATCAGGTGTAGGCCAGTAACATTTCTGAGCTTGGAGCTTCTGCATGGGTATTTCAGATAGCAGTTCTCAGTCTTTTAAATTGGACCGTGCAGTTTCTTGTGACATGTACTTGCTTTCCTTAATGGCAGGGTGGGCAGGTGAAAGGACAGAGACTAAAGCAAAGTCTGATACTACTTTTCTGACTTCTTTGTAGAAACGATGGCGAGTCCTGCGAAGGATAATTATCGAATGAAGAGTTACAAAAACAAAGCTCTAAATCCTGAAGAAATGCGCCGGAGAAGAGAAGAGGAGGGAATTCAGCTACGCAAACAGAAACGAGAACAGCAGGTAACCCGCGCTGTGCTGATTTGGCTTGGAGAAGTATAGCTTTACCTGGAGCAAGTATGTAGTATTGTGCAACAGGAACCGCCCGAGGTCTCCAGTCAGAGTTGCTCACAGTCTTCTCCTCCCATTGCCCCTCCAGCGTTTAGACCTGGAATGTTGCTGCTTTCTTTTCGCATGCTTGTTCACAGTGTGGCTCATGTGAAGAGCGCTCCGAAGGTTCCCTGCTCATCCTGAGACCTGCAGTTGCTGTGTATGCCCCTGACGCCACAGTGGAAATCTGTCTGCCTTTCTGTGATATTGAATCAGGGGAAGGCTTCACAGAGCCCATGGTGTTGTGGGCTTTTATTTGTTTTCTAAGGACTCTGTCAAAAATCAGAAAATGGACTGTGCTCTTAAGGACCAGAAAAAAAGCAAGCAAAAAAAAAAAAAAGTGGTGTGGGTTTTCTATGTCTTTGTTGTATGCTAGGGCAACACGTAGAATTGGCAGACTCTGCAAGCTTCCTGCACAGCTCAGCCAGTGCATTAGCCTCAGTCTACCACCTGTCCTTCCTTTCTCTCTCTGACTCACTGGGTCAAATTCTGCACTTGCTTATGCCATAAAGGCTCAGTGAAGTAAGTAGGTTTCTTGGGTTTGTCTGAGGGCAGGACTTACTCCACTGTTGTCCAGTTCACAGGCCAAAATTATCATCTACAGCAATGTAAACTAGTGTCTTAAGTGACTGCTGCTGTATTCAGGTTGTGGTTTGTTCCACAGATTTTACCTAGACAGGCTTGCTAGTGGTGATGTTTCTAAAAGGTGGCTATTGCTTTAGAGCAGCAACGCTGATTCTTATCTCTTCACAGCTCTTTAAAAGAAGAAATGTGGAACTCATTAATGAAGATGCTGCCATGCTTGATAGCCTCCTCATGGATTCTTATGTCACTTCTACCACATCAGGGGTAAGACTTCTTCCTGAACTCTGGTCCCTCTTCTAGGTAGACTTAACACTGTAGACCCCATAAAACTGACAAGCTTGAAGGCTTTCAAACTAAGAGAGATCATCGTATCTTGTATTCTTGACTGCCTTTCCACCCCTGTGTAATTACTTAGAATATTACTGTGGTGAAGTTCAAAACCCCGTCTGAGACGTAGACTTTTACACATGATTTGGTTCTGACTTCAGTTACCATTTAGGTTTAAAAAAATTAAGCTCCAAGTCATAGCGACAGGTTGTCATGTTCCTGGAGTTTGTAACAATAAGCTTGGAGTGGTGGTTCTGTCTGACACTGCTTTTCTTCCTCTCTTCCCATAGGAGGGAGTGATCACAAGAGAAATGGTGGAAATGCTCTTCTCAGATGATTCTGACCTGCAGTTAGCAACCACTCAGAAATTCAGGAAATTGCTCTCAAAAGGTAAAAGCTGAGCTGCTGCTCTTGGCTGTATTGTCAGCTGTTTGAGGCAGATTGTCTAAAACATTTGTGATGCTATTCTTGGTATTAATATTGCTGTTTTTAGGGACAGTGGTTCCACCTAATGCAACAGGCCTGCAATTCTGTTGCTTTTCAGTTGGCACTGGGAGGAGGGGATGGGACTATGATCTCCTTGTGTGACCGTCTCTTTGGTTTTAAACATGTAGAAAATGCCCTATTGCCTTGTAACTGGATGGCCTGTACAGAAAGTTTTCTATTGGATAGTTCTCCTGTCCAATGCAAGTACAACTTTAAATGGTGAAAGTGGATTTAGCAATGAAAGAGATTACTTGTTTGCTACTAAAATACCCTTTTGACCTTGTTTTGTACTTCCAGAGCCGAATCCTCCAATAGATGAAGTGATAAACACTTTGGGAGTGGTGGACAGATTTGTTGAATTCCTAAAGAGAAGTGAAAATTGCACACTACAGGTAAAGAAGAGTACTGTGAAGGACAAATAGAACTTCTCTCTGCTGAGCTCTGATGTTTAACCCTCAACAGCCAGCATGGAAAGGTGGTGTCTTTAGAGCTTAGACACTACAGATCACATGTAGCTTTTTGGAGAGGATTGCACATTCTCTTGACGACAGCAGGCTGTCACAGTTGATGGCTACCATCACCGTCCTCCTTTCAGGAAGCCCTATACCCTAGGGATCAGTCTTCCAGAAGATTTGAAGTTGGTTAAAGCCCTTCAAGAAAGAGGCAGATGACAGTAACATGCAGTTTGGCCTCACCTGCCAGTCACAGGAGTAGGATGTAACAGCATTGGGCTTCCAAATAGAAAACCAGTTTCTCTCATCTACTGTAGCTTGTGCCTCCAAGCCCTGGTCAGGGGCTGCTCTGAGCAGCTGGAGATGACTCTTTGAAGTGGAGAGTGATCTCTCAGACTTTGTCATGTGGTATTGCCCAGTTCACAGTTCCTAGGATTGCCACTGACAGGGGAGTGAATCGCTGATCTGTCAAGCCCAAGAGAACCAGTAATCCCCAGGAAAGATGACATGATGTGCCCTAGTGTGTTTTTACTGTTGGTGATCTGTGGACTGATCTTTCTTTTGCTTTGGGTGGGTGTGGCCAAGGTCTGTGATGGGGTGAGTCAATCCACCCTTCTCTGTACCCTCAAAATTGTCGACAGCTTGCCTATATCTGACAGCTGTTATATATAGTTATGCTTGGTGAACAGTCATCCAAACACTGTCCATACTAACCAGCCCGGGCAGTGGAGTTTAGCCCCATAAAACCATTTGTATGCTTCAGTGCATATAAATCATGGACAAGTAAGGTTGGAAGGGCCCTTGGGAATCCATACAGTCCAACCCCCTGCTGGAGGCAGGATCATTCCTATATAGATCTTTCTAGATTAGATGGGAGCAGTAAAGGCTGTAAAACTAATAGCAAATGGTGTGCCATATCAGGATTGTTCTGCTTATGATATTGTTGCTGGTCTCTCATTTCAGTTTGAAGCAGCATGGGCATTGACAAATATTGCATCAGGAACCTCTCAACAAACAAAAATAGTCATTGAAGCTGGGGCAGTTCCTATCTTTATAGAGCTGTTAAACTCTGATTTTGAAGATGTCCAAGAACAGGTAAAGTTCACCTTGTTTTCAATGATTTTTTTTTTTTTTAAGGGGTGTGGGAAAGGTGCACAACTCTTGTGGATAGAGAGCATCAAAGTTTGTTTGAAATAAGTGTAGCTCTCTGGTGACTGGCTTCATGCAGTAATTCCTGTACTGGTTACTTGGAGTTGCAAAGTATGCCTCTAACTCAATACGCTCTTCTTCATCTGTTCAGAAACTGTGAATGGTAAAACTGCTATTCTTTCCTTCCAGGCTGTCTGGGCGTTGGGGAACATTGCTGGAGACAGCTCTGTGTGTAGAGATTATGTCCTTAACTGCGCTATTCTTCCTCCCTTGTTAATGTAAGTAACCATAAATATTTGCAGCATAGTTCTTGAAGGTCCATTTTACTAAAGCAGAGTAACATACTGCTATGAAAACTGGGTGACCAGAACCACCTACCTGTGTGCTAATGTTCTTTGGGAATAAAATTCAGTTTGTAAATTGGTATTAGAGAAAGGTAGTAGTACTTAAATCATAACGGATAAAGCTTTGGCAGATGGTTTGCCTTCTCACAAATCGTTATGCCTGCTGTGAACTGTACGTGAGCACTGTCACAGCTTGCCAGACAGCCTTTCTGAAGTTATGGGGCCTGTCACTTAGAAGTGCCTGAGCTGTAAGTACAGAGAACAGCTCCTGAAGGGATACAGTTACGCCAGCTTTCAGGAATTGATTGGATGAATCTTAAAAGAATCAGTCTAGGGTTGAGAAGGTCTTCACACACCATATAAATCAGAAATCCTGACATAGCCTCAGTATGTTAGCTGAGTTGTCTGTCTATTTCTAGGCAGGGTGCTTTCAAGTACTAGTCATATTTTATTTTTGTCAGGATCGTTTTAAATTGCTCTTGATGAGGTAGTAGCAACAAGATAAGAGAAGTGCACATTGTAGGAGACAAAATTTTAAGTCACTTCTGACACTAGTGTTCGACCTTCAGGATGCCAGAGACCAAGCAGATAACTCTCTGCTGTCCAGACACCAAGGGAAAGGCTTTTTGTTGGTGGTGGTGGCCACATTGTAGAAAAAAGACTGGTAAAAGGAGTTGGTTGTAGCTTGGGAGGGACAATATTGCACCGTCCCATTTTCTTGCAGAGGTCTGCAGACTGGATGACAAAGCTTCTCACTGCCCATAAACCATAAAGCACAGAGAATGAAGCTGCTTTATGGGTGGGCAACTGGCTGGTGACCACCCTCTAAGATATTTAAGATTATTTGGTTTCTAAAAACTGTCAGTCTGTCCATCCTTTCAGCAAGAGTATCTTTCATGCTAGCAATGTGGACAGAGATTTGTGGCAGAAATGCCAGTTTAACGAGATGTTCACATGAAGTATTTCAATATAAATGGTGTACAGCTGTGTCGCCTTGAAGGTGTTGCAAGAGATTGTTTTATAGAGGCATAGAGCTGTTGTCCTCAGGTGAAGCTAAAATTGAGTTCCTGACTTCTTGTGGTCCCTGGAGATTCATAGATTGGAAGGGACCTCACAAGATCATTGGGTCCAGCCCCCTTGCACTAGGCAGAAAAGGCGAATGGGGTCAGGTGACCCCAGCAAGGTGACCATCCAGTCTCCTCTTGAAGATTTCCAGGGCAGGTGATTGCCCCCCCCCTGGGGGGAGTTTATTCCACAGTCTAGACACACTAACTGTGAAGAAGTACTTCTTAGTGTTAAGCCTGAAATGGTCTTCCAGGAGTTTGTAGCCATTACTCCTGGTTTTCCCCAAGGGTGATTTGGTGAACAGTTGTTTGCTGAGCCCTTGATGTATTTCCCCTAATGTAGTGGTAAGCTGCTACCAAGTCCCCTCTCAGCCTTCTCTTTTTTTTGGGCCGAAGAGGCCCAAGTCCCTCAGCCTTTCCTCATATGACTTGCCTTGCAAGTCTCTGATTATACAGGTCGCTCTTTAGGATCAGATCAGTGGCCCTCTAAGAATAGGTGTGCTTACCTGGCTAGATTCAGGCTCAGAGAAGCTGTGTTCTGCTAGCCTGAACATTCCCATCTGCAATTTTGTTTGAAGACTGCACTTGCTTTCTGTCTGATGTTGCTTTGCACTGTGAAACAACAGCATTTGTTTCCGTCTTCGGGGTAGATGCATTACATCTTTTTTATGCTCAAAATGAAAGGTTTGGGTGAAGTACTTAGTCTGAAGAACAGGTTCTCAAGCAGTGCAACTTTTTTTTCTGGCCTTCTCAAATTTGCATTCTGTTCCCTCACTGCAAATCATCTCCTTGTTTTAAAGGCACTTAAATGCTATGCACTGCTATGGCTTGGCAGTGTAATGCATGATTATTCTCTTCCTAGGCTTCTCACAAAGTCCACCAGGTTGACAATGACTCGAAATGCTGTCTGGGCCTTGTCAAACTTGTGCAGAGGGAAGAACCCACCACCTGAATTTGACAAGGTGAGGAAATATAGCCTTACTTTTCTTGGCAGGCAAAGAGGTGGTTGGGGAAAAGGGCCCTGGTTCATCCAGGCAACAAGGTCTAAATATTAAAGCTGATCAGAAAAGGTCTGAAGAAAAAAGTCAGAACTTCCTGGTTTGTAATTACGCAAACACCTGGTAGCAATACTTCCATTTATTGACAGGGGTCCCGTTTCACCCTGCCTGCCTGTGAGACCTGCCTAGTCTTTCTAGGAGGTCCACCTGCTAGACCTCTGAGTCGAGGACCCCCATCCCCCCAGCCTTCCAGGGCTTAGCTTATGCCCTGACTGGGAGACCAGACTCTTTTTATAGGACTGTGTTCCAAATGTGAACAAAATGCTGAAGTATTCCATTCCTATCCAGTGGAAACCCTTCTTTCAGAACAGCTTTAGTTCCTTATGAACTGTGGAAGTCCTCTTCCCTCTGCCCCTTCCCTTTTGGTTGTCAGTGTCATCTTAAAAAAAAAATGGCAGAGGGCAGGGTAGATTTGCATGTTATATGTTAGACTAACTAGATCAGAGAGATATAAGTTATTATAAGCAGAAAGTGTACTTCATCAGATGCCATGAAGGGACATTTTTGCTTCCTGAAGTCCCTTTGTGGTGTCTGATGAAGTAAGGCCTCTGCTTACGAAAGAGTGTGCTATACATATCTGATCTAGTTAGCCTATAAGGCCACATCCAGATGCACATGCATGTGTGGTTTGAAGTGCTGTAAACCTCTTTGCAGCACCACAAACTGCATACCTTGCACATTAAACCATGTGCTGTGCTGCTAATTTGCAGTGCTGGGGCAAAAGTGTGTGCTGGGGGGGAGCAGTGGTATATCCTTATGTAGAGACGAGGTATGGGGACAGCTTACATGAGAATGGTACCTTCTTTTCAAGGTGTGGACTCTGTCCAGTTGCTGCTGTATCCTCTAACCTCTTGGGATGAGCTGGCCCCTTATCTTGGCTTGGTGTTTAAATTTCTGTTGTACCTTGTAGCTGAAGAGGCTAAAGCTACATGAACCACACAGAAAAGCTGCAGTCAGAGATGCAGTATAACATCAGCAGCTCTGGCTACTTGTCTGAGCTGGCCAATGAACAGTATAGCTA
>NW_017729015.1:15020111-15022698 GCF_001723915.1 Gavialis gangeticus | reverse complement strand
TGCTGCTGTATCCTCTAACCTCTTGGGATGAGCTGGCCCCTTATCTTGGCTTGGTGTTTAAATTTCTGTTGTACCTTGTAGCTGAAGAGGCTAAAGCTACATGAACCACACAGAAAAGCTGCAGTCAGAGATGCAGTATAACATCAGCAGCTCTGGCTACTTGTCTGAGCTGGCCAATGAACAGTATAGCTAAGATCCTACATCCATAACTGATCACCAGTCTGGGTTTCAAAATGGTTCTGTACTGTTTCTGGACTCTGTGACGGTGTGAAAATCCCAATATGATTCTTGCATTAATCCAAGTAATGGCTTCTGGGTCACTGTTCTCCCCTCTCTGTGCCAGTCAGCACAGCTAGGTCTTATCTGCACACAAAGCTACGGGGCTTTTTGTCCAGAAATCTTTCTAACTCTTTTCTTTGGGGTGGGGGGGATGGTGACTCCTTTATAGGTGTCTCCCTGCTTGCCAGTATTGTCCAGATTATTATTCAGCAGCGACTCTGACTTGCTGGCAGATGCATGCTGGGCACTCTCCTACTTATCAGATGGCCCCAATGAGAAGATCCAAGCAGTAATAGACTCTGGAGTGTGCCGACGACTGGTGGAGCTGTTAATGTGAGTATCTGGGGCAAAGACCTAATTGAACCGCCTGTGTGAATATGGGTGTTGGCTTATTCTGGTATACCTTTTGTTTATGGAGGTAAAACTCTTACAGCACTAACAGGATGATATAGTAACGATGGTGTGTGGGAGCATCTGCCATTTGGGGACTACACCCCGGTGTTCGTTCTTATGCAGAAGAAAGTTTCATGTGGTCCAGGGGATATTTCTAGTCTAATGCACTAGCTTCATCCTTGCGCTCAGGGTCAGGATTTATACATATAGGTATGTAGGATGTGGTTCATGCCAGGCAATGCAATGAGCCTGTGTTCTTTTAATGCTTTTACAATTTGTTTACAGATATTTTTATAAAGTAAAGGAAAGATTGGAGTATAAGGACAAAAATACCTATCAAAAAAATGAGTAAGGTTTTCCATACGGTTGACCAGTAATTCAGTATGCTACTTGTGATCTGTTTGTGGTGATCAGTTCAAAGCCTGTGCATTGCAAAGTGAAGGCTTTGTAGAGTAGGCAGACTTTCAAAGGGGTTTTGGATGCAAATAGCAAAGTGTTCTGATTGGACCATTAACCGAATGCCACTACATTAGGAAGGGGCATACAAGAAGGTGCAGACTTAATAATGACTTGCAGGTGAAAAGGAAACCACTTATGCTAGAGCTTCTTTCTAATGGATAAAGCTGTCCTCTTCTCTGCATGAGCAAGGACTGTCTGTGGGGTTTGAATGAGTTTTGCTGCTTGTGGGTATTTGTCTGGTAGCAGAGGAGGAGGTGGGATTCTTAGTGCATGGAAGATGACTGGAGTTTAACCCTCTCACTCTTCCTACAGGCACAACGACTATAAAGTGGCTTCCCCAGCCTTGCGAGCTGTAGGCAACATTGTGACAGGTGATGACATCCAGACCCAGGTGAGGAGCATGACTGACTTGTATTCAGATCCAAGCAAGGAAAGGAGCTAGAAAGTACCAAATCCTCATCCCCACTGAGGAGGGATAGATCCTTACTATAAATCCATTATTGGAGCACTGTCAGGAAACAGTTTGGCTTGGAACACCCTGTCTCTCTAAAGCAGTGACTTTTTTTTTCCCCAACTTTTTTTGTACCCACTTGTAAACATTGGCCAGTCCTGACCCAGTGCCCCTCACTCCTGACCCACTGGCCCCAGCCCCCCAGTGTGTGGGGCAGGGGATGGGTGTATGGGGCAGGGGAGGCCCAAAGCAGCGCCTTGTAGGCTAAAACTCTGCCAACCTGCAAGGGAAAAGCCACAGTTTCCCATGGTTTTTCTCTTTTAAAAGAGAATACATTTTTAAAGTTTTGATCGTGACCCTTTCATATATTCTTGCGACCCAGTTTTTGGGTTGTGATCCATGAGCTGAGAGACACTGCTTTAAAGCAAGCGTGGCTTTGTCAGCAGATGAGTTGCAGACAAATGCTAGCATGGTCTTTATGAAAAAGGAGAGTCCGGGTTGATGCAACCTATGCTTGG
The DNA here is from genome assembly GCF_001723915.1 of Gavialis gangeticus. Lineage (NCBI taxonomy): Eukaryota > Metazoa > Chordata > Crocodylia > Gavialidae > Gavialis > Gavialis gangeticus. Next base: position 15,020,598 of record NW_017729015.1, on the reverse strand, counting down.
GGAGAGGTAGGAGAGCCTCCGTGTATGTTAGCCCTACCAACAGTGGTGAAATGAAGGGTTTCAAACAGGTGTTACTTTGCAGTGCCTTCTAACATAGTAATAAATGGCACGGGTTGAGGCTGCAATGATAAAATGCCTGGCTGCTTCCAGATCAGGCTGATAAATGTGATGGCTCGCAGTCTGTAGTAATGTGTTGCACCCAGTATTTCATAGTTTCATAGTTTCTAGGGTCGGAAGGGACCTGAGCAGATCATCTAGTCGGACCCCCTGCCATGGCCAGAAGAGCACTGGGGTCAAATGACCCCAATAAGGTGGTCATCCAACCTCCTCTTAAAAACCCCCAGGGTGGGAGCCTGCACCACCTCACTTGGAAGCTGGTTCCAGACCCTAGCCGCCCTGACCATGAAGTAGCGCCTCCTGATGTCCAACTTAAACCTTCCCTCCGCCAGCTTGTGACCGTTGTTCCTGGTCACTCCTTGCAGCGCTC
>NW_017729015.1:15015713-15019909 GCF_001723915.1 Gavialis gangeticus | reverse complement strand
TGGAGTCAATAATGACTCCCAGATCCTTTTCCACCTCCGTGCTGACAAGAGGGGAGTTCCCCAGCCTGTATGTGTGGTGCCGATTGTTCCTCCCCAGGTGCATCACCTTACACTTGTCCGTGTTAAACCCCATCCTGTTCTCCTCCACCCATCCTTGTAACCTGTCTAGGTCCAACTGTAGCCTGTTGCTCCCCTCTAATGTGCCCACATCCCCCCACATCTTAGTGTCATCAGCAAACTTGAACAGGGGGAAGTCTTGTCAAGGGAGAAGTATTTGTCAAGGGAGAAGTCTTAACTCCAGTCACAGAAACGTCATCCTTTTGGTGTCCAAGCGAAGGTCTAGGTCGTCTTTGAGGAGCAAGATGCGGCAGAAGAAGGTTTGCTTCTCCCTCCGTGTCCTGTTCCCCAAATGCCACTTCCCCCTTTTGGAACTGGAATGTCTCCTCCTCAAGGATAGGAAAGGTACTCTTTCCCCCTAGTGGTACACAATGGAATATCTTATTCACAGGCAGGTCTCTGGCAAGAGAATAAGTTTCTTTATAAGACTCTGAAGGTGTCTCAACCTCGTATCAGACTGTATGAGAAGCACAGGAAAGCAATAACTAAGTGTTGAACTTAATGGTGTGGTCTTGCCCTTTTGTTTTTAATTCTCTTCAGGTGATCCTGAACTGCTCAGCTCTGCCCTGCCTCCTTCATTTATTAAGCAGCCCCAAGGAGTCAATCCGGAAAGAAGCTTGCTGGACCATTTCTAACATCACAGCTGGAAACAGGGCGCAAATACAGGTACAGCTTCTGGAGTCCTCTCTGGGCTGATCTGTGATGCTGCTTGGTTTGTGAAAGCACTGAGACAAGCTTATATGTTTGGGTTTTTTAATATGAATTCAAAGGCCTTTATACTCCAGTTCCCCCTTTCCAGAGAAGTTAATTCTAAGTACAGTTAAAATAACTGATACACTCAATTGAATCTAGATGTTGCTAGACATCCAAGCAAGACGATCTGTTCCTGCAAAGACAGGCTGGTTTGGAAATGAGCTCTGAGAATCTGATCCTTGAGTGAATAAGGGGAAGGGGGATCGCATCTGTCTCTTCTCTGTCATTCCAAAGTTGGTGTATACCTAGGGTGCTCCTTTAAATGGGGACACATTGTTAGATTTAAAGAATTAAGGACCTAAATCTAAAGACCTAGACAGGGCTCAAAGTCCTTCCATGATGCTAACGCAATAAGGGGTTGCGCTTGTCATTCTAGCTATGCAACTGAAAGTCTTATGTTGATAACACATGGCAGAGAAAGCGTATTTGCATCCTTTCCATTGATACCAAAGACGGGTGGGTAAGGGGAGAAGTACGTGTTCCACAGCTTGATTGTCTTCTATGTACCATGTTGCCAGATCTAAATACTACTTGCTGCTCCTCTCCTCAGGCAGTCATAGATGCTAACATATTCCCAGTGCTGATAGAAATCTTACAGAAAGCAGAGTTCCGTACGAGGAAAGAAGCAGCATGGGCTATTACGAACGCAACATCGGGAGGAACACCAGAACAGATAAGGTACATGGAGGATTTGCTCTTATTTGTCCTCTGCCTCTGAAGTGATAGGTGTTGTGGAGAAGTGTTTTGCCATCAGCGTTTGCTGTGGCTCCGAGTACCATCCATCTCTGATCTCTGAAGAGAAGCTTCAGGATGTATTTTGAGACTTACCATACCTCCTGTCAAAGACTGCATTTCTACTCTGTAGCCATTCAAGAGGGGATAACTTACAGGTGCTGGTTTTGGTTTCTGCTCACCATGGATTGATGCATTAGTGTGGAGTATTTCAGGAGCATGCCAATATCAGAGTGCCACAGGGTGCAGTTGCGTAAAACTGGATTTTGTGGAAGGAGAGACCAAGAAGCTCACTTCTGAAGTGGAGCAGAGCTTTATCTGCATTTCCCCACTGGCTTTGACAGTTGTATGGCTAATATCTGAACATAAGCACTGTCAAGAATTGTGTGGGTATGTTACTTCTGACAGTGGCCTGTTTTAGAAGTTTTAAAAATGAATGTTTTGTGAGGAACTTCCCTCTGAACGCCAGCTGATTTAACTGATGCTTGTAGGTGTGTGGGTTTGAGAGACTCTGTATAGGATTTTAAAGACCTACCACCAGCCAGCCTCAACACTAGTGTTCAGCAGATTTTCTGGTCATCTGTGTTTTAAGAGTGTGTGGTGCAGAGTAACTTTTCTTTAGGTAAATAACATCCGTTGAGCCATATTTTGGTTTTAAACATCTTGTGCCATGCAAAGAGTGGATTTACAGGCCTTCTAATTTTGGAAGCATTTGGTGTGCATCATTTGCATGAAACCATGTTTAACAGCTTGCTTCTGATACAAATCAAAGCCCAAAGAAGCACCAAAAAGTTTTCCTTTTCTCTCCTCCCTGCCCTTTACCCCGCAATGCATCAAGCGTTTGCCTTGGTTTAAAATATTCTTTCAAACATATGAAATATGAAAATTGTATTAAATGAGATTTGAGAAGCCCTTGTAATGTTGTTGCTTCTCTAAGTTCACTTACATTAGCTTTCATTTCTTTTCTTGTGCAATATGGATTCTTTATACACAAGCCCGCTAAGAATGATTTTACATTTCTAAACAGACCAGTAGGAAAATGGTATTCAAGAATAAAGAGATGTGGGGGGCTTGATATATGAAAATTATTGGAATAACACATACTTGGGCTGTAAGTTTGACACCCCTGGGCTAAGCCATTAAAAGTGCATTGTTAAGTCACTAAACCCGGTCATGTTTCACTGGAATTAGTCATGAATGCATTTGTCAGTTTAGTGTGCTGATGCTACAAGTGATACAGACTAACATGACTTCACAGTTTCCTTTTTTTGCTGTTCAGGCAACTTGGACAAGCCAGGCGAGGCCAGATCCAACTTGCTCTTTTAAAATAGCAAGCTGTGTTTTGAGATGCTCAGCTGCATCTTCAGATCCCACCTACTTCAATGGGGATTAAGTACTGGCAAGCTAAATAGGAGTCCTGACTTTGTTTTAAGTACAGACTGAAGCACCAGGTTTGAGAACTAGTGGTGAGGACGGATAGGTTCTGTTAGTTGGTACTTTACAGAAACTGTTGGGGGTTTTTTTTTTTAAACCTGCCTTTTGTCTCCTAAACCCCCTGAATTTACCACGGTGTCCATTTCCCATCTGGCCAAATAGAAGGCTTACCTTCCCTGTGCTTTCTGTACAGGTACCTAGTAAATTTGGGCTGCATCAAACCTCTCTGTGACCTGCTAACTGTCATGGACTCCAAGATTGTTCAAGTGGCCTTGAATGGTTTGGAAAATATCCTGCGGCTTGGTGAGCAGGAAGCCAAGCAAAGCGGCACAGGCATCAACCCCTACTGCAGCCTCATTGAGGAGGCATATGGTAAGTGGCTGCCAATGGCCTAGTGGCTGTTGGTGTTCTACCTACTGTAATAAAAGGTAATGTAGAAGGTGGCTTGGAAAATACTGCTCACAATTGTATTCCATTTGTGTAGGTGGGGGTGGGGGGGCTCTAGAAGTTCTCTCTAACCCAGTATTGACTTGTAGAAGTATAAGCTTTCACAACCCCTAGCTCACTTCATCAGTGACACAAGCTTACGTATCTGATTTTTAGCCCCTTAATGAAAATTTTAGATATGTTCAGCTCCTGTCATGAAGATGTTACCCTGTAAATTCCACCACTCTTGCCACTCGTTTGTCTTTCCAAAGCACAAGCTCCTTTAGGTGAAGAGCTGTTCTCATTTTGTCTGTCAAGGCTGCACAGTGGATGTCCTGTCAGTGATCTGACCAGTGAGATGCATGCCTTGTGGCCGGACTCTCCAAATAGGGACTGCTGTGCTGCTTACTGAAAACTTACTCCAACTCCTTAGATCAAGATGGATGGTGATTAAATCCAGAAGCAGTTCAGGAGTAGTGGGGCTACATTTCCTTTAGCTATTCTAGCCCATAGGCAAAAGGCAAAGTAAGCAAATGGTTCCTAAGTGGCACCATGTGGTTACAAGTTGTGACAGATGGGTGTAGGGCAGGAGCGCGTGTGCCGATTTTTTTTCTTTCAGTTTTGCCCCACTCCATTTTCTCTCTTCCCCCTCCTCCGCCTGCAGCTATGCGTTCTTCAACTATTCGGTCTGCAGTGCCAAGAACTAAATGCCGTTCCTCGGTGGTTAGTAATGT
>NW_017729015.1:15010615-15015627 GCF_001723915.1 Gavialis gangeticus | reverse complement strand
CACCCCCAACTCTTTCCCCACCAGGCTTGGATAAGATTGAATTTCTGCAGAGCCACGAGAACCAGGAGATCTATCAGAAGGCCTTTGACCTGATCGAGCACTACTTTGGAGTAGAGGATGATGATGCCACCCTGGCTCCCCAGGTAGACGAGAACCAGCAGCAATTCATCTTCCAGCAACCTGAGGCCCCCATGGAAGGCTTCCAGCTATAATGTGACCAGAGAGGAAAAGAACACCACAAACTTGCCAGAAAGCAACTGGGAGAAGCCAGATAGTCCCATCCCCCCTCCTTGCAAACAGAAGGAGCAAACACCCATTCCACCTGTTAGGAATCGAGTCCTCCTCCTTCAGAAAAAGCTAGAAGCAATGCTTTGTTTTCATGGAGAGAAGAGGATTTTTCTTACACTTTTTTTCTTTCTTTTTTTATTTTTGCTGCTGCATACATGTCTTTAAGCAGGCACTGGGATGGAGGAAGGACACTGAGGTAACTGATGGCACCTCTCATTTTTCTTTGTGGTAATCTCCCAAACATCACTTTTTTTTTACCTCTGGTACTTAAACGAAATTTCAGCAGGGACGGGGTGGGGGTGTAGGTAAAAAGTGAAATCAGAAGTAAGCATTTTCTTCTGACAACATTAACCCTGGACGCTTGGGATGATCTATTTAAATTTTTTTTGCACATATTACTCTTTATTAAAGACTCTCTAATCTGCCAAGAGCAAAGTTTAGTCCCTGGCCTTTTCATGACCCTCCTTCAGTGGACAGCACCGTTGGACTTGGGCCCTGTAAATGGACAAAGGAAAAATGGGAGGTTTCTCCCCGTTGCTGGGAAGACTTTTCTCGGGGAAGGATTTTTCCCTTTTGTTGTCTAAAATTTTTTTTTTTTTCTTTTTTTTTTTTAAAGAACTGTTAGTGATATTTAAAGAAAAAGCAACAAAACCCCAAAGATGGTCTTTGTAAAGAGGTGGGGGAGCTGTCTGGGTGGTCTCTCTTTTTTTTTTTTTTTCCTTTTGAAAGAGGAAGCACAGCTGCCATTGCACAGGCTTCACTTGCATTGCTACTGATTGAAGTCGCAGAACTGAAATGGTGAAAACCCGTCTTCATCCTTACTTGAAATTTGTTTTTTGGGTTTTTTTTTTTTTTTCATGAGAACATGTTAAAAGGTTTTTTGGCTTTTCTTTTGGCTGGATGGGGTGGGGCGGGACCTTTTGTGGGGTGGGGAGGAAGAGCTACACTTGACAGCATTGTGTGCAGTGTTAACTTCAGTAACATAAGACCTGAGTTTTCAGGATTACCTCCTGCTCACAGTTGGATCATGTACATTTTACTTCAAAAAGAAGAGTCAAATCTCTGTATTTTTTATATATTATATATAGGTAGATATTTGTCTAATTGGGCTTCAGAGAAAAAATATATATGAAATTTCTGTAATTTATGTAAATAGGATACTGTGAGGCAGGCATACCTGGAAATGATGGTCTGTAAACTCACTCGCTGGTTGTCCTGCTTCTTTTCCTCTGTTCACTCATGTACTGTATAAGCAAACATAGAGTTGTCTTAAATTCCTCAACCAGACTGAGTTTACTTAACCAAGATTTGGTATCACATGTCATGTAGGCTGTGGAGAATACAAACACTTCTGAGACTGGAGGGATGGGGGCGTGGGGAGAAACATGGTCCCCTGAAGTGTCTTAATACAGACGTACAGTGCAGACCCTCCCTATTGCTGTCTTAAGCAAATGCAAGCTTTGAAGCCTTTGAGAATGGAAATTCAAGTGGGTGAAAGACGAGCCTTGGTGCCAGTAATTCAAAATCCAAACAAATCTAATTTGACAAGTCCTTCATTGTTTGAAAACAAATAAACTACATCTGTGCATTTGACTGAGGCCTGGCTGTGGCTAGAGTGATATCTAATGTGTAAAGGTTTTACCACTTGCTACAGGACAGGTTTGGAGACAGGGTATTAATATTAAGTGTAGCATGGTGGAGAATCTTAGCCATAGAGTACTGGTGCTGTGCTATTGCAGTCAATCTCTCTAGAAAATTAGTAAGGAGTGCAGGCTCCTGGGAAGCACAGTGATGTTAGAAGCTCTGTTTGGAAAAACATGAGGCCAAATCTTGTATTTAAAAATGCATATGGCTAGGGCTCATCAGGGTCCCTATGCTAGCCATTTGGCTTGTTTACATACCTCCCGTTGCCAATGCGAATCTCCTCCCATTGAGCAAAGTGGAGAGAAATCCAGGTAACCAGCCTTTAAAGGCTGGTTTTTGCCGCCACTGAGAGGACTCGTTAATTGAAGCTTTTATGAAAAGAAGATTCATTGTGTAATTCAGTGTTACTAGGTATTGAAGTAGCTTTTTATAGAAGGGAGCACATTAATTACACTTTTTTTTCTTTAATGGAGGCACTTGACATTGCAATTGATGGAAGAGAGAGAAGCAGGAAAGAGCTGAATTTATATCCAAATTCAAGTCTTAAGTAGAAAACTAGACCACAGACTTCATCAGCATGTTGGCAGACTACTCCTGGAATCTTATACAGCAATGTGGTGTTGGCATCATCCTAACTGCAATTGTGTCATCTTTCCTCTCATTCAGGGAAACGGGGTTTTGCCTGCCTAAATGAAACTAAAGAACCTGGATGCTTTTTGACAGGGGGGAGAAGTTTTTGTTCTCATGTACAAGGTAGTCTTGGAGAGAACCCCCCCCCCCCCTCCAGCTGGCTGTGGCAAAAGGGCATGTTGTTCAGGCTACTTTTAAACTGTGCAGGTAGCTTAGCCTGATCTGATCCCATACAGTCAAGTGGTGTATCGGTAGACATTACCAGCTGTTGAATGGGTTTCACTCTTCTGGTGATGGTCTTCAGCAGAACAACACTCATGTTTCCAGTTCTGTTGGCGGTTGTCTGGGTGAATTTTGATAAATGCTTCTTTCTCTCATGTGGGATTGAACAGTTCTCTGGCCAATGAAACCTTTTTCAGCTGGAGACCGACATGTTCAGTTGCATTTCCCCCCTTCTAGTCTCTGGACTAGTCTAATCCCGTCGGCCAAGGAAATAGAACAACTGTCCTTGGTTTTGAAACAGTCTCTCTGATTTCCTTCTGTTCTGCATCCTGGTTGCATGCATGCATGTATATGCAGTCCCTCATCAGGTTTTGAGATGCGATACCTGCCACCAGGCAGACTTCAGTGGGTGGCTGACAGCTGACTGCTGAACCCTGCTCAGTGAGCAGGTGTGCCTCGAATCGGTTCTCCAGAGTCTCCTCATCCGGCAAATGAAAGCCAGCAATTTATCCTTTCCCCCGATTTGGGTTCTGTGTGGAAACCTTACAGAGAAAATTTGAAAAGCCACTGAGCACAGTGGTCCATGGTCCAGTTCATTTACCTGATGACAGAGACATCTTGAAGCTGCTGTTACATCTGTCTGCTCTTTGGCATGGCAAATTGACCGCAGTGCTACATTAGATCTGCGGTGAAAGGAGCATATCTTTCTAAGATGGGAATCTGATCCTTTTGTTTTTCTGTTGAGATGCAGGTGAAACCAATGAAGTAACCTTTTGAGTTACCTACAGTAACTTTATTTTCCTGATGTAATGCACTTTTGAGGACGGGCGTTAGTTGCATTAGGCTGACCTCAGCCATTTAAAAACGGGGCTCTTCTGCAGTTCTGTTCACTGCAGTATGAAGGTGCATTTACATCTTTATTGCACAATCATCTTTTTTTTTTTTTTTTTAAATGGGAGACTTGTTTCAGGGCAGAGATCGAGGTGATTCTACGGTACCTCACTTCAGAAAAACAAAGCTGTGGCAGCCACTGCAGAGGTAAGCATGGATTTTTGTTTCAGCTAGCTCTGTTGCCTTGCTGCTGGGAGTAGCTTGCTTCCTCCTTGACAGCAGGCGTCGTTCCTGTTCAGTGCAGTGCCTCGTTGACTCTTTAAGCTTTCCCTTAGCAACAGAGAGTCCAGGCCTCCTGTTGCAGCATTGTTTTTTTTCTGGAACTGATATGGCAGCTTGTATAGAAATGAGCAAACAGTTGGTTTAAAAAAAAAAAAAGGCACCAAGTAGCCCCATCTCCCACCCTTCTTGCCTTCTCCCCACAAGGCAGGATTAACCCTGATGAAAATTTGCTAGCGCCTGTCTTTGCTGCTCCTTGACTACCTGGCAGGCTTGCTATTGTGTCCCAGCACCACTGTCTTTTCCTTTCTGGCAACCAGGCTTCCATCTCTGGTGGCCAATACAGATGTTATAAATGATGCATCTGTTGCCACCTGGCAATCTTCTCTTCTTTCAGCTAAACTTGGGAGAAGGGCATCACCTTTTTTGCTTTCTTGTGAATTGCAACTCTGGACTTGGGGCTGGGGAACAGGCTTGGCTTTGGGAAAGCTGTTCCTTGTGGAGTGCAGGAGAACCTGACCTGCATAGCAACCTTTGTTGGTTCTTGGCATCACTTTAGGTGAGCCTTCCCCAGGCCCCAAGGTCCCTGTTTGGGGGTGTGCCATTTGATAGAGATATGTATATTTTTTTAACATTCACTTTTTCCTGTGTTCAAACTACTTCAGTTTCTTTTCCTTGGCTCACACAAGTGCCATGTGGATCTAGAAGAGGTGTTGAGGCTCAGCCATACATCTTACGGATCTGCTTTGAACAATCACTTTTATCAGTATTTCACTGCCATGCAATGGTGGCACTTAACTATGCTAACACATTCAGTTGACCTCAATGCTACTTGGGTGCTGTCAGCAACCTGAGCATCTTAAATCCTCTATTTCTACTGGCTTTTTTAGTTTCCAATATATATCCTCTGGGGCTGCTAGCCTGTAGTTGCTTGCTGGCACTTTCCAGGCTGTCTTGCCCCTACATAGACCATGATGCTCAATCCTGTAACTTTTTCAGGTAAATATATATGGTACCCAGTGGATGCTTGATATCAAGTCTGGTTTCATCATTCAGCTAGCAAAGGGACTTTTGACCACTGGGGCTGGTGAGGTTGTCTTTTTTTTTTTTTTTTTTTT
>NW_017729015.1:14991753-15010557 GCF_001723915.1 Gavialis gangeticus | reverse complement strand
TGAGGTTGTCTTTTTTTTTTTTTTTTTTTTCCTCTGGTTACATAGAGGAAAAAGCTCTGTAACCCAGAGAGAAGGCTGTACAGGCATAGAAGATACTGAGGGTTGCTTGAGGATCCTTCCTTAAACTGACACATTGTTTTTCCAACTAAGTGCTTTTGTTGTTGGCACTCTGGTATTTAATACTTGACCATGGCAGGAAACTGAGACAATTGCACCTCCTTGAAGTGTTTGATTAAAGCTTAATCTGTACAAACGATGCTGGATCCCTTGCCTTAGTTTCCTGCCATGATCTCTTCTGCACGTGTCATAACTTGAAGGACTCTTGAGTTTTAGTTCTCAAATCCTGCCTCAGCCTCTCCTCTTCAACAATTCCTCAGACAGCACAGCTTTTTTTTTGTTCCCAGCAGCTGTTGGCTTTGCCTGACATTCTGGCAGTCCAGTCTGCATTCATGAATGTTCTGGCCTTCTTTACGAGGGGTGGTGATGACCACTGCAGCCACTGTTTGAACTAAGTCCCAAAATGTGATGGGATTATAACACTATAGGTGTCAAACTTTGAAAGCTATATTGAGGCAAAGGTCTAGGCATAAGGACTAGTCTGAATTTTGCCATTAGTCCTAGATTTAGACCAGTCTGGCTTTAATTTGATCCCGTATTTACCTTCATTAGGGAAAGCCGTGCTAGTATGGTGCAATTATCAACAAAATACTTCTCTTGATTGGTCTTCAAAGGAATTTGAGTTAGGAAATTGGAAGACTCAGAGCTGCTTCTTGGTAGGAACCATTCTGCCCTTTGACCAATGCAGCAAGTGAAGGTTTTTCTTCCCTGAAGTTGTCAGCTTGTCTTGGGATGTACGCGCTGCAATTTTTCTGTCTGTTTGCTATTCTAGAAGCACAGCAGCCCATGTGCAGTAATGCAGAGCAGTCCTAGCACTGAGCTTGCACTCTTGATGGCAGTCTCCTTCTGAAAATGTAATTGCATCTGGCTGTCCTCTAAGTGATGAGTGAGGTGGCTGGGGTTAGAGGCTGCTGATTCATATGAGAGCAGTCCCTTTGGACTGACTCATGAAGAGCCATTTAAGTGCACAACATCCCAGACTACTTGCGTCTCCAGCTGTGCAGGTTGGAAACCACTAGAATTAATTAGCCTAGAGCTCTGAATAGCTTTCATCTTCTGGCCCTTTGTAAATCTGAGTCATAATTAGTATCAAAGACTAGGTTTGGGCCTAAGATTTCTTTCTTTAGCACATGGAGTGGGGTGTTTCATTCCCTAAGCTTAGCACAGGGTTTCAGCTTGCATCCAGGAGGGTTCATATCACCACCCCCCAATCCATTAAGATTTGACCCTTGTTCTTGTCCCATACAGTACAGATCACTGTATTCAGAATATGCAGTTGCTGTTGGCAAAAGAGCTGGTGCAGTAACTTCAAGAGACCCTTCCCTGTGAAGTGGGCTGAGCCCTTTATTGAAGGAAAACCTGTAAGCGATAGTAGAACGTAGATGTGCAGTAATATTTGGGTTCTAGCTTGCTTCATTGTCTATGCAATTGGTGTGGGAATAAATGAAGGGTAACTCATCAAGAGCACAGGGCCTTTCATCAACAGTCTGTTTTCCAGACCAATCTGGTGAAATATTTTTCTTTTCTTTTTTTTTTTTTTTTAAATTAAGAATGGGACTTTTGCAAACAGTGCTGTGGCCATTGGCAAACTGTGAATTGGGATTTTCTTTTGGGGGGAGGGGGAGGGGTGGAAACCAGATCAGACCAGTAGCTACTGTAACACTGGCTAGAAAAAGATTCACTGAAGTGTGAATGGCGCTTTGGAAACTGTCTCCTGGATCCTTCACAGAAAAGAAGCTGGAGACTTAGGTTTTCTGTCCTTTTTTGTCTTTTTTTTTTTTTTTTTAAAGAAGCAACCAGTTACAAACCCCATAAATGGTACTTATGTACTTACATTTTGTTACATAAGTGCATGTCAAAACATTAAACCACAGATGGCCACACCTTTGAGTGGAGCTGGTAAGACATTCTTTTTTTATTCTTTTTTTTAGTTTAGTAACCAGCTCATGTATGGGTTGCATTATAGAGCTGCTAGCACGTGTGGCAAAAGCAAGGGCAGTGGTAAGTTGTGGTTCCAGTACAGCATTCAGAAGCCTGAATGCAGGACTTATAGCCACTGCGGTATCTTAAAAGGCGCTTTTTTTTTTTCCCCAAGTAAGGATTTTTTTATTTTATTTTTTTAAATGAAGCCAAATAATATGGCTCTCTTCAGTGAGTCCCCCCCTTTAGAGCTATGGCGTAGCTGTACCATGGTGGATTGAGAGGATGCCCACCCAAGTCTAGAAAAGACTAGCTGGCTTGATATGGAGTTGAAAGTGTGTTTCTCTTAGGTTTCCAACACTGTAACAGATGCAACATAAATAAAGAACCTGTTCCACAATCCTGGATACTCAGCGACTCTGGATTCTTTTATGAAACTTTGGGCATCGCACGGGTGCCAACCAGGGGCCGGGCTAATGCCCTTTGGTGTACACGGGGATCTTACCTGGGAATGGACTGGCAGAGGTGTATATGATTAATGCCTAAACGGAAGGGGTGAAACAGGCCCCGGCCTCTCTGCTTTCTTTAAACCCAACCAGTGGCTGTATGTGCCTGTCCTTCATGCCAATAAACCACAGCGTCCAGTGGGCTGCACCTGCCACCAGCCCCACGGGGAAGGAACAAGTATGATAACACCACTGTCCTCAGAACCTCCAGCTTCTCTCCTTTCCTTCCCCCAGCCCAGCCCAGCTTCAACCCTACCCCTGCCTCACTGCAGTTATGCAGAGGGAATGCTGCATGCATTTTATTTAATTTACTGGATTTTATGGGAGCAGCTCCATAGCTTTCTTGTGGGGGCCCTGGGGCAGCTCGTGCTGCTGGCTGTGTTCATATGAGAGCAGGATCCTGTAGAAGCTAGCTCCTGCCTGGGTCCACGTTAAGCACTGCTGTTACGGCAGGTGGGCTCTGCGGAGCAGCACGGTCGTTTTCGGTACTGTGCGGTGACTGCACCCGGGCCTGGGCTCCAGGCCTTGTGTGATGTATGTAATGTGTGCCAGGCTGGTGTTGCGCAGGCCTAGAGCTTGTTCAGCAGGCTTTACCTGACTCCAGCTGCTGCCTCTGGTTCCCTGCTACGGGCCACGTCCTGTCCTGCTCAGTTGAGAGTGAGGGAGCTGCCCTTGCCCCAAGAGCTGCAGTGGCTGCCCCGGGGCCTGCTGGGAGTTGTTATGCTGCCTTGTTTCCGGGGCACGGGAAGAGCTGTAGTGCGACCCTGCCGCGGGGAACGCCGGGAGCTGTAGTGCGACCCTGCCGCGGAGCACGCCGGGAGTTGTAGTGCGGCATTGCCGCGGTGCCTGCCGGGAGCTGTAGTCGCGCCCTCCTCCCGCCTCGACTGCCGCCTCCAACCGGCGTTTCCCGGCAGGCGCCGCGCCGCCTCGCGCGCGGATTGGCTGGCGGCGGGGCCGGCGCATGCGCGTTCTGCAAACGCTCCGCGACCCGGGCCGGAGCCGCTTTCCTCTCAGCTGCGAGCCGCGACGAGAAAGCGGGGCCGCCGGGCGACTGGCAGGGGACGAGCTGTGGCGGCCTAAGAAGGGAGCGGGGCTCCTTGCTCGCTGGTTGGCCGAGCCCGGAGAGCCACGTCACACCTCGGACCGGTGACGTCACGGGGTGCGTGCGTGATGTCACCGCGGCGCGGGGCTCGCAGCCCTGCGCGGGGCCTGGGGGCGGAGTCTGCGGGGGAGAAGAAGCGGGGTACAGCTGTTGGGGGAGGGGCCTGGTGGCACCCCACGGCCCTGTTACTATGGTGGTGACCCCCCAGGGGCCCTGCCACGTGGGCACTCGGCCACGCTGGGGCCGGGGTTTCCCTGCGGCTGATCTGGAGCCCTCAGCAGGGTGGCGACGGCCGCCCCAGTCCCAGGCGCGAAGGCAGCAGGTGCTCCTCTCTTCGCAGGGCGTGTCGAGACGGCGGGGAGAAGAGCCACGATGAAGAGCCAGGATGGGGAGGGCAAAGTTGCGGTCCCGGCGAGCCCCTCCAAACCCAGCAGCAGCCTGGTGCCTGCCGAGGGCAGATCACTGGAGGCTGCACCGCCCGCTGACGCTGGGGAGTTGGTAGGCCAGCCCGATGGCAGTGCCGAAAGCCCGGCCAGCGAGACACGGGAGAAGATGGAGGGTGCGTTTCTGGTCAGGCTGGGGGTGGGCATCATAACTAATTTCTATTTCCCTGTGTCAGGGAGGGATTAGGGGCAGAGTCTACCAGGGTCATGTTGGGTTTGTGCATCCTAAGACATCCCTGACTACTGACTGCATGTGTGGGGTACAAGGGGAGGAGTCTTGTCTGGCAGTTATTTTACTGTTATTGAGTTAGTTGTTGCTCAGAGCTTTGGGACCTTGTGCACAAAACTGCCTGCTCTGCTTCTCTGTCCAGTTGTGTGAGCTACCCCCACCCCGAGCCAAGGCATCTGTTCCTCTCTCAATGTGGTAAAGGTTACCCCTCCGGCTGGAGAAGCCCTGTTGAGTCAGCTCAGTGCTTGGTTGAATTGAGGCCTGCCTCCTGCTTCGATGGCTAGCAAACACGGGATCTGATGAGTCACATTAGCTTAATAGCTGAGGATCCAGCGGCTGCCAGTCCTCAGGAGATCTGGTCTGAGGCTTCTCAGCAGGAGAGCTGTGTAGATCTCCACTGGCAAGGAGGCACGTAGGCTGTCTCTGACCTACGTCCAATCCCAAATCATTAGTATTATTAAATTGTCACGCCAGGGGTGTATGTTACCAGGCTGTGCCTGTGAAGGAAAACTTGCTGCACTTACTTCCATCAAGCAAGTGGAAGTTTTGCCACCGACAGATTTTGGCAGCCCGGTCATGCCACCAAGATCAAAAGAGGGTGGTGCATCTCTGCAGTCAGAGCAGCTGCATAGTGATACAGATGTTCCCCTAACATCGGAACAAAGCGGCTGATGCAGCCAAAAGTGGAGCTGGCGCTGGGGTGTTACATGCTTAGGAAGCTCTTCTAGTTCTCTGCTTGTAGGGGGTCAGCAGAGGTATGCTCAGAGGATGGAGACTGTGAGGGTAGGTGTCATGTGCTTGTTCTCTTCTCCCATCTCCCTCAGCTTCTGGACAGGAGGAAGCAAAGGGCTCCCAGCCCGCCATCTGTGATGTCTCTGAGGAGCTGAGCAGGCAACTGGAGGACATCCTCAACACGTACTGTGTGGACGCCAGCCAGGAGGGCCCTGGGGATGATGGGGGGCAGAACGAGCCTGCAGAGCCTGACGAGGCAGAGAAGTGCCGGAGCGAATCCCCACGCAATGGGGAGCAGGAGCCAGGCTGCCCAGAGATCAACGGGGAGAAGGAGGGCTCGAAGGGGCCCGAGGAGTTCCGGAACAGCGACGAGTGCGGGGAACGGGACCAGAAACGGGCCCAGGAGAAGAAAAAAGCCAAGGGGCTTGGTAGGGGCTCTGACCTCAGGGTCAGCCAGCCTTGGGGACGGGGTATTTCACCTCTGCTGGTTTAGCAGCTAAATCCAGGGGGACAGGGCTCCTACCCAGTCCCTGCATGATAGCATCCGTGTCTGTGTACTCATCCCCTATGGTGAAGCCACAGACCAGTGCCGAGCCCTGCTAAAAATTCTGTGTTCCCTTAGTACCAGGGTGGATGTGTACAGCAGCATGCACACAGAGAGGGAAGCTTGTCCCCCTGCTTCCTGTAGGCGCCTGGCCTATGCAATAAAAGGGTGCAGGTCAGATCCTAAAGACTCTGCCAATAATTCTTGTGTTTGAAGATGCAAGTACAGTAAATTGCATTATGTATATGTTTGCAATGAAGGATATTTCTGGACATCCATCCAGACAGGCTTAGCATGTAGAGTGAGTGTTCAGTTGCCTGTCTAATTTGCACCTACGTGGCATGACTCTGACATGGAGTTGTACATGAAGTTGCCTGCTAAGCTTCTTTTCCCTGCCGTGGTTGGGGAGGGGGTGGTTAGAGTGTAGGCTTGCACGTGGGAGTCCAGGACGCCCAGCTGCCCATGTGTTCTGTGTCCTACCTGCACCAAGTTACTTGTTCTGCCTTCTCACTAGGTCTCTGCTGATCTCCCTTACTGTTATATGAGCACCTCTGCTTTAACATATTTATCCTCACTAATCCTGCATGGATGGAGAGTGAAGGCACAAAGACTTAGTGGCTTGCCCTGGGTTACCCAGGAAGTTGGTGGTGCCTCAAGGAGTTTAACCCAGGTTTATTGAGTCCATTGTCCAAGAAGACCACTTCAACCACCGTCTTACAGTCACCCAAGGCACAAATGTCTTTGGGAAACCTTACTAGCTGCATGCTTTGGCAGGGGTTCTCAGGCTCCGCCTCTATGCCTTGGGACTGGGAGCTCTGTTTGAAATGGATTTTTGCTTTGTCCTGTGTTCCAGGCAAGGAGATCACACTGCTGATGCAGACACTGAACACACTGAGCACCCCGGAGGAGAAGCTGGCAGCGCTGTGCAAGAAATACGCTGAACTGGTCAGTCCCCACGGAGTCGCTCCCAGCCTCACTGCCACCTTGATGGGAAGGAGATGGGCACCCGTCCTAACTCCCTCAGTTGAGAGGCATGACCCCCATGCATATGTGAAGTTATTTCCAGATCAATCAATGGCTTTCTGGAGTCCTGGTGGCTCTTGCTTGCTAGGTTCAACAGTGCAACTGGGTCCCTGGTGAAGGCAGCTTGGTGGGTTCAGCTCTGTCTCCAGTGGTCACTGGGAGTCTCTGTTCAGTAGAAGTGCAAGCAGCAATAGAGGAGCCTTTGGTATATCTGTACTGGGAGGATTTCAGAGCCCAGCCGCTGCAGCCAGCCTGGGGAATGTGGCCATTATAAAGAGCCTTTTCTCTCCTTTCTTGCTGTGCTGCAGGGCACCACTCCTTTCCTGGAGGTCAGAGCGGCTGGCTCCAGTGTTAAATGCTGCCTGTAGTGTAGATGAGGATGTGAGGGGTCTCCCTAGGCTGGGCCCCAGCCCCCATCTCTGGACTCAGCCTTGAGGGGTCTTTCTCTGAGCACCACTTGGGACTCCTCTTGGCACTGGTCCCTGTGGGGTGGCCCTGAGCCAGGCTGTTCCACATGACAGTTTATTGGAGGCCGGGTGCTTCCCTTGGAATTGGCTCTCCTGTGATAGAAATAATTTATATTTAGGGGAAGGAATGTGGTCTGGGGTCCAGGGCCTGAGGCACTGGAAGCCACAATGGTCAGGTCCAGTGGTTGTACCACATCCACAAAGTCATTTGGGCTTTGTTCCTCAGTGAATGGCAGTGGGGATGTCCCCCCTTTCCCCTGCAGCCCCTTGCAGGGTGCTTACCGGGCTTTGCTGACACTGTTTCAACTCCTGTGAGGCTGCTGAGTGGCACTTGCTCTAGGATGTTTTGGGAAATGGGGAGAAAGCCCAGAGAAGCCAGCACACACAAGCTGCTGCTGGAGCAGCTGCACCCTGGCTCCCCTTGCTGCTTTGGTGCGGTTTGGATTAATCCCCTTTGGAAATGGATTCAGCCAACCCATACAAAGGCACTGTAGGCCTTGGTGCCACAGTGAGCTAGCGCAGGTGAGCTGTCCTGCTGACAGTGCAGGCCTTGGCTATTTCACACTCCCCACATCAGCAAACCTTTGTGGCCTCTCATTCTCAGGACAGAAGGCAGCCAAGTGACCTGCAGTTTGGGTGGGGTGAGCCAGGCTCTCGTAGCCATGCAGCGCATTGGTATCAGATCAGAGAGTAAAGCTCAGGAGCTCTTAGTGCCTTGCTCTTAGTGCTGTTTCCAAACTGTCATGGGGTGGTTCTCCCCCCTGCCTCCCCCAGCCTAATTGTCTCTGTCCCAAATCGCAGGGTCCTGAGCCATGTGTTCCCAATGGTGAGGGGCTGGGCAGTTTCCCATCCCCTTGCAGGGAGGCAGCCTGGCCTGCTCACTGTACCTGTCCTCTTTGGCACAGCCTAGCCTGCTTTGCCCTGCCCATGCAAAGTTCAGTGTGTTGGACCCTGCTGTTACAGGGACTGGTGCAGGAGGAATGATGCATTTCCCGAGCCTTTATCACTCCTGCAGGGGCTGGTTGTGCTGTGACGCTGCCGGTTTTCCTCTGGAGGATAGTTTTCCTGGGGGCCTGGCAGGCCTCCCTGGGGCATGACCATCATCCATTTGGCTTCACTTCTTCCTCTGTGTCTCTGTTCTTGGCAGCTGGAGGAGCACCGCAACTCCCAGAGGCAGATGAGGGTCCTGCAGAAGAAGCAGACGCTGCACATACAAGAGAAGGACCACCTGAGGAGTGAGCACAGCAAAGCCATCCTGGCTCGCAGCAAGCTGGAGAGCCTGTGCCGGGAGCTCCAGAGGCACAACCGCACACTCAAGGCAAGGGCCTGCTCCTTCCCACCCTGTGGAGAACATGTGGGTCATCTCAGCTCATTAGATCAATGGTCTGACCTCATTGGGTGAAGGCATGAGCTGATCAGAGCATGGCGCTGTGCGTGCCAGCCTATACATGCGCTTACCCGCCTTGTGCCATTTCTATTCTGGCATAGCAGGCAGGAGATTGGGGTTTCATCACATCTAGCAGGACTGTGAGGTGGTCTGGACCAGTGGGTGCTATAATAGGTTGGAGTAGGGGTGGCCAATCCACATCAACTGCTATGGACAGCTTCAGTGCATAACACAGCAGATCCAGAGGGGCAGGGAGCAGAAAGAAGGCCAGACTGGGCAGAGGCAGAAAGCAGAGCAGTAGATCAGGCAGGGATAGGAGACTGGAGGGGCACTCGGGGGTGTGGGGCTTACCTTGTATGTCTGTTAGAAAAGCCCTGCTGGGCTAGAGCATTGCAGCTCTGGGCAGATATACCTGGCACAAGCTCTCTTAGACAAAAGCAGGAGAAGGGGCCTGGAATAGCAGTCATGGACTGGGGACTACCAGGCCATAGTCAGTACCTTGTGGTTGCTGCCTGTGGGCAGTATAACTTATATGACACCCTCTCAGGGCAGCCCCCTCTCTGCACAGCCTGGCAATAGATATCACTCAGAGATGCAGCCTTGTCTTCCCTGTGGTGAAACCTCCCCAGAGCCAAGGCAGTTGTGAGGGCCAGGTCTGATTGGTCCAGCTTGCCTGAGCTTTGTTTCAGGCGGACATTTTGTTGGACAGAGGTGGGGAAGGGATGCCAGGCCAGGCTGGGCAGGCAGCAGTGGGGGTGGGGTGGGGCTTTGTAGTTGGCCTGGGCAGGGGGTTGGGGTAAACTGCAGGGTGTCCAGTCAGCCCCTGTGCGCATTGCCAGAGGGTTTTGACACTGATCTCTCTGCACCGGTAGGAGGAAGGGGTGCAGCGTGCACGGGAGGAAGAAGAGAAGCGCAAGGAGGTGACATCCCACTTCCAGGTGACACTGAACGACATCCAGCTGCAGATGGAGCAGCACAACGAGCGGAACTCCAAGCTGCGCCAGGAGAACATGGAGCTGGCTGAGCGGCTAAAGAAGCTCATTGAGCAGTACGAGCTGCGGGAGGAGGTGGGTGTAGCTCCCGGGGTGGCCTGGGGCACCCCCCACCCCACAACACAAGGGCTGGTTTTCTGAAGGTTGGGAGATGACTGTTTTGTGCTGATAGTTCCACTCAAATACTGTGTTGGCAGCACAGACCTCTAAACACCTTAGCCCCTCCCCAGGCCACTTCTTCCAGTGCTTGTCCAGCCTGTGTCTGTTGCTTCCTTTCACCCTTCTCCCTTTCCTCTGCCCTTCCTGCCCTGGGACACAGATATATCGGTGGCAGTGGAAAGCTGTTCAACAGCCTGTGTCTTTGCTTTGTCTGGTGCTGTGAGCCCAGGGGTTCCATTAGAGCATAACTGTTTCTCACAGCTGCCCTGACCAGGGCAGCAGTTCCATCCCCTTGGGATCAGTGCGGCGTAACTGAATCCATAAGGTTGCTGCCCCGCTGTATGAACAGGGAACGTGAGGCAGGGGAACTGAAACAGCTTCCCCCATGCAGCAAGCCAGCGGTTGCAGGAGTATGAGAAAAGGGAGTTCTGCCTCCCAGCTGCTGGAAGTTGTTTCAGTGTGAGCTCCCTCCCTTGCCGAGTCAGGGGGCTGAAGGATCCTCAGTTCCCTGCACACTGTAGCTGGTAGCATGCTCAGGGAGTGTGGGAGTGACAGCTGTGTGTTCCCCTTGTAGCACATTGATAAAGTGTTCAAACATAAGGACCTGCAGCAGCAGCTGGTGGACGCCAAGCTCCAGCAGGCCCAGGAGATGCTGAAGGAGGCAGAGGAGAGACACCAGCGGGAGAAGGACTTTGTAAGTGCTGGCCTTTGCCACCTCTTGTAGCGAGCTGCATGGAATCATTTGGCTGGTGCTTTTCTGAGACTCTTTGGCCTGCTGGAATGTAGGACTTGCCTGGCTGGGTTCAACCAGGGTGTCCTGGCCCAGAATCTTCTGCAAGGGATGGTCCCCCTGCCACTTTGGAGGAGGTTGTCCCAAGCAAGGGAAGTCCAGGTGTGTGCTTCAAAGCTGGGGTCAGGCCTAGCTCCTGTCCTTGCTGAGGTGATGGGGTTTGGGGCTAGCTGACCCTGGAGGATCTGGGATGAACCCATACCTGCCCTAGAGCCTGGGAGCTGGGAAGTGAACATCTCTTTTCTCCTTTGTTCTCTTCCAGCTGCTGAAAGAGGCTGTAGAGTCCCAGCGAATGTGTGAACTGATGAAGCAGCAGGAAACCCACCTGAAGCAGCAGGTGAGGTACCATGACCCAGGCTCCCTAACTCTTCTTGTTCTTTCCATCTTGCACCAAGGAGCTAGAAGGAAACCCCTCTCCACAAGAAAGGAGAGGGGGCCGGGATGTCTGCCTGGGCATGTCAGTCTGGCAGGCCTGTATCAGTGCAAGAAGCATTGTGTGCGATGAGCCTCTCTCCCTACGCCCTTTATTTCTCCTTCCTTGAAATAGGGCAGAGGCCTCTGTTTTATGTATTTATTTAGTAGATTCGCTTCCCAAAAAGAGGCTTTGGGCAGCTTATAGTACAAGAAAGATGGGACTTATCTCCAGCCCTTATTTATGACAGTGCTGACCTCCTTGCAGAGGGGCTTGGCAGGGACTGAGCCTGGGCCTGCACTTACCTGCTTATCTTGTCATACCTCATGACACCCTTCAAAGGATCTTGTGGCACCCCAGGAGGTCCTGGCCCCTAGGTTGAGAATCAGCATATTAGTTGGCCTGACTTTTGCTAGTCAGTGGAAGCTGAGGGCGCGCAGCACTCTTGCAGGATTGGTTCCAGAGGGGAAAAGAAAAGCTTGTCCTCCTCCTTCCAGCTTGGGGCACCAGACACAAGAGGTCAGTACTCTAAGTCTTACCTCAGAGTCCTGGGCTGTGCTGGGGCTAGAACCAGATCCCAAGAGAGTTGCTTGACTTCTCAGCTGCAGTCCAGCCCCTCCCAGGTTGGGCTGTGAACAGGGAAGCTCCAGCTGGGTGGGGAAGCCCTGGTCAGTGGTGCCGAACTGTGACACTCTCTCCCTGCAGTTGGCCCTCTACACTGAGAAGTTTGAGGAGTTCCAGAACACACTTTCCAAAAGCAGCGAGGTGTTCACCACATTCAAACAGGAGATGGAGAAGGTATGTAACTGTGTCCCTCTACCAGAGCGGTGGTTGAAGGGCCTCTGTATGCAGGATCCATTGCCTGCTCCCATCCCCAAGTGTTCCCAGCTCTTCATAGAGTAACATGGACGGAGTTGGCTGCCCTTAGCAGGAAGACCAGGCTCTCTAGACTGCAGGGTAGTTGGTCTAGGCATAGCAGGAACAGGCCGTCTCTGTATTAGAGGCTTTCCAGGAGAGGATGGAGCTGAAGCTGGGATTGGCTCAGGCCATCTCCTGTGTTGTTTGGGACTTGGTCCCTGCTGGTGACACTGACCCCTGCGTGTAGAGGAGAGAGCTAAAGGTAGAAGAACTGTACCAGAACAGCGTCCTGTGACCACCTAGGACATTGGCATCCAGCACTGTATTCTGGGAAGGCAGGTGCCTTGGAAGCGATCACATGCTTGCCCCCTTCATCCCCTGCCTTTCTGCCTTCTCTTACTGTGACTCGATAGATGACCAAGAAGATCAAGAAGCTGGAGAAAGAGACCACCATGTACCGATCTCGCTGGGAGAGCAGCAACAAGGCTCTGCTGGAGATGGCTGAAGAGGTATGTGGGGACCATGCTGCATTCTGTATGGCGTGACTCCAGGGCCTTGGGGGAAGCTGCTTGTCACTGTCTGTTCAGGCCAGAGGGGAGGACCTGGAGTATGGCTCCCAGCCATGTCACAGACCTGCTGGGTCCTCAGGGCCATTGTTTTCCCTCTCTGCCCACAGGGAAGCCAGGGTTAGTGACTCTGTGCTACAAGGCACTTGGCTGAGTGTGACATGGGTCTGTGTGGCTGCTTCAATCCCATAGGGGCAGGTGGCAGTGATAGCCTGTGGGTGTCAGGGTCTCTGAGCACTCAAGGTTCCCCTTGCCATCTCCACTCCCCTCCTGGCCTAAGCATTGTGCTCCCGCAGCTTCAGGGGCTGTCATCTCTCCATGCAGAAAACCCTTCGGGACAAGGAGCTGGAGGGGCTGCAGGTGAAAATCCAGCGTCTAGAGAAGCTGTGCCGAGCCCTCCAGACCGAGCGCAACGACCTGAACAAGAAGGTACAGGACCTGTGTGCCCACACGCCCCAGGCTGAGGCAGAGGTACCAGAACCCCTGAAGGATCCATCTCGGGACAGCTCGGCTGAGCCAGCACCTGGGGGCCTAGCTGAGGATTGCCTTCCTCCCGTGAAGCCGCTGCACAACACAGACCTGGCAGAGAACCCCGGGGAACTGAGCATAGGAGCTTTGGGCCAGACGGGGACTGAGGAGTGCGCTCACTGTGCCAACTGAGCCCTTCGTTTGGCAGGTGGTGGTGGAGGTGGGAGAAGGGAGGGGACCATGAATGTTTCACAGACTGATCCAATGTCCTTCCCTTGGGCCCTGGGCTGGGGTGAGAGCCCGGCCTTTGCGGGGCTTCGAGATTTTCCAGTTTAGGCTTTTGGAGTATTTTTAATATATATCTAACGTATAAAACTGTGCAGGGTAACACACACTTTTATATATGGATCTATATAAACTAGATTGACCCACATCCCCGCGTGTGCGTGGCTGTCTGGTATGCAGAGACTCTGCTCATCGGCCACTCCCCAAAAAGACCTTGTCACGGGGAGGGGGCTGCAGGCTCCTTCAAGAGCTGATGTAGCCCAGGAGATGAGATGCACAAATGTCCCCAGTCCCCCACCTTGACCCCAGTTTGTCTCATCCAGGTGGTTGGAAATGTCCATAGTGCCACCTGCAGTGGCAATGCTTTTAACACTAAAGCAGAGGTGGGGAGGATTGGAGTGGTCCCTAACTTTGGATTCTCCTTTTCTTCCTAATTTAAAACCAGCCTGGCTGTGGGCAGGGCACTGGCAGGACTGGGGCTGCTGGGGTTGGCTTGACTGTTTTCTTCCCTGGCAAACAGCTGTGTCTCTGCATTGTAGTCGGGTTGGAAGGAGAACAGAATTGATCCGTGGAAGGAACCAGGGAAGCCGTGGGTGGTCTGGGCTTCCCAGAAACCCCCCGGCCAGGCCCTTGCTATTCCCAATGTCTCAATAGCCTTATCATTCACAGTTGCCTCTATGCTATACGCACACACGTACAAGTGTATTAAACAGTTAATCCAAAGGTCTGCTTCCCATGTGTTTGCACAAGAGTGTCTGAGGGGTGTGTGAGGGAGCAGGTTGGTCTCCCACTTGGTCTGAATTGCTCTTCCTTGTGGAAGGACCACACCCCTTGGGGTTGAGTTGGAAGTGAGGTGGGTTTTCAAAGCAGGGGCCCATGAAGAGGAAACCTCAGCCTCCCCGCTCCTGCCGTGGCATGCCTGGGATCATCGTGGATGTGCCCTGGACTGAGCTGGGAGCTGTGTGTGCATGGACCTTCCGCTGGCCGGGCCAAGCTGGTGCCCTGGTGTTAGGGCAGGCTTTTTTACTCTGAACAGCCCCTCTGCAAGTGGCCTGCCCCCGACATCCACGCCATCATCTTCTGTCTGTCTGAGCGACCACTGCTCTGTACTGGAGGACTCCCCGTGGGGACGGCACCCTGCCATCTCCCTTCAGGATGGGCGGGCTGTGAGATGCTCCATCCAGCCCGCACGTGCAGAGAATCCCTGATGTGGGTAAATCTCATCACCAACATCAGCCTTTCCTAAGCGAGGGCTCAAGGGATTGCCTCAGTTGCCCATGGCTCTAGACTTCCCTCCTTTTCAGCACAGACCTCTGCCTCTGCCGTGCTTTGCGGGCTCAAACATTTTAGCTCATGACGTATTTCTGCATCAGCCTTTGACCAGCACAGCTCTCCAGGGTGTCTCCATGGACCTGTTTGCTGGGAGAGCTCTGATTTCTTTTTTCCCTCTTCCATATTTCTCTTGGGGACATTGGCTGTTCTAGTAGTTTCTCCGTAGATATCTGCATGGGACCCGTGTGAACCGTTGGCGTCGCTGCTGTCCAGATCAGCCAGTGGGAGGTGCTGCCGAGTGCCAGTCTTGGTACAACACTGCCCTTTGTGGCTGGCGCGGGTTTCGAGTGGAAGCAGGGCTGAATAAGCCAAAATCTTCCTGGTCTTCATGGAGCAGGAATCCTGCATCTGCCCATCACCCAGGGGCTCTCCCTTGAGCAGTGCAACATCCTCATTCGCAGAGCTTGGCTTTGGTTTTGTCTCCTGCTTCCCTTGCTTTGGCCACCGCTGCTTTCAGCACGGAGGTCTCTGCCTCTCAGCACAAACTGGGACTTGCTGAGCCAGAGCATGTATTACGGCCTGCTGGGACCATGCCTCGTTTCCGCAAGGCTTGTTAAGCAGAAGGCCTGCAGGTTGCATCCTGACCCCCTTCCAGCTCCTCCTGCCTTGCGAAAACTTACAAATGCCCCAGCTCTTTTTGGCTGCGGCACGGAGCAAGCCTGTCTCCGGGGCCTGTTGTATGTGTCTTCATAGGTAATAGAAACGCAACGCAAGCAATGTGATGATGTGTCTGCACTTTCTTTTCCCCCTTCCCTGCCCTGCCCAGTGCCAAATGGCAAGATGCGCCCTCTGTCCTCTTGAGAGAGAAGGATGTTTTCCTAGTTACAGTGAGCCTCATGGTGCTGGCTTCCCCTGCAACCACCTGGGGGCAGCCGGGAGCCCTGCCCGCAGGGAGAGGCAATGGCGCAGTGTCGGTGGAGCTGCCTGGGGCTCCTATGCTCTCCTCCCAGTGCAAGGAGCAGGTGGCCAGTTGGGAGGAAAGGCGGGTGACCTGGGAGCCAGTTCTGAGCATGTCCGTGTTCAAGAAACTGGAGTAAGAATCACCAGCAAGCGGCAGGGGCAGTTTTGCCAGCATTAGCAGTGTCTGTGCCAGCGGGGCTCGTCATACCCGCACTGGTGAGCTTGTGGCCCTAAGCAGCAGGGGTGGAGCTGCCTTGCTGTAGGCCTGGCCAGGACCTTCCTTCTCTTTCCCAAATGGACTCCAACTCTGACCCCACATCCCTCCTTCCCCTTGTGCTTGTCACTGGAGGGCAGTGTTGAGGGT
The DNA here is from genome assembly GCF_001723915.1 of Gavialis gangeticus. Classification (NCBI taxonomy): domain Eukaryota; kingdom Metazoa; phylum Chordata; order Crocodylia; family Gavialidae; genus Gavialis; species Gavialis gangeticus. The sequence continues at coordinate 14,994,961 of NW_017729015.1, read as the reverse complement.
ATCCTCTGGTGATGTCTCTCTGCAGCCAAGCCTGACATGGGCAAGATCTCTGAAGCAGTCTTCCTGTAACGGCTTGCTCTGTGCGCTGGGGCCAGGTCCTGGCAAAAGCCACTGCCCCAGGCAGAAGCTGCAGCAGGAGAGCTACATGCATCGATTCCCACAAACCCAGTAAAGGGGGAATGCGCTGTATGTGGAAGCACACCTGCTGCCTGCGCTGGTTGTGCGCGGAGGAGTTAACGCCCCAGGCCACGCATCTGAACGGCGCTGGCTGCTTAATGCTGAATTGGGAATAGCTTTTGAGAGCCCAAAGGGCCAGCTACTCGGTGAAGGTAAGTGATGTCTTCAGCCCTGCCCGTCTAGGGGGGTCCCTGCTCGCTCCGTACGACCCCTTCTGCTGAGCACCCTGAGACTGATCCTGCTCAGGGCAGTGGCTTGCAGTAATGATCTCCCTAAAGGGTGTCTCAGGCCCCTTAGAAAAGGGCTGCAAGAGCAGAGGAGGCAGCAGGTTTAGGCTGGATGTGGCGGCTTCGAGGTTCAGCAGGAGGCACTGCTGGGTGTTGGTGGAAGGGATCCCGTTGTTGAAATCGGCCAGCACTAGCAGCCTCCAGGAAGCTGGCACAAGCCTGGCATGACCCTTCCCAGCCCCTGCAGGGCACCATGCAAGCAGCCTCACCAAGTGCCACGTGCTCTCTGCCTGCGGGCATCTCCACGCTGCGCTCCAACAGCCCCTGGCCTCAGCCACGGCTCAAAGGACCACGTGCAGCTTTAGGATGCCTCGTAGCTTGGGAGGTTCCTGCCATGGGAGGGTCTTTGTGTTTTGCTACCCCTTCTTTCACGATCCCTGATGGGTCAGCCACCGCTTCTGCTCTCCAGGGCGCTCCGTGTTGTCTTGCGTGCAAGGACAGGGAAGGCCACGCTGCTCTCTGTGCTCTCCTCCACACGCCAGGCTTTCTTCCTGGCCCCGCTGCCATTCTGCTGTTTCCTTGCACCAAGCTCCTTCCCTACAGCACTGCGCTGCTTGCGGTGTTGCCAGCTACGCCATCTGTTAGAGCAGGACTTGTTACAGGATGAACCCTGGCAGCCTAATATCGAAGACACGCTGGCCAGAGGTTACAGGCAAGCATTGGGGGGGCTAGTCGGGCCCTGTGCTGCTGGCTGGGAAGGGGAGAGAAGGTTTGAAATGGTGACAGAGCCCCAGGGTTCACTTGGCTCCTTTCTGTTTCCAAAAATAAACCAAATGAGCCCCACGATTCACCCCGCAGGGAGCTTTCCAGGAACACCGTCAAAGCCCGAGTCCAGCTGTGTGGGAGGAATCTAGGGGCTGAAGGCGGGAGCGCTGTCAGTAAGGGAGCAGGTAGGGTTCAGGGATCCCCAGTTGAGGGGGAAGGGGTGGTGATTCCCATCAAACCTCCTGCAAAGTGCTTTTGGAGGTGTCAAAGAGCAGAGAGCTGCTGGGGGGCAGACTGGTGGCCCGCTCTCCTTTCCCTGGGAAGCCAAACAGGTACCGAGTCTGCTGGCCCCCAAGCCGTCACTGCCGGACTACTGGCTTAACTGCTCCGCGGGGCAAGGCCCAGCTCTGAGCTGTGTCCCGGCAGTTGAGAGGCTCGGCCCAGCTCTGGTTACCGCGGCTCACGTCTTCGAGGCTTGGTTGGCAGAAGGAGGGGGGCTGGAGAACAAGACCACAGTGGGAGAGGGGCCGGTCCATTATGCTGCGATGCATCATCCTGATCTGAGCCCCGAGCACTCTCCCTCCCCAGCACGCGATCGCCTGCATCAGCCTGCTCCTGTCCTAGGGCTCGGAGCAGTCCCTACATGACCGCGTGCAGCCGCGGTGGGCCGCAGGCAAGACGAAAAGACCCAGCAAAGTTACAGAGAGCACCGTGCAGGCTGGAGGACCCTTGAGAGCCTGCACCTGAATCGGACAGAGCGGTGGGCCAGCACCAAAGGAAGGACCAAGACCAAGGTCTTCCTCCAGAAGGCCAGCAAGCAGTGAGCTTTCTCCCGCAGACGGCAGCACGAGCGCCTGGCCCGGCAGCTGCAGGACCTGCACATGCAGGCGGCCGCAGGCTGGGATGTGAGGGAGGACATGCAGGAGGTGAAGGTCCAGATTGGTGCCTGGGACCGGGAGCGCCCGGTGGCAATGCAGGACCCGCCTGACGTACAGTCACGGTGAGCTCGAGCAAACGGACTGTGCTAAAATGTTTCTGAGCGAGCTCCAGTCCTGCTACCGGGAAGCGGTGGGAGAGGACGCAGCCACCGCCACCTAGTAAAGGGACACGTGGCACAGGCCGGGGAAGGGGAGCGCACAGGGGGAGCGAAGGGGACAACAACCCAGCTGGGGCTGGAGCCGGCGAGGAGGACAGCAGCGGGATCAGCAGCAGTGGAAGCAACAGCGACGAGGCCCGAGAACGAACTGAGAAGGGAAACCCCGCGCTGGGGCCGGGGCTAAGGGCCTGCGTTTGGGAAAGGGTCGTTGTAATGGGCGTGCGGTTTCTTAGGGTGGTTTTAAAAGAAGGTGCAATGGAAGTCTATGATAGAGGATGTGTATATATACAACTATTATTATATATATATATATATAGAGAGAGAGAGAGATTTTAATTAAAAAAATTCAGTGAGATCCCCGAGTTAGCAGAGCCTAGCACCAACTTACAACTCAGAGTAAACAGAAAGCGCCGACATACGCTCCTACTCCTCCACATGGCTGCTGGCAGCGCAGCCACGGCGCCCCGAGGGCGCGCGCTGGGACAGAGGAGCATGTCGCTCTGGAGCCCACATATTTTTCAGCTGCCCGTGGGCGCAGGGCCTGTGCTGAGCGCTTTTCCAGCCCTGTCTTCCTATATCCCTGGTTCAGTGTTGGCAGCTCGGACTAACCAGCCCCTGCCCTGCTGCAGGGGCTGGCGATGGTGTAATGAAGTTATTAGCAAGGAACCACAGGAAAATAGGGCCGGGGTCGCAGGAGGTCGTCTGGTCCCGCGCCGACCCGGCCCCGGGGGCAGCGGCCCTAAGGCCTGTGGGGTGACAAGCCTGCGAGGCCCGGCGGCAGCCCGAGCCGTAGGCGATCTTGCGGCTTGGCTGCACCTCGCTGCCAGGATCCAACGGGCCGTGGGCTGGGCCCCCCGGCTGCAGTCCTGCTCCGCACTGACGGGCCAGCCGAGCCCTGCCCTCCCCTCCCCCCGCGCCCCAGGCGCCGACCCGCCGCGCAGCC
>NW_017729015.1:14991378-14991649 GCF_001723915.1 Gavialis gangeticus | reverse complement strand
GCCCCGCTCTGCTCCCGCCTGGGCGCCGGCGGCTCCGCGCAGGTCAGTCCCCGCGGGCGGCGCGGGTTCCACTGTGGAACGCTGACGGTGCGAAGGTTCCACTGTGGAACGCTGACGGTGCGAAGGTTCCACGGGGCGCCGGCGGGCGGTTTTGCGCCGCTTCTCCTCCCCCCCCGCCCCGCAGGGCTCGGGGGGCCCGGGGAGGCCTCCCTCCCTGCCCGCAGCCCCCTCCGGCCCGGGCCGGCCGGCGGGGAAGCGCCGGGTGGCTTTT
>NW_017729015.1:14989487-14991347 GCF_001723915.1 Gavialis gangeticus | reverse complement strand
GTGGCTTTTTAAGCGGGTTAATGTCGACCCGCCGCCTGGGCTGCGCCGCGGGGCTCCCGGGCCCTTCCCGGGGGCAGGAGAAGCGGGCGGCGTTCAAGGGACCCGGGGACGCGGGTCATGCAGGGCTGGCCTTGCTGGACCCTGCTCGGTGGGCCTGGGCGCGGCCCAGTTGGGGGCGAACCCGGAGACCCTGCCCCAACTCTTAGCAAGCGGGGCTGGGCGGCGCGGGAGTCTGCAGAGGCAGGATCCTGGCCCGGGGGCCGGGGGCTGCGCGAGTGCCACGCAGCCAGCGATGGGCTGCAGCGCCGGGCGCCTCGACCCGAGACCTGGCGGCTGGCACTCGCTAGCCCTGGCTGGACCGAGCGCTAAACGGGTCCCGGACACTGAGCTGGGTGCGATACCCCAGCACAGGCTCGAGGGCTGCTGGGGGGGACTTTTGCCCTGCCCCTGCTCTGCCCCAAGGGATGCCCCTGCTCCACTGGAGGCAGCTGGTGGGGGTAGGAAAGGGGCTGCGGTGCGAAGGGTCCTAGATGAGAAACACCCTGCCCTGCAGGTGCAAAATCCCTTCCGGGGGTTAACAAACCCAAGAGCCCGTCTGCTCCCGCGGTGCCCATCCTCCCTGTGCCGGCTGCATCTCCTTCCAGCCTGATCTTGTGGCTTCGTTCTCGTGGGCCACGTCTCCAGCCCGCAGCAAGTGCGGGGCCAGCTCCTGAACGGGAGCTGTGCCGTGGGGAGCCGTGCTGTGCAGCTCGGGCCTCGGGATCCAGCTCTTCGGAGATGGGATTTTCTTTTCCCAAGTGCTCACTGTGCTGCACAAGGTGTCAGGGAGGAAAACCCCAAGTAACTGGCTCGTGTCCTCACCTGGGCAGAGATCAGGGCAGGGAAAGTGCCCAGACTGCACGTCTTGCCAAGGGACGCAGAGCTGGCACCGTAGCGTCTAGTGGCCCCCGGCCCCAAGGTAAAAACCAGTCCCGGTGTCTGCCTGCCCCTACCCTGACGTCGTGGCTGGAGAGGAAGCTTTGCTGAAGACCAGGGTCTGCTTCCCGTGTGACCCGTGTGTCTCTGCCTCAGCGCCGGGCGTCACCGATCCTCAGCCCAGCCTCGGCCTGGCAGTCGGGCTTTCGGGATGGAGGACAAGAAGAAGAAGAGGAGCCCCAAGGCTTGCCTGGCCCAGCCGGCCCCTGCCGGCGGCTTGCGCAAGCTGCCTGTCCCCACCAGCAAAAGCGCCACCTTCTCCTTGGGGCTGCCTCACCTGCCCTCGCCGAAGCAGAGGGCCAAGTTCAAGAGGTCAGTGTTGGGGACTGTGCCGCTGGCGCCCAGTCCGTGGGCCTGGGCTGTGCCTGCAGCAATCAAACCTGGGGCCTGTTGCCCCGTGGGCCTGCTTGTGCTACAGCAGCCCCTTGCTCCATGTGCAAGGAGGTGGTAGTTGCAGTGGCCACGAGAGGGAGATATGGCCACCAAGGTGAGGCCAGTGTATTGCCCCGGCATGCACAGCCATGTCCAGGCTCAGCCGTGTGGGCCTGTGTGGCTGGAAAGGTGGGATGTACATTGGCAAACTGGCCTGAGCTCCTGGGAGGGAAGAGCTGAGAGCTCCTAGGACCCCGCTAGGAGGCTGGGTCTAGGCCTGGAAAAGCTAAGCTCAGGGCGGGGGTGTTGCACAGGATGAACAAGGAGAAGCCTCGTGCCCCACAGCCGGGGGGCGGCGCAGGGGTGGCACTGGGGCCCCCGCTGCAGCACACCTTTCTGACGGATGTCTCGGACGTGTACGAGATGGAGGGCGGCCTCCTGAACCTGCTCAATGACTTCCACTCGGGGAAGCTGCAGGCCTTCGGTAAGGAGGCATACTGGGGGGGGGGGGGG
>NW_017729015.1:14987801-14989245 GCF_001723915.1 Gavialis gangeticus | reverse complement strand
TCCATGGCACCAACGCCAGCCCGGTGGGATGGGCCTTGCTTGCGGCACCCGAAAGGCCAGGACTGGCATCGTGGCTGGTCTAGGAGTCTCCTGCTGGCTGTGGTGAGATGCCTGGCCCCAGGGGAGCAGGGAGCCGGTCTCTGGTGCAGGGGCTGAGCGTCACGGGGCTGCTTCCCCGGGCACAGGGAAGGAGTGCTCCTTCGAGCAGCTGGAGCACGTGCGGGAGATGCAGGAGAAGCTGGCGCGCCTGCACTTCAGCCTGGACGTCTGCGTGGAGGAGCTGTCCGAGGACCAGAAGAAGGCGGTGGCCGACAGGAACCTCGACCAGCTGCTGACCAACGTGAGTGAGTGGGCCTTGAACGCAGCCCTGATCCCCCTGCCTGGCGCCTGGGGCAGGGCTGGTCTCTGTGCTGCGCCTAGCACCGTGAAGCCTCGGTCCTGGCTGAGGCCTCGGGGCTGATTTAATGCTCACAGTGCTTCCTCCTGCTGTCTGGAGTTGGGCTAAGGCCTGTCCCCTTGATCTTTGCTGCTTGCATCAGGATGAGGGTGATTCTGTTTCCCCTTTTTTCCAGCTGGAAGAGCTCAGCAACTCCATGTATCCTGCTGCTGGACCAGGTGGGCTGACGGATCCCGCTGGGGGCAGCTCCGCAGGCAGGGAAGGGAAGAGGGAACCAGCTTTGCAACCCTCCTCCCCTCTGCTGCAACACCCCCCACAGCAGAGGTGCTAAGATGTGGGTCTTCCCTCTGCCCTGCGCCTCACTGGCACGCACCCTCCCAAGCCTTTGGTGAAGGTCAGTAGCACCTCTGCTGCTTCACGTGCTGGAGGCTGCCCCGGGGGCTGAGCCGGGGGCACAGTCTCTGGCAGATGTAGCAGCCCCGGGACTGCAGATCAGTTCTTGGCTTGTTCCTTAACATGCAACCCAGACAAAAGCTGCACCTGGCGGAGAACTCGGACCTGGAGGACGCTTCCACGGCCTAAGCGCTGAGGCCGCCGGCCCCACGCAGCAGGGAGCAGCGTTAGGGAGGGTCGTGGAGCCCAGGGAAAGGCCTGCACCAGCTGCACCCCCCCCTCGCATTGCCACCTGCGAACTGCCCAGAGCAGGAGGGGTTCAAAGGGACGTGCTCCCCGAAGAGGAGGGGTTAGGGGGTGGGCGGTGGAGGGGGGGGTTCGCTTTCAAGTAAGCGGCATCTGGCCCCAGCACTTCTAGAGTAGTGGAAAAGGTCAGATGCTGGAGCGGGAACTTCACCCCACAATCCAAGTAAGAAAAGTCTCTACAGGAAGGAAAGGAGGAGCCGGGACTGCAGGGCGCTCTTCCTCTCTCTCATCAGCTCCCTTGGGCCCTCGGGCAAGACGTGTCACCTCTGTGCCTCAGTTTCCCCCCCTTGAAAACGGGGCAAATGCATCTCCGCGACCCTTGTACAGAGCGGTGCAACCGCCTGGCCG
>NW_017729015.1:14987570-14987789 GCF_001723915.1 Gavialis gangeticus | reverse complement strand
AACCGCCTGGCCGCTTGCTGCGCGGCGCGAGGGCGCCGGAGCCGGAGCCGGGCCGGGGGCTCCGCTGGGAGGTGTCCGTCTGGCTCCAGGGGCTCGATCCCAGCTCTGCCCCGGCCCCCTCGCCCACACGCGGGGCTGGGAGCAGGGACCGCAGCCGGGCCCTTCCCTGGGGGCTGGCGCAGGGTGGCGGGGCGCGGTGACCCCCAGGCTGCGGCACCC
>NW_017729015.1:14962909-14987327 GCF_001723915.1 Gavialis gangeticus | reverse complement strand
GCCGCACTGCGGGCGGCCTTCTTGCCCCGCCCCCCGGCGCAGCGTGTCGCTCTGTGATGACGCCATCAGCCCGCGCCTGGTTGCCGGGGCAGCAGCGATGGGGCAGGAGCCGGAGCGGCTGCGCGGGGCGGTGGCGGCGCTGCAGGTGGGGCCGGGCCGGGGCTAATCCGGAGTGGAGCGTTCACACGGGTAGCAGCGCGCGGACGTCACGGGGTCAAAGGGAGGGATGGGGGGGACTTGACGTCACTGACACGTGTCTATTGTAACCCCCCCCCAACATCAGTACCTGGTAGTCGGGGTCCCTGTCGTGACGTCACATGCTCTGACGTCCTAGAATCCGATATGATGTCATATGCGATGACAATGATCTACAAAACGATGTCTCACCCTTCTGTTATGGTGCAATAACAGCTCGTTAGCCGCATCTCGGTGCTGTGTGACCCGGCCCGTGGGGGCCCCGGGTCTGGCTGTGCAGGGGTGGGGGTTGATCCCCCCCCACTGCCAAATTTCCCACCCGCCGGGGAGCCCCCGGGCTGGAGGTCACGGCCCTGCGAGCCGCGTCAGAGGCCAAGCGCCCACTGTTTGCTGATGACTGTCGTGACTTTGCTGTGATGGCTGACCCGGATGGTCTGAACAATCCTTTCGATAATAAAGAAGACTAATTAGGAGCTTGCTTTTGTTTTGTTATAACTTACAGTGGCCTGGCTGGGCTGTGAGGGACCCAGCGCGAGCGGTGCTGGCTTTGGCCTGTGGCAAGGCTGGGCCCACTAGAGAGGACAGTTTTTGGGGGGAAGCTTGAGAGGAGGATGTGGAACAACCTGTTGGGCACCTGGTTTGCTCTGGGGCCTGCAGGGTGCGCAGCAGGACATCGGCCTTGAGATTATTGGGGGGGCGCAAAAGAGGGTCGCGTTTACTTGACGTTTTGAAAATTTTTCTAATCAGTAATAATACTAAAAAGTGCCCGATTGCAGGTCATTTGGGCCGGGGTGCAGCCACCATGGGAACTGGGGGCTTGAATAGCAGCACCACCCCCAGCAGTATCGAGGACTGGGTTTTACTAGTGATCACGTCCGTGTTACGTTCAGCAAGGAAGAGAGAAGGGAACTAAGTTTCCTTCTGCGTAATGGGATTTTTAATCAGAGGCCGTTGGACAGGGAGGCTCAGCTCTGCCTCTGCCTGTAGCGCGGTGGGAACTTGGGGAGCTCTGTCTCTTTTCTCTAGGCTCACGTCCGAGGTTACCTGGTGAGGAAGAGGTTTCGAAGCTTGCGGGAGGAATATGAGAGCGCTGTCATGGAGATCGAAGGGGGTTTGGATCGGTTGCGGTGGAAAGGCGGCCTCCTACCCAGGCCCGTGTTTCTTCAGGAGGTAGGGGCTGCTGAGCACGAGGCGAATGCCTACTGTACGTGGCATCTGACCGTGTGCTAACCACAGGTTTGACTATAGAGGGTGCTAGGGACTTGCAGCTCTTGCCTCTGGGCAGGAAATCCCTGCTGTGCCAAGAGGGGCTTTTGGAGGCTTGTTGGCTTGTAGTACACGTACCTGGTGGCTTTTTAACACGCTCTATAAAAGACAAAAAAACCCAAAGCATAGCTTAAACGCACACAATTATTTATTCCCTAAATAGATTGTAAATAGCCATTTACAATCCTAGTATGGACACGGTTGAGTTCTGCAGTTACAAGACAAAGTCAGCTATTGCTCATGAAAGCTTAGGTGCAACTCTAGTTTCTGCCTGACCTAGCTACCTCTGTCCACTGACCATGTTGGTGGAGATCCCTGGCTGCAGGAAGCATTGCGTCGGGAAGAGCCTGATCTTGCTGGGCATTTCTGCTAGTTGCTTCCCTCTACGACTGTTTCACTTCTCAAACCTGTTTCTCCAGAAGCAGGTGAAAGCAAAGCGATTGATTGGCCAAGAGGCTGTATCCAAAGACCAGAGTGCCAGCGATAAAGAGCAGCAGAAGCTTTATCCTTTGGAGACTTTGGAACCAGAGAAGGACTGTGACTCTCAGGGCATCGCAAACCCTGCAGGCCAGCTGCATGGTGAGGAGGTGCCCTTGGGGAGCGATGCTGGTGGAGTGAGGCTGAATCCACAGCCTGAGGCAGAGACACCCACCGGATTGGACTGCTGCCTGCCAGGGGAGAGCAGCGAATGGAAGAACTGTAGCAACGTGTCTTCTGTATGGAGCAGCACCATTCTGGAGACTGGGTCCGCTGGAGCCAGCCAGGGTAAGAAACCAGAATCAATGTGCAGAGTGCACAGCCAGGCACTCCGAATCCTCCCGGCCTAGCTGAGTAGCGCAGCAGAACACTTGTACTTCTGAAGCAGGTTCCTGGGGAGACAAAAGGCCTCAGAAAAACACCTGAGTCTAGAACTGGCTACAGCTGACTCCATTTGGAGTCTCTTTCTTGGGTTTTCAGCAGAAATGATGTCTATTTTCCCAGTAATGTTGTCTATAGTAGGAAGTTAGCCATTGCTGATGGCTGCTAGCAGCAGTGGGTGCTGCTCTGAGTGATTGAACTGTGTGTGTGGATAAGAGCAAAGTGCACTGCAGCTCCGGACCCCTGCTCAGAGCCTCTGCATGGATCATATGGCTCCACGTCTCTCTCCTAGAACCCCGACCCACCTCTCTCCAACACACAGGTTCTGGCCTCCAGTGAGTCTCTTTTGCAAGGGAAAAAGTGCTTTAATAGCTGAACCTTTGTCCGTATAAATTTCCTGCCATCTTTTCCATTGGGACAGTGGTGGTGGTTGTGGGGGTTCCACTGTTTTCAGAAGCTGAAGGTCAAGATCATGATAGAGGATTTTTTTGCAAGGTCTTTGAGCACAAACAAACTAGAAAGTCTGTTCCAGACAGGTACCTGTCCTTGAAATTCACTGTCTCTTTTTTGGGGGAGAGCAAAGTTAAGAACAAGAGCTGTGTAAGTCTTTGGAGTTGTAATGCAGGCTGTTAAAGAAAATGGTTGCTGTTTTCCTCTGTGAGAGGCTAGAAAGCAAACAATTTCTCACATTGCCAGAAAGTTAAGGAAACAGATGCATCTGTCCCACTTTGCCAGCAGAAGCCACGTGGGGGAGTTGACTAACTTCTCCTTGGTTTTACTGCAGTTTAAGGACAGTGATTGCATATTGCATCCTTGAGAGCTGCACAAGAATTTAACGTTCCTAATTGGTTTGCACTAGATTTGTGCATATCTGCTTTGGTTAATGGCATGTTTTCTTCAACGATGAAGCGAGAAGGACAGGTTGAGAATCTAAACTAGCACAGACCAGAACCGTCATTCGGTAGAAGTGATGGGTTCAAGCGGGGTTGGTACAGAGATGCCTAGAAATGGAGGTTGGGGAAGGAGGTGGGGGGGGGATAAGTTGGAGGATGTGATCAGACTCTTCTCGCTGCGAGAAGGTGTTGACAGCTACGAACAGCAGTGAGAAGGTCACCACTGTGGCCAGCCAGGTTACTGTGTGCTGTAGCAGAACAGTTGGCTCCCCTGGGATTGGGGGTGGGATCTGGGCGGAGAGGCTTTTGCACCCAAATCTGGCTCCAAGGATGGGTCAAGGTGTGATGGGAACATGGAAGGTGCTGTTGGTGGCTATAATTGCTCCTGCTTCCGTTTCTGTGCAGAGCTTTCATTCGGAAGCATGGAGAAAGAGCTGCCTGAGACGCTACCTGAGCTCCAGTGCTACCGAAAGCATTTGGCCATGGAGATGCTGTGGCTGCAGCAAGCTATTGCAAGCCGTAAGAATGTAAGAGCCTCATCTTTCTTCTGATTGTGTGGGTGGGTGTGCACATATGCACACACCCAAAATGCTGGATGGAGCTGCCTTGTACCTGGATCTGTAATGCAGAGTTAATTGCTCCCATGGAGTTTAGATTTCTAGGCTGAAAGTGTACCCCTCTAAGAGTTGGATCAGATGATGGTGGCACATTTGCTCTGCTCTCCTGGAGGTGATGATGCTTTGCACATCTGAGCCTCAGTTAAATTAAATGGAGAGCTGGCTGTGGTGAGATGTAGGGCTGTTCAAAAGACGTCACTGTTGTTTTGATGCAGTACTTATTGGGCAGCCTGTTCACATAATTTTTCTGGATACCTTTTGTCATAGAAGGTTTGTGAAGAACATGCTACATTGCATTGTGCCTGCAAGTATGCATATGAATAAGCAGTAATCGGGTGATAAAGGCATGATGATTAAATAATGTGTAGATTGTGCCTTCTATCCCCCGTCTTTAAAGGGCCTCACAAATTGGATTCAGTGTTAAGGTACAGTGACATGCCACGGTCACATGGTCAGGTAGTAGCAGAGCAGTGAGTTGGATGCAGGAATCTGAACTGTCCAGGCTGTTTCTGGGAGCCAGTTAGAGGGAGGGAGGTACCTAGATCTAGCAGTTGAAGCCTCAGTTGCATCCTTCTAAAGACCATAACATCACAGTGTTTCCCATCACATGTGACAACTCCACAGGGCTCTGAGGAGTCTGCAGGGACAAACGCTTTCCTTGTTCAAATGCTGCCAGCCTAAAACAATAGTAGGTGATTTTTTCCCCCCCCCCCGCTTTTTTGTCTTGTAGTACTTGATTCTGAAACAAAGGCTGGGGGCTCCCGAGAGATAAGCGGTCATCCCAGTGGGCTGCACACCATGGTTGTGTCCCATTGGGGGAAGGATGTTCTCTGGGGCCAGCTGGACCGTGTCCTGTTTGCGGGAGCAGAGTAACTTTTGGCTAATCTGCAGGAAGTCCAACCACCCGGGAGAGCACTTGCTTCAGTGCAACGGGGCTGCCTGGCACGGTGATCTTGGGATTGGCTTTGGTTATGAGGAACGTGACAACGAAGACTCTTCTTTTAAACCGGTGCCTTTGCTGTGAGAGCTGAACTCTGCAGGAGCTAGTGCTCAGCCTGGAGGAAGCCTGTTTCTGCTGGCACAACCTGAGCCTCTGGGGTGAATCCAAGGCAGGGATGCTGTGATGGGGTTTTAAAGGTCCCGCTCTCTAAATGCTTGGCCACTGGTTTGAGGTCACGCTGAGCTACAGGGAGGCAGTGGGGTACTTTGGCTCTAAGCCCCTGTTGTGTTAGCTGGCTGAGCTGCACACTTTGGGAAGGTTCAGGCTCCCATTGATCAGGGCTCTGTTCCCAAGATCCAAAGACCCCAGAGCTTTGTGGTGGTCTCCGTGGCTCAACTCAGCATCTGTCCCTCAGGCTGAACTTCCACTGGCTGAGCAAGGCCTGGAGGGTTGGCACTGTGTGTGCAGACCACACTGTCTGTGTGGATGCTTTCCCCGGTAGGCTTGGCTGCCTCTGCTATGATCCACTGGATCCCTCGTGTGGCAGAAAGGGGATTTTTCTCTGTGCTGCTCCACTTCATACTGCAGGCCCTTAGCATTTGGTTCTCTGCATCTTCCTTCCATGTGCAGTCATGCAACCAGATGCATGTTTCATGTATGACCTCATCCTCTGCCAGTCCCTGGATATGTTCACTTATTTCCCAAGTCTGTTCCTGAATAAAGTGCTCTTTTTCCAGTGTTTTGTCTCCACATTTGCCTCTGATCAGTGGTAGCCTGGCTCCTCACACAGACCTTCCACCTTGGAGCCTAACCAAGGTTGTAGCCCATCACGCTGGGCAGGTGGCAATGGATGTATTGCAGGAAATGTCTGTAGGCTCTAAGCAATCTGCAGAGTGAATAGATAAACCTTTTGGATGCTGCCTTGAATGTGTCCTCCTGATCACCCCTTCTCGTGCTGACAGGCTGCCATGGAACCAAGCTGGAGCTTGGGCACCACGCTGAGGTCTCGCTCTCCTTTCTTTCAGTAGCGCACACACTCCAGCCTCTTTATTAGAAGCAAATCTATTCAGTACAGGCTGTCCCATGTCAATACAGACCCATTTCAGCATTGCATCACCTGGCCCATCTGAATCTTTGAAAGTCTCTGGGTCCGATTCTGGCCTGCTGAGGTCTATGGGACTCCGACTTTAGCAGGGTCAAGATTTGGCAGTGGAGCAGGGGGAGGGAGTTTAAATGCCCTGATGCCACAGGCAGAAATTGTCACTGCTTTGCTCCTTTTGCAGGGGGAAGAGTGGCAGAGGGAGGGGAATGGGGTTGTTTCGGGGATGTTTGGAAACAGGCTGGCGTCCTGAGTCTCTGCTCCGAGGTGTGGGATGCAGACATCTTCAGCCATGGATGCAAGTAAAGCTTTTGTTTCTTTCTGCATTCTTTGGATGCTGCTGAAAGACATGAGCTTGAGCTCCTCTGTCTGATCCCCTTAACTAGTGCAAGTGACCAAGGACAATGCAGACTCCTGGGCCTCTCCTCTCAACGGCACTGCTCAGACCTCTGTTAGCATCATATACCTAGTCACCTTGCCGTGATTTTAGTGCACTTCTCGCAATGCCCCTGGGAAGCAGGGAAGCCTTATTCCCCTTTAAATATGGGAAAAGGAGATGCAGGGAACCCAAGTGACTTGCCTGAGGCCACCTAGGAAGTCTGTGGCAGGTGGAACTGAGCCTGGGTGCTTTGTAGCAAAGGCTACAGTGGCCTAACCACTGGCCTGTCCTTCCTGGGACCCTGTTTTGAGCCCGTGTAATGAAATGTGGCTGGTGAGACACTTGCCAATGGGGCAGTGGATTGAGACCTGCCACCTGTCACACAGACCATAGAGTGATCAGAAATGGGTGGTGAGTTTTTCATACACTCCCACTGTGGATGGGATTGAAATCCCTGCCTGAGGTGGATGGCTGTAACTGCTCTCCTGGGCAAGCCGGTTCCCTGCAGTTTGGAGGTTTTTCAAGCTGTGAAGGAGCTTTCTGCTCTGGTTGTGCATAGTCAAGAGAGGGGTATTTGTGCAGTTCCTGTTCCCGGTTTGAGTGACACGGCCAGGCCAGCCCACAAAACACTCTGCTCTGGCTGGGCCTGCAGCCATGGAAACAGCCAGAGACACTTTCAGAAAGCAGCTCTGAGAAGGGACGGGAGCACGAAGGCAGCCAGGCAGCAAGCGCTTGTGTTTTGCACAGGACTCCAGGGGTTTTCCTCCTCTGTGCTTTGCCCGGTGCAGGTCACCCTGCTGCTTTATGATCCGTGGATTGTGGGTGGTCCACAGGGAATGAGCTCCACCAGATTAGCTGTGGCGCCTCATGCCAAGAATGTGGTGGTGTATCGCAATGGGGACCCCTTCTTCCAGGGCAGAAAGTTGGTGGTCAACCAGCGCCAGTTCCTCACCTTTGAAGCATTTCTGAATGAGGTCACCAGCACCATCCACGCGCCCATGGCAGTGAGGAATATCTACACCCCCAGGCAGGGCCACCGGGTCACGGAGCTGGGGGAGCTGCAGAACGGGTGCCAGTACGTGGCAGCTGGCTTCGAGAGGTTCAAGAGGCTTGAGTGAGTTGCTTTGGTCTCCAGGTGGAATAAGGGGGATCCCTTGGGAGGGGGCAAGAAGGAAGGGGGTCACCGCACTTGCAAGCAGGCAACACTTTGAAAGGTGGCTGGTGGTGTTGAACTGAGGGGCACAAACTTGGGTTTCCTTTACAGGACTGCTGGCCAAGGAACGTGACCGTTCTCGGTCTGTGCGGATGCACAGCCAGGTTCCCAGGGTCCTGCTGACACCCGCACAACCCCCTTGTGTGCCCAGTTCATTCCCTGTCCTCTGTCAAAGGGCATTTAGCTGCAGCCATGAGTGTGTTGAAATTTCCTAATGCTGCTTGCTTTCTGTGCCAATAGCTTGCATGTCCACTTTCTGCTCTACCTGCTCATTTCAGGCCACCTGTTCTAAATTACACAGGGGAGCCAGCAGTCATGTTTTTAATACTCTGGGTTTTAAAAAGCCTGTCAGTGGAGTCCTGCAGCTGGGAAAGGCAAGGTCTGGCTGTTTGCCATTCCTTTACTTGTTGGGTTCTGCTGTAAATATTTGCAGATGCGCTAGCTGAGGGCTGACACGTACATGGGAGTCGTTTTTCATTTGGTAAGGGGAATTTCTCTTTTTTTCAGCTGAAATGATCGTAAGAATGAGCTGAAAATAATCAACTGAAAAAACACGTTCTTCACCAGGTTGTAGTGATCTGTGCAGCATCTCTGTTGTGCAGAGCTCGGGGACAGTCAGGGCTTTGTGCTACCAATTTCCAGCACGGCTTTTCTTACCTGTGCCCCCCTCTGATGAGTTGTCCCCGTTCTGCTGGGTCCCTTAAATTTCATATGGCCCCGAGACATTCAAACAGGAACTAAAAACATGCTGGGCTGGGGTCCTTCCTGTCATAACTCATCCGTGGCATTTCATCAGGGGTGAATTTGGCCCAATAAGCCCACGTTGAGTTCTGTTGAGGAAACTGTTGAGCATCATGAATGGAAATGCTTGGAGCCTTGGGCTCGAAGGCTGAAACATGGAATTGGTGAGGGGGATGTGACGTGGTGCAAATGCCTTCTCCCGGGGAACCGGGAACTCTCTGTTGGTTGGGAATTTTAAGTGTAATGGTTCTTATCCCAGCTGATGTTCTGGAGACTGGATGAGGTAGAAAGGCGAAAAGGAGCTAAAATACACTTCGGATAGCCACGTGGGAAGCCTGCAACACGTGGCACCTAAAGGGCCCAAATGTGAGCAAAGCTAGGCTGCTGTTGCCTTCCAAGTGAATTGGCTCAGGTATGTTTGCAGGGGTGATGAGACTGGTTAACAGCGTTCCTGTCCTTGGTGCTATTGAGTACCGAAGTAGTGAACCCCCCGCGTACAGGGTCTCTTCTGACCACTTTCAACAAGTCAGGAGCTGCAGTGTGCCCTGGAGGCCTAGCAGTCCAAATTTCAGTTTGGTCCATGCTGTTGAAACCACTCAGAGTGAGGGGATTTAAAGCTTATTCTGTATAAAGGAAGCTTTCTTGCCAGATTTTGGCTGCTCAGAGGACACGGGACAGTGTGGCTGTGCCTGTGTGTGAATCCAGATCCTTCCCGGGTGATCAAATGTTGTCTGGGGCAAGAATAGGGCATTGCTTAAGTTCTGTCCCTTTCTCTTTTACAGGGGTAGTTTGGCCGCTGCTGAGCCCCCAATCCAGGGGGACCAGTTGCCTGACTTTTGCTTGGCCCCTACCATTGGCCTGTTCACCTTGAGAGACCCAACCAGGGGCTAAAACTCTAGTTGTGCTAGCTCTTGGGGTCACGGCCTTCCCACCATGCCATGGTGCCCCAGGGAACGCGGCCTGGGAGTGTGCTAATTATCTTCTCATCCATTTTTACAGCTATTTAAATCGGGGATTGAAGCAGCTGAGTGGGACTAGGAAGAAAAATGGCATGCAGGTGAGTCCCTTTTAGGGTGGGGTGTGCACATGTGCAGTTGTCTTGAAATAGCAGCTGCTGCTAGGCCTCATCCCCCAGCAGAAGGCGAGGTCTGGGGTTAGGATGCTTGCTGCTTAGCTGACAATGGGGCAACTTCTTTGCTGGGGGCTGGTTTTTGTACAAGGCTGACTAGAGCTGGGTGCTGGCAAGAGTAGCATTCAACTGTCTGAAGGGCAGATCCAAAGAGGAAGGAGCTGGACTGTTTTCAGTGGTGACAGGTGACAGAACAAGGAGCAATGGGCTCAAGTTGCAGCAAAGGAAGTTGAAGTTGGACATCAGGAGAAACTTTCTCACTAGAAAGGTCTGGAACAGGTCACCCAGAGAGGTGGTGGACTCTCCATCCCTGGAGGTTTGGAAGACCGGGGTAGACAAAGCCTTGGCTGGGATGATCTATTGGGGCTGGCCCTGCTTGGAGCAGGGGTTGGACTAGGTGACCTCCTGAGGTCCTTTCCAACCCTCATTTTCTCTGATTTTCTGTGATTCTCTGAGAGATCTGCCTGCGGAGGTGACAGTCTACATACCCAGGAGCTAGCACTGGGAGGGGAGAGGAGCTCTCCTGCTGATCTCTCCCAAGCATCCGCAGCCTGTGAGGACACTGTTTGTCAGGACCAGGAGCAGGCTGTGGTTAGAAACGGCCTCGACGGTCTGTTTTCCACTTCGCTCCCCCCTCTTTAAACAGTAATGGCACTGAGCAGCCCGTCCTAACCCAAGCTGGGGGAAGACAGCGAGCCCGAGTCATTCAGGAGCAGGGGAAGGGGGTGGCAGTGGACAGGAATGCTCAGGTTGAAGGCAGCCGCGTGCCCCAGCAGGACGGTAGTCGATGGGGTGTCATGCGTGCGACGGTGCTGTTTCACGTGCAGTCCCTCTCCCTTGTTAGCACCGCGAGCCTGATCTGTACACAAGGGCTCCTTGTCCCTGGCAACGCCACGATGCGTCCGGCCATGCCAGCCCATTGTGTTGATGCCTGCGTGGAGCCACTCCCAGGCCTGGCTGTTTGACAACAAGCCTCACCTAGCAGCACGGGGACCCTGAGCCAAGTTGGGAGGTGCCACCTGGTTGGGGCCCTGCTGGGAGGGTGGAGGGCAGAGACCTGCAAGGCGTGCATGACATGTTTGTGTGGTGAACTTGGCCTCCAGGTCCGCCCCGTCGCTCCCCAGAAGCTGACCGTGTCGGCGCGATGGCAGAAGCCTGCCCATCTGCCCTGTGTGATCCAGTGAGTGTCTCTCAAGGGGCCGTGGGGAGCAGAGAGCCTCAGGGGGCTTGGAGGAGGGGGTTGCTTTGCGGCCCGAGGAGCTCCGACACCGAAGGTGGTGACAGCCCTGCAGTGCCAGCGTGCACAAGCCAAGCGTCGGCTGCTTGTTGGCACTGCTGACATACAGACTAAGCTGCTGGGGGCCCTCGGGGAGTCATTGTTGTGCGCACGGGGCTGCGAGCATGAGTAGGAACACAGGCTCATGCAAACGCATCTGGATCTTTTGAAGTGTTTTCCGGAACGGGGACTTGCTGAGCCCCCCTTTCCGCCTGCTCCTCTCCAAGAGCACCCTGCTGGAGTGGGACGCCGTCCTGGGTCTGCTGACGGAGAAAGCCAGCCTTCTCAGTGGAGCTGTCCGAAGGTGAGTCCCCAGAAACGGCACTGTCAGCTCAAATTTCCATGCAGCTGTTTGGCCTAGGTGAGGAGATGTAGCAGGGGGCTGAGAGTCGCGATGCCGGGCTCTCACCTGTTTCTGCTCCTGATCTGCCCCGTGGTCCTGGAGCTCATCCAAGGGCCTGTGTGAGGGCTAGGGTGTGTGGTGAGCACGTGGTAACGAGGATCAAATCCTTTTCCTTTCTGTTATGCTTTATTCATACTGGGGGGTCAGGTTGTGTTGGACAAGAGTTTGCAGAGTAGATAGATTAAGATAAAGGTTTGCTGACACCTGGAAACAACTCTGAAATACCACACTGACCCCTGGCATCATAACCCCACCAACTTGGAGCCTGTGATAAACTTAGCCCATGCTCCCAGAGGATACCGTGCCTCTTGCCACTGCCTAAACTGGCTCAGTGCTTGAGCTCCGAGGAGACTGATCCCTTTTTTTTGTCCAGAGCCCGCACTCCTGTGCCACCCCTGCCTGGGCTGCCAGCCAGCTGGGCACCGCTTGAGGTCTAGACAGGATTCTCTCTCGTTTTCTGCATTCTTCCTCTGGTTTCCTTGCTCCCTTTCCCCGCCCCCTCCCAGGAGCACTTGCTGCCTTTGCTACATACCGCTCACCGGTCCCACTGATGCTCTTCCTAAACTTCTTGTCACCTTCTCGCCGCAGGCTCTGCAGGCTGGATGGAGTTGCAGTGTCCAGCGGTGAGGAGCTGGTGAACGGTGGTTACTACGTGGCTGTGGGGACTGAGAAGTACAAAAACCTGCCCTACTTTGAACTGCTGGTGCCTGAAAATTCTGCCCAGAGGCTGTTCTGGTGAGTAGGCAGGGACCCTGGACTTGATTTTGGTGCTGAAGTTAACAGTAAACTGTTACAGGAGCAAATGGGGAAGGGAAAATAATAGGACCGGATGGCTGTTTGTATTTCTCAAAAAATGAAAACACTATGTCCCAGTCTCCAAAAGGTGACTTCTCAGCACTCAGTTTGAGATGCCTATGGACGTGATTGCTTCATCCAGTGCTTTGGGATTACAGCCACTTGGCAGCTCTGGAAAAGGCTGGGCACCAACAAACAGGGTCAGGCCACAGCTGGAGTACTATGTTCAGTTCTGGGCACCGCACTTCAGGAGGGATGTGGACAACATGGAGAGGGCCCAGAGGAGGCCACTCGCATGGTCAGGGGGCAGCAGGGCAGGCCCTATGAGGAGAGGCTACGGGCCCTGAACCTGTTCAGCCTCCACAAGAGAAGGCTGAGGGGGAATCTAGTGGCCTGTTACAAACTAGTCAGGGGGGATCAGCAGGCATTGGGGGAGTCCCTGTTCCCCAGAGCACTGCCAGGAGTGACTAGGGATAACAGTCACAAGCTGGCAGAGGGGAGATTTAAGCTAGATATCAGGAGGCGCTACTTCACTGTCAGGGCGGCTAGGAGCTGGAACCAACTTCCAAGCAAAGTGGTGCTGGCTCCTACCCTGGGGGTCTTTAAGATGAGGCTGGATGTACACCTTGCTGGGGTTGTTTGACCCCAGTACTCTTTCCTGCCATGGCAGGGGGTCGGACTCGGTGATCTGCTCAGGTCCCTTCCAACCCTACAAACTATGAAACTAGGGACTGTCAAAGTCAGTACCTGCCACCAGACCACCCCTGGGCCAAAATCATTTAAAAGAAAGATGTCAAATGTCAAGTGATTTCCAGCAGTGCTGGCGTAGCATGATTGGAGCCCGGCCTGGTAAGTCTGAGACCACTGGTTGGAAACTTTGGGAACCAAACACTCATAGTCTGTCCTCCCCTTGCAGAATTGTTCATGATTTAAACCCAGGGAACAAACAGCTATTGCCATATGTTCACATCCCATTGACAGATCTACTCTGGGAACTCTGAGACAAATCCCTGAATATGTTCCTGCTTTGGGTTCTCCTGTGAACGTGTTTGGGAACTTGAGTTTGGCTATCCAGATAACGATAGAAATAGGGGAGGAGCGAAGGAAAGACTCTGATTTCTATCAAGCTTTTTAGAATTGGGAGTTGGTTGTTCTGATCACATCCAGTAACTCTCCCTGCCAGCATTCAGAAGAAGCATGAAGGTGGCTCAAGCTCCCCAGCAAGAATGACAGCACGAGCCAACACGCAGTTGTCTTGGCTGGCTTGGGGTTGGCAGCAGCCTATGAAGCCTTTTGTCTTCTGAAGAGTCCAGCTCAGCAGTGACTAAGTGCATTTTCAGCCATTTGCTGGCTGCCTGGCAGCCCCTGGGAAACAAATGGTGGAAACGTTTGGAGCAAAATGGGCTTTTACATCATGAACAGCACTGCCCGTCACTCCTGCTAGCACAGCCAGTAGGGAAGTAAGGGACTGAATGTTTCCTGGAGCATGAGGTTCCCCCCTCTGGGCAGGGCTGAGGCTCACTGGGCTATCGCTGTGCGTCATCTACTTGGTTTGGGGAGAACAGCCTCCACGGCTCTTGCCAGCACTGTGCTCAGTGTCGGGGTATATTTAACATGTGTGCGGGGACTGCAATTGGGTTAGGGAAGTGAATGGGTATACAGAGTTGCAGGGGAACGGGTGCGTTTATTGTAACGGGTGCATGGTTTCTTAGTGTGGTTTAAGGTGTGTGATGGAAAGTTTTATGCTAGAAGATGTGTGTGTATATGTATATATATGTGTGTGTGTATATGTATGTGTGTGTGTGTGTATTTTTTTTAAGTGCAGTTTTGCACACGTGCACCCCCCCCACCTCCCCCAGTCCCCTGGCTCTTTAAATACTCTTGATCTTAACATGCTGAGATCTTGCTTTTTTTGTGTCGCAGGAGCCATCCCAATAACAGGCGTGGGATCCACAATGAAGGAGTAAGTGGCTTAGTTTTTATAGGCGGCTGCCTTGGTGCTACAGCCCGAGGGTTGTTCTGTTTAGACAGAAGTTTGAAGGAGTGGATGCAGCAGAAAGCTGCCTGGGCCAGTGCAATATTGTCTGGTTATTGGCTGTAGCAGCTGATGGGAAGCCACTACCTCTCCATTCCTATACTGGTAGTAGCATTGTTCCCCCTTAGCTGTCCCAGTGTATCCACTCTCTGTCCCTGCTCCTTGTAACTGGCCAAGCTTGCACTGTCCTACCTTCGCTGAGCTGGCATCCCTCTGCATCCCTCAAGCATCACCTCCACACACCATGTTGATCCCTGCCTTTTGAGGCACGTTCTGGACTGATCAATAAACCAGGGGCTGGCAGAAGTGAATGCTTTCCAGTGCACCACCACTTCTTGCACATGGACACCTGCCCATGTCCTAGCTGAGCTTACAACATGGCCACTGTGAAGGCAGCAGTGAGGGCAGGGATTGGGGAATTGTGGGGAAAGAAGAGGATTGGGGATCAGGTAGAAATTCTGGTACAGGGGCGGATCACACCAACAGGATTACACTGAACCCCATCTGGGAGGAGAATGGGATCCAACGATATGGGGTAGGAGCAGTGGTGGGACAAACCCAATTCATTCTGACAATCCAGAGTGGCTAGGGCAGGAGAGCTCTTGGGATGGGGAAGCTGCTATACAGAGATCTCAGACACAGCAGTGGGATTCATTTGAATACTCCCATGAAGGCTGGAATTGCCCCAGTAAATCCAGGTGTGTGTGTCCATCTCATTCCCCTTATTGTAACTTTCTCTGTTCTCCTCCCCAGTTTAGTAAATTCCACGCCACTTCCCAGGATGGAGCCAGTGACTCTGCCCTCCTTGAACCTCCCCAACAGGTAACAGCTACAGCCTGACCCTTGCTATTCGAGTCACCCAGAGGGTTTTGTTGAAACGTACTTTTCAGGGCTGATGTTACGGCATTGGACTAGTCACAGCCGAGGCGTGTGGGCAGATGGTCCAGGGTCTCTGTCACTTGTGCTGTGGAATTTTCATAATTAGGCTGGGGATTCTCAGCTGGGGAGTTGTGGCATCCTGGGGTACCATGAGATCCTTTTAAGGGTGCTGTACAATATTTACAGAATTAGGTGTGTGAACAGCTGTGTACAATAAACCCAGAGACTTCCAGTAGGGCTCCAGCATGTCAAAACCACCCTGCCCTGTTGTCGGCTTTCCGAGTTCCTTGCAGCAGAATTGCTCTACTATTTTCTTCTGCAGTCAAGAAATTAGTTAAAGTGATGAGCTGGTGTCTTCTGAGAGCTGCCTCAGGTCTAAAAAGAGCCAACTGTGTTGGATTAAGGTGTCTGCTGTGAATATTGATTTCAGCCGGACAGCCGCAGGGTGCAGTCCACAGGAGCTGCAGAGAAGGACGAGACCCCCGTTCCCTCCCTGATGGTATGCAGGCCAGCCAGGAGATATCCACATAGGGAGGAAGAGTCAGTCTTCCACACCAAACCTACCTGTGCAGGGCAAAATAAGAAGAGTCACAGGAACACCCCACACTGGCTTGATCAAGGTAAAGGAGTCCCACGTGTGCTTCAAAGTGATAGGGAATGGCTCTAGTTTGATGCTAGGGAGCAATAGATCCAACCCAGAAGCGCTCAAGAGAGACAATGACACCTTGTTGATGCTATTTTCATTCAACTTCCTTCATCCCCAGCAACAAATACTCCACGAGTGAGACTCTTCTGGAGACCTGAATGAAGACAGAGTTCTGCAGCTTATCTGAAATGACGCTACTGAATTACATGCAAACATTTAAAAGCATAACATGTGGGAAGCAAATTAAACTTTCTTAAATTATTATTTATTTAATGTGCCTGAGCTCTTGGCAGTAGCCCCGGGAAGGAGCTATGACAGAGGCTGAGCTGCTGTGGGACGATTAACCACTACTCCTGAACATATTCAGTGCAGTTTAACAGCTGGCTGCAAGAGAAAAAGTGGGAAAGAAACACTAGGGCTTGAGATAAGTCATGTCTTGGCAAACACTGGAGAGTTGTTGAGAGGTGGTGTCAGCATGGGAAAAGGCTGGGAAAATACAATCCCAAGGGATCAAAAGGACTAAAGTAGTTTCAAAAGGCATGTGCTATTGGAGGGTAGGTGTAGCAATGTGGCCCCAAGGGTGGCTGCGATGCTCCCTGGTGGCCTTGCAACTCTTGCCCCACTCGGGCTTCTCAGGGCACCCTCCCTTAACCTTTCCTGCCACGCCTGGATGTCTTCTATGAAGTTTAGGGAGGCTGCCCCAAGGTCCTAGAGTGATCCCCAAGCTCTCAATCAGCCAGTCTGTTTTGCCCCCTACGGTACTCCACTGTGGCCCTCTTGGCCCTGTTAGTGCCTTGGAGGCTGCATTCGTAGCCTTCGTTCTCCCTGTAGTCATGCCCATACCTTGCAGGTGGTAACTGGTCACTTTGGAGGGGCCCCCTGGCCCTACCACAACACTTGGCCCCCTCAGGCCACTAACCTTTGGGGCTTCAGCCTTTCTGGCTTCAGCTCCTTTTCTCTGGTTGTGCCCCCCCTCAGCCTAGGTCCCCTGCCCCCGTCCTCAGCTTCTGGGCCCTGTCCTGCCCTTCTCAGGCTCTTCAGCCCCCTGGTGTCCCAGACTCAAGCAAGGCTGCTTGCTCAGCATCCTGGGATCCTGACCCATGCCAGCCTGTTTTCACTTTGCTCAGCTCCCTTATGGTCCCTGACCCCTACAAGGCACTATGCAGGATACTTTTGGGTAATCCTGTGGCCTCCATGCCACAGTCCGGTCCTCTGGTATCAACTTAAACACAACACAAATATGGACAATGCTGCTCCTCTCACTTGAGCAGCATTCAACCAGAGCAAGGGTTTGTGAAACCCACTCTCAATGTTTCCTTTTGCTTTCTCACAGAAGAGGGAGGTGTTTATAAAGTGAAAGACCCAAGAAAGGAGATGCGAGGGGCTCAGGAAGTGGCAGAGGATGAGCACACGATGGTGGAGCTGCCTGTGGACCAAGTAAGAGGCGTAACGCGGGGGAAAAGCTAGGTTCCTTCTCTTCCAAGTGATGAAGTGTCCTAGACTCTGTGGCTGCTGTGCAGTCCCTAGACTTTGTCTCTTGCACCAGAGGAATTGATGTCCCAGGAGATTTGCCTTCCAGGGAAACAGGCCCTTCCAAATGATCAGTAGAAAGAGGTTTTTCCTCACTGCAATACAAGCCAGAGTTGGAATCTGAGAACTAAGTAGAGGAATCAACAGTATAGTGATGGCCTAGGTACCTTGCCTGAAGCTGAGCTCTAGCCTTGACTGTAGAGGTATTTTTGCAGTTTCCCTTGAGACATGTTTACACAACTGCCCAGGGGAGTTTCTGAAGCTAGAGAACAGCTCCATTTATTTCACCAGCTGATTTGCATTTGTAGTTCTGAGACGTTTGTGAGATCGGAGGACAGTCTTTCTGGTACGCTGTGAGAGGTCAGAAATTCTCCAAAGGAAAGGAGATAAGGTTTCCCTGATGCTACCTTCATTTTCTTCCTTCTCCAGAGTGCTGCAGAGACTGTGGAAGAGGAAGTTATACCCAAAACCAGGCCAACTCCTCACATGAAGGTACTCAGAACAGGGGCGTGTGTGTGTGTTTAGTATTAGGGGTGTGTGTTTAATATCAGTGTTCTGTGTTCATTTCCATCCCCTGGTAGCAGTCTGCTGTGGGGACTCTTACCTGCTCTCTGCCCTCTTGTGACAGAGCTCTGTAATAGCACCTACTGCAGGCAGCTGTCCTACTCCGTCTTCTCCAGCTTCTGCTGTAAAATCAGATTCAAGTGATTTGCAGAAGTGGCTGGATCTTGGTATTCAGCACAGGTGGCTGAGCTTCTGGCCTGCACGTATGCACACTGCACTATCCAGCTGCCCTAATCTCTGAAGTGATGCAGTCTGTGCAGCAAGCATTTCATGCGAGGCTTTGCACACAGCAGTGACTGCCTTGGCCAAGTCTCTGCAGGATGTAGCTCAGTTAAGGAAGTACAAACCGTTCCCATTGTGCAGGCGAGGCAGTAAATTTGTGCTGATGTTCCCAGGGCTGATGGCAGCCTCCAAACTTTGCCCACCTGACTACATATGTGGAACTGATTGCACAGATTGGTTACAAATACAAATTATTTAACTAAGGGTCTGGAAGCTTTGTCTTTAAAATCCCAGTTAAAATGCAGGAATTTATGGCTAAGAAATGAATCTGAAAGCTTGTTTCTTAATCATTTTCCATAAGGATTTAATCACATTGTGCTACACTGTAATTCTAGCCAGGTAGGGACCTGGTGGCTCCTTCGGCATCTCTGGGAGTTTTACCTTTGATCTTCAGTGGGACTGGGTCTAAGTAAAGAACTGCCTATAGAGCACTCTTGGGTGAATGTGAAGCCTTCTACTCTGTATTTATCCTGGAGACTGGAGCAGTAGCGCACTGCAAAGAGAACAACTCAGCTGCCCCCTGTGCCTGCTGATGTCATTCTAAATGGCCTTTCATCTGCTGACTCCAAGTGCTGTACAGTTATTTTATCCTCTTAGCCCTCTTGTGTGCTAGGTAAGAATCAAGACCCATTTAAGAATGATTTGACTAAGGTACAGAGAAGTACAAGATCATGCAGTACACCCACAGGAGAGCTGGAACAGAACAGTAACCAGTATAAACCAGTATATTAGTTACATTACAAATTGCCTGTGTGTTCTGTCTTTTTAAATGCAAAAAGGCTGGGACCACTCGCAGATCACAGAAGGCCTTGACAACACGAAACGACTCCAGCAACTCAGAGGCGGAAGCAAACTGAAAGACACATTCTCTCTGCGAGTGAGATCTGAAGAGCACGTGAAGTGGCTGTGATGCAAGTGGGAGAAGTTAGCCTTCTCTTTGTGCTAGTGGTAGATAACAAACCACTTGGATTCCAGACTCCTGTAACACCACACACCACTGCCCAATCTGGGGACAGGTTAAAGTACCATGTCTGAAACTAAGTGCCTTGACTATGAGGGCTTTGGAACATGAACAATGAGTTCAGGTCCTTGTTCTTTGAACACAAACACTTGCCTCCCTCCCTCCCTCCCTTCTCTCTAAAATGTTTGATTTGAGGGAGGAGGTGGAAATGCTGGGCCTACAGTTATAAGCGTCAGTAGTCAAGGAATTAGTCTGTATCTGAACTGGAATTTTTATTTTTACTGTAAATAATAGTTCTAAGTCTTCTCTACTGAAATGTCTGCCAGGAAATGTTCTCCATATTATAGATCCTGTGTTTAAAAATGATTTTGTGGCTCTGTTTTGCTCAGGCCTGGTTCATTTCTACCCCTGCATTTGACTGTCGTTAGATGAGCATTATAACAAATCTAGTCCCAGAAGGCTCATTCTTCTTGTTCTTAAAAAGCATCAACCTAAATCAAGGAAACCTCTTTATATAAAAATAAATAGCTATTTTATTAACCCCAGAGTCACCTGAGCAATATATTTCCTTTCCTGATAACACATGAAGGCAGAAAAGCTTTTCCTAGTCTGACGTATCCACTCCTTGGTCTGGAATGGATTGTATTCAGTCCTTAATGCAAATAGTCACAACTAGGAGTTTTGGACACCTGAGGAAGGTGGGACTGAGTGTCTGATGATAAGCACCTTTAGGAAGAGAACTGAAATTATGACGGCTGTAAGAACTGCTGTACCTGAGGTACGTCCACTTTGTTACTGTGTTGTGATCTGACAGCCCGAGGTAGAATGCCACTGAAAAAATAGCTCGTTACTGCCTTTATGCAATGCCATCTCATGGAGAACAGTTCTACTTGGATGCTGCTGGTACCACTTTCTGAGCTGACAGAGAAAGTCACTCAATATAATGTGATTCATTATCCTTTCACACTATGCTCCCATCAGGGGAGGCCTCCCAACCATCCCTGCAGCTCAGAAATCAGTCAGGGTTCTAATGAAACAGGATATTTTTAATAGATAGTCTCACTTCTGACAAGCTCAGAGGACTTGGCAATTGACATTGTGTTGAACACTGGACAAGACCATCTCAGAACCGTTCCTGTCCTAGAGAGCTTCCAGTGCGAGGGAGATGCAAAGAGACGTTCCGAGAGAACCCAGGAGGAGTTAAAGCAGGAACCACTGAGTTTATTTCAGTCTTGATGACCCCAAAAATACTCTAAGGTTGCAATTTAACTAGGAGGGAGGCGTGCATGGCTGAGCTTCAGCTACCTCTGCTAAGTGAACTGGATGGAGCATTTTCTCTGTTCCTAAGTCAGTGAGTCACCTAATTAAGAGTTGAAATATTTTGATTTTTTAAAAAAAAACACACTATCTTGTAAGGAGACTACTTGTTAACAGTGAAACTCAGGTGCTGACTTGCACAATAACCTCT
The DNA here is from genome assembly GCF_001723915.1 of Gavialis gangeticus. Taxonomy (NCBI): domain Eukaryota; kingdom Metazoa; phylum Chordata; order Crocodylia; family Gavialidae; genus Gavialis; species Gavialis gangeticus. The sequence continues at coordinate 14,967,158 of NW_017729015.1, read as the reverse complement.
TTGTGATTGCCACCCACTCTGCCTGGGCTTTGAAATGCCAGTGCCTCAGTTAGTGCAATGGAGTAAATGCAGATTATTTCACAAGCTTCCCACAATGCCAGAGTTCTGGATACCAGGATGGAGGCCTGAAGAAAAGCAAGGCATGGCTGTTTACAGAGGTCTCAAAAGCCAAGTATTCTAGGCTTGGTGTCACAGAACAATGAAGACAAAGAGAATCCAGCTAGAAAAGCTCACTTCTCAACAGTCAGCCTCCAAAAGGGCCCAAACCTGGATAGTGCCGCTCAGTACTGGTTCAGGGAGGGTAGGGTACCTGTTCCCAAATACAAGCATCATCTTCTGCATGTTCTTTTCTTCTCTCTCTTTCAATATATCACTGCTTCTCATTCACAGAACCAGCTATACAGAGGGCAACCCCTAAGACGGTGAGCAGCATTCCTACTATGGCCCCTAGGGAAAAGACATGCAAAAGAGAAATTAACTCCTCTGAACTCATGAAGCTTGGGGACATTGACTGGGGTGTGCCAATACTCCTGTTGGGACCAAAGCTGGAGGCTCCTGGCCTAAAGGGTCTTGCCTCTCTGCTCAGGGTCAGACCAATCACCAGATTGGGGTCAGAAAGGAATTTTTCCCCGTGGCCAGATAGGTACAGACTGGGGCGGGGTGTGCATGGGTAGAGGACCATGCCCCCTCTTGGCTGGAGGCATGGTCCTCTACCCAGTATCTCTTGAGCATAAACTAACAACATTTCATAGAAGCAGGACGTTGCCTGCCATAGCACACCTGCTTTACCTGTGCCAGGTTATGGTGTTAGGTCTGTGTTGTTGCAAGGTTGATAGTAATCTTACGTAGTTTAGATTACGGCTTGTATGAGATGATTTGGATAGGTATGCTCATGCCTCAGGCAGTGGTTCGACTAGATGAGCCCTGGAGGTCCCTCCCAGCCCTACTTTTCTATGATTTTATGATAAGCTTCAAGACAAGTCCATCAGGTCGTGTCCTCACAGAGTCCGAGATGTTCTGGAGATCACAGTGTAAAATCTGGATGGGATCAGACTAAACTAGTACCAGATCAGACTTCATCATTGTTGAAAGCAGATTCTAAGAGAGGCTCCCTCCACTGCTGTGCAGGATTTTGTCTGTGAGCTGCCTTGCAGAATTGTGCTATGGAGAGCAAATAAGCTGTGCTGAACTGCATCATACTCCTTAGGACAGACAAGAATCCTTTTTCCCAGTCAGGGAGACTGCATTACTGCTGTGCTAGCAACAGCTCTGTTTAAATACAAATGCAGCTATTGGCATGGGCTTATTGATGGCTATTAGCAGGTTCCAAGCAGTAGCTAATGTTCTCAAGCTTGTAGTATCTTTATGAAGGGAACTGGTCTGCACTGATGTTGCTCTATGGACTCAGATGGGAATAAAGACTCTTCATTGGTGTTTTAGGTATGCAGGAAACATCCCTTTCTTGTACCAGAGCAATTGCTAGTTCTGTTATGCATCCCTTATATCTTATCCCATGAAAGCCCAAACCTGAGGTACTAGGAGCCCTCAACTCCCTGTGACTTGAACTTGGCAGGACAGGACTCCTGCAGTGAAACTCATCTTCCCTCCCAACAACACGTGAAGAATCCAGTTCATCGTAAAGGATGATCATGTTTGCAACTGAGTAGCTTCCTCCCCTGAGAGACCCCCCAGGACCACGTTATCTACTGTGGGGTAACACACTGTACTTCTTAGTGTAACAATAGCAAGTGACCCATAGCAGAGTTGTCCTGCTTCTGGTTTCAAGTCTCAGTCTGACAACAGTTACTAAAGATGGCACAGAGTGGTGCTATACTATCCATGATGGAGTAGGATTAGCCAAACCATTGCCCCACAGCTAACGGAGAGGAGCTCACTAAATCCATCCCCAACCCAGGACACAGTGAATTATTTAACTACCCCTAATCTCTGCTCCTTGGATTGTGATTTACCCAGAAGACTCTGCTGAACCAGGCCACTACAAAGATTCAGGGCATGGAGTCAAATGTGTGCAGAGTGCATATATAAAAGGACAGAGGCATGACTTACTTTTACCACCGATGTCTTCCCCAAGGACCTTTCCAGTTATTAGGGTGACGATCATAGCTAGAGAGTTACACAGAGGAACTGCCAGGGAGAGGTCTGAAATGGAATGGGTAATATTAATGCATTAACCTGGAATGTAATAATTACTGGTGTATGTGCCAGGTAGCCAGGTAAGTCTTTACTAGGGGCGAACACACAGCTTAAACACTAACAATTTTGTAAAACTCATGCTCAGCATTATAACTGACTTCACTGCTGCTGTTGCAATATGCCCAACTGATTTCTCTTGCCTTGAGCACAGAATTCATAAGGGATGCAATTATCAATCCAGCCTGCACTTTTTGCAAACTCTCCTCCCATAGTCTCAACCCTCCCACTCTGCACTGAAAGGGGAGAGCAATCACTGACCTGCAGATGCCAATGTGACATAGTAGAGTATAGATCCACACTGGTTAAATGCAAGTGGCACCATATACTGCAAGGAGAGCACAACATATCAAGTCACTGAAGAAGAAATGAGGGTAAACATAGGACGGGATTATGTAAGGAAGGACACCAGGGATCCATGAAAGGGGTGAGAACCAGTTTTATTCTGAAAGGGAGCAGGTCCAGCATTTAGGTCACAGGGCTCTGCCACTGAATCCCTGTTAATGTGATAAGTTCCCCTCTGTTTTCTAGTCAGTAACGGGGGATCACCATAATTTCTTAGGAGAGGTGGGAGGCAACTTGGTTAACGAATAGCTGCCAAGTGCTTGGAAATCCTTGGAGGGAAAGTAGTGTCCTGCGCAAGCTAAATGAAATGTCACAAAACGTCAAAATCAAACGAGCAGTGCTGTTGATCCCAGACCACAGCAAAGCAGCCAGGAAAACGCACAGTAAAACTTCACAGTAAGTGACAGCCGTTCAACGCGCTCCCTACCCAGGAGCCCCCACTCCAGGGGAGAGCATCGTACCTTGTAATTGAGGAACAGGAATCTCATTTCTGCAAACAGCTGGAGCAGCCGGGTCTCTCGCTTCACATTCTCCAGCCCCTCCGTCCCTGTCTTCAGGAACGGGTTGGTCCCTCCCCACAGAACAGCCACAAGGATGAGCATGGACACTTCCCCTGTAACGTGACCAGAGACCGCCGTGGGTCAGGGGGGATCTGCGCCCTGCAATACGGGTGCCTCCCTTTAGTGCTTGAATTATTGCCGGAGCCCGAGGCTGCCCCTCGGCCCCCACTCCAGAAGAGCAGGTTGGTCACGTCCTGAACATCCGTCCTGTGCCTGCCACCCCCATCACTTTCTTCCCCAAGTGCCACTCCCATCCCCTTCCTGATCTGCTGCTCTGCTTTCTGCTCCTTGCTCCGTACCCCCTGGCTGATGCACCCCCTTGTGGGTGTGCTCAGCTCCCTCGGCCCTGGGCCCTGCTCTTACCACTTGCTTTAAGCTCCGTGCTGTTTTCCACGCGGTCTCACCTGCTTGGACAGTTCCCCACTCCCAGACATCTTCCTCCCTTCCCTTCCAGTGTTTCTTCCCAAGCCCCGTCCCCAGGGAGCCTCCCGCCAACCGTCTGGCCAACGTCTTCAGAGATCAAAATGATCACTGCCATCATGTCGGGAGTCTGAGGAGGGTCGTGAGCTGCTTGGCCCGGAGCCCTTTAATACCCGCTGTGTCACGTGGCCAGTGCACTTGGTGTGTAAGTGTTAGTGGCATTGGCGCCGTTCGTTAGTAAATAATTAGAAGCTTTAACCACCAGTGGCAGGTGGGGAGGCTCAGCCAGACAGGAGCTGTCATAAGCGTTGTCCAACCAAGTAGCCCAGACCTCCCCAGACTAGTCAGTCTCTAAGGTGCTGCAGCCCCTGCCTCCTGCCTGATTTCAGGTGCAGTTGGAAATCAGGGGCGGCGCTGGGAGAAACAAGGAGTACCGTCCATGCCATGCGGGAGGGACACGGGGCTCCTGCAGTTGGTTCCCTGCAGGGCCCCGACTCCGGGGCAGCGGGGGGGCATCTTTTTGGCAGGCCGCAGGTGAGTCCTGCACCCCCGGCAACTCTGTTCCCACCCGCCTGATGCACTGCTCTGCTTTCTGCCCCCCTGCCCGATCTGCTGCTCCGCTTCCCGCCTGCACTCCCTGGGCTGCTGCTCTGCTTTCTGCTCCCTGCCCCATCTGCTGCTCTGCTTTCTGCTCCCTGCCCCATTCATCACTG
>NW_017729015.1:14957152-14957909 GCF_001723915.1 Gavialis gangeticus | reverse complement strand
GGGAGACCTGCTCTTCACCGTCGCCAAGGACCCCGTGAGTGTGTCCTCCCGCACATCCGGAGCGGCCCCGCCCAAAACAACCCCTCGCCGCTCTGCCCGAGCCCGGGACGCTTCATCCCAGCCCGGGACACGTGCTTTGGTTTCCCCCCGCCCCCGGGCTGAGGCTTGTCGCCCCCCGCCTGCTTCATAGACGTTAGGGGCTGGACGGGACCTTGCAGATCGTTGGGCCCAGCCCCGCCCCCCCCCATTATTTAACCCCAGGTGTCTTCCTGCCTCGGGGGGGGGGGCTGGGCCCGATCCCGTCCAGCCCCCAACATCCATGAATCTCGTTCCCCGGTCTGGCTGCCGCTTCAACTGATCAGCGTATTTCTTCCTCCCGTGCCTGCGTTTCTACGCGAGGCAGCCGCTGTGTGTCAGTCTCTCGGCACCTGTCAGATGCTTTCTCCAAGCCTGTTTCTAGGTCCCAACAGGCCCCCATCTCTGCCTGGCACTTGGCGTGTTCTCGTCTGTCCTCGTACAGTGCCAGCCGCCGGATTCTGTAGGGACTTTGGCATCTCATTAGCACAAGGAATGCAACAAGTTTCTTGTGCGCTTGTTGTCTTTGTAACTCGGCATCTTGCATCTATGTCCCCCGTTCCTCATTTCCTCCCAGCGCTGCTGCCTGTTTGGACTGCAATAACCTGCCTCTTGCATTTGTGTGTGCGCTGCGGTGCAAGCCTTGAGATCCTCTGTGCAGTTTCACATTTGACGCTAAGTG
>NW_017729015.1:14951919-14952152 GCF_001723915.1 Gavialis gangeticus | reverse complement strand
CGACTCCCCGCCCCACCCGCCCGGGGGCGCAGGTGCCCGAGGGGTCCGGAAGCAGGAAGCTCACCCAGCGGGGCCATGGCAACGCTACCTTCATTTCCAGCTTCCGCGCTCTCTGACCCGGAAGTGGTTGCCGCTCTTCCTCTTCCGCCCCGCGCTCTGGTGTGGAAGCGGCGCTGCCATGGTGGGTGCGCGTGGGGTGTCGGGCCGGGGCCGGGGCCGGGGCCGGGGCCGGG
>NW_017729015.1:14937291-14951798 GCF_001723915.1 Gavialis gangeticus | reverse complement strand
CAGCCGCCGGATTCTGTAGGGACTTTGGCATCTCATTAGCACAAGGAATGCAACAAGTTTCTTGTGCGCTTGTTGTCTTTGTAACTCGGCATCTTGCATCTATGTCCCCCGTTCCTCATTTCCTCCCAGCGCTGCTGCCTGTTTGGACTGCAATAACCTGCCTCTTGCATTTGTGTGTGCGCTGCGGTGCAAGCCTTGAGATCCTCTGTGCAGTTTCACATTTGACGCTAAGTGGCATTTGTGTACCCAGCAACAGCAGGTAAAGCGGATGCTCAGTTTCCTTCTGTTGTTCCTCCAGATTGTCAATGTTTGGTACTCGGTCAACGGAGAGAGGCTTGGCACTTACAATGGTCACACAGGAGCTGTCTGGTGTGTGGATGCAGACTGTATCCTTTGGTTCCCACAGCCTGTCTATCTGTCGTCTTCAGGTTCTTCTCCAGTGCAATCAGTAGGATCGGGGGTGGCTACAATACAAGTGATCTTTGTCCAAACTAGTATCGGACTCTTTTCTTTACTCTCTGCTGTATTTTCCCCCCTTTTGAAATGGGAAATGGTCTGTGTGCCATTGTGCCCCAGCCACACTTATCCTTCACCACTGCAGGCTGATATGACATACTCAGGTTGGTGGTGAAACTGGGGTTCCTGGAAGATCATTGCAAAGTGATCTTCTCTTGCCACTGCAGACGGTAGTTGATAAATGCAAAGCAAAAGCTTGTCTGAATGCAAGAAGAGTCTGGTTCGCATGGCATGAATATTTGGCCGCAGCATCGTGGAATGAAAGTTACTTAACACACATCTGTCGCATTCCTGATGTGTGCACTGAAAGTGTTACATGTCCTCTGTAAGTGTGTCTGTGTCCTACTCTAGTATGTGAACATTGGCTCCTTTGAGGTGATGGGCACTAAGACTTTGTTGACATTCCTTAAGTAGTGGTTCAGGGGACACGAGGCATGTGCTTACAGGCTCTGCAGACAACTCCTGCCGGCTCTGGGACTGTGAAACAGGTAAGACAAGCTACTGGGGGAGAGGATCTTTCAAGCCTTTCATTAGAGCACAGGTGAGTCTGTGAGCTGGGGAGTAGCAGGGTGATGTGTTGGCTTCTCACTTCAGCAAAGGCACATTTAAATTTACCTTAGGCCACTCATGGAAGGGTGTGCTCGTGTTCTGATTCCTGCCTGCTAAGAAATATTTTTGCCCTCTTCACTATCCAAACTGATCTGATTTGATGTCTTCAGCCTGGAATTGGTGCTGAGGTGATGCTTGTGGTGGGGAAACTTGCACAGACGCACTCACCTTGTCTCTGACCAGAATGGTTGGTCCTTGCTTTGTGAGTGCATAATTCATCCAGCAACTTAAAAGGAGTTCTTACTTGTATGCACCCCGGATTTCATGAATGATATTTCAGTAGCTGAAATGGTGTCATCCTTTTGAGTAAAAGCATTTGGGCGGAGGCCCACTGAAAGAGCATGCTTCTCTGACCTGTAGTGAAGCATGAAGGTGCTTGTTTACCAACTTGGGAGACTGCTGCGAGACCCTCTTCAGAGCCCAAAACATCACTTGCTGTGCTAGCTCACTAATCAGTGGGGACTTGAGCAGTGAGAATAGACTGGAACTTGCATTAAAAGACTTACAGGTAGTTAAAGCTGCTGACCACACCCTGTTCTAGTTTCTTGTCTTTGCTTGGTGAACGGTGAAATTGATGGTGTGAAACTCACAATGTGGTGGTCTGGAGCTGTCCACTGAGACTCTGCCCTGTGTCTAGGAAAACAGCTTGCCTTAGTGAAGACCAGCTCTGCTGTGAGAACGTGCGGGTTTGATTTTGGAGGAAACATCATCATGTTCTCCACGGACAAGCAGATGGGGTATCAGTGCTTTGTGAGCTTCTTTGACCTGCGGGACTCCAGTCAGATTGGTACGGAGCCTGGGCAGATGCCTTCGTGGGGGTGGGGAGGCTCTGATGGCACCTTCTGTCAGCAATTCAGTTGGCAGTGTTGTGCCTGAGCCACTCCTTCCTTCCTCAGAGAACGATGAGCCTTACATGAAAATCCCATGCAGCGAGTCAAAAATCACCAGTGCTGTGTGGGGCCCTCTGGGGGAATTCATCATCGCAGGGCATGAGAATGGAGAGTTGAACCAGTTTAGTGCCAAGGTAAGTGTGATGCAGAGCAGGATTGCCTGCGGGCAGGGAAGAGGGCTATATGGTGGGCATCCCACAGCATATGAGCTGGACTTTTGTGAGCTGTGGTACAGGTATGGGCAAGGGGCACTGGAGTATGATGGCTGGGGAAGGTGTGTGCACCTGGGGCTCTGTGGTGCTGGTGGAGGGTGATCATTAATTTTGCTGCTTGTCTGGTCTCAGTCAGGGGAGCAGCTCACGAATGTCAAAGAGCACACCAAGCAGATCAACGACATCCAGACTTCTCGGGACATGACCATGTTTATCACTGCCTCCAAGGACAACACAGCCAAGGTGAGACCTCTCTTGACCCACCCAGTGGCTCTAGGATGCTGAGGGAAATGGCTGTTTTGGCTTCTTTTCCCCTTCCACTGTTTGAGGCTTCTCCCTAGAACCTTGTGGGTAACTGTGGACCCAAGCTTCTCTTACACCAAAGCAAATGTCTGCTTAGTGGGAACAGCCCTGTAAGGAGAGGGCTGCCTGGGCTAGATGGACAGGCAGAGGCAATCATGCTGTGGTTTCAGAGTTGAGGTGGAGAGGGGCACTGTGTGCTGCTCTTCTTGGAACATGTGCAGATCTTTTTGGGACTTAACCTTTGAATCGGGAGCCTTACCACAGACTGTTCTGGACCTGTGGCACTAATGAGCCCTGTCCAGGGGTGGAGGCTGCTGTTCAGGCTGTTGGGGGAGTGAGGCCTTCCCAAGGTATTACCTTGGGGACAGGCTGGTAGTGTTGGCTGCCGTTTCTCCCAGCTCGTTCCCAGGGTCACCTCTGCACCTCTTACCTCTTAGCTCTTCGACTCCACGACACTCGATCACCTGAAGACGTTCCGGACGGAGCGGCCCGTGAACTCTGCAGCGCTCTCACCCATTTTTGACCATGTAAGTGTTTGCCTTGGAGCTGCTGCATCGTAGATTCCTGTCCTTTTGCCAGGCCCTGGCATTGTGGCAAGAAAAGAAAGACTGAGGGTGGCGAGATGGGGACTCGGCCCACTGTCAGATCCTGTTCTAAAGAACATTCAGTCCATCGGTGTCTTGCATCACACTCTGATAATGGCATAATTTCCTCCATCTTTCAGGGGCAGTGCAGGGTTATTCCCTTCAAGATATTCATGTCCCTTCTATACCCCTATACCCCCACCCCCGCATGCAGGGCTTGCTGGTGGCTCCTCTTCTATCCCTGAACTTTAATCAATGGTGCCTTTGGTGTTGGATCTCCAAGCTTCTTTGCTGCCCCATGGTGAGTCCTGGCACTGGAGCCTGAGATGCTGCGCTAGCTCAGGAAAGGCTGATTGCTGGTTCATAAGAAACTTCTTCAGCCTGCCTCAGTGGGGATGGGAGGGAGATGTGGAGAGAGACATGGCTGAATTCAAACTGTTTCTTCTGCTGTAGCTTCCAGCAGAGGTGACGGAGGGAAGAAGAGGGATTTACTTAGGCTGAAACCTGCAGCAGAAACCCAGGAGGCTGGAACCTCCTGCCATCTTGGTGTGTCAGAGAAGAGGAGTGTGGGCACCCTGGCTGGCTCTCAGAGTTATTTTTAGCTGCTGCCAGTCTAAGCATCTGTGCAACTGCAGCACTGGCAGATGGGAATGGCTGGAGAGGAGTTGGTATTTGGAGTGTTTCTTCCTGCCATTCCTCTGCCGGGGGAGGGGAATGTTGCTGGAGTAACCAGCGCAGCGTGAGCACAGGCTGGGAAGTCTGTGAAAGCCCTACAGGGATGAGTTCTAGGCCTTCTGTTTTGGGCTTGGTAAATGGTTCTCAAGCGAGTGTGGCTGAAAGGTAAGAGGTGCACAGCAGCTGTCATGGAGCTCTTGCCATGGAGATCAACCTAACGGGAGCAGGCATCTCATGGGTCTCTGCTTCAGTTGCTCTGCTGAGTACATGGAGCCTGGTACCTGCCAGGAGTGATCTTGAAGCAGCATCTAAGTATGTTGGCTGCTTTTTCCCTCTCGCAGGTTGTCCTGGGTGGTGGACAGGAAGCCATGGACGTGACCACGACCTCTACTAGGATTGGCAAGTTTGAGGCAAGGTTAGTTCCTTTTGTTCCTTCAATGCCAAGGCAGACGGGGGCATGGAGGGTAGATGGCAAGTGCTACTGCCTACCTTCTGAAGGAGCACAAAGAGTTGGTCATGGAGTACGGCATGCCCTCGGACAACCTTCTCCATGCCTGACTGGGGCTCCAAGCTGCTGACCCAGAGCCTCTTCCTTGTTCCTAGATTCTTCCACTTGGGTGTTGAAGAGGAGTTTGGGAGAATCAAAGGCCACTTTGGTCCAATAAACAGTGTTGCCTTCCACCCTGATGGAAAGAGGTGAGGATTTTGCTGTGGGGTTCAAAGTCACTGCTGCCTATTCAGGCTGGACTCAGGCTTTAATGGGCTACATTCCACCCCCTCCTTGCCAGCACACCCCAGTGTTGACCTGCTTGGCCGTGTCATGATCTCCTTGCACTGCAGTATCGTAAACCCACGGCTCATCCTGGAACACTGAGAAAGCCGCAACCCCTTGCCCCCATCCCTGTGCAGCAGGGCAGAGCCAGCCTTGCTTTTGTATCTGCAGTGACTCTTAATATAGATATGACCGGGTGTCAGTGTTGTATCCTAGAGTCTGTCTGCACCAGGGCAACTGGAAAAGATGAGACCAGCCAACTAGGATCATACCTTAAACTGCTGCTCTGTGCATGCATGTAGACAGTGGTGTCTTTGGGGTGCTGACAGGGAGACTGGATTTGAGGGTGGTGTGACCTGAAAGGGACCTCGGAGTTTTGACCTCTCCTTGTTACTCCCCTGCAGTTACAGCAGCGGCGGTGAAGATGGCTACGTCCGCATCCACTACTTCGACCCCCAGTACTTCGAATTTGAGTTTGAAGTTTGAAGCACAGTCCCTGCTTCTTCCTTCATTCCCCCCTTCCCTTTTGAATGGTTTGTCATCCCCCAGTCCCCATCTCCTCTTATGCAGCTGTGGCAGGGCCCAGGTTAGTCAGCTCCCATGGGAAGCAGTGGGTGCTGAGGTCATGGGTAAGCTGTGATGGGCATGGGAATGATGCTTCGTGGAGGTAGCCTTGACGGCATGTGGCCAGTAGGGATCGGTCCACTCATCTGCTCTGCAGGCCACTAACTTCCTGCCTTCCTTGGGGATATTTATAAATCGGTGGGAAAATAAACTCCAAAGGAAATAATAAATATAAATCTTTCATAAACTGAGACCAGTGCATCGTGGTTCTGCTGGTGGTTTGGGAAAAACCCAGCCTGGTAGCCTCTCCTTTTCCAGCTATGCTGGGTGACTTGCTCCCATACACTGGTGATTCTGAGCCTTCCTAGCCTAGGAGGAGCTGGGACCCTTGGACTGTCTTCCCTGACTGTGGTCTAGTTCTGCTAGTTTAACGCCAGGCAAATGGTCAGAATTGCTTAGGCCATAAATAGGCTGGAAAACAATGACTGGCCGCTCTCTCCTTCCTGCTGACATGCATGCAATGTTGATCGCTTTGTCTGTGAGCCAGGCATGGGACTGAGCCAACTTTTTCCTCAGGGAACAGTTATTTCCTGCCCTGGGAAAGGTTTGTTGCAAGCCCTTCCTCTCCCCTGCATCCCTGTCCAGCCTGTATGTAGAGTGAGGGGCACTTGGTGCTTCTCTGCCCTCTGCTTGAGCCTGGTTCTAGGTATCAGTGTCTTGCTGACTGCAGCTCAGGTGAATATTGCCACTTGGGCTGTGAGGTGTAGACTGGAGGGGATTGAGGAGAATGGATCTAGCGTTTGACTCTTCTGGCTGCTTTGCGGTAACAGTGCTGGGGAGACGCAGGCAAAACCTCTAGCCCAGCCACCCTGTGGGAGAAACCATTGAATGGGATTGCTGGACAAACTGATCTTCCTGGTACCCCCAACCCTGCTGTCAAAGTCCAAGTCTAAGCCTCTGGCCTGGTGCCAGTGAGGTTCTGGCTATCCTAGAGTAGAAGGAGGGCATATATGGGCAGAATGGAGCCATCTCCCCGAGGAGCAGCCCACTGCTCCCAGGCACTGAAAGCAGGAGGAGACCGTGTGAGAACAGTCCATTTTACTGTCTGTGCTTTGGCTGTAACACCTCGAGGTAACCCACTGGCCTCTGTGCCAGGCAGACTCAGTTCGGAGCCTGGCTTCGCAGTCGAGGCTTCCCTCAGCTCCAACAGAGCCTGTGACCAGCACAAAGCTCCAGGTGAAAAGCAGCAGTTTGTTTTTCCCCCCTGGAGGAGGATGAAATGATGGATTCGGGGCCTGGCAGTGCCTGAGCCATCAGCTGTCCTGGAGCAACCTCCCCTCTGTTGTGGTAAGATCAGTGGGGGAGCAGCTGCTGGGAATGAGCAGCACCATTGGTCCTCGGTGGCATTTCGCTGCCTTCCACCAGTCGCTGGATTTCTGTCCAGGCCTCATCCAGGTACTGGGAGGAGCGGATCCACCGGAGGAACAAGCCTGCAGACGCAAGCAGTCAGCATTTACTGCAGGGCAGTCAGGAGTTCTTAGCTACTGAAGGCAAAGCCCTTGCAGGGTGTGTGTGGTGGTGGGGAGGGAGCCTACAGAGCACTTACCGTGCCAGAGCTGCAGGCTCTGGGGTTCCACGGACGGCCAGATGACCAGGGCGTTGTACGAGTACAGGGGGTTCAGGTATTTCTTCTGCTGGTTGGGCTGGTTCAGCCAGGACCAGAGCGAGTGCGTCGTCTCCCTCACTTTACACAGGCACCTGCAAGTGTGTGCAGTGAAGGGCCCTGGAGGTTGACTAGGGGCTGCCTGATTTAGCGCAAAACCCTGTTGGTGACTTGGGCATGTGGCTATATGCTGGGACTGTCAGTTGAGATCTCAAGTCCCTTCATGTAGGTAAGAAACTGGCAGTTGTTTTGCCCAGGAGGTGTCACCCACCAGCTGCTGCCTGACAGGGGGACAAGTGGCTTTGTGTCCACAGGGAAAGGGGATGTGGGGGTAGGAACATCCCTGCCCTTGGGTGCACCTCTCGGCTGTTTCCATTGAGACATACTTGCTTTGTGCCAACCAATGGGCATGTGCTGTGTTAGATCCCTTCCATCCTGAGGCTCGGCTTCCCTAACCCAGGCCACTTTGGCACATCTAAGGGATTGAGGAACCAGCCAGGTGTGAAAGCCCAGGCCCTGCCTCCCTAGTGGCCTGGCAGCCTCTGCCGTGGGCAGTGAGAGCAGGAGACACGAGGGTGCGGTTATGTATCACTGGAGCACCCAGTTTGTGCCTTCACTCCCAGGTGATCCTTCAGCTGGGTCCAGCTGGCCTCAGCAGTGGAGATCAGATAACTAGCAGGCCCTGGTGGGATGAAGAGGTCAAGGGGCCTGGGGGACATCCCTGCTACCCCGCAGTGCATATGCTGATGCTCTAGGCTGGCAGCAAGTCCACCCCTTCTGGGACTTTGGGTAGAGAATGCCATCCTCATCCCCACTGCCCAGGTCCTTGCCAGGGTGGGGGCTGCACTTGGCACTTGCCTTTCCTTCTCGCTGTTGCACAGGAAGGTCCCATAGGCGGAGGCGTAGCTGTTCTCAAACAGCGCCAGCAGGAGGCACTCGCTGAACTCCAGGGAGAAGGGGAACTGGCGCCCCAGCTGCCCCACACAGTCCAGGAAGAGGAGGAAGACGGGGGCTTCCTGCTTGAGCCGGGCGTGCGAGTACGCGGAGTGGGCGCAGCGCAGGTGAAACGGATGACCTGCCTATCCAACGGGGAGCAGGGGCCCCATCAGCTGGAGAGCACCAGACATGGGCTGCCTCGTCGTTCCCAGGACAGCGGGGGCCTTGGGGGATCAGGACTGGGGTGGGGCAGGTCTCGTGGGTTGCCCTGCAGTCCCAGGGGTGAGATGCCACCCTCCTTCCCCACAGCCAGGCTGCTCTGGGACAGTGTCACCTCCCCTCCCCTTCAAGTACTGGCCCCTGGCTGAGGAGCTGGGTTACCTGGATCCACTCCCGCTCCAGCAGGTGCTGAAATCCCACCAGCGTCCTGCAGTCTGGGTCCAGGATCACTTGAGCCAGTGCCGTCACCAGCAGGGTGGTGTCTGTGCCCTCGGCTCCGTGCACCAGGATGCAGGCCTCTTCCCTGAAAGCAAAGGGAACGGGGTGGGTGACAAACGTGGGCGCTGCCCACCAGAGGGGCAAGCTCATGCCAGGGAGGGAGGAAGCAGCAGAACAGGGCTGGTGGCGGGGAAGCCTGTGTCTGCCTGGCGGGGCTGCCTCTGCCACAGCTGCACAGGCAATCTGGGCCCGTGTGGAGCACGAAAGCAGCCCTTGCCTGCCCTGTCCTGTCCCTGGGGACCAAGCCCTGACCCGCTCAGTGACCCAGGCTGACTCCTGCTCAGCCAGGATCTCTGCAAGGGGAAAGCCAGGCTGCTACCTACAGAGGGAAGTGGGGCTCCCAGCACAGCAGTCTCGGCTTTGCCCCTCCTTGCCCCCATACATCTCACCTCTCCATGCACTGTGCGGCCAGGCAGGCAGTGCTCAATGCTGCCTTGATGTGGGACAGCCACTTGGAGCTCTCCAGCTTGCTCAGCCAGCGGTCCATGCCGAGGGACGGGTCATTGCAGGCTTCCACCAGCTTCATGAAGCTCTCTTGCAGTGGGCGGCCCCTGCTTGGGGGAGGGCAGGAGAGAAGCTGCAGGTCCTGGCTCAGAGTGGGGTGATGTTTTCTGGGCTCCTGCCTGGAGTCTGCGCCAGCCAAGGGAAGGAAGGAGCCTCCACCCCTGGTCCCCGGGGGTGGTAGAGTCAGCATAGCCAGATCATTAGTCAGCCATGAAACGAGCAGGCCAGGGCTCTGCCCAGCCACATGCCATGAGGCAGGGGCTAATGAATGCTAGTGCCATTCCTTCCCGTAGCCCAGCCCAGAGATCCACGTGCACAGGGTGGGAGGTGGATTTTCCCACAACCTCAGTGCTAGGTGCTGCACGGGATCAAGTACTGACCTCTCCAGTGGCCTGTGCAGCCTCTTCCAGCCGAGATAGGCAGCTTTGGGCTCAGAGCCACCTCCCGTCATGCGGGCCTGCTTGGCAGCCTGGGCTGACCGGGTGTCGATGACAAAGCCACGTGTCCTCCCACACAGTGCAGCTTTGAGCAGCAGCTCATCCTCCTGGCACCGCTTTTTGTTGGGGCCCATCAGTGGCTGGCTGCTACGGAGCATCACCTGTGGGGCAGAGATGCTGCGGCAGCTGAGCTGAGCCAGCCCCTTCCCTGTGCCAGCCTAATGAGAGACAGGGAGCCACCCCAGTCTAATCTGCTTGTCACTGCCGTGTCTAGCAAAAGTCCTACTTGCCTTATTCCAAGCTAAGCAAGGGCTGGCCTGTTTGGTGGCTGAATGGGAGACACCCTCCCCTTCCCCCCTCAAGGGTCTACAGGGTCAGGGTGGTTGGTGCTGGGTGGGATCTTGTAGTTCGACTCTGCCTCCTTGGCCGTCTGCTGGGGGGGTGGCGTTCTTTGCTGTTTTGTAGACTGACTTGTACTGTCACAGACAGCTGCATAACAACTGTGCCACCCCAGAAGTGGCTGCATTTTGATCCCTCCTGATGGATCATTTTGGCTGCAAGGTGGTTTGGGGTCTCCAGAGAGGCTCCCACATAAATGTAGTGCCCTAGCTGCTGGGCTGAGAGGTTCCCTGCCTGGGTGCGGCTGTGGTGCCAGGAAGGGAGCTGGAGCGGGAAGGGGATGGCACTCACAGTCTGGTTCTTCTTGTGATAGTAGCTGAGGATGGGGAACCGGCCCCCCTGGCGGAAGCGGGCGATCTTCCTCAAGGCTTCATCATCCACTACGGCTGGCACAATGATGGCTGATGGGTAAGTTGGGCAGGTGGCGAAGTCCCTGTTCACACTGCTCAGCCTCCAAACGCTTGTCTAGAAAGGGCAGCCGTGTCAAGCTTGGTCCCTATGGCTTTCACCCCGGGGAGGGGAATGGTGACCATCTCCTACCCAGCCCTGGGTTAGGCCAGCTCAGTTTCCAGGGGCCACCCCTGGCTTGGGGGACATGCCAAGATAGCTGGGGAAATGTATGATGCAGACACCTGGCCCCGTGGAGCAGCCTTGTCTCCTGAAGTTCCCCAGGCAACCATTTGATGAGGGTAAGTGTCTGGCTGCTGATCTGGCCGGCCAATGAAGGTCTCTATATTCCTTCTTCCTGTCCAGAGCCAGCTTGGGCCTGTTTCAGTGTGGTCCAGGCAATCTTCATTCAGATCAGACCCAGCTGCTGCCTTCCCTATCCCAGCCCACCAGGTGTGGCCCATCTCCATGCTGGTGCGATGCCAGCCTCCCTGCTCTGTGCGCCAGGGGTGAGGGGACAGGTCTGGAATGACCCAAGCTGCCCTGGCCTGCCATGTGTGTAGTGCATGCAGGGCTCTGATCCCTCCCCTCCTCCATGGCTTCTGGAGCAGTGCAGTCGCTTCCCACACACTGCCCTCGCTGCCTGTCTCTTCTTACCTCTGCAGCTACCTGTTGGTAGTAATGGTGGGGTGGGTAGGGGTGCCAGCCCTGCTCCAGCTTCATGTTTTGGGGTCTATAGAAGAATGGGTACATCATCATCACCGACTCCACGGACGAGAGGGCCTAGGGAAGGAGCAGAGGAGTTGGTCTCTAGCTGAGTTATATGGACCTATGTGTCCACCCAGTGCTGGCTACATGCCAGGCCAGGGCTAGAGCAAAACCATGCTGGATCTGCAATATAGCTGCTGGGGATCACCTGCCAGAGGACAGTCCCACTTCCTGCCCCTGTGTTCTGCATGTGCAGCCCACAGCTGAGTCAGGACAGCACGTGCTATGCTGGGGTCTGATCCCTGTCTCTCTTTTCCAGTCACGGTGCAGACTGGGCATTGGCTTGGCTGGGAGCAGGATGGGGTCCCTGGTGAATTTTCAGGGCACAGCTCTCAGCTGGGGTATGGCTAGGTGCCCGTGTCTGATGCTACTGGGCTGAAGGGATGGGCCCAGCAAGTACCTCTGAAAGCCAAAGCCCAGCCCAGTGCAAACAGAGCCTGGGGAGCTGCCTATTTATCATTAACATGGGAAACTGCAAAACAAACACCAGGCGGGCACAGCTGGGGCTTGCTCTTGCAAAATGTCAGGTACTGCTCTGGAGTGCCTGGCCGGCTGCTGCCCTCCCCAGATGGCACCAGCTAACCTCGATAGAGCTGGCAATGTTGAGACATTCCTCCATGCCCGGGATCTCCAGCTGCAACACCCGCAGGTCCTTGCACTTGAGTGTGATGGTGCCCGAGGAGCTGGCAAGCCTGTGAGAAGCCAGATATGGGGAGGGCAGAGAGTCAGGTGCTCTGTGGCTATTTCTCCCCCTCCCCTTCTCGGGGAGTCCAGCTGCTGCTGGTGACAGCCTGGATCAGTGTGTGTGTGCATGGGAGGGTGGGTGAACATAAGTGTATGCGTATATGAGGAAGCGCGTGATGAATGCAGGTGATAGAGGCAGGCAGGTAAGAGCGTGTAAAGATGCTGTTAGTGACCCTACTGTTCAAGCGGCTGGGCAGAGAGATCAGGCTGGCTTGGGAGAGGTCTGCGCTGGGCTCTAGCTTGTACTGCTTGTGCTCAAGCTGGCACGGGGGATGAGTGACATGGAAAGGGAGGGGGAGCTACGTGTACCTAGATGCAAAGTAGGAGCGTGTGCTTCATGGTGAGGGACATGTTGCTATGACCAGAATCATTAGTGCATGCGAGTTAAAGCATGTGTGACCACACGTGTGAGAGCAGCTGTGGTTTCCAGGCAGATCAGTTATCTGTGACTACAGGCTTATCCCTGACTGCTAACATGACGGTGCTGTTTGCTTTCTGCCAGCCCTGCCTTTCCTCCTGCCTCATTGCACCGCGGGGCCCAAACCCGCTGCCTTTGCCCTAGTCCTCACCGAAGCAGCAAGGCCAGAGTTGTTCCCATCTCTCTGTGGGGTGCAAGCTGTTAAAGCAAGAGCAGCAGACAAGGGGGAAGCGGGTACCACAGCTGCCTGGACAGGAAGCTGGGCTCCGGTTAGCACAAAGTCAGGCAAGTTAGCAAGGCAATACAGGGTTAAAAGCCAAACCTGGTCTCTCGTGGAGAGCTGTTAGTCCTGGCGCTTTGGTACCAGCCTAGGTTCTGAACACTGAGTCACAGAAAAGAAGAGAGGTTACTGGGCAGGCCTTGGGGGTCGCTGCCCCTGATGGCAGGCTTGGGGGCAGGGGGAAGCAGAGAGTGGAAGGAAAGGAGAGAGTGAATTGTCCTGCGTCCAGCTGGGCTCATGGGACACTTGGCACTGAGACCTGAAGTTTGGGATCCCAACCAGAGCCCCATGGCCTGCCTGGTGCAGAGCCAGCTGGATTCCTGGGAAGGACTCGGGGCACTGAAGGGGCTGGGAGGCTGCAGGAGTGGTGTGAATGCTGAGCAGCAGGGGCATCTTTTGGACCCCAGCTTCCTGCCTTGTCCACTGTGATCTTGGGTGCCTGAGTGTCGGGGCCATGGGAGCCCTCCTGGCTCCAGCCACGCACAGACTCCTTCCTCCCCTTACTCAGCCGGGCAGGCCTGGAAGCCACTCGGCCGCCTTTCTGCACCAGCCACAGGGATGTCTCCACCTCAGAGGATGTGGGAGAAGGATCAGCTTGAAGGGGTTGCATGGGAGGATGAGAGGGGAGGGGCTGGGGCCCTGATCTGGGGAGCTGTGGGTTGGGGGTGACTTCATTACAGGCTGCTCTGCCACACAGCAGCGGATCTGCCAGGCTCATCTCTCCCGCTGGTGAGGCATTTGGCAGGGGCCAAGGGAGACTCACCTCTTCTCTACGGCGTCCACGTTCCGGATGAGAAGCCAGAGCTCCACTGTCCCCTGCTCCCCATCCCTGCCAGGCTGGGACGACAGGAGCAGGTGATGGCTGGTGATGCACAGGGTCCCCTTGACCGCTGGGACCCCCGGGCACGAGAGCAGCACGTTCTCCACCTTGGCAGTCTTGATCAGCTCAGAGAACTCCATGGGGACAAGCCAAGCCCCCGCCGGGAATGGGGTCTCACCGTTTCACGTGGCTGTTCCCCAGGGGCAGCCGGCCCCCAGCAACTGGACAAAGTCCTGCAGCCCTAAAGAGGAAGAAGGAGATGCAGACTGAAATGGGAACAGCCCATGGCAGGCACGTAGCTCCTCTTCTTTGCAGCCTCCCTCCCCAAGCCCCAGCCAGGGCTCTACCATCTCCCTCCCCTGGAGCTCAGCAGTGTCAACACTACTTCACAGAAAGGGAAACTGAGGCATGCCGCATGGACATGACTTAATACCCCAGAGGAAAGCAATGGCAGAACGAGATTGATACTCTGGAGTTCCCATCTCCTAGGCCTGTACTCAGACTAAGAAACTGTTCCCCACCCTGGGCCTCTTCTCTGTATATCTGTATCGCTTGCAGTGCACTGCTCCTGGTCCCTGCCAGCAGCATGGTTTAAAGGACCTCATGGCATCAGGCATGTTTAAGCTGCAGGTGAAAATGCAGTTAGTACCTTGCAAGAAGCAACTTAATCATCACATGCATGGCAGCGGGGCCTGTGGACCCCCTTGTGCCAGGTGCTGTACAAACACCAGAAAACTCCTTTACAGCATAAGATTCCTCCTCTGAAGAAGGCTCTTCCTGCAAACTTCCCCCCACCCCGCTACTCACCTCTATCTTGGGCCCCATATCAACACCCTGCTAGGCTGTGCTGGACCTAACCAGGTCCAAAGCTGCCATCCTTTGATGGGCTTGGTATAGGCAGATCAGCCTGAACCTCTGGGCCATACAGAAGTGCTGGGGAAGCCTCTGTTCTGCTGCCAAATCCACGAGCTGGCTGAGGAGCCTCTGCTCTTGAATAAGCAGCAGCAGGAAGCCAGAGTACCCTGAAAGCCTGGGATACAGCCACGGTCCTTACCTGCTGCGGGATCCGCAGTCCTCACGCTGCAACTCAGGACCCAGAGCAGCAGAAGTTCGTCGTGGCAGGTCGTGCCGCAGAGAAGCCCGCACCTATAGCCCTCGTGCTGGAAGCAGGGCAGCAAAATGCCGCTTTGTCAGGACACGACATGCAGGAGCGCACAGGTGCCGCGGCCTGGGCGGGCGACGCAGTCAGAGAAGCAGCTGCCTACGGGGGGAGCGGGGCCCTCTGAGCAACTGCTGTGCTGGAGAAGTTGGTGATAAGCGAGGCATGTTTGGAGGCGCTCGTTGGGAAATACAGTAACAGGAACTGAGCAGGCTGCGTGTGGGTGAGGCTCAGAAACAGAGAGTGAGAGAGGGAGGATGTGGGGTTTAAGGTGGCCTGGCTGCTCCGGCAGGGCTTGGGCAGCTGCAAGGAGCCCGGGGTCGGAGGTCACTGGCCCGACAGTGATCCACAGCGGGGGGGGGGGGGGGG
>NW_017729015.1:14931938-14932291 GCF_001723915.1 Gavialis gangeticus | reverse complement strand
TTGGTTTGGAGGCTCTTCCCATGTGTCCTTCTGGGGACAAGGGGGTTCCTAGTTCTGGAGAAAACAGGAACAAATGCACTGGTGACACAGAGCGGTTGAGGCCTTGGTGTGGAGGATGAGGGAGGCTGAGCTTTGTCCCCGGGGAATTGCGTGGGCCAAAGAGGAAGGAGGGCTTTGAGGCAGAGTCTGTCCACTTCTAGCCAGGATCCCTCCTCCCTGGAGGGAGCTGGGGGCCGGGGTGGTGCAGAGAGGGGCACAGCCCCTATGAGGAGCCTTGCATGCCTGTCCTGGTGCCCCAAGTCCCCCAGGGCCTTGCCCAGCCTTCTTAGCTGCCCAGAATCCTCCGGGACTTC
>NW_017729015.1:14899013-14931744 GCF_001723915.1 Gavialis gangeticus | reverse complement strand
CAGAATCCTCCGGGACTTCGGCCAAGCCTCTGTTGCCTGCAATCTCCCAGGGCACCAGCACCAGGTCCTCTGTTGCCCCAAGCCCCGGGGCTCCTGCCACACTGCAGTAGGGCAGCCCCTGGCACCCCGCTGCCCATGCAAACCCCAGGCTTCCTGTGCTGGGCATTTTCCCTGCATGTTGACCAGCCGTTGGGGGTGGGCAAGGCTGCATGCAGCCTGCTCTCTGTCCAGCTGTCCCTGGAGGGCCTCCACTCTCTCCAGGGCCCCTGGGTTCCACCTTAAACACGGCACAGCTGTGGAGAAGCAAATAATCCACTGGATAAAGCGACCTGGCCAGGAGCCCTGAGCACAGCTGGAAGGGGGTGACCAATGAGAGCCCTCCAAGGGCAGGATTTCTCATTAGATTTATAGGAGGAGAAGGCTCTGGGCTTATGGAACCAAGGGAGGTCTTCCCTGCCCCAGTTCCTTGCAAACTCGCAGGCACCCACTTCTCCCAGTTCCTTGCAAACTCGCAGGCACCAGCTGCTCCATCCCTCTGGATTCAGTGCCTGCTCAGCGTGGTTGCAGTGGGGACCTAGCAGGAGGGAGGACGGCCTATGGGCATCTCACCTAGCATGCCCGGGGAGCAGACAAGTGTTACGCCAGGTGCAGGGATCCACGGCTGTACCTTCGCCTTGCTGCAGTGGCAGCAGCCCTTGCCATGCCACCCCACCCTGCTGCCTGCAGCGGTTCTCAAGGGCTCTGTAGCAGCGCTTCCATATTGGATCCCTCGTCTCTCGCACGCTTTGTAAGTCTGACCATCGATTGAATGCTGAGAGGCCTGGGGAATTGGAGGCACAAGCTTCGTGCAGCAGAGGTAGCTTTCTTTTCCTCTTGCTGCAAAGCTGCCCTGTGTCCCTGGTGACCTCTCGACTCTGACTCCCCACCCAGCTCTGAGATCAAGGCAGTGTCATTTCTGCACTGATAATAGACCGGGGAGGGAAGGAGTGTCTGTGGGATAAATTACTTTACACTCCTCCGGGCCTTTATATCCTCATTGAAACTTCCTTTCAAAGAACAGGGTGTCTCCTCCCAGCTGGAGACAATAATACAGAAACAAATCCCTCTGCAGGCCTCTGGCTAATTAGAGTTCCTGCTCGTTTATAATTATCACTGGAGTTCCAAACCTTTATTGTTCCAGGGATAAATAACTTGCTCGCAGCTCATGCACACACACGCAGACCTAGCTGGCTAGCCTGCGGGTGACACTGCTCTCTTCCTCCTGTGTCCCGCCATGTCCCTCAGCCACCTGAAGTTCAAGGAGCTCGGCGAAGAGGAGTCCAACTCGGACGAGGAGAACCTGGACAGCGTGAAGGCCCTGACAGCCAAGCTGAAGCTGCAGACCAGGAGACCCTCCTACTTGGAGTGGAAGGCCCGGGTGCAGAGCCAGTCCTGGAGGAATGGGGCCAAGGAAGCCACCATTGGCTTGCTCAAGGAAGAGCAGAGTGGAGACATGGCTCTAGAAGGGAGCCCTACCCAGAGGGCGTCAGGTGGCATCTGTGGGTTTGCCACGATGGACGATGCTCTGGAGTGGCTCAGGAACGAGCTGGTGAGTACCGCCAGCAGCTCTGCTAGGCACGTGGCCTCTTGGGGAAGAGGGGGATGGAGAAGGCAGGGAACCTGGATCCGGGATCCCATGGATGCTGACTGCCGGGCTCAGCTTGGCATCCCCAGGGCTGCAGGGAAATAGAAGGGGGCGTCTAAGGATGGCAGGGAGGAAAAGAGCCCCTGCCTTGGGCTAGGAGCTCAGCAAGTCCCCTGGTACCAGGTCTGGCTGCCATCACACCTGTGGCCCGTGGGTGTCCATTTGAAGAGCAGCACCAGGCTAGATCCTTCTCTACAGCCTTGGGCTTCTGCAGCCTCCTGCTCCTCCAGGCAGGACTCTCAGGCCAGCTGGCCTTTGGCATCTTGTGGTTGATACCCCAGGGAGCATTTTGAGGGGTCTGAATGGCCATTTTGGTGCCCTCCCTGGGGCTCATAGGGCACTTTGTCTGCCTGGATTCATCTGCACGTGGGCTGTGTGTTCCCTGCTGTGGCAGGGCAGGCTGCTTCCTCTGCTCAAGTGGGAGGCTGGGGCAGATGTGACCCAGTTTTGGTCTGACCCGTTTTTTGGTGCCCCGCGGCATCACCCCTCTCAGCTGGGGCTGTCCCAGTGCATTCTGGGACTGTCAGGTGACAGGGTCAAGGGCATCCAAAGGAACGCTGTGGCAGAGCGTCGTGGGCTGGAGTCGTAGCGGGCAGGAGGCTCGTTGAACCAGAGCAGCTTCAAGGAGCGTGGCTTCATCCCATGCTAAGGAGAAATAGCTGCAGCTGGGACTGATTCATCCAGACCCAAGGGAAATACCCTGCAGCAAGTGCTTATCAGAGGCCTGGGGCAGCTTTCACGTGGGCATATGCTGCTACCTGTTTGACCCAGCTGTTGGTGCCAGTCTCCTTTGCCATGAGTGATCTGGATGTGCATGTGTGCATGCGCACACTGATGCGTGACTCTAGTATTTGCCTCTGTGTCTGTGTGTCCTTGGCTGTACATCTGCAATGATGTGTCTCCTTTTTTGTCTACATGTCTGCGATTCCTTGTGCATATTTGTCTGCCTGTCTCAGAGCGCGTGTGTCTGTACAGCTGTGTGTACATGTGCCCATCTGTGTTGTTCCATGCATGTCTCCTACCTGTGTGTCTGTCTCTGTCCACCTATTTACCCCTGCCCATATCTCCTTGTGCATCTCTGGGCCTCTGTCCTGCTTGCTGTCCACGTCTCGCTGCATCTGCTCATCTTGCTGCCCGTGTGGCTCTCCTGGGAGTGTGTTGAAAAAGCCAGCTGCAGGCCTGGTACTCTATGTAATGTTTAACCCAGGCAGCCTGGAGCCACAATCACTCTAGAAAGGCAGCAGCATGTGCTTGGGGGCCCCCAAGAGCTGCTATGGAGTTGAAGCCCGTGAGCTGTGCTACAGTCTGTGCGCTAGCTAGGAGAGAACAGGGAGTGCAAGGCTTGGGTGGGCATGCTGCGGTCATGCCATGCTCTGCTGTGCAGATCTCCCCCTCGGGGCTCCTCTGTGTCTGGCTCTAGCGCAGTCTCAGCAGTGGCCCCCTCATGGCTCCTTTTTCCCTCTGCGCAGCAGGAGATGCAGGCTGTGGACCACCAGCTGGCACGGCAGCTGATGCAGCTGCGAGGGCAGATCCACCGGCTGAAGGTGGAGCAGGCCTGCCACCAGCACAAGGAGATGCTGGACGATGCCACCTTCGGCCTGGAAGGCTGTGAGGAGGACTCGGACCTGCTCTGCAACATCCCACCCAAAGCTGCCTTCCTCCTCTCCACACCACTCAAACACATCGGCGTCACCCGCATGAACATCAACTCCCGCCGCTTCTCCCTCTGCTGAGGCTGCTGGGCTCCCCTGGGCTGTCAGGGGGCACCGCCTGGCCCTGAACGTGGGCAGCTGTACCACGCATCCCTGCAGAGATACTTAGGCTGAATGTAAGGACCCAACAGGCAGGTTGGAGGGAAAACAGTGCGGGGTGGCTGTATTGCAGGCTGCTTCTCTGACATCCTGCTGCCTTGCTTGCTCCTATTGCCCAGAGGTGCCTCATCTCTCCTTGCTGAGTGTCCCTCGTTGGTGACACTGCAACAGCCTGCTTGAAACCAGACCTGGCAAGACTGGGCCAGGGCTGCACTGATTGCCTAGGACCTGAGGCATGGATGGAGCTGGGAAAGTTGGACTCTCCTCACTAGGCACTAGAATCTGCTTCTGTCTTCAGTCCTCAGCTCAATCCCGTGCAGCTGGAGGGATGTGCGCTGCAGAGGCAGGTGGGCAGCAGGGGAGCTGAGCCCTGTCTACTCCTATCACATTTGGCCTATTAGCTGCCTCCTGTTGCCCTGCAGTGGCTATTGCCCTCTCGCTCCTCAGTCCCTGCTCCCCGGTGGTCTCTGCTCTATGGAGCAGCATCTCCAAGATGCACAGAGCTCTGCACTTGCCATAAGCCCTGAACCTGCACAAGGTGAGCAGCCCTGGAGCCATGTGGCATGCACAAGGTAAGCCAGCTCTTCCCAGCAGCATGTGATGCTGTCATGGGAGGGGAGGGAGCATCGCTGCTGAAGCATCTGTGGCTGCAGTGACGCATGCCACGTGGCTGGAGGCTGCTTGCTGATGCTGAAAAGCACGAATAAACTTTCCGTGCAGCAAGAAAAGAAGGCGATGCAAAGGCGGCTTGCCTTCTGTGTGTCGCATG
This sequence comes from Gavialis gangeticus, assembly GCF_001723915.1. Classification (NCBI taxonomy): domain Eukaryota; kingdom Metazoa; phylum Chordata; order Crocodylia; family Gavialidae; genus Gavialis; species Gavialis gangeticus. The sequence continues at coordinate 14,927,480 of NW_017729015.1, read as the reverse complement.
TGCTAGTGGCCTCCTTGCCGCCCCCAGAGCTGTCTGATCCCAGGCTTGCACAGACGGGGCCTCCCTCCCCTGTGCCACACACCTGCGTCGAAGCCCCTAGAGCTGGCCTGACTCGGCCTGGAGATTACTTCTGATCAAGCCATCTAATCCATGTTCCCCCAGCCTTGCGCTGAGTGGGCCGGTCCCCTCCCCCTCCACATTGCTGCCTGGTAATGGTGGAGGAAAAAGGCGGCGAGCACCTTGGGTTTGTTGCTCGCTTCCGCTACGTGCTGCTGTTTCCATTCGGTTTTGCTGAGGCCTCAGATGAGAGGGGTGCCGGCTCTATGGGGAGCCAGTGAACAGCCCCACCGAAGCAGGTGCCTTTGTTTGGCCACATGCATGGTAGCTTCTGTGTTTCATGTTCTCTCCGGCTGGTGTGATGACTTACCTGCAGCTTAGGGACTTCGGTTTTTTTTTTTTATCTCAGCTCACTTGCAGTCCCCACCCTGACCCCTTGTTTGGGAAGCTGATTTTTCCAGGGAGTGTTCGTTCCTTTGGCTGAGAGTGATGAATCCTGATTTGACACTTTGCCACGGATCTTGGAGCCAAGTGCCAGATCTGTGGAAGCTTGCAGCCTCTGCTGAGGGCCATCTACAAAAGAGGGAGGCCGCTGCTGATGGAGGCCTGGGTTGAAAGTAGTACAGCCTGCTCCAAACACCTGCAAGTTGGGGACAGAGCTGGGAAGAGAATCCAGGGGCCCTGCGTTCTGGCTCCCTGCTCAGCTCAGACCCTTAGTGAAGGAGCTGAACCCTGAAACCCCGGCTTCAAATTTTCAGCCCTGAGTCCCACAGCCTCTGTTGGAACAAATTGCTGCTGGTGCAGTGAAGAAGCCTGCTAAGGATCTTCTGGCTCCAAGCCTTCAAAGAAAATACAGGAAGATTGTCAGCGCTTAACAACACTGAGATCCCGTTGACCTTTTTCAAACAAAAAGGGGTTCTTTGCCTTGAAAAATGGACTGAGTCCCCGTCCCTCCCACCCTGCCCAGATGCTTTATTGTAAAAGCAGTCAGTATTTTTGCCGGTTTTCAGTGTTTTTGATGATAAAAGAGGACACTAGATTTTTTTTCACGATCTGTGCTGGCAGATGGGAAATGGTGCTGATGCTTTTGTTGCCGCTTTCCAGATGCAGAGAGGCTGAAAGCCTGACATATCTTTTGCAAAGCACACCTGTCTTTTTTTGTACAGTTGCCATAACAGCAATAAAAATGATTGATTGATGCTTTGATGGTATTATTTATTTTTTGGTCCTGAAATATCCTAAAGCAGTTTGCAAACTTCTACGCCACGCAAGAGGCTTGTTTCGCCTACCACTGAAACGCAACCTGCTTTGGGGTGGGTCAGAGCAGCATGCTAACGAAGCAGAGCAACATTAGGACAGGAAGTGAAGCTGAAACCACATCCAGTCAAACTGGGAGAGGAATTCAGGTCTGCAGTTACATGAGCAGGAGTCTGGACAGGATGTCAAGTTGCTAGGTCAGCTGCATGGAAGTGCTGAATTGAGGGTGTTTTAACAATTGCCTCCTGCTCAACCTGCCCTTTCCGCTAGCCCCCTGGAGAAGTCTCTCCAAAGAGCTAGCCAGAGCCCAAGCTACAGCAACATCCATATGCGTGTTGCTGTCTGCGGGGCAATTGCTGGCCTAAAGATCGCAGCTGGACTATGGGGAAGCTGGAGGCACTTCACTCCTTTGGTTGTCCTTGTTGTTCAAAATGCCCCTGACATGTGCCCAGGCATATCGCCCTGTGTGGAAGTCATGGCCCCCTCGTTGAGCCTCTCTCCCCTGTTGCTCTGTGTCATATTCTCTTGACTTCCTGCCTTCCTTCTTGCAGAGCCGGCTGTTGGTACCTGTGGCTTTGCATTTGATCTCACAAGCCAAGACAATAGCTTTGTGGTTCTTGTGCTGTCAGCACTGGCAGAGCGTAGGGCTTTGGCAAGGTAACATGGAGTGCCTCTGAAGACAATGTCTTCGCTGCTCAGCCCATCTGGAGAGGAAAGAAGAAAGCCAAGCCCTTGTTCTCTGTCAGAGAAGGCTGGCTCGGTTCCCCTGTGGCTCATTACCTGCCTCTCTCACAGCCTGGCCTACGTTTGCTCTCTGGATGGCAATTCTGGAGGTGCATGTCCTCGTGCCTCTGCCACTGACTGGCTGTATGACCCTGCCCATGTTCCTTCCTTTTTCTGTGCCCCTGTTTCCACTCCCACCTTTTATTTTCCCCTTCTTTTTAATCTGCAAGCATTGTAGGGCAGTGGGTGTTCCCTCGCACCATGTGTGCAAAGTTTGGGGCCTTGTGCAAGTGGTGAAAGATGAGGTATGATGGAGGACTGCTGGGGAAGAGAAGGTCTGATTCACTTCTCAACAGAAGGCAGGGTAGATTTGCATCTTACAGACTAAGTTGGAGATAAACTTTTTGTAAGCAGAGGGCTCTCTCACTTATTGACACCGGGCTTTCAGGACAAGTTCACACCTCTGAACTCCTCACCCTCCTCGGCCTCGTCTGCAAAAATCCAAGCAGAACCACTGAGTTAGCAGCCAAGCTGCAGCTGGTTGTGGTCTGGTCTTGGTGTGTTCAGGCCCTGGGTACTTAGCACATCACCCAGTCACCGTGTAGGACATGAGTCAGGGCTGCATTTTGCTCTGTGTCTGCTGGTAATGGTTATCACTTTCATAGTTTCTAGGGTCGGAAGGGACCTGAGCAGATCATCTAGCACTCTGTGCTGTACCACACAAGTGTGGTACAGCACAGAGTATGTGGAAAATGATTCAGCTGTCCTGCTACAGCTCCAGCGGCACAAGTTCACGTCTTATTCTGAACGCATGCCAGAGGCTGCCCCTCATCAACCAAGGTGGGTATGGGCACCTGACCATTCAGGCTGGAGAATCATTAGGATTGTGTGTTTTGGGTAGGGGGACGGACTGGCTTTGATCTTGTTGAGAGTCTATCAGCATGATTATGCTGGATATTGTGCTGGGACCTTGGATTCATGGCAAAGATAAAGAGACCCTTTTAACAGGAGAGCAAGGCCAGTGCCATGGTGAGAGAGCTGTCCAGGGACTCAGGTTCAATTCCCTGCTCTGCCACATGGGGCTTGTGTGTTCCCATGTGCTTCCTGGTCATGTTGCTTAGCCCCCCAAGTATGCCTCAGTTCCTCGAGGGGAAATGGCACCTTCTTACCTTGCAGGGCTGCTTATCCTCAGTGATGCCAGGGGCTGAGGCCTTGTCAGTGCCATGGAGAGAGTTCCAGTTTTTTGTGCATTGGGGCATGGCCACCCAAACTAGGATCTTTTAAATTTTTGCATTGCCCTCCTAATATGCGCAGCATATCACTTGGCGCCTAATCAGGATGTAGGCCAGAATTCACCCCCACACTCCTACCTTCCCCCACATGTGCAGTCTTAACATCCTCTCTTTACAAGACCAGCCGAAAGCATCTGCAGCACGCTGGGAGCTGCGTGTCTCTCACTGGACTTCCCTGCAGGGTGGTGGGTGGCAGTGGGGGTTACAGCCAACACCTGTGTCGGCATTGGGGAGATGATACCCAGGCGGTGACGATGCCCCTCTGTACCAGTATCTTCCATCTTTAGAACGACAGGTCTGCGGATGGCAGGAAACCTCCCTCGCTAGCATGCTGTGGTCGGGCGAGTGCTGAGAACAAACTTCTAGAGCTTGCTCATGAGATCGCAGAAGGCAGGAAATCAGGGAAGGCAGAGTGCGAGAGTGAGCAAGCGAGACTGTGCTGGTGCCATTCCCTGATGTGAGGACAGGCTGGGCTGCTGTCCGGGAGGTTGTTTCCATGGTCTACACCCCAAGGATGGAGACTAGCATGTGACTGGGAAGGTGCTTTCACTCACTGGCCATGGAAATCTGAAAACAGCTCATCCACATCTCACGCCAAGCAGGTAAGGGAAGGACTGGGGCCATGTTGGGTGAAAACAGCTGTGCCTTCGGGCTGGGACCTGGGGATTGCTGTCATGAGCGGGCATGGAGTGGCACTGGGGTCTGTGCAAGCTCTTCCCTGGCTGGGAAGTGATGGTTCCTCTGGGGCAGAACAATGTCTTTGGGGAAGGACTTGCTTTTTGGTGGGTGTGAAGTGAGAATATAAAATGGGAAATGAGTCCATTGCTATGGTATCAGGCCAGTACACAGAGGAGTCTGGCTGCTTAGGCTGGTTGCTCTTGGGGTACAGGGTCCTGTCTGAAAGACCTTTGGACAGAAAGGCCCATGTTTGCCGTTGAGCTGTTTGAGTTCTTGAGTTGCTGCCTCTAACACAAGCTTTCATCTCCTTGCCAACCCTCCCAAAATCCTAGTAAAACTGCTTTCTAAGGGGATCCCCAGAGGGACTGTCCCCAGCTGAAGTGAGGGCGAGGAGTCTAGTGAGTCACGGCTTCCAAAGTCCCAACTTGCAGGGCAAAGCGAGGAGGAAAGCTGGGAGTTGTGCCCTGAAATGTCAAGCGCTCTGTGTAATCTGCCTTGCATCTCCCCGTCCTGAGCTGCCAGCCTTGAAGCTGGGAGCAAGCTGGAGGGTCTGGTTGGTATTAGGCTGTTTTGTCTTGGAAGTGAGGAGCAGGGCAAATCCGTGTCTGCAGTGAAAGGACGCTGAATTACCCCTGGCTGATATTGTGGTCTATAGCTTTTTAGATGCAGACTCGGTGCAGAACTGCCTGCTTGTCTGAGTTCAAACCCAAATGCAGCTGCAAACCCAGCCTGTGTCCAGTTCTTCTCCAACATGCCCCCTTTGAAGTCGCCTCTCTGCTGACCCCAAGCCACAAGAAATAAGAGACAGGACCAAGGGGCAAAATTCAAGCTGTGTGGATCCAAGATTTTGAGTCAGGACCATAGAGGGGGTAGCTTGGCAGCTCTGAGCCTGAGGCTGCTCAGACTGTTATCTGCCCACCCCCCCGGTCTTGCAAAATTTTCCGGGAACCAGATCTTTTGGGGCTGACCTTGCTGGTCACATGAGAGACGGGGGTCATTCCTGTGGGCAAATCAGCACTGTCCAGAGCTGAGGGTTGGCTTTTGTGGTGAGTGGTGGCTATGCTGACTACCACATTCGCTTTTTAAATGTAGGTCCTATTGTCTTTGGTCAAAGCATGGCTACTACAGCATGCTTCAGTCGGGGGTGTGGGTCAGAGATGAAAGAGGACCGCAACATATTACTGTACAACCCAGGCATATGTTCAAGGGAAAATAGTTTCTCTCCCCTTGCCACGCTCCACCTCCAGCACATTCCTCCTGAACCAGGGGGCCCAGCCTGATCCAAGGAGACAGCACGTTTCCGCTCCCCACCAAGTCTCACCCAGGCTTGGCATGAAGACGCAGAGAAGTGCAAACACGCACACGGATTCAAAGACAGATGCCATCATTCAGATAAACATGTAGCCCTGTGATTGTCAACCATGAGATCCTTTTCAGGTGTTTGCAATATTAGCGCTAAGTGTGCAAGCACCTACCCACGGTTCACAAGACGGACCCAGCCATTCCCAAAAGGAATCCACAGTGTCAAACCCATCCTGCCCTGCTGCAGGCTTTCTGAGCTCTTTGCAGCAGAGAAATGGCCGTCTTGTTTTTCTGCAGTTAAAAAAAATGAGTGCAGGTTAAGAGCTGGCATTTTCTGAAGTCTAACAGGCTTGAGAACTAACGATGCAGTTGCACAAATGCACCCAGAGGCAAGCAGAGAGACCCACACACCCAGAAGAAACGAGGGCAAACACGAACAGATGAACACACACAGTCACCCAGACAACTGCGCAGAGCTGCAAACCCATGGGGACCCACACGTACATGGGACCGAAGCTAGGCAAACACAGAAGCAGGCATGCACGCACCCCCCGCAAACTGACACCAGACTTCAGTTATGCCGGCAAACCCAGTCACCAGAGGGAAACAAAACAGACTTCAAAGTAGCCCCAGGTGCTGATCAGGTGATACAGCTCCTCTGTGGAAATTATTTTGTGGCTTAAGCAAGAAAGACAAAAAGAGTTGTGTCCCCATCCCCCCCCCCGCTCCGCCCCCGACTCCTGATTCTTATGGGGGGGGGCACCCCAAGCGTGGCATCATCTGCATGTCACTCACAGTCACTTTCAAATGGTTGATTGTCTCTCCAGGGGATGCTATCTGAGGGAGTTGCTTTTCTTCCACAAAGGAGGATATTTCTTCGATTTTTTTTTTTTTTTTTTTTTTTTTTTTTTTTCTCCCCACCCCTCTCTTGCTAAATGGGAGATACAGAAGTTACATCTGCCTGGCTCTCCAGGAGTCCATGGGGTGCCTTTTACAAGATGAGGATCTAGCATCTCCTGCATTTCTCCAGAGCAGCGGTTCTCAACCTTTTTTGTACCAGGACCCATTTGTAAACAGTGACGGCCAGTCCTGACCCAGTGCCCCACTCCAAGCCCCCAGTGTGTGGGGTAGAGGGTGGGTATGGGGGGCCCCAAGCAGCCCCTTGCAGGCTGCAGCTCTATCAGCCTGCAAGGGAAAAGCCACGGTTTCCCATGTTTTTTGTCCAATAAAGGAGAATCCATTTTTAAGGTTTGTTTGTGACCCTTTCATACATTCTTGCAACCCACTTTTGGGTTGCAACCCACAGATTGAGCACGCTGCTCTGGAGCACTTTTTTGGAAGCCAACCTGGCCAAAGTGATGGGGCGCTGCACCTTTCACTTCTCGGGAGGAAAGGCCGGAAGGCCACAGTGTTGGTGGTGGCTGTGTTACTTAATTGCATCTGTTTTCCCTGATGCTGGTGGAAGACTTGTGTTGGAGTCGGGGCAGAGGAGAGGTGCCTGAGTTGGGCATGAAGAGCTTTCTCTGCCTTACTTGCAAGGACCAGAGGAGCTAGTTTTATGGTAAAGGGAGATTTTTTTTCCAAATGTTAATTGGGTGTTAGTGAGAATAAAACCCCCCAGCTTCTGTTTCTAACACCTTGGATTAAAATAATTAATGAAATTGTTCCCTTCAGGTCCTGCCTGAACTAGAGCTTTATGTCAGGGCTGAACTTGGCTGTCTCCTAGACCCTGGTTGATGCACAGAGCTCCCTCCGTTGTGTGCTGTTTAGGAGAACAGAGGTTGGGAGACTTAACACAGAGCCATGGCTCACAGAGCCCAGAACTGGGACGGAGGGCTCCTGCCGGAGCGTGTGTGTTGCTGGTTTCTAATTTAGGATACTCAGACTTCGTTGGATCTACAGAGGCCTTACTCCCGTGACCACGTGGGTTGCTCAGCAAGAGCTGCTATTTCATGGATACTTCCAGGCTGTGTGGGTACCCTCTGCTTTTTCTGCTCTCTTGCCTTTGTTACAAAGCGGTAGGTTACTGAAACTGCGGGAAGGCGAGTTTCATGATGTTTTCTCCCATTTCCACCCAAAGCAAACACTTACTGAATTAAGGAAAAAAAAGAGGGGAGTGGGTGGAGGGGATTCTCCGGCAAGAACCAAGAGGCAGTTGAAAACGGATGAATCACAATATTGCTGTGACGTTTCGCGTCCTTCCCAGCAGGTGATGAATTCTCTTCCCCTTACTCGGTGTCATCTGGGCTCCAATTTCCACTGAAGTCAATGGAAAGACTTTAGGCTGTGTGTAGGATGGGCAGGTTCGAAGCATCTTGCTTGTTGATCTACTCTTCCAATGAACTTCCACTGTCCCGTTCCCTTCCACAGAGCCGCCCCCCCCCAGTCACATTTCTTTACACGTAATCACACTTGTAAAACCAGAATTACTTGGGAGGGAGGCAGACTTTTACAGGCACAAGCGGTAAGTAGACCCCTTATCTCTGACTGAAAGCCATTGGGAGTTTGAAGTCGGGGGGAATGTAGGGCACGGTGACACCTTAAGACGAACTGGTTCAAAGAGGCATGATGCCTCCGAACCAGTTGATCTCTAAGGTGCCCCCCTGCCCTGCCTTGGAAAATCTCCCCCGTTGTCTGCATCTGAACAGGCCTGCAGCCGGTAGAAAGGGGGTGGAAAAACAGGTACATCTGAACTGTCTGCACAGCTGCACTGCTTTGTTTTAGAACAAAAGCTACAAGATCAAGGGTAGCGTTTCCAAAAGCGGCCGCTGATTTTGAAGTGCTCTAGTCGGTGGCACCTGGGGGACCCTCGATTTCAGAGGGCTTGAACTCAGGCAGCTTGCAGGGACTTTGTTCAGAGTTGTGGGCTCTTGGCATCTCTGCAACTTGGCCCCACTTGTCTTGAGATGGGTTTCTAAGAAAGAAAACATCCTGAATGAGAGACCACTTTGGAAAAGCTGACTCAAATTTTATAGCCCCCCCCGCACCTGAACATGGCTTCAGAAAGAGCAGTGATGCTACTAGCCTTCTAGCTGGGGGAAGTGCCTGATGGGACCAACTCTTAGCATTTTATTCCCACGGGGCTCATGGTTTGTATTGTTCATTCTTTGAGTGCAGGCTTATGGAATTGAGACTCTTCACTTCAGTGAAAACAGCAAGGGTCTAGCCCTTATAATAGTTGCCAAGAAAGGCTTGAAAATGTGAAATGAATGATCCCCAGAAGGTCAAAAACCAGAAGCCTAGTATTATATCTCATGGTTGTTTTTAAAACATTTTAAATCAATCTTGTGATCTCTGGGGTTGAGTCTCGAGTACCTGGGGCTGGCAACTTTGAAATCACTTTTAGTGGAGCTTCATCAGCTCGGGCACTTGTCTTGTTGCTCTGTTCCAGACTGCTTTGCAGAAGCGATAATACCAGCATGAGGTTAAAGGGAAACCACCAGTCTTAAACCAACTCTTCAACCTGGCTGTTTTTTTTTCTCTTGCTGTTTGTACAAGCTCAATAATAGAAATGGAATATGCTAGGGGAAAAAACATAAGTAAAATCCTCCCTAGGTCTGACTCCTCCCCTGCCCCACTTGAAAATAGAGCTATACTGATGTGAAACCAGCTCCACTGGGTGGAGAATCAGGCTCCCTCTATCTTCTTGGATTATTTCCTTTTGCATTCAAGAGCCCAGCGACTGAGAGGGGATGCGCTGTAGGCGTGTTGCCTGCTGCTGCTTCTAGGTTGTTATTAGGCATAGTCCTGCTTTAAGAGGACTTCATCCCTGCAAAGTTGAAGCAGAGGAGGAAGGGAACTAAGAAGCTTCAGCGGAGGATCAAAGATGCATTTGCAGTTTGTAGAGAACAGGGGGGAGGCAATAAGGTGGAGAGATACGGAGAGGGGGGCCCAGCTGACAAGGTGTGCAGCAGAGGCGGCTCTGGTGTGGCTAGCAGCAGGATGATAAGCGAGGATAGGGGATGGGGCAGGATTAGGCAAGGGGAGGAAATGGAGAGGGAAGCAGGGGGATGCAAAGGGCTTGAAAATTCCCCAGCACCTAGTACCAGTAGTGGCTGGAGGAGTGTGACAGGGTGGTGTTTTGTGCCCTCGAGGTAGGTATAAACGACCACAGGAGGCAGGGACTCACGGCAGGAGGACTGGCATAGTGATGGGATGCTAGCTTGGGACTTGGAGATCCTGGACAAGTCATAGGGGTAGGCAGCCCCCAGCACGGGTGCAGTGTGTGGCACTCAAAAGCATTTTGCTTGGCAGATGCGCCTCGGGGCAGACAGCAGGGAAGAGGCCAGGGCTGCAGTGCCACAATAAGCATCAGGCCCTTGTTGGCATGCCAGGGGTGCCACAGTCTTAAAAGTCGAGGTTGTGGGTGTTTTTGCCACTCTGCCCAAAAACGTTGCTGACCCCTGGCCTAGAGTTATGTAAGGCACTTAACCCTATGGAAATCAGTGAGGGTCTTTCAGTCCCTGCCTGCACCATGGGGGCCAGTAGTGCTTCCCTGCTCCGGGGGAGGATAGAGGATAAATCCACGAATGGCTGTGGCACACAAAGGGGAAGATAGAGATAGGAAGGACAGGGCAGACCCAGCCCTAAAACCTGGGATAGGTTAAAGTTTGGCGTGTGGGGGATTAGGAAAAGGACAGGTTTGCTCCCAGCGAATATGGAAGAGAGGGAGCACCCGGACACGCAGCTCTGGCCTGGCAGTCGGGCACCTGAGATCTCTTCCATGGCTGGTTCTGGGACGTGGGGTGGGCCGGAGGCTAGCAAGGCTTCCCTCCTTGGGGACATGCACTTGGGTCTACAAATGCAAAGCTGGAGGGGAGCCTGGGGAGTTGTTTTGCACCAGGAAGTTGCTGTACTTGCTTTGTCTTTATCATGCTAATGAGCCAGGGGATTTCTGACTTGTATGAGACAGAGATGACCCCGCTGCTACAGGGATGGGAGAGCTGTGTAACTCCGAGATCTTGCCCATCCCTCCCAGCACCCAATTGCCCTCGGTCCTAGGGGCCTCCTCTCATCTGTTTGGGGGTTTCTCTGGTGCCTGTCGCATCACAGCATCGCAGACCAGCACACAAGGACCCCCAGTCCTCTGAGGGATGATGGGCTGAACTCGCTCAACCTCCACTCTTTCAGAGGGAACCCAGGGCGCCCGGCAGCAGGTGGGAGCAGGATGCCGTAAGCAATACATTTCTCCTTCTGCGGCTGTGGGATGACCTTTCCAGACTGACTCACCAGGTGGCTTTTCCCCACGTTTGTGCTGTGCTCAGCATTTGGGGGAAAGCAGCATTTCCAGAGGGGTTGTTGACTTAACGCAAATGTGCCTTTCCCTCTACAAGTGCCAGCCCTGCCAGGCAGCCCCTGGCACCCACGCCTGCTGGTTTTGCACACGTCACCTGTTTGCGTGCATGCGCGATATGTGCTCCGATAAGCGCAGTTGCCAAAGACCTCGCGTGCAGTGTCTCCAGTGCTTGGTCTCTGATTACTTCTTTGGCTGGGGTGAATCTGCCGTTTCCCTGATTCTTTGTGATCCTCTCGCTTTGGCTGACATTGTTCAGCTTCACGGGCGTTCTGCAGTCCTGGAAATCGGGCCTGAGGGGTCTCCGCTTGGGCTTCCAAAAAAAAGGGTGATCTCTAATATGAATAGTCAGCGTGGTCCAAAGAACCAGAGTGTGGCTTTCAGCCAGGGCAAGGGGAATCCAATAGGTGAGTCAGAATTACTATTGGTAATTGTGTCATTTCTAAGCAGATGGTGCAGCTGTAAAGGGTCACAGGGGTGGGCGAGCTGTGTAACACAGATCTTGCCCAATCTAGAGAGCTCTGCTCTGCCAACATTGAGATTATGCATATTAGCACAGCATCCAAGAGCTCCTGGCACGGACTGGGACTGATTGTGCAAGGTGCTGTACAATCTACCTCTTCCCCATGCTCTGTGTGGATCCCCTTGGGCATGTCTACACAGCAGTCTGCAGTATGATTCTAGTACGGGTAGGCACAGTCTGCCTAACTTGAGCGCTGGTAGCCGTGGGGAGATGGCAGCCAAGGCTTCAAAGAAGCTGAGTATGTGCTGAGGGGCCTGGGGGGATTGTAGGGCCTGCACCTTGGCATCTTTGCCATTAGAGCCCTGTGTGCTGGCTGCAATAAAATTGGCTTGGCTCTGCCTAGCGCCGTTGCAGTCGCACTGTCAACTGCAGTGTAGACAGGCTCGTTGGCAGAAGTTGTGTCCGTGAGAGAGGAGGCAAACACTCAGGTTCCCGAGCCCTCTAGCTGGCTGTTTGCTTGCGTCCTTACTTCCCTGGAGTCTTGTTCTTGGCTTCAGGGAGATAGCGTGGTTGTGCCTTTCAGGGGCCGACATCTGGATTTCAAACCTCCCTCTTTATGGGTGCCGGTGCTTTGAATGGCAAGCTGCTGCCTAGGGCTTCCTCTGCAGCTGCATCACTTTGGATCTTGGCAGCTAAGCTATGTCAGCACTTTGAGGTGGCCTAAGATCACCTTGGTGCTTCGTGAAGTGGTAGCTATTTATCTCCAGGCTCAGGTAACCCAGTGCTCCTGACTGCGTGTAGCCATTATGAAGTGCCTAGCTTAGCACATCTGTCCCAGTGTCTTGGTGAAACTCTATCTTGGATAATAACATTTGGGTTCCTTCAAAGACTTTACCGTTCCAGTTCTGTCAGTCCCTGTCCTAAGCTCCTGTGCAGTGCCGCTATGGTCCGACACAAGGGCCACGTTCCATCTCAGAGCTGGCTGCATTTTTTTTTACCGCAGCAAATGACATGGTGACTATGCAGAGTTGATTTGTCAGGCTGCAAAGACCACAGCGCGCTTTGCATTGTGTGCAGTGGAAAATGAAGTGAAAAGCTACAGAAATGAAAGCTTATGCTGTTACCTCTGAATAATCCTCCTTCTACTTCTTTGCGGACAGATGGAGCCAAGTGCTGTGTGTGGGGAATGCAGGGAGCACATTTAAGCTACTGGTCAATGTACATTCCCTGTCCCCCTCGGCCTACAGATGGTCCGAGTCTTGTGCAGGCCCCAGCTGCCAAGCCTACCTCATAATTTCAGTTGTCTACAAGGCTTTTAAAAAGACTGGAAGGAAAGAATGATTTAAAACAAGGGGGCAAACAGAGAATAATGGGATAAAATGCAACAGAGGTAGAGACATTAACGTCACTATTGTCTATAGTAAGATCATTGATTCTTTTAGATGAGGGCAATGTCTAACCTACCTGGGTTTCATTAGAGTGTTTTGATGCAGCATCACATGGGAAATCATTGATTAAATGGAGTACCTGGGGCTTCATAGGGGTACTAGGGGGTTAGGAAGGAGCTGGTTAAAGGAGCAGACTGTCCTGAAAGTATCAGCCTGGTCACCAGTGCACTTCCTCAAGGACCAGTCTTGGTACAAAGAGTAGAATTGTGCCAAGTAGACTTGTGGATGATATAACACAGGCAGCAATTAGCTGTACAAAGGAGAACTGGAGTACTATACAGGAGGGACCGGATGGCTCTGAGGGCTTGAGTCATCGAAATATAGTCATACAACACACTTCTAGGAATGAACGGCAAGAATTGCATCTACAAACTGGGGGCCTCATCCATCCAAAATGACAGAGGAGAAAAAAATGTGTGTTAGTTCATTGCAGCACCCGAACGAGCCTCCAAGGTGGTGCAGCTGTGGAAAAGGCAAATGCTTTCCTAGGCTGTATTAGATGAGGTATTTCCACCGGGGACAGGGCAGTGTTAGTGTTGTGCTACACGGCTCAGCGGAGGCCTCTCCTGGGATACTGCACACAATTCTCATCACCCACGTTCAAGAAAGGCCAAGTCAAAGCAGAGCAGGTGCAGAAGAGGCTCAGGATGGAGACTCTGTCTAATGACAGGAGACTAATGAGCCTGGTTTGTTTGGCCAAGCAAAATGAAGGCTGAGAAACAAAAAAATTGTGGTTTATGCAGACATCAGGGGAGGGCAGACCAGGGCGGGCAAAGAACTTCTAAGCTAAAGAACAACATTGTGCTCACTTATTCTTGTGCCAATCTGGCTATGACTACGCTGGAGCTGGGGGAAATGAGACAGTTTTTAACCATCAGAGCAGGGGGGTTCTGGACCAGCCTCCCGGGAGGAGGAGTGGGGATGGGAAGAAAACCACCTGGTTTAGGATAGAGCTGGAGCAGCGTGTGGATGGGATTGTGTGACATGGCTGCCTCTGGTAGCAGGGCCTGGACCCAATGACCCAGGAAGCCCCTTTCAGTCTTGTAAACTTAAGCTGGAGTTTCCTGGCATGCTGACAAAGCTGCCACCTATGATGCACACCCACACATATTCTCAGCCCTTTGCATACCCATCCATTTTCTATGACTCTCTGATCCAGGGCATGGCCCCATCACAACTGCAGCCCGGGAAGCTCAGCGATCATGTGCTTCTCAGGAGGGTGATGCAGGGACCCCAAAGGCACAGTTTTGGTCTGAGCTCTCGGACAGGTGCGCTAGGCCCATGACAAATCACCGATAAGCCCCACGTCCACAAAAAAAAACAACAAAAAAAATCCCTCAAGGGCACTTGAGTTTCCTGGAGGAGCCAATGTGTAATTTTTTTTTCCGGCTGTCAGTATTGGATGCTTCTGAGACCTTCTCTAGCACTCGAGAGGAGGTGGGCGTCCAGCCCGGAGTTGTGAGTCATGGTGAGACAGTCACCAGCAACTTGGTCACAACTGTTTGTCTCTGGTGTGGCCTGAGATAGTTACTCTCACCCAGGTAGGGTGTGAAATGTGTCAGCCCTCCCTAACAGTCAGTCTCTCTCTCTCTCTCTGTCTTTCATGTCCTGCAGGGACCATGGGCTGTTGCTGTAGTTCTGACCATGAAGATGACTGGATTGAGAACATTGACATCTGTGAGCACTGCAATTACCCCATAGACCCAGCTACTAAATCCCAGGTGAGGAGGAGGCAGGGCTTGCTTCCATCCCAGACCCTGCTGGGGCCTTCTGTAGGCGTTGTCCCCTCTCAGCCCTGTGTGGACAGAGGAAATGCCTGTCCTCCAGGCTATGCCTGGCAGAGACTCTCCCATATGATATACGAGGCTCTCGCAAGTGAGGAGGGAACTCAAAGCAAGAGAAAGGCTCCTAGCTCTGGGAGTGGGCAGGTACCTTACAGGCCACGAGGGGAACGTGATGTGATGGGATAGGATGGTGGGAGTGAGAGGTGGGACCTCAGATGGACAAGGGAGAGGGTGTTCGTCCTACTGGAGAATAGCAGGGAAATGCTGTTGGACCCAATCCTTCTCCTTTCCACCCCAGAGGCTGATACGCAACGGCTCCGAGATGCGCGATCCTCTGGTGTCCTATCAAACGGGGACACCGCCCTGCTCCCCTTTCCAAGGTAAGGTCTGTTGGCTGCACAGGAGGGAAATCATGCTGACAAAGCTGTCCCAAGTCTGATTCATGAGTTGTGCTCGTGCGATAAGTCACCCTGTAGACCATCCATCCCAGGTAGCGCAGCAATGGACTATCCGTCAGAGAGGGATGCTGCACGACCACAGAATCCAGCCTTCACCACCAGTCTGCCTTTCTGCCGAGTTTTCTAGTTAGTGCTTGCTGGAAACTGGGCCAAGGCCTACTAAACTCATTCCATGTAGGTCACCAAACGGCCTTCAGCTGGAGACCACATCTGACCAGCATTCCTAGAGCTGCAAAGACGGCACAGTCCATTGAGGCATTTCAGTTCCACCCAGACTAAATGGAGATCTTGCTTGTCTCCCCAGATAAACTGGTGATTGCTTTGTATGACTATGAACCCACTCATGATGGGGACCTGGGGCTCCAGAAAGGGGAGAAGCTCCGAATACTGGAAGAGTAAGTCTGTTGTCCTTTCCCATCCATGCCAGATCCATGCTTCCTGCAGCCAGCCCTGGAGGCTCTGGGGTGGGCGGTGGTATCAGAATAGCCCCAAGCAGGGAAGGGTTCCCTTGCCAGCAGGTTGCTGAGTGTTTGAATGCTGGTGGGACTCCAGAACTGGATCCAAGCAGTGTCCTCTATGCCCTGCCCTCCTGCCAGGGGAAGGGAGAAGGTGATGGGGCTTCTATGTGGGAGAAGGCAGTTCCCCTCAGACCTAGAGGCAAGGGAGATGGGGGAGCAGTAGACAGCCTCTGCTACCTTCTCAGTCTCCTGCCTGGAGATCTTCACCAAGCCAGCTGGAGGGCAGGAGTTCACTCCCAAGCTTTTAATCTGCAGAGGGCTCTGGACCAGGGGCTGACGCTGGCTTTTCTTTTGGTCTCATTTCAGGAGTGGGGAGTGGTGGAAAGCCCAGTCGCTCACCACTGGCCAGGAAGGTGTTATTCCCTATAACTTTGTCGCTAGGGTGAATAGCCTGGAGCCAGAACCGTGAGTAGATGCTTATTGGGGGCATAACATTCTGTATTATGAAACCCCCTTGCAGGGGATGTGAGCCTAGCTGCAGCACTAGGAAACAGTCCTGCACTGGCTCTCAGGGAGGGGTGACCTAGAAGAGCCTGTACCCCTGGGGTGCCCAGCAGGCTGGGACAGGAGAGGTTTGGGGGGCCCTGGCTGGCATAAAGCAGGCAGAAAGAGAGTGCTTGAGTCTGGCTGGCACTGACTGTGCTGTTCCATGCAGCTGGTTCTTCAAGAACCTCAGCAGGAAGGATGCAGAGAGGCAGCTCCTTGCTTCTGGGAACACCCACGGCTCCTTCCTGATCCGGGAGAGTGAATCCACCAAAGGTAACCGTGCCCAGAGCACTGCTAATGTACAGCACCTTCCCCTCTACCTGTGTGCTACCAGCCTTGCAGGATTTGAGCCTTAGCAGCCAGCATGTATAGGTCAGATTGGCCTGGCCCAAGCTGTGAGTAATCCAGCAAGCTACCTAGGCCTATGGCTGGCTGCTTGGATTTGGAGGTGTGAACAAGTTTCTTTACCCAGAGCTCAGTCCTTAAATGTGACACTTTGCTGAATTCCACCTTTGTTAGGAGCATCACAAAGGCTGATCTCCATGGGTGAGCAGTGGGTTACATCAATGGGCAGGGACTGACTTTGTGCTCCTGGTGGTAGGTACCATGGCAGCCTTGGGTTTGCCTTGCCAAGGAGTTTGATTACCTGCACAGTCCCTGGGACTCAGCACTGGCCTGAAGAGATGCCACGTCTGGTGGCATGTTGGTATCAGGGCTAGTACCCCTGGAGGAGGTTGCAGGGGCTGTGGGGTCAGCAGTCTTCAAAGGGAGAAAAGGAGACACCCCCTGTCTCCTAGTGGACTCACTCCTTGTGCTCTGTCACCAGGCTCCTATTCCCTGTCAGTGAGAGATTTTGACCAAAACCAGGGGGAGATGGTGAAGCACTACAAGATCCGAAACATGGACAATGGGGGGTACTACATCTCCCCCCGCATCACCTTTGGCAGCCTGCACGAGCTTGTGGAGCATTACACACGTAAGGCTTGGGACCACCCTGGTCCATCCCCCTGCTCCCTCCCATTCAATCAAAGTTCATATTTATCCCTTGATCTGCTCCTCCTTGCCCTTCCCTGTCCTACAGGTAACACCGATGGCCTGTGCACCCGCCTCGGCAAGCCCTGCCAGACCCAGAAGCCGCAGAAGCCCTGGTGGCAAGATGAATGGGAGGTTCCCCGGGAGACACTCAAGCTAGTGGAGAGGCTGGGAGCAGGGCAATTTGGAGAGGTCTGGATGGGTGAGTAATAGGCAGAGGGGTTCTTGTGGGTTTGGGTTGTGGGTGCCACGGCAGCTTTGGGTTTACCTCCCAAGGGTCCTTGAGCAGCCTGCACCTAGGCTTGGTGCTGGCAGGCTCCAGGAAGGCACCTATAGGATGCATCAGCTGGAGCGTGGGGAAGGGGTCGCAGGAACAACAGCGAGGATGGAACCCTGCCTCCCCCAGCATGAGATGATTGCTGGACCCTTGCTGCATGGAGAGATCTGTTTAATACAGTGACTAATCACCTAGTGCAGGGGTGAGCAAAATATGGCCCCATGAGCTGGATCCAGCACACCAAAGGATTATATCTGCCCTGAGATGGGTCCCTTGGCCCTGCTCAGCCCAGGCATGGGAGGCTAGGCAAACGGGATAGGGCCATGGGTGGGTGGGGAGCAGTGCTTGGGAGTGGGATTTGCAGGGCAGGGGCCAGGATCACAATTGTAGGTAGTGACAGCACAGGGCTGGGGCCTGGGGCAGAGCTGTGATCTGTTCCCCACCTGCCCCTGCCTGCAGAACTGGTGCCCATTGCAGGGACATGCAGGGAGTGGATCATGGCTCTGCCCTGGGGCCCATGCGATCACTGCCCCTCCCTGTCCTGCTCCCAGATGCTGTTCCCTACTTGCCTGCAGCCCCATCCTGCCTGCCTGGCGGACCATGGCTTGCCTGCAGGGGTCCTAGGCCAGTCTCCATGGAGGCCCTGCTCACCTGTTCTGTCCGGCACCGCTGTGGTGGGTGTGGGGAGGATGGGCCAGGGGCCAGATAGGATCAACTGCGTTTCCCATTCCCCCTCACTATGGTGGACTGGGTCGGCGCTCTTCACTGCCTCCTCCAGCCCACAACAGCTTACCAAAAGTCCTTCAGTGGCTGTCCAGGTCAAAAAATGTGCCACACCTGAGTGCATAGGGGCCCCACTGCCCTTGGCTAGAATGAAGCAGACTGGATCGACTGTGAGTCCTGGACCCTCAACAGCCAGCAGCAAATGGAGATTCTCCTCTAGCTCAAATGGGCTCTTGGCCCCATGAGACCTGGCTTCCTTCCTTGCTGTTGCACAGGGCACTCTGGCATGGCCGTGGGGTTAGTACAATATATCAGCAATGGCAAGGAAAGGCCTGAAGGAGCGAGCTCTGCCTTTTCTGGCCTTCTGCCACGGCTTCCTCCCACATCCAGCAAGCCCCGTGCTTGTGGTTCCTTAGGGCAGCCCTATTGCTGACTCTGCTTCTCTGCTGGTATGTCTGTCCCTGAGAGGAAGTTCCCTGCAGGGCTGTGGATAATGCAGCCAGAGAAGGGGAGAGAGCTGGGCTTTGGGGCAGGGCTGCGTTTAGGGAACCCTTCTCCCCAGGGGTATAAGGCAGGAAGTGACAGGGATGCCAAAAGGAGTTAGGACAGGCATCATGTTCAGGACAGTACCAGTAGAGAGGTAGCCAGATGCTTCAAAGCAGCCCTGCTGCTGTGGAGACATTGGGTTTGATGTATGAGTCTAACCTTCTGGACCCAAGTAGGGTGGGCTGGGCTCAGAGGCTCCATATCTGGCCCTTTCACGGCTGGGTTGCTGAGTCTAAGTCAGCTTAGATCTGTGGGAACTGCCTTCATTCCCCTCGGGGGGGCTCTTTGAGGCCCCACATGGCATGAGGATGGCAGCATCTCAGTCCAGCTCCTGGCAGGGCAGAAGTCTGCGCTGTGAAAATCCCCGTGCAAATGGTGCTACCCACCCCACCCTTCGCCATCCGGCTCCCCAGTGACTCACAGTGTTGTTTATAGTCGGGTGCAGAGGGTGAGACCCAACCGGTGACGGGGGAGAATTGCAGCCCTTGCAGGGGCAACACCAGCTGGGACTGAATGCATCGGTGCAGGGGCCCCGAGGGAGCATCTGTCTGGGGCAGAAGGCTGGTAGGAAGGTTGCTGGCCTCGCCAGCCCCTGTGCTATGCCTGCACCAGGGATAAAACCTCTCCCTGGGACAAGCCTTGGGTTCTGAATTCCCTGCACAGCCCAGCTTGCAAGCCTCTCCCCTCTTTTCTGGCTACATCTGCTCCAGCTCTTTGCAAGAATTGAGGGCAGGGACCAGCTGGGCAAAGGTGTGTGTGTGTGTGTGTGTGTGTGTGTGTGTGTGTGTGTGTATGCATCTCGGAGGGGGTGAGATGCTTCCAAAGGAACTGGCTGTCAAGCCCCAGCCCAGGTGTCTGGTCTCATTTGCTTTGACTTCTCACCAACAAAAGGAGCTGCCTCAGACACCCGCTGCCTGATGTGACTCAGCCACAGCTGCCCATGTTGGGGTGGTGCTGGGAGGCAGTGACTTCAGGTAGCTGCTTCCCCACCTCCCTTGCTTCTGCCACGTTCCTTTCTTTCCATCCTTAACCCCAGTTTAGCGAGACAAGCAAACCTGCCTCCTCTCCCTTTGGCCCATCCTGTCTTCCAGTATTGCTCAGGGAATAACACAGAAGGAAAACCATGTGGCTGCCCAGCCCCAAAATAGAGCTGGAGCTGGCGTGCTCTGACTGGGTGCTGGGTCAATATGCCCCTGCAGAACTTTTCCTCATTGTCACGGACTCGCCCACACTTGGTTGCACTAAGATTGCCTTGTGCCACTCCCGGATGAAACGGGATAGGGGAAAATAGTCCCCGGCTGATGTAGAATTGAATCGGGCTCCTAATGTAGAGCCATGCATAAGAGGTGGAAGAGGGGTATGGCTGGCATCCATTTTTGCTCCCTAGGGACCACATGGAAGCACAGCAATGGGTAGAGCAGTCCAGGGGCTGCTCGCTTGCACCAGGACTGAGCAGACCCAGCATTACCCATGATATGGCAATGGCTTCATGCCACTTCCTCCCCACCCACAGCTCCTGCCTAGTTGAGTAACAGGCTCAGTGTTTCCCCGTGTTCTCCCCTCGCTACTCCAGCCCCAGCCTGTTGCCCTGGGAATCTAGTGCCCTTCGGCTTGCACCCAGCTACAGCCAGCCCTGAGCCCCAATGCTCCCTTTGTGTTTGGAGGTGCAGAGAGCTCACAGCTCTGGGGCCTGCTGTTCTCAGCTGCCCACACCCTTTGTGCTGTGCAAGCTGCTGGCAGTTTTGTGCCATGATGATAAGCATCACACACTCCCCTCTGCCCCAGAAAGGACCTTGTTGTGGTTGTTGCTCTGACAGCTGGGAACAGCGAGGGCGCCTAGAGACAGCTCTGACTGCTGTGCCTTTGCCCTGTACTGTGAGAAAAAAAAGAGAATGAGCTGCAAAACCACCCAGCACTGCGGCAGCTGGAGGGGTGGGGGGGAAGGTGCCTAAATCCTGTCTTGCCCTGGCACCCTGCCCCTGGCAAGGGAGCGGGACTTCTTCAGATGCCTGGAGCAAGGCTTTCCAGGTCTGGCACTGAGGAGCTGGGAGCTCTGCTGGGCTGCCCAGCCTGGCTACAACACTGCTCATGCTGCAGCAGGAAGGGGTGAGGCTGGGGCACCTTGGCAGTGATGGGCAGAGTCAATTTTTGGACTAGGGCTGGGCATTACTCTTCCAGGCCAAAGTCTGGGGCTTGGCACAGGGAGGGCTTAGAGGTCAATTGCTGGCAGGTTCTTTTTTTTTGTTGACTGAGGACCACGAGTCAAGTCCCACATCCTGGTTTGAGATGGGACTAGGAATACCCCCCCAGATAGGAGCTGAGGCCGATGTCTTGCATGCAGTGCCCGACTGTTGCCAGCTGCTTTGGACTTGCCCTCTCCTCCTTTGGACACAGGACAGGTGGCATAGACTAGTTGCTGCAGCTTCAAACATCTATCTCATGCCCTCAAGGTAGGACAAGGCAGCAGAGCCACACCAGTGATGGGCTAGGCCTCAGGTTTCTGCTGCTGGGGACTCCTTTATAGCCTGCTCAGTTCTCTCCTGCTGTGAGCTTCCTCCCAGCAGTGCCCTTTCATGGCCAGGAGAGGTTCTTCTGCCCAGCAGTGCCATGCAGAATCACAGTGGCAGAATCCAGCCATCTCCTGACTGGTGTAACATGGGTCTCCTCTCCCCTTCTTGCCCCCACCCTGTCTCTCTGCAGGTTACTATAATGGTCACACCAAGGTGGCCATTAAGAATTTGAAGCAAGGCAGCATGTCTCCCAGTGCTTTCCTGGCTGAAGCCAACCTCATGAAGAACCTGCAGCACCCCCGGCTGGTGCGGCTGTACGCGGTGGTGACTCAAGAGCCCATTTACATCATCACAGAGTACATGGAGAAAGGTGAGCCTGCTGGGAGTTGCCCTGTCCTCCTTGCTTAGGGCATAGGAGTAGGCGGAGGGGGCAGGGAGCCAGGCCCAGCCTGGTGCATCAAGGGGCTGCAATTGGTGGGGGACAATCACCAGTTATATCACTGGGAAAGGACCCCTCCAACCCCGGTGGCTCCCTGCTTCCCTTCTGCTTTGTGCAGAGACCTTCATTGGTGCAAGGGTAAAAACCACATATTACCTAGAGGAGGCAGGAAAGGAGCCATGGGCACATCCGGAGGCATCTGCCCCTCCCTCTGGGCTTGCATGCATGAGAAGACGGGGGGCAGTCTAAAAGCTCTTGCTCAACTCCCCTGGCATCCCAGCAGCTCAGTGATTCCTGCAAAAAAGGCGGCTTCACTGAGTGACTCCTGAACAGGGAGGAGAGGTGGTCTGGGAGCAGAGCACTAGGCTCAGACACCCACCTCGGCTTCTGCTCCTGCCGTGTACTCACTGGGTCACCTTGGATAAGCCCCTTTGCTGCCCAGCGTCTTAGTTTCCCCAGTGGTATCCGGCCTCATTTGGTTGGGGATGAGGCAGGGCTTGGATTTAGTGATTAGGGGTTTGCAGAGCAGGTTGGGGTGGAGGAGGCTTCAGCTGGGGGGCAGTAGGGCTGGAGGCTATGGCTAGCTTTAGCCCCAGGGTGTTTCAGAGATATATTTGGGCTTGGAAAGTTGTTGGAACTTCCCCCTCCCCTATTACTACCCCCAGCACAGGAAACTCCGCCTGGGGCTCAGGGCTTTTCCAGTTTCTGGCAAGCACTGCCTATTGTCTCTCATGCAACCTTTGGTTTCCTTTGGCTCCTCCAAGTGCCAGAAACCATGGTTCAGGATGTGAACCCCTGTTATCCAGAGGATGTGGAGCTGCCTGGGCTAATCTCGGTGGAGATGGAGGGAGGTGGGCTGGATCTCTTTTCCTGGGCAGTGGTGAGGTCTACACACAGGTCAGCCTGGCTCACTCCTCCTTGCTAAGGAGCTGTGAGCTTCTTGGCAGCAGTGCCATGGCAGATGGGAGCCTGGTTCTGGGGCTGGCTTAGCAGGAAGGACAAAGAGCTAGCATAAGGGTTGAGAACAGCCCTCCTGCCCCTGTCTCCTGTGTCACGGAGCTGTGAAGCCAGCGGCCTGCTCCCTTCCTCTGAAAGCTGGCAGCTTAGCCAGAGGAAATGTGCCTGTGTCTGTTATGGCTGCAGCTAACAGCTCTGAGCAGAAAGGCTGACTGGATCCAAGCCAGCCAGCCTGCCAGTGATAGGACTCTTCTGGCTCATTTGTAGACACAGAGTATAGCCAGAGTATGGCCCTTGAGACTGATAGGGTGGTCTGTACATGGGGCCGGGGGTAGACAGTTATTCTATAGGGTTTTGAGGGGTATGTGGCTCTTTGCCCTTCTTGGCAAATGCTGATAGGCTGCCTAGGGGCACCTTGTTCATCTTTATAGCAGGTGTTTTTATTGCAGGGAGTTCATGGGCATGAGTTGAGTATGGGAAGTGGTTGTACAGGGACACTTGGAGAAAAGCCCTGGGTTCAGAAGTGAAATCATATGACTTAACCTAGCAAAGGAAACAGGAGCCCCCCCACCACCACCTCAGTCCTCAGGACACAACCCAACCTGGACCAGCCCTGCTGGCACTGAAGGGCCTGGGAAAACCCACCCCTGCATCTTATTGCATCCAGCTGGCCAAATGGACTCTGTGGGTTTGCATGCAGTATAAACTTTGAGAATCCAGGGCACCTCCTCCTGATGGATTAAGACTGTCTACGCAGAGGCCAAGGCTGGGGCCAGTCCAGAGCTGACTCCCCCAGGGGGAAGGAGCCGGGTTCAAAGCCAATTGCACTTGGAGCTGGGCTGGGTCTGACCAGGGTGGGTTCTTTTGCAGGAAGCCTGGTGGATTTCCTCAAAACCTCTGAAGGAATAAAACTGACAGTCAACAAGCTGCTGGATATGGCAGCACAGGTGAGGAGGGGAAGGGCTGGAATGGCCCCTGGCAGGGATGGGGGTAAGTCAGGTGCACATAGGCAGAGACCATCCTACTGGGCATGGGGAGTGAGTGTTGGCTAGGGGTCTGCATCCAAGTGCCAACTAAAGACATGGGAGTTTCTCCTCTGCCTTGGACTTGTCCTCTCCAGTCCCCACCTGGGCGCTCACTCACCACTACAGCTCCCAATCCTGAGAGCTGCAGAGGGGGAAGTTGGGTGGGGGGGAATGAAAAAAGCGTGATTAGTAGGATTGAGACTGAGTAACTCCCCCTCCTGCTGCCCCATGCACAGATTGCCGAGGGAATGGCTTTCATTGAGGCAAAGAATTACATCCACCGCGACTTGCGAGCTGCCAACATCCTGGTGTCAGAGACCCTCTGCTGCAAGATCGCCGACTTTGGGTTAGCTCGGCTCATAGAGGACAATGAGTACACTGCCAGGGAGGGTACGTCTGCAAGCTAATTCCAAGTTCCTGTCTCCCAGAGTGTCACCCTCTGGGGTGGATACAGCCATTGAGCAGTGGTGGCCTTAGGGTTGTTGGAGAGTCATTTAAAGGCTTTATTTTGATGACCTGTAAATGAGTTGGACATTTGTTGCAAAATTTTGGGGGCAGTTGCCCCGTTTGCCCTTCCCTAAGGCCGCCACTGCATTGAGCCTTGTGCTGTTTACTTTGTGTGGGTCATTCAGCCCCGGTGTGGATGATAAAGCCCCCAGAGCATTTCTTGAGCCTGGGCTTTCCTCAAAATTGTTGCCCCCCTCCCCCCCAAGGAGAGGGCTGCATTTCAGTGGGCTCCTTTGTGCTGGAAGGGTCTGATCACTGCTTTTGAGTGCCCTGCAGAGAGGACAGGTTGTACCAACACTCACCCTTCACGTCTGGCTTTGGAAACTAGCTCACAGCAGGATGCTGGTCTAACACCCTGGTGTAGTTCTCTCCTGCAGGGGTAAACAGCAGTGCGGAGGCCATGCTACAGGCTCAGTAACAGACACCCACAGCCTCTGGCTTGGTGTCAGCTAGAATTAACAGCCCAGCCCCGTCAGGAAGTGGGAACCCACCACAGACAGCCAACCACCCCTCTGACTCTGAGCTCTTTGCAGCTCTGCTTGGGCCCTGGCTGCACAGGAAGTTGCAGAGCCGACCTGAGCCGGGCAGCTGGGGCCTGCAGAGGCAAACTGCATCATCCCAAGACCCCAAGCCCCATGCGCTGCAGCCTGTGACCTGGGAGAGCATCACCTGCCTGGTTCTCATAGGAACAGGCTGGTGTCACATCTGCCCCCAGAGCAGGGAGTGAGGCCATAATGGGCAGGGGGCTGCACTCAAAGCACCCCTTGTTAGATTTAAGGCACCTTTTGCTCTTAGCTTTCACTTGATTTTTTGACTGCAGGAAAAAACCCAAACAGAGCAATTTTTTTGTTGCAAGGAATTCAGGAAGACCACAACAGTTCAGAATGCCTTTTCCATGGGGGATTCCTCTTTGAAATCTCTGGGTTTATATTATGAATCCTGTTTGCACACCTAGCATGGTATGGCACTCTGTGGCACCCCTGAATGGATCTCAAGGCACCCCAGGGTGCTGCGGCACCCTGTTTGAGAATCATTGTGCTAGGTACGGAGGTAACCCAGGCCTAAGAGGGCTGCCCTGAAGGAGCAGAGGGAAAGACAGCCTCCCCTAGCATGGGGCAGGAGGGACTTTGAGGGGAGAACATGTGACAGTGGGACTGCAGCGTTTTGCAGAAAAGGACATAGAAATCGGTGAAAGGAATAGCTAGGGCTGGGGCTAGGAGAAACGGAGGCCCCCTCAGACCTGTGAAAACAGCAGCTAGAGACATTTCTAGTAAGTTCTCTGGAGCAGAGGGGATGCTCTGCCTGGCATTAGTTGCAGGATGCCTGCCCAGTAATTCACATCAGTCTGAGACTAGAGCCCTATCTGGTGGCTGTTGCAGGAACAGTCATCACTAACAGCCCAATGATGGCAAGATATGCCAGGGCTGTGGGTGCCCCATGCCAGGTGAGTTTCAGTGAGGGTGCAAAGAGATATGCAGGTGGCGTTCAAGCCCACACATCAGCTGTGTGGGTTTAGGGCAACAGCAGTGACCTTCTTCCTTCTCCTTTCCCCTGTCCCTCTTTCTCCTTGTGTATTTCAGGAGCCAAATTCCCCATTAAGTGGACGGCACCCGAAGCTATTAATTATGGTACATTCACCATCAAATCTGACGTCTGGTCCTTTGGGATCCTCCTCACAGAGATCATCACCTATGGCCGGATCCCCTATCCAGGTTAGGATTTTTCACAGCAGTGCAGCCCGTGCCTGCAGTCAGATCAAAAAGACATTGGAGCTGACAGGGGCTGGGTGTACCTCCATGCCCCCACACTGACTAGCAGAAGGTGCTCTAAGACATGGGGGTGTTTGCAAGGGCCAAGAGCTACCCTGGGTTCAGACTCAGCAGAAGGCTGCAGGGTGGCTGGCTGCAGGAGCCAGCTGATGCTGTTCTACTCCCAGCAGAGGTCAGCACCGGTATATGGAAGTGGCTCCCTTCCCTGGCTGTTCCTGATTCCGTTATATGTGTTGTGTGTGCAGGGATGACGAACCCAGAAGTGATACAGAATTTGGAGCGGGGCTACCGAATGCCTCAGCCAGATAACTGCCCAGAGGAGCTGTACGAACTGATGAAGAAATGCTGGAAGGAGAGGCCAGAGGACCGTCCCACCTTTGAGTACATGAAGAGTGTGCTCGAGGACTTCTTTACTGCCACTGAGGGCCAGTACCAACAGCAGCCATGATGGAATGGGGCTAGAGGCATCCTCACGTCAGGATGGGCGGAGGGGAACAGCCCCTATGCATTAGCTCGTCAGAAACTTTATGCAGATCAGGCCTTGGCATTTGGATCACAGCAAATGTTGGCAGGACCTCAGCTCTCCCTCCGTCAATAGCAAAGATGCATGTTCCTGGAGCACGCTCAGCCAGCAGACCTTGCCTCAAAGCAGACCAGAGGCACTGAGTTGACAAGTGTTTTGACCCAAGATGCTGCTAGATCTCTTTCTGAGCTCCCTCTGCAAGTATGCACGTGCTACTTTACCCATCTCAGTGCCATGTGCATACTGGCTTCATGCTCACTCACAATGCATCTGTCCAGATAACCACACAGATACATGGCCATGCAGATGGTCATTGCCTGGACCATATTTGTTCCTGCGGGCCTAGACACACCCATGCTATACAGACAGAGTGTACTCCTAGCGAGAGGCACTGTCAAGTCTTATAAACTTCTCTCTGGCAACTATAATCACAAATTTGATCTGAAAATAACATAGGGGCCAAACTTGCTTACAGTCTCAGATAATGCTCAGAACACAAGAACAATCGCACTGGATCAGCTGGACCCCATCTCAGCACTGATTTTCCACAATGAGATGCTCAAAGGGCTACAAAGTGGAACTCCCTGTGTCCCGTCCACCCCCAAGTTCCCCCTGCAATATTTCTTTGGTGGTTTTTTATTCCTTTCAGTAGTGGAGATGGATGGTATATCAATGCCAAGGTGTTTTGCATGAACATGCCAGCTGTGTGACTGGAAGCTGTCCAAGGCTGGGGCTGTGATCAAGGCATGCAAATAGCTGCACTCACCACAGGTACTGTAGAAGGACACAGGGCCCATTGTGCAATGCAACAGGGGCAAAACCTCTTCACATTTAGAGCTCAGATCCCTGGAAGATGGTGTATAGGACACCACTGTTCATGTCTGTTGGTCCCAAGGTCACCAAAGCAGTCATTCTCTGTACTGCTGACTTATCTTTCTTCACTCTGAAACCACACTGCTGGACTCTGACTAGTGCCATTCACACCAACAACCTTTTAGAGAGTTTGGTAAAGTAATTACCAGATTCAACCATGTTATGAAAGGGAGAAAGGAGTTTACAGTCGTGAAGAAAAAGTGCTGATTGCAGCTCAGATGATCGGGCTAGGTACAGATGTTCAGAAAAGCCTGAAGTGGGAGCAACCTAAGTTACGTGGTTTTCTGTAAGCAGTATAATTTAAGTCAGTAGCAAACAGAACACGTGTTCGCTTTCTGATGCGGGGGGAGGGCAAATCTCAGACTGGGGTCCGCCAGTTTTAAACCGGTCAGTGTGTCTAACTTCTGTTATGGGTATAGGCTGGTTTCCAATCACTTATACCAGTAAAAGTGCAATGTCTGTACATGGTCTCAGTGAGAAGTAGAGATGCACAGGACTCTGCTCCAACCAGCAAGACTGCTTTGGTTACCCCAAACCCCAGACACTGGCATTCTGTAATATACTTAGAGATGGACTTAAACAGCACCATTTAGATCCAGAACCGTAGCCTTTCAGAATTGGCACCAGACCAGCAGGGGTGGGAGTGTGAGGCTCTAGGTAGGCCCATCAGGGAAGGGTTTCAGCATAGTCTCACTAAAGGCTTGCTCACCAGAAACCCACCCAGATTTTTGGTTTAGGAATGAGCTATCCTGAATGACCAGACGTTCATTGTAAGATTTTTCTTTCTCCATTTCATTGTAAAGCCCTGTCCTGTATTGCTGTTTTACTTTCATTAAACAACAAAGTAATGATGTGGCTCCATCCGATCCACGGCAAGGAAGATCGACACATCCTAATCACGCACTGGGGGTGCACAGAGCTGAGGGTGGGGTCCTGTCATGCCTAGTAAAAGATGGGGGGCCAGCTGGCCCTGCCTTCTGCTGCTCAGGCATCATGCAACAGCAAACCTACTTGGGGTCTGAGTCTCCAGGATCCTGAGTTTCTTGTGTGAGTGTAGGGCAGGGGTTGTCTCAGCACATCAGAATCAGGCCCTAAGCACAGCAACCCTTCATGTTTCACAAGAGACATGACACCTGGCACGATGGCTGAGGGGAACCAGCAGGATTAGAACTTGCGGACTGGCGATGCTGGCATCCCAGGGAGCTGATGTGACTCATGGGGCAGGCAGGGAGTTTGCAAGGCTGGCCCTGCAGCCAGGGAGCCATTGATGCTAAGTGGAAGTGAGGGTGCTTGGGGAGGCAGGATGCAAGGCAGTATTCAGCCAGTGGCAGGGGCTGAGGGGCGCAGCCAGCACCTGAAGGGTGGCATGGGACATGTGGGGCAGCACTGGGCACACCAGGGAATGAGATACCACAAAATGGCTGGCTTGTTTGGCACCAGTTCAACACACTGCTCCCAAGCACACAGCTGGAGCCAGCGCTCCCCCAGTGCTTTCCCACAATGCACTGCTGCACACCCCCCCCCCCC
>NW_017729015.1:14898047-14898655 GCF_001723915.1 Gavialis gangeticus | reverse complement strand
AGGCCAGATGTGCAGCAGTGCACTGTGGGAAAGCAGTAACAAGGGATGCCCGTGCAGGCAAAAGAGCATGCCATGCAGGCAGGGATCAAATGGTTCAGTCCTGTCTGCCTTGACTGCCTCTCCCATGGGCATGGTACACTCCTATCTGACCCCCCTCCGCCATTCTCGTAGAATGGTACATCCCTATCTACCCAGACCCTCTCCTAAGGGAACTGGCCACCCCTCACCCACCCCCCTTCTCCGAGATTGGTACAGTCCTGCCAGCCCGTTCCTTCCACGGCGTTTGCTCTCTGAATGGTACAGTCCAGGAAACCTCGCTGCCTACCTACCATGCTGTCCCCTGGCTCCGCCCTCCCTGCCTTATGATTGGTCGTCTCGAGAGCAAAGGGCTAAAGCCCCTCCCCGATAGGTCGGCTGTCCCGCGGGGGCGGGGGGAGGTGGGTTGTGGGGTGCCCTGGCCCCTGGGGCAGGTTCGGTTGAGTCGTGAAGGGTCTGTCGCTGTCGGGAGGCAGGAAAATGGCGCTGACGCAGGGGACCAAGCGGAAAGTCTGTTATTACTATGATGGTGAGCGAGCGGGGTGCATGGGGTGGGGGTAGCAGGAGGAGGG
>NW_017729015.1:14896115-14897910 GCF_001723915.1 Gavialis gangeticus | reverse complement strand
AGGTATTGAGGAGGGCTCTGGTGACACCTGGCTGAGGGGGGGGGTGACACTGAGCGGTGTCCTGTAGGGTGCCTGGCTAAGGGGGGGCACTGAGGAAGATCCTAGGGGGTGTCTGGCTGCAGGGGGCTGGCATTGAGGAGGCCACTGGGGGCACCTGATAATGGGGGCAGGGGCACTGAGGAGGGCCCCAGCGGGTGCCTGACTTGGGGGGGCTGGGGGGGGGGGGGGGGGGGAGAGGAGCTGTCTGGGAGCAGCTGGCTGAGCAAAGGGAGCCCGCTGGGGGGTCCGAAGGAGCAGCCCCTCCATAGAGGCCTGTGGGTTGCTGAGGAAGGTGCAGCAGGAAGAGGAAGTGAAGCTCTTCACAACTCCTGGGTCTGCAAGGATGTATCGAGACAGCCTTTCCTTCCACACTGGGGAGTTGCTGTGACACAGCTTATGATTTAGGCCTGGCATAACTTGGTGGGACTGTAGATCTAGTGAGTGTGTGCAGGGATCCAGGCTTTGTGCTGCGCTGTTCATCCTGTGGCCCTTGCCCAGGTAATGGGCTGACCAAGGCAGTTCACTCTTTCCCGCTGCGGTTGCAAAGGGAGGAATTGCAGTCACTCTGCTCTGCACGTTCACTACCGCGCGGGTCACCATGTTTTCTGCCAGCAGGGGGAGGTGTTTTGGGAGAGGTGCATCGATCTGCACAAAATGGATCACGTAGTCCTCGTATAGATTATGTTTTTAGTAGTCGAAGCTGGCTAAAAATAGCTGTTCTCGTTTGGTTTGCTTTGGGGCAAGAGGATGTTTTCAATGATCATGCAGACTTGGTTGTCTAAATGAATTTATTCAGTATCTATCGGGGAATTTTCATCGCTTTGGTATAGTAATTTCCAGTACTAGTTCCTGATGTTGTCCTGAGATCCATGCCTTTGACTTTTGCACAGTGTCCCATTGCCTGATGTCCCTTGGCACCCTAGTTATTAACCTATACCCTGCACCCCTGTTGCTGTTTTCTCATGGTTTTTGTCCCATTGGCCTTGCTCTAGTCATTGAAGGGGGCTTGTTAGTTTCTGGTGGGCTTAGGCCCAGCATCAATATATAACAAATAGTTTTGACTTGAGGGGTGTTCTGCCCAGGGTTCTCCCCATGCCCGTCTTGGTGCTGTACATGGACCATAGGTCATTTGCAGTGATGTGATTCTGATTTCCTCACCCCATCGTTCTACTTTCCACCAGAGTACTGGTGAGCTGCCACTGCTGAAACTTGGATGAAAACTTCAGGGTCCCTCGAAATACTGGTTTATGTTCCTTGCACTTGAGGAAACACTATACCTATTTAAGTAACTCAGGTGTTGCATGAAAACTGTCTATGTCTGGAGAGCCTTTTGTGTTTAGAAACATAATTGGTCATCAATGCATGAGCTTCTTTGTGATTATTAAGTGAGGAACTAGGAGGCCCTTCTGCTGTACGTGGGTTTCTCTCCCCTCCCCAGCAAGATAGCTAATGCGTGCTAGTTGTTTGCACACAAGATAGCTAAGTGACAACTCTATTTGATGTTGCTAGTTTACTTCCTGATAAGACTTTTACTCTGGTTTTACAGTGGGATAATTAACTATCAGTAGTTACCTTGTGGTAAAAACATTCCTTTTTTTATTGTCAGTTAACATGCAATTGAACATGCTTCAAGTCCATCTTATTTTAGGGCTCTTCCACACAGAGGAGCTAGTGTGGAATAATCTAGGGGTGAATTTAAATTGTAGTAGCCTTTTTTTTTTTTTTTTTTTTTTTTTTTTTTTTTTTTTTTTTTTTT
>NW_017729015.1:14891339-14896035 GCF_001723915.1 Gavialis gangeticus | reverse complement strand
TTTTTTTTTTTTTTTTTTTTTTTTTTTTTTTTTTTTACTTTACTTACTGTGTGCATCCTCTGGCCTTGCAAGCCTGTGCGCACAGATGTGCTTCTGCGGCTCTTCACAGCTCCTCTCCGCAGCCCTGCCACCAGAATGCAAGCACACCCTGGCAAGGCAAAAACGATGCAGCTGGCAGAAGGTGCTGGGTTGTCTATATAGGCCTTCAGCTTGCTGCCAGGTGGAAGCAGAAGTCTTATTCCTTGGCAGAGGTGGAGTAAATGCAAGCAAAAGGGAGAGTTGTGCCATCACAAGGGAGACTTGGTGTGAAAGTGCTTAAATTTTTGCTTGCAGAACTTTGTAATCTAAACTAGGCCTCTTATTTAAGGCTGATAGTGAGGAATAGCTACTGTGCTTTAAATTCACACCCTAGACTTTTCTATGTTTGGGTCCTCTTTAAACAAATCCTTGAAATGGCAGATATATCCACTGCTGTAAAAGGGAAATCTGGTAACTTAATTTTGTTTAGCAGAGTAAAAACCTCAAGATACCATCCTCAATTCAAAGCATTTACAATCAGTCTTCTGTATTTAATTGAGAGCCCAGGGCATAACTGTAACAAGTGGCTGTTTTCTCTTGGGCTGCTGTTCATTTAGTAGTTAGATAGGGGCTTCACAAATATTCCCTAGGGAGACTCTTTAGCTTTTTTCTCTGGTTACCTTTAAGCCTTTTTTATATTTAAAATTAACCCTACTTTCAACATGGGTGCTGTTGCCTCCATACAAGATTCTGTTTTAAGCGAGGAAAACTGCAGTTTCACTCCAAATAATGTTAATCTCCAGTGGAGATTGTGTCATTCTTTGTCTATCCAGAGACTTGTATTGCTTCAAGTACACTGATGGCAGAAAGTGGAGTTAAATCCCAGCACAGGAAAAGCTTCATTCTATTGCCCTGACAGCCAGCAGAGAAGTTCCTCCTGAATGCTGGGATATGTGATGAAATATTAGATACTCCCAACTGAGTCATCGCAGGCTAGATTGCTTCTACCATGGTTTTGAGTTGTGAAACTAGTTGAACTTCGTTAGCGGTACACACACGCGTACACGTACACACAGCATTAGGTGCATCAGCCCAATAAGGGATGTGATGCTGATGGGCCTTTGTGTATTTCAAGCAATAATAAAGGACAAAAATAATTGAGACTATAAAAATTAGGACTTTTTTCATCTTCAGAGTGCATAGCAGACTAAGTATCTTATTGCCCTCTCTTATTGTTCACCAGGGTAATAATGAATATCTGATTTTTCCATTAGGTATTTCCTAATGGTGAATTAGGGAAATATCACCATTTTATAGATTAGGAAACTTGGTACAAAAAGGCTTTGTGATACGCTGAGTGAGTCATTGTCTTAGCTGAAATTGGAAGTTCAGAGTGCTGAGCTGCTAGTGCTGCTCAGAAAAATAGATGGTAAAGTTTCCCAGTGAAAATGGGATCCTCTTCATATGTGGGATAGTTAAAATTGATGCTCACCTTCTGGAAATGATTCTAGAAGTTTTGTAATTTTGAGGAGGATATCATTCAGGGGCATACTGCATGTAATGTGATGGGATCTTTCCTTGCAAGATACCGGCTCAGTTAATCAAACATCTGTGATCTGCTGGAGGGTCGTGTTCTTTATTATCAGTGTAAATTCTTAGATTGTCCAAGGCCTCAGTTAACCTGACTGTGATAACCAAAGTTGCTGTGAATCTAGAGAAGGATGTATGTGCATTAGATAGGGAGGGGGAGCCCTTACAGACAGTCAAATTGTGGAACTAGAAAATGACAGGAAATATAGGTCAGCTGCAACTAAACAGCAGGTGGTTTCTGTCACTTTTCTCTGCAGTGATACTGCTTGAAGGACTTTCTTTCCACTGTAACCAAATACTTCTTGTTTTCAGGGGATGTTGGAAACTACTATTATGGCCAGGGCCATCCAATGAAGCCCCACAGGATCCGAATGACCCATAACCTCCTGCTGAACTATGGCCTTTACAGAAAAATGGAGATCTATGTAAGTATACATCTGGCCACTAAATGAGAAAAACAATGCATGTGAGGTGGATGGGAGGTTTACTTAGTCTGCCAAGCTATCATTTTTAATGCAGAAGTAAAGGGTCTCTGTGCAGACTCTTACACACTTCTTGGAGAGAAGAACACAGTTAAAGAAAGAAAATGGTGAGGATTGAGTGCAGTGTGAAGATCATTCAGAGAAGGGCATTTTCACTTACAGCTTCTGTAGTTTGTTTGGGATATTCTTCTCTCCATGCATGTGATAAATTTCAGTCCTTCTTAGTGCCTCTTAATTCCCCTTGGGAAATAGGATTATATTTCCTTTGGGTTGCTTTGCTGGTTTGGGTCCTGGTTTAGGTAATCTTGAGCTTAAATTTAGGATTGGTTGTGGGAATGGGAAAGGAAGAAAGACTGAATTACAAATAAATGTTGCTGTCTTGTCTGTTACAGCGTCCCCACAAAGCGAATGCAGAAGAAATGACCAAGTACCATAGTGATGACTACATTAAATTTCTGAGATCTATACGCCCAGATAATATGTCTGAGTACAGCAAGCAGATGCAAAGATGTAAGCTATGCATGTAATACTGCAGTTGCTTCTAATAGGAAGAGCCATCTCTGGGATGCTAGGGACTCGTAACTGAACTGGAGATTATAGCAAGAATCCTATGAAACTTTTCTTTCTCCTGCTTTAAGTTCACTTGACAAATCATTCTTTCTTTTTTTTTTTTAAATGAGTTTGTCGCTAGATTAACTGCTAAAACTTCTAATACAAAGTTCTCTCAGTGTGGTTAGTCCCTGATTTTCTGATCTTGTTTCTTGTAAAAGCTCTTTCAAATTATTTTCTGCCTTTAAAAATGTCCTGATTTCTCCACTGATGTGCTACCAATATTTTGCATAAGCAACCAACTTTAACAGGGAGGTATGAGAGGAAAAAAGGTAGTTTTTCAAACTTGGGAATGTTGATTGTGTACAGCATGACACAAAGCTAGATGGTAAGTGCTGAAGAGTCACTGTTTACCTGCTGAAGTCTGTGCTGAAATCTGTGAGTCTGCATAATACTTCAGCAATCTTGAAATGCCAGTATCACTAATCCCTATTGCAGCAGGGAGCATCTTGTAGGTAACTTTCTTGCGGTAAGGAATAGAGATCCATGGCATTCATATATTTTCTTGCACAAAAGTGCAGAATGTTTTATAAGTCAGCATAAAAAGCCTTTATAAATCTTACTCCTCAAATTCAGGACTTTGCAGTTTGACCATTCTAATTCAGATCCAGATCCTGGAAGCATGTGGTGTGCTGAAGTCTGTTTGAATCTAGTGCTGGTTCTGTGGTGGAGAGATGGCCAGGACTAGGCAGAAGTACTGGAAGTGGATGTGAAAGTACTGGATGGTGATGGTTTGAGTTGGTTTGTTGGACTGTAGCTTCCATGTTCTGTGGGTCAGACGTGATGGTCCCTTTAAGCCTCTGAAATCTATCAATCGGAGAATGTATCATTTTGCATCTGGAAGACTTTTGGTGGCCTGTAGTTATAAAAACTTACCATTTTTTCAGACTGCAGTTCTGTGCTAACATTATTCACAGATTAACATGGAATGAGCTATATAACTTCTGGCTAGTCTTAACAAATAAAAATGCCAGGAGGATAGTTGGATGGTGTTGTCATCCTGCACATTATTTCTCAAAACCTGTAACATTGTTTCATAGGTTTTGTTTTGTATGAAGTGCATGTGATAATCTGTTGACTCTCTGGAAGAGTTATAATCTGGAGAGGTTTATATGCACTTCCAATAGTACTGCGAGTGAAATGCATACAGGGCTCTGGCAACAGAGTTTAACAACTAAAGGAATGAGTAATGTGTGCCACAAGTACAGAAGGATTTCCTAGGGTAAGTAATATGCCTTGTTATACTGAAGTGCCTGCTTATACCAACCAAACTGTTTACCCTGAGACTGGAATGCCTCATCAGTACCCAGCCTAGTCTCCCTTTGGTAAACTCAGCATTTTCAGTACTGTATTTCCACAAAAGGGTTTCACTTTAAAGCAACTACAACAAATATTTTTAAATAGCTGTGGGTGTGAGATAAAAGTAAAGCCATTCATAATTAATCCTAATGGTTCCCCTCCCTCCCCCACCTTAAAAGTGGTTGTCAAATATCAGCTGCTGTCTAACCACAGAATTAATCCAGTAAGCCTAAAGTCGGGATGAAAGCAGAAGGTGGTGGGACTGCACCCTCCGTGTTCAGGGGTGGTCCCCAGTGAAAAGTCTAGCCACTTTGCTGTTCTTCACTGTTGGGAAGGAGGATTCTGGGTTTTCTAGAAAGATGATTCCATCTTTCATATTGGACTCTTGACTACAGGGTAACTGAAATATGAAGCTCCCTGCCCCTCTAGCTGTTTTCTCCCATTCCTTTCTTTCTGTCTGTCTCTTTCCCACTTCAGAGTCTCATGCCCACTCTAAGGGGATTGGTATACTCTGCTAAATTCCCCACCTAAACCTCCTGGCTTCTTTGAAGGCCGAGGTGGGATGAGAGATCCGTGTAAATTAATGGTTGTGTTATGGGCGACTGCATATGTAGATGAAAACATTTTTGCCAAGCAGCAGCTGAGTGAGACTCTCAAAAATTATCTTTTTTTTTTTTTTTTGCTGCTATCTGTGGGGT
>NW_017729015.1:14884615-14891109 GCF_001723915.1 Gavialis gangeticus | reverse complement strand
GGAGACTCTCAAAAATTTTCTTTTTTTTTTTTTTTTTGCTGCTATCTGTGGGGTTCTAAATGGCAGTAGTGACTATGTGCATTATTTTTACACTCACTCTGTGCCCTGGCACCGTCTGTCTGAAGACTCAGGAAGTTTATTCTGTAACCATAAGGACAAAAGATTTAATGTGTTGTAATTTGAAAGCCTATAGTCTGCAGAAAACTATGACTTAAGTCTTCTCCATCAGCAGGGAAAAGCTTACAGCCACCTCTTGGAGTGAATTATTTGAGCCCTGCTACTTGCCATTCCCTACTGAAATAGTTGGCAAAGCTGGAGCTTTTGGAAACATAAGAACATAAGGAGTGCCGTACTGAGTTAGGCCAGTGGTCCATCTAGTTCAGGCTCCTTCCTTGACGCCCTAGTTATTAACCTTTGATCTGCACTTCTGTTTCTGTTTTATTGTCCTTTGTCTCAAAAATTAATTTGTTATACATATAGTGGCGTCCCCCCAACCATTGAAGGAGTAGTGTAGCCTCTGGTTGGCTTGGGTCCACTGCCAACATACAACCAACAGATCTGTCTCTGACAGTAGCTGTAGTAGATGCTCTGAAGGGGGAGTATATGAACAGGGCATGTCTAGAGTGATCCATCCCTTGTCGCACCCTGTCTGACCTCCACTGTCATTGGTTCAAGGATGTCAGAGGGTACATCTCTGACTTTTGTTTACTAACTATTAATAGACCTGTCTTCCATAAATTTGTCTAATCCCCTTTTGACCTTGGCTTTCTTATCTGTCTCTACAATGTCCGGTGGCAGCAAGTTTCACAAGTTTAGTTAGAAGCTGATAAATAGAAAAACTTCCTCCTGTTTGTGTTAAACTTGTCTCCTGTTAATTTCAGCGGGTGTCCCTTAGTTCTTGTATTCTGGGACTTTGTGAACAACAGTTCCCTGTTCACTTTGTCCACATCCTGCATGATTTGATGGATTTCTATCACATATCCCCTCAGTCCTCTTTCCAAACTGAAGAGGCTGTTGCTCTAAGGGCAGTGAGCTGAGTGAGGGTTGCATCAACTGATGACAAAGACAATAAAGTTTTCAGTGAAGGATGGATTGCCTGAATATTTAATTACATCTGTTAGATTTATTTGTTTCTAAAGTATTTGATTCTAAGTGCACTCAAGTCCCTAAATTAGATTTGTAGCATAATCTTTGCATCTTTTGTGTAGCCTTATCCTGTTAACACTACCTCTGTTTCTGTTTTTTCAAGTCAACGTTGGGGAAGATTGCCCCGTGTTTGATGGATTGTTTGAGTTTTGTCAGCTGTCTGCAGGGGGATCTGTTGGTAAGCTCAAGAATCATCTGTTTTTGTTTTAGGAGGATGTATATAATATGTAACTTAGGGGGATGCATATATAATATGCAACTAAAAAAAACCAACCTTTCAGTTTCCTTAGAATAATTAGGCTGATACTTTATGATCATTGCCTAGCCTGAGGCATTTGAATTGGGTTAGTGATTTGTTAGTGATTGAGAATACTTTCATATCCATGGATAAGGTCCAACACACATGGTTAAGTATATGATCCATAATCCAAGGGTCACTTCAGTGGAAATGCTGGAGAATCTCTGTGCATAGAATCATAGCGCTGAGAGTGACATCCTTTCCATAAAGCTGGGACTTTTTATAAAGATACCTTGTTTTAGTTTGAGTTAAAAAAAAAAGGAAAAAAAAAAAAGAAAAAAGCATTTTCAGTACTGTATTACTGAGAAGCTATTTTACTATACAGTTTCCTAAACTTTCTGGATGCCATCCTCACACCATCTCTCGTTCCTTAGAGTCTCAGAACAGCAGAGACTCCCTATGCCTGAAGAAGGGTGACTGCGCCTGAAAGCTTGCTAAGAACTTTTTTCCAACTACTCAGTTGATCCAATAAAAGATATCACATCTACTCAGAGAACTTTGCCTGCCTATATCTTCACACCGTAGACTTCTAGGAATTCTTATTTCCTGTGTTAAAAAAAATATATATATATGTTTTTTTTGTATCTGCTTCTGTGTGTGACACTTCTGAAGTGCCTATCCCAATCCTACCAAAAGATTAATTTCTGCCGATCCTTAGAGCCATGAAAAGTTCCTTGGAGTCAGGGGAAGTGTGGGAGGCAGAAATCTCTTTGCTTGTATTCAAAAGATCACAAATCGAGATGTGTTAGAGAGAACCTTTGATTACTGGTTCTTTTTAGAAACCAGTAAATCCGGACTGTGCTTGAACTGTGAACTGGGTTAACAAGGTCTAGAGAACTTTGGGTCTGCTTTCAAACCAAGCCCTGTTTATACTAGGAATTACAAGTGAGAGAGGTGCAGATCTTATGCTTCATAAATGAAAGCATGGTCTGAAAATCTGGACCCTTCCCAGTGCCTCTACAGCACATTGTAATCTCTCTTTTGCAGAGAAAATAATTAGCCTTCAGCTTTGGTTTTCCTGTTTCCCATTGATCTGTAGGATAAAAGTGGTGTTTAAACCTCCTAAGTGTTTCAACTAGATGTTACAATAACATAGGCATGCAGACCCATGATCAAGAAGGGCCTGTTGCCTCTGTTCTCAACAGTCTTCGTTGTCCTTCATGCTAATGTTTTGCACTTTTTCCTACAGCCAGTGCTGTGAAGCTGAACAAACAACAAACAGATATTGCTGTGAATTGGGCAGGAGGCCTTCACCATGCTAAGAAATCAGAGGCTTCTGGTTTCTGTTATGTCAACGATATAGTCTTAGCCATCTTGGAACTGCTAAAGTATGTGTGATACTTCTTATCCCTTCTGTCTGTCTGTTCTGCTGCGGTTTCTTTGGGCTTTAGCATTTTTTTTTCCACTTGGCTCATTTCTGTTTCCTTGTTAGCTGTGTATATTCTGGGAAGGGCTTATTCAGGTGTCTTCAGAGACGTGATGTCTTCTTTTCAGCCAGAGTCATCATAATTATGGTATTATGCAGTAGGGAAGAGTCCTGGGCCACTCTGATATTGCTATTGGGTGCTTCTTTTCCACAAAAGTGGCACTCCTGTAATTTGTGTCCTCTTTGTTACAACTGACACCTTCTGGCTCCAAACAGCTCTAAAAAAGAGGCTTGGATGTGAAACACAGTCCATTGGTTGAGTCTGAGTAAATGGAGTTGACTTCAGACATCAGTTGCCGCAGCAAAAGGCACTTTCTGGGGTTTTTTTGGTTCTGTTCTGCTGTCATTTGGTTCAAGGTGCTTCTTCAAGCTCCAGATCTCTTGCTTTGAGACTCCAGAGAGACAGCAAGCTGGCATTGGTACGGCCTGGGGATTAGCACCAAGTTTGTTTGCTATCCCCTGATTTTGCTCTGTTGGTGAAGGCTGTTTCTATTTGGAAGAAATACAGCTTTTTTGATTCCCTTCTGATCCTAGGTACCACCAGAGAGTGCTGTATATTGACATTGATATTCACCATGGAGATGGTGTGGAGGAGGCCTTTTATACCACAGATCGTGTCATGACCGTGTCCTTCCATAAATATGGAGAATACTTCCCAGGAACAGGGGACCTACGGGTGAGAATTAATGCTTTGCAGAAGCTTCCCTGGAATTTGAGCTGTGTTATCTATTCACTAATTTCACTAAAAACACTATTTTCCTTGTTTGCTTTTTAAATATGTTGTCCCCAGATGGCAGCTTATGTTAACTGGAAATATGTATGTGAGACAACTGGCTTTGTTCTTAGAAGGGATGCTTTGTCCCTACGATCATTTCTGTTGCCTAGTTAGCTGTGTATCACATTGTCTTTGTGACTGATTATGCAGTAATGGTGCTCAGGTAGCAGTTATGCTACAGCTTTGTAGTTTGATTATGCTCAGAAAAGAGACTCTGAGCATGGTATCTTGGTGTCCCTACTTTTTTTCTTTTCTCTTCCTATAGACCCAGAGTGACATGCAGGGCATCTAGCATCTTGTGTGTGTCTCCTGTCACAGCAGGATGCTTTTGCTGTGGCTTCCTGAAATTGAACTTCTCATGACATCAAAGTGCATTCAGTAGAGGGTCCTTGCTTGTGGACCCTCTAAGAATTTGCCATAATCTAGTAATTGGGTCCCAATGTAAGGCTTATCTACTTGGACTCCTTTTTTTTTTTTTTTTAATTAACCCTTCAGTAAAACCTAAGGTCTGTATAACTTGCGCATCAAACTCATTGACTCCTAGTTGAATATTTGACTTAATGCTAAGGCATTGGGCATCAGCTGTATAATAGAATACCAAGATGCTGTGTTACTGCCTTTCCTGATTGTAGTCTCATGTTGCTTTCCATGGTAAGATTAATGAACTGAGTGTTGTGGGCCAAATGCATCCATTTAAGCCAGGACTGCATCTTTGTTGCAATCAGCAGACCCCATCCTCTTACGCTAAGACGGAATTTGTCACCAAGTGTCTTGGCTTGGATTCTGAAAACCCTGGTGGACTCTCCAACTTCCCTTTTTCAAGTTGGCATATGGTGTGTGTATTGGGGTTTGGTCTCTGGTGACACTTTGATCTTTCCTATTGTTCACTCTATTAGGATATTGGTGCAGGCAAAGGCAAATATTATGCTGTCAACTATCCCCTCCGGGACGGGATTGACGATGAGTCCTACGAGGCAATATTCAAGCCGGTAAGCCTCTTTCCAGAGTAAAGTTTCTGTGGGATGGTGCTTTGTAATGTCACATATTGATGACAAGGGGAGACCGTTCCGTACTGTAAGAGTCTTTAGAGTTCTATTTTTGCCAAGTGGTTGTGGTCATTCATGAGCAGAGTTTTATCTGAAAGACCCCTGATGTTGCCTGCATGGGGTGGAGACTGACAGCTTCTAAAATGCTGGAGATATCTCCATAGCAGCAGCTGACATGGTTTTTGTGTTGCTGTGACATTGTCTCATGGGAGGGTGTAACAATGGATTTCTTGTCCAGGTGATATCTAAAGTGATGGAGACGTTCCAGCCCAGTGCAGTTGCCCTGCAGTGTGGATCAGATTCTCTGTCAGGGGACAGGTTGGGCTGTTTTAATCTGACCATCAAAGGTAAGATACTCTGTTTCTAAAACTGATCTTAAGGAAAGGTCAGACATGTAAAGTACAGTATCTGCTGGCACTTGCATGACTGATATAATCGGACTACATTGGAAAGCTTGCTGTCCCTTGCCTCATGAGGCTATTTCCTGTTCCATATGCTGCAGGTCATGCCAAGTGTGTGGAGTTTGTAAAGAGTTTTAATTTGCCCATGCTGATGTTAGGAGGAGGTGGCTACACAATCCGCAATGTGGCTAGATGCTGGACCTATGAGACGGCCGTAGCTTTGGACACTGAAATTCCAAATGGTAAGGCTGGTGATGTCTTGTAGCAGAGATCAGGGAAACTCGATTGCTATGAGCAGGTGTGGGAGATCTGTAAAACAGCCCAAGACATTTCACTAGCTGCAAAATTCTGCTGTGGACATCTTTTCTGACTCTGAACTGCTGCTGCTTGTTTACATGTTCTATTCTAGTTCTCCCCTACAGAACAAAATACCCAGTGCTATGTCACTGAAATGAGTGGGTCTTCCACTGAAATCTGTTGTGAGCACTTCACAGAGTTTGGTCCCACTGTTCCCAAAGTTGTATATTTTAAGCATCACAGTTCCTCCCAAAGCAAGTGTTTTGTTTTGTTTTTTGGGGGGGTTGGTTTTTTTTTTTCTATTGCCTACAAGTGCAAGTGGGGTTTGGATAGTTCCTGGACCTGTATTGAAATATCAATGTATCTCCTGGTTTTAATCCCTATACAGAGCTTCCGTATAATGACTATTTTGAATACTTTGGACCAGACTTTAAACTCCACATCAGTCCTTCAAATATGACCAATCAGAACACCAATGAGTATCTTG
The DNA here is from genome assembly GCF_001723915.1 of Gavialis gangeticus. Taxonomy (NCBI): domain Eukaryota; kingdom Metazoa; phylum Chordata; order Crocodylia; family Gavialidae; genus Gavialis; species Gavialis gangeticus. The sequence goes on along the minus strand of NW_017729015.1, from coordinate 14,885,233 downwards.
AGAAGATTAAGTAAGTGCTTGTATCTGCAAGCTGCATCGATTCCATTACACTCAGGGCTTGTTTCTGTGAGCGACTGTTCTTACGCAGGCTGTTCTTGTCTGCTCTGGTTGTAGGCAGCGTCTCTTTGAGAACTTACGCATGCTTCCTCATGCCCCTGGTGTCCAGATGCAGCCAATTCCTGAGGATGCTGTTCAGGAAGATAGTGGAGATGAAGATGAAGAAGATCCTGACAAACGCATTTCAAGTAGGTGTCTGCCTGTAGGTATGAGTTGGCTTGTCTGATTGTAAATCAGGCTGCTGTAAACTGAACGGGATTATAGTTTCATACCTTCTAGGGTCGGAAGGGACCTGAGCAGATCATCTAGTCTGACCCCCTGCCATGGCAGGAAAGAGTACTGGGGTCAAATGACCCCAGTAAGGTGGTCATCCAACCTCCTCTTAAAAACCCCCACGGTGGGAGCCTGCACCACCTCACTTGGAAGCTGGTTCCAGACCCTAGCCGCCCTGACCGTGAAGTAGCGCCTCCTGATGTCCAACTTAAACCTTCCCTCCGCCAGCTTGTGACCGTTGTTCCTGGTCACTCCTTGCGGCGCTCGGGGGAACAGGGACTCCCCCAG
>NW_017729015.1:14883448-14884604 GCF_001723915.1 Gavialis gangeticus | reverse complement strand
AAGATCCCCCCTCAGCCTTCTCTTTTGAAGGTTGAACAGAGATTAGAGAGGTCATAACAAGTACAGTCTTTGGGTTGAACCATAATATTTATAAAAGAAATGCATGACTTACCTTGACCTTTTATCCTTCTGTTTGAGTAATTTGATTGTGCTCCTTTTGTTTGATTTGTCATAAAACAAGTATGCAGCGGTAGGAGGTATCCCCTGCATTGGTGGAGAGGTACTGCTGCCAGATAATTTTCACAATGAATGCATCTCAGTTTTAATATTAGAGTTCAGACAATGCCAGTGCCTCGTATGGTGAACAGCTGTGACAAGCTACCTGCAGTTGGAGTCTAGAATTTTGGTGGATAATTTTTTATTGGACCAGCTGCATGATTGGGATAGACAAGCTTTGAGCTATCGTGGTACCCTTCCTTGGATCTCTGGAAGAGAAGCAGTTGGAATGTCACATTCTGATTCAAGAAGTTGCCAATTAAGAATGAAATCACCATCTTGTATATCCTGACAATCTAATGTCCTTTGTACCTGGTAGTCCATGTTTTCTCATTGTAAAAGTTTAGTTAACCTGATCCTTTTGGCAGGTCTAGTCATCCTGCTGTAAACCTCATCCAAAGCCTGTCAGTTGGTTATCGCATCCTGATGCTGGCAGATGGAAATGATTGGCATAAGCTGTTACATTGGTAGTCATGTTGTTATTAAGTTTCTTGGCATGGCAGAGCATTCCCCATGTGCCTGTATCCATACATATGTGTAATGCTTTGCAGTCTCTGAGCTCTAGCCTGTTTGATGTAGCTTCTGCCTCTTTGTTCTTAGTCCGCAATTCTGATAAGAGAATAGCCTGTGATGAAGAATTCTCAGATTCTGAAGATGAAGGAGAAGGTGGTCGCAAAAATGTTGCCAACTATAAGAAAGCCAAGCGTGCAAAAACAGAAGAGGATAAAGAGGAGGAGGAGAAAAAAGGTAGGCTAATATGGAAACTCTCAGTATATTGAGCCTCTTTGGGGTTGCCAGGCCAGCTGTCTGTGACAGGAATGTATGTGGGCAGCAACATTTCACTCTTCATCACAGGGTTCTGTTTCTGTGATTTGCCTTTTTATAGGTTCCCCCAGTTCTTGATGGGTTGAGTTTTAGGGTGTGGGGGTATATGTGCTGA
>NW_017729015.1:14876878-14883437 GCF_001723915.1 Gavialis gangeticus | reverse complement strand
TTTTTATTGGACCAGCTGCATGATTGGGATAGACAAGCTTTGAGCTATCGTGGTACCCTTCCTTGGATCTCTGGAAGAGAAGCAGTTGGAATGTCACATTCTGATTCAAGAAGTTGCCAATTAAGAATGAAATCACCATCTTGTATATCCTGACAATCTAATGTCCTTTGTACCTGGTAGTCCATGTTTTCTCATTGTAAAAGTTTAGTTAACCTGATCCTTTTGGCAGGTCTAGTCATCCTGCTGTAAACCTCATCCAAAGCCTGTCAGTTGGTTATCGCATCCTGATGCTGGCAGATGGAAATGATTGGCATAAGCTGTTACATTGGTAGTCATGTTGTTATTAAGTTTCTTGGCATGGCAGAGCATTCCCCATGTGCCTGTATCCATACATATGTGTAATGCTTTGCAGTCTCTGAGCTCTAGCCTGTTTGATGTAGCTTCTGCCTCTTTGTTCTTAGTCCGCAATTCTGATAAGAGAATAGCCTGTGATGAAGAATTCTCAGATTCTGAAGATGAAGGAGAAGGTGGTCGCAAAAATGTTGCCAACTATAAGAAAGCCAAGCGTGCAAAAACAGAAGAGGATAAAGAGGAGGAGGAGAAAAAAGGTAGGCTAATATGGAAACTCTCAGTATATTGAGCCTCTTTGGGGTTGCCAGGCCAGCTGTCTGTGACAGGAATGTATGTGGGCAGCAACATTTCACTCTTCATCACAGGGTTCTGTTTCTGTGATTTGCCTTTTTATAGGTTCCCCCAGTTCTTGATGGGTTGAGTTTTAGGGTGTGGGGGTATATGTGCTGACATCCTTATTGGTTTCACTGGGAATATTAATAGCTGCTAGAGATGGACCTGGCTTCATGGGAAACTCACAGCAAATAGAAAGTCATCACAACAAACTCCAGCAACTTGCAGCATAGGCTGGTGTGTGGTCCATGAGTGTCCAGTTTTTCCAAGGCTGGAGAAGTTGGTTGTTTTTTTTTTTTCTGGGGGGGGACACAACTCTTTATTTGAGTTTACAAAGGTTAACTGTGGTCTAGCAAATTTAAAGTGTACCCTTGCCTCAGCATCTTGCTCATCACTACAAGAATAAAGCATTATTTAAGTTTTGAGACAATGTCCTTAACCACTTCTTTGCCATTGCTGTCACTATTCTGGTACAGCAGTTTTAGTGACAAATAATCATCACCTTTGCTAAAGCTTTGACACGAGATTTTTAAGATTTGGTGGGGGGGGGGAAATGCATGTGTGAATATGAACATCCTAGTTTTCCTGTTTTCTTGAGGTAAGAGGCTCTGCGACTCTAAACTCCTTGAAAATACAACCTATTTTCAGGTGTCTGCCCCAGTTCCCATTACAGTGGTGCATTGCAATTACATTTTCTTAGAATGTCTTTCATTGAGAAGGCCCTGGTAATGCTTTTCATTGACATCATGGGGGTGATTCTCTGAACTCTACCTTTTTAACAGGCCACGTTTCAGTAAATGCAGCCTGTGTCACAAAAAATGAATGACATAATTGCTGCAGCCTTCAAAACAGCTACCTGAAGGTTACAATCTTGAGCTTCTTGTGATCTGGTATAATAAAATAAGTTACCAGTCTGGTAAAGTCTGTATGCTTTGATACTGTCTGCTTCTTTACTGGTCTTTTAATTTATTTTGTTTCTGGGGCAACTCCTATATTCACAACAAATCCTGGTGACTAATTGAAGGCCAGCTGAAGACAGTTTCAAGGATACAGAAGTGGCTAAAAGCAGGTTTATGGCCAATACCATGACTTCATGTGGTATGCTTGGCCCCTTGCTTAAACTGGACCTGGCTATTTCCAAACTTTGTCAACCACAAGCAGATTATCTGCTGCTATTTGGATTCTCTTTTCTGCTGTAACTTTGAAAGTGATTTCCTCACCAGTGATCTTGTTTTCCTGCAGTCAGAGCTGCTGAGTGGTATCCATTTTGACTTGCTGGGCTGATGCCTGGTTGGTGTCTCCCTGCCACTTTATGTGGAATTTCTCTTTTCTAGATGAGAAAGAAGAGGAGAAAACAAAAGAGGAGAAGGCGGAACCTAAAGGGTGAGATCCATTTGTCTGAACAGTAGTGAAACTGCCATGTTTGTACTTGTGCCTTTCTGTTCCCCATTTTGGGTTGCAGCATGACTTAATGGTTAGAGAAGGGTCATGGGAACTGGGATGGATGGAACTAATACCATTCCTTTGTCAAAAGTTCCCTGTGAGGTTCAGTTTTTCTATCTTACCTGTTCATTAAAGATGGTATCAGATTCATTTTGGAACTAGCACTTTGAGATCCTTAGATGAGACGTGTTAGATAAATATGAAATAATTTTTTAAGCAATGGTTTTAAAACTCAAGGGTATGTATGTGTAAGATAGAGATGGGCATTAGAGCATGATAAGCTTCTTGGGACAGGACCTATGGGTAAAAGCTTTTAGTATGTTGCTATAGCTTGTTTTTAGTCTCAATTGCTTGTTTAACTTACACTCTCCATTCTTGGTTCTACAGGGTAAAGGAAGAGACTAAATCAGCCTAAGATGACTGCAACTGGACAATACCTGTCAGTACATAGTTATCATAGGTTAGCTCTTCTGGTTGCCTCCCATTCCATAGGATTTATATTTTATATATGTTTCTGTATATATTTCTATATAAATATATAAATGACTTAAGAACTGTAAATTATTCCTCGCTGCACTCCGCTGAGAGCAGATGGGGAGGATTCTGCGGAGTAGACAGACCTGCACTGCCCAAAACTGGCAACTGGGAAGTTTTGCTCTTGCCTTCCACTGCCTCCTTGGTGTGTCTTTTGAAAAATCACTTTCCTTCCCTTACAGTTTCTTTTAAGATAACAGTCTTCTGGAGAATAATAATTTAAGTAGAAGTAGTATCTGAATTTCAGGTTGGGTGGAAATATGGCCATGAAACTTTGTGGGAGATTTTGAATTCCCAAACTACACCTGTGAGAGACTGCTCCATAGAGCCCATCTGATTTTTGCCATGGCAAGTAACTGCAAGCTGGTGCCACTTCTCAGGGTCAAATAGTGCAGTTCTTGAAAAGAGTTGGCTACCTACCTGCAGCAAATTTTGTTGAAGGAGTTGAAGCAGCTTAAAAGTAAATCTGTAAAGCTCTCTGGCGCATCAGCTCAAGAGCCTTACTGGTACAGATCTGGAGAGTCCAGAGCGAAAATCACCTTAGTGTGTTAAGATTTTTTTTTCCAAGTGGATACTTCCAAGTCAAGTTAGTGTGGCAGTATTATGCATCTTAAATGAGAGGAGGGCTCTAAACACTTTAATTTCTTTTACCTAAATCCTTATGTGTGGAGGAAATATTACTGTCCCTTGCTGTCCTGCTTAGGTCTCCCTGCTCTTTTCCCATTCAGCTACACATGCACATATCGCATGCATTCTGAGTGGTGAATGTTGGCTGAAACCACTACAGAAATTCCCATGTCATCCAAACCAAATTTGAACAGAGCCTGCCTGAAGCCTCTCCTCAGTGTTGCCACTCACTGAAACTTCTCACCTGCTGTGAAGCACAAATGATTTTTTAAATTGGACCTTTCTTCTTGCTGTCTTGGCCAATAACTTTGAAGAACCCTTTGAATCTGCAGTCTGGAGCTACTGTTTTTGTAGTAGAACAGCAGATAGGGCTTTGTATCTTTTTTTTCACTTTTTCTACCCCCTCTCCCCCCAGGGTTTCTTGAGCACAGGACTGGTCTTTACCTCATATCTCACTAATTACAACTGATCATTGGATGAGCTTTCTGTGAAATGATTCACTGAGCTCCAGCCGTGCAGAAGTTTTGCAGACAGTTTTGACTCGCTGCTCTCCTTTCTCAGGGGGATACCTCTGTCCACAAGAGGATCTGTACCTCCCACAGAGCGCTGCTGATAGTTTCAACTCTTAATAATGCTGCTAACTTAACACAGGTTATTTTTTAAATGTTTTATTTTTTTAAGTACTTTTTTTCCCCCTTTCCACCGTGAGTTTTTAGTCTCTTGAATTGGAGTGATGTGCAGCTTCTCCTGCTCTTCAGTGTTTGTATGCAAAGTGAGAGAGATCAGTGTATCTGTGTGTCTGGGAGAAAAATATGTTGTGGTTTTTTAAAGATGCTTTTATTTTGAATTTTGAAAATCTTTGTAATAAAACTGGTACATTTCTATATTGGTGTGAATTTACCCTTTTGTGGCAAGGAGAAATACGAGAAGAGGGAATCTGTTCAGTTTTTATTTTTGAAAAACAGTGGAGTAAATCATTAGTGACAAGTTTAATAGATCACTGTTAAGAAATGGAAATTAGAGGTGTTTGACAAGATTGTTTATGCTTTTAGCACATTCTCCACCTTGATCTTTAAGGGCAAATGGAAGCTCTGGCTTCAGCTTGTTCACTAAAGCTTGTAGTATGCTGAACTTCCTGTGACCTGCACTTAACATAGCCCTACTTTTTGCTCCTTTTCCCCTTCACTGATGGTCTGACACTTTTTGTATGTGGCCTTTACCCAGTTACTTGTTTCTTCTCAATTAAAAATTCTCATCCCCTCACTCCTGCAGAAAAGCTAGTTTGGGATGCCATTGATTTTTTTTTTTTCTGCTTTTTTCCCCTTGCATTCTATGTCAAAGACGAGGTGTTTCTTCTCTGCTCCCTTTAAACAGGAAATCACAGCTGTGCTTTTATCTAGCAGCATCCTCACTACTGCTGGAGTGTGCAACTTGTTTTGGATTTCTTCTACAGGAGTGGAAGTAGATGAAGTCCAGCTTGTTTAAAAAGTTGTTTTAAGTACTTCAGGAAGCAGACTGAAGCTAAGTGAGTGTCTTTTAATTCCAGCTTCTCTTGGCATGGTCTGAAGCAGGGGAAAGAATGGCATGGAAAGATTTCCTGGCTTAAGTCAATGATGATCATACAGTACAGTTAAGGAATGCAAGCATCTTGGAAAACCCTTTTTGCCAGCATGTGAACCAAATTCTTAGATAGATACCTTTTAGCTCTGCCTTTGACTGTGGCTTGATTACAGTCAGGGTCAGATACATTTTTTTTTTTTTTGTCTTGAAGAAGAGTAGCTCATGTGAGTGTATGAATAAAGCTTACTTTCATCAGCCTGCCAGACCATTCTCCCTCCCTCAGGTTGTCTTACTTAAAATGGCTACTATACTGTAATATCTAGTTAACCCTATAGGAGTAGTTTGTGGTTGCACGTGTAACAGTGACATGTACTAGCCTGCTTCCCAACTGGATTAGGGCAACTGCACAGACACTTAACAAGTCTTATAAATTTAGTGTTGAAGAAACAGGTATTTGTGATGGAATTGCATGTAATGTAGATGAGCATTAGGTGAGGGCATCTTTTGTCTGCTCTGAAGTACAAGGAATGACATTTATTCATTCATTGTCTACTGCTGGAAGACTATATGGCTTTAATAGCTAATATTAATAGCAGGTGGAGGGTAGGTAATTAGGAAACAAAGTATGTCTGAAAATACTGAAGCTGTGTAGTTCCAGATATAGGAGTAGATACTGACTTGCAGACAACAGTCCATCTTAATGGAAAAACTGGAGTTGGTGGTTCCTTGTCAAGTAATTAAGGCTAGATTCCCCCCCCCCCGCTGCAGTTCCTCTGTGAGAAGGTGGCTGAGTCAGTCAAAACAAGTAAGAGTTTAATCCATGACTGCTTTCAAAAGCAGGCCACAGAGCAACAATGGTTATTGACTCTTGTTCCAGACTTATTTGCAAGCAGCAGCTTTTAATGAGGTTGTAGCTTAAAGGTAAACTTGCTCAAGGTACTGCTCATGCCCTCCTTTTCTCATAGATTGCTTGCTGCTGGAGAATAGTCCTCTACTTGAAGCAACAGAGTTGAGTTAGAGGTAGCTGGGAAGAACCACTGGCACTAAAGGATTAGTTTCACTGGGAAAAGCCTCACTTCTTATGATGATAGGCCCTGAGTAGTGCCACAACTCACCCATGCTAAAGGCTTTAGACAGGCTTTGGTGAGCAACTGAGCTGAGCTAAAAAACAGTCTGATACTCCAGATAAGTCTACCTCAGCAGAGGAATACTACAGGAGGCAAGGGCCTTCGTTACCACCCATTAGCTGAAAGGTCCATTGCAATCTATTTAGAGCCACACCAGTCTTGTTCAGAGAAAGGTCGTCATTCTTTTTTAGATGAGTTCCTTTTGCATGGAGCCTGAATAATCTTAAGTGTTGGACAGACACCTACAAAAAGTTGTAATACCTTAGGATATTGGGGGGGGGGGGTAGAGAATATATAGAAGTCCTATAGTCTCTAGATTTAGATCTGTTCCATGTTCATTAAGTAATCATGCAGTTCAGAATACTTACTACCTTGTAACAGCCATTGGGTTAAGGAAGCAATTACTACCCTTCAGTGGCTGGGACAAAGATGACTCACCAAGCTCACCCATAAAGGGGGCACCATTTATTCCTTCCAGTATTACAATAAAACCCATACAATTTTTTTTTTTTTTTAGAAGTTAGAAAATTGCAAATCAAGTGTCTTGGCCATTAAAAAATTATTTACAGAGACAAAAACAAAGT
>NW_017729015.1:14875138-14876867 GCF_001723915.1 Gavialis gangeticus | reverse complement strand
TCCCTACCACCCCCAAGAAAAAGAAAGTTATTCCCTTAGAAGCAAAATTAAAACACAGCGGACTTACAAGCTTTACCGTTTTAAGCCAATAGTAAGACATTATAAAAAACTAACCAGATTAGCTTTTAAACCATTGGTTTCTATAAAAAGCACAAAATACTTTAAATGAAGTCAGAACCAGGAATGTAAACTGAGGTGGGGGGGATAGTGGGGTGGAAAGAATCCGGTAAACTTCACTGGCTTGTTGGGCTTTGAAAGCTGCTTGGGAGATTAGTTGAAATGAGTAGGCCAGTAGAGATACCACAGTTTGGTGTAATATCTGGGTTCTCAGTAAACTGTCTAAATAAATTCCAGTTATGTCCAGGATTATCTTCCTCCACAGTTTTAAAGGATTGGAGAGGGAGGGGTGGGGGGAAAGCTACTCCAAGTTGTAGTGGTGGAAATCCAGATCAGTTTTCTAACAGTGCAGAGTTGTACTAAGGCGGGGGAGAAAATTCAGGTGTCTTAATTTTAGAAGGTGTTGTCAGTTCTACTTTGAAGACAGAAGGTGTGTGGGCAAGTCAGCAAATCCATGGTGTTACTGGGATGAGGAGGATGGCACAAAAGTCTTAAGTTATGATAATGCCAGGTGGGCTCTACTCTTCCTTCTGCTCAGCTGCTGCAAGTGTTGTACTGGGCTCAGGCTCTACAGGTTTTGAGGGCTCCTGTGGCTTAGCCATTTCCTCCTGAGTTTCTCCTGGCTGTGGCTGCTGCTCCTCCTTGGTTTCCCCTGCTTCTTCATCTTCCCTTTTAGGCTCCACTTCTTGCTGCCCCTCAGCAGCAGGAGCTGCAGGACTGTTCTCTGCTGCAGCAGCTTTTTCCTCTGCCTTCCCCTCCGGGGCTGTAGTGGTCTGCTCAGTTTCGCCGGTAGGACAAGTGGGGTTCTCCTCTCCTTTGGCTTCTGCTTTGTCCTGCTCATCGGTGGGAGAGGACACTGAAGAATCTCCACCCTCTTTCTTGTTCTTCCTGAAGGAGATCCCACTCAGCTTGAAGGACTTCTTGAAGGAGAACTTCTTCTTCTTCTTGGGGGTTTCCTTGCAGGGCACAGCTCCCTCAGGTTTGGCCTCTCCACCTTCAGCAGCAGGGGCTGGTTCAATGACATCTCCGCTGGCAGACTCTGCCTTGGCCTCCTCTTTGACCGGTTCGGCAGATCCATTGCCATTCAGTGGTGGGGCTTCTCCATCCGCCTTTGGAGACACGTCCCCATTGATCTTCACATGGCCATTCTCCTGTTTGGGAGGGAACCGCCAACACATTAAAAAAAAAAGCCAAGCAGTGGCATTATCTCCAAGAAACTGGAGATGGATCAGTAACAGCTCCTGCTTAGTTGCTAGCGGGTTGGGGGATAGCCGCCACATAGGATCAGTGGAGGTTGGCTAGGAAACCTGCATTCTTGTCTCATTACATAGCCGGCTCTTGGGAAGGGGGTGGGAACAGGAACCTGGGCTTGCTCCATTAGGTGGGGTGATCTGGCCAGGAGGCTGGGGGCTGGATTCTCTCCCTGCTCCGGGGGAGAGCCTGGGCTGCTGTTTCCCTTCTCCTTCCACCTTCTGCTAAGGGGGGGACCCCAGCCCTGGACACCGGTTCCTGCGGGGCAGCCGAGCTAGAAGCCAGGCATCGAGCCCCCCACGGGCTAGTCCCGAGCGGGGCTGCGGGCGGCGGCGCGGCCAGGGGGCGCCCGCGCTCCATC
>NW_017729015.1:14873882-14874658 GCF_001723915.1 Gavialis gangeticus | reverse complement strand
CCCCCGCCCCACCGTTCGCTTCCCAGTACAGGAAAAAAAAAAAAAGAAAAAAAAAATTAAAAAGAGAAAAAGAAAAGCCACAAGCCGGCCTGCAGCCCCCTCCGCGGAGCCCGGCCCCGCACAAAGGAGGCTGCAGCTCCCCGGCTTTGCAAGCCGGGGGGAGGGCTGGGGGCAAATGCACCTCGAGCCCCTCCCCGGGTCTGCACGGGGCTGCGTGGGGGCTTCCCCCCGCCCCTCCCGGGCCCCGCAGCCCCGGCTCCTTCCTTTGTTCCCCTGCCCGCACTCCGCGCCGGGGCTGAGCGCCAGACAAAGGCTTGCCGCGGCTCCGGCTGCTCCAGCCCCGGGGGAGCGCCGGCACCGCCTCCCGGCCCCAGCACAGCTGGCTTGCAGCTGCAGCAGGCACCCGTGGATGGGACCTCGCCCGCCCTTTGGGAGTGGGGGAAAGGCACCCGGGGGCATCACCCCAGCCGGGGCCAGTTCTCCCCTCCCAAGTTTGGGGAGGAAAAAAAGAAAAGGAGAGAGAGAGACGAGGCTTTCCTCCAACAACCGCGGCTCTATGCACCAGGAGGAGGGGAAAGGACCTCCCCCCCCACTTTCTAACAGAGACAAGAGGCACTCACCTGGCCATTGGATTTGGAGGGAGAGACCGATACGGCCTCTGCCGACTTCTGGGCGATCACGTCTCCTTTCGCTGCCTTGGAGCCCTGGCTTCCCATGTCTGCGCGATGGACAAGCCAAATCCCCCGCCCGGGAAAACACAAAAAACGGGGGGGGGG
>NW_017729015.1:14872832-14873818 GCF_001723915.1 Gavialis gangeticus | reverse complement strand
TGGCTGCTGCTCCTCCTTGGTTTCCCCTGCTTCTTCATCTTCCCTTTTAGGCTCCACTTCTTGCTGCCCCTCAGCAGCAGGAGCTGCAGGACTGTTCTCTGCTGCAGCAGCTTTTTCCTCTGCCTTCCCCTCCGGGGCTGTAGTGGTCTGCTCAGTTTCGCCGGTAGGACAAGTGGGGTTCTCCTCTCCTTTGGCTTCTGCTTTGTCCTGCTCATCGGTGGGAGAGGACACTGAAGAATCTCCACCCTCTTTCTTGTTCTTCCTGAAGGAGATCCCACTCAGCTTGAAGGACTTCTTGAAGGAGAACTTCTTCTTCTTCTTGGGGGTTTCCTTGCAGGGCACAGCTCCCTCAGGTTTGGCCTCTCCACCTTCAGCAGCAGGGGCTGGTTCAATGACATCTCCGCTGGCAGACTCTGCCTTGGCCTCCTCTTTGACCGGTTCGGCAGATCCATTGCCATTCAGTGGTGGGGCTTCTCCATCCGCCTTTGGAGACACGTCCCCATTGATCTTCACATGGCCATTCTCCTGTTTGGGAGGGAACCGCCAACACATTAAAAAAAAAAGCCAAGCAGTGGCATTATCTCCAAGAAACTGGAGATGGATCAGTAACAGCTCCTGCTTAGTTGCTAGCGGGTTGGGGGATAGCCGCCACATAGGATCAGTGGAGGTTGGCTAGGAAACCTGCATTCTTGTCTCATTACATAGCCGGCTCTTGGGAAGGGGGTGGGAACAGGAACCTGGGCTTGCTCCATTAGGTGGGGTGATCTGGCCAGGAGGCTGGGGGCTGGATTCTCTCCCTGCTCCGGGGGAGAGCCTGGGCTGCTGTTTCCCTTCTCCTTCCACCTTCTGCTAAGGGGGGGACCCCAGCCCTGGACACCGGTTCCTGCGGGGCAGCCGAGCTAGAAGCCAGGCATCGAGCCCCCCACGGGCTAGTCCCGAGCGGGGCTGCGGGCGGCGGCGCGGCCAGGGGGCGCCCGCGCTCCATC
>NW_017729015.1:14862201-14871254 GCF_001723915.1 Gavialis gangeticus | reverse complement strand
AAAAAAAAAAAAAAAAAAAAAGAGAGAAAAAAGCCCAAGAGAGAGGGAGCGGCTGGGGGAGGCGCCCCGAGACCCCGCCGCGCTGTCGGCTCAGCGTCGTCCTCCTTCAAGCCGAGGGAGAAAAAGTAAAGCCCTGGCCCCAAAGCGCCGGGCTGCTAATGCCAGAGCCCGGTCCGGGGTCAAGGGCCCCCAGCGGGGAGAGATCGGCCCCTGGCAGCAGGCAGGTCCCGGCCAGGCTCAGCAGCTCCGCGCACCGAAATGGAGACAATCCCCCGCGGCCGCTAATAAGTGCAAAGGAGGGGGGCGTGGTGGACATTTAAATGCCCGCCCAATGGGAGGTACCGGCTGCTGAGCCCCCCGCACAAAGGGAAGGGCCTGGTCCCCCCGTGCAGGGGGAGGCGGAGGCCACGGGGGGGTCAGGGACGTTGGGCAAGGGGTCGCCCCCAGCTTGGTGCTGCTCGCGGGTGTCGCTCGCGCGCAGGTCCCGGGCCCTGCTCCCCTCCCGCGGGCCTCGGGAAACTGCCCAGAAACCGGGCGTGAAGCTGCCCAGCTGTTTCCCTCTGCCCCGGAGCAGCTGGCACACAAAGCCAGCTCCAGGTGGCTCCTCGCCCCCATGGGCGGCTTGCCCGGCTTCAAAAACACGCCTCTGCCTCAGTTGCTGTGCACGGAGGTTTGCTGCACCTCCTCACCCCTTGCAAATGCCTGGATCTAGAAGGAGGCAGCCTAAGGGTAAATATTATAGCAGTGGTGGCCTTAGGGTTGTTGGGGCCCTGGGCAAGAGAGTCGTTTGGGGCCCCTTCAAGGCTTAATTTTGATGACCTGTAAGCAAGTCGGACGTTTGTCCCAAAACTTTCGGGTCCTGGGTGCTTGCCTGACTTGCCCTCCCCTAAGGCTGCCACTGGTTGTAGCCCCCGTGGTCTGGAAATGACGCCAGGGCAAAGATTTCTGAGGGTGATCTCTTTTGTTGGACTATGTAGTTGGGATGAAGTTAGCTGACCTTTTCCCATGCAAGACCTTCTTCCTTTGGGGCCTCTAAGAAGAGTCCTTTTTCTCCCCTCCCCCCTATGTCTGCTTTTGTGCAATTGAGGGCACCTGGCATCTGTTTTGTTTCATAGTCCCCCTCTCCATGCCCATACATCTCTTACCCCCAGTCAAGCCAGACTCGTTTTTTGCTCTTTCTTGGGTGGATCTTTCATAGGGCAAGATAAGAGAAAAAAGGCATTGAGCAAACTAGCAAAGTGTCAGAGTGGAAAACAAGCCCCCAAAATATCCAGGGCTGATGGCTGCAGGTGAACCTACGTGGAACTTTTTCATTTTCATTTGCTGAAGTTTCCCATTGACGCTGCCCCTGCCATCACTGGAAAGCAATGTTAGAAGTTGGTGAAGGAAACTGGACTATGGGCTTTGTTTCTGGAGGTGCTGAGCCCCTGGTGTCCCTCAGCTGGAACAGATTATACTCAACACTTCTGACAATCAGGCTAGGAGTCGGGGTTCAAATTGGCCCCATCTGGTTTAAAACAGCCACAGTTGATGCTGCCAGCCCTCCCACGTGAAGCGGCAGGGAGGCTCAGGGTGTCATGCTCCAGTGAAGGCTATTTCCCAGGCATCTGACAAAGTGAGGTAGCCCCCATGCGTTTCCTGCCTTATAAAAAAGCATGACGTATGGATAAAGAATAGGTAAGTCTGAAGAGTTGAGGTTAGAGTATCATGGTCCCAATAGGTTGCTCAGCTACTGGGCCTTTCTACTCTGCCGTCGTGCTTCCTGTGGGGGTCATTTAGCGATTGCACAGCAGCTTTGCATTCCTGCAGGAGCGAGGTCCTCCCATCTTGTTTATCAGGGATGCTGATCTTGTACTTGTGTGCCTCATTCCTCCGTAGCCTCATAGTTATCCTGGCTTTGGCCAGCGGAGGAACAAGATCAGTGTCTCCCTGCAAGGAGTTAATGCTTAGCCTTACTTGGCCCTATGTGTAGCTTTAGCTTCCAGAGGAGCAGGACAACCTAGTGCAACCAGCTGTGTGCTGCTGCAATAAAGGGGTAGGATCAAGGCCAGCATCTGGGCTGGAAAACAATGGCACGTTGTATTTGTTTTACCAACAAGGTCATGTTTTGTCTTCCCTTCCCCCACCCCCCACTGCTGGAGCAAAATATCTGTGTTAATTAAAATAGACCTCATCTTCCTTATTGACTCTTGGTTGTCAGTTGATAAAGCCTTTGAATGGGTGCCATGTGTCTTTTCATTTGTCCTCCTGATCTTTAATCCATATGTTAAAATCTGGAGTTGCCCAATGGGCCATAAGGGCAGTGAAGGGGCCATTGAGGATTTATAGGACTTAACTGAATGCCTCTGTTTAGAATTCTAAATTCTCAAGCCCTTGTGAGCTCCAGAGAGCTGAAGGGTGGGTTTCAATGAATCCCTTAGGCAGCATCAGATAAAAACACTGCCTTTTCTTTTTTTTTTTTTAGTTCAGCACCACAAAATATTTTATTCTTAAAGGAGGAACGTGGGTTCAAAGCTTCTTTGCTTTACGTGCTGGGACACATGCACACAAAAAGAAAACAGCCAGGGAATATGGTGTTATGGGTGCCTCTTCTCACTGTAGCAGGAGTGTCAGGTCTGCCCTGATTTCTGGGTTGGGCCTGTTCCTGTGCAATCTTCCCCACTGCTAATTCATTTTTCCAAAACTTTCAGAGTATGTTCACAACCGTGTTCACGAACATGGGTGAGTTTACTGCCAGGAGGATTCATTTTCTTCTGTCTCCCCACAGAATGGACACGGCATGGACAGATGCAGTGCGAGTTTCTCCCACACCGCATCACCCTATGCGTTTGTCCCCTTACCTGGAGAGAGCACCTGGACTAAGGAGAGAATTCAATCCATTCGCTCCTCTGTGTTGCTGGGACAGATGCTGAGGCACGCTGCAGGCCCAGGCTTTGTGGAATGGGACTGATGCCATCAGTTTGCAGTAGCCATCAAACAGTCACGAGATGGTCTAGTCTTCGCTGCACCTCAAGCTATGGTAAGCGTAACTATAGTCAGACTTGCACAGCCAGGCGGCGTTTACAGCCAACTGTTCAATATTCCATCTAAAAAATGTATCAGCCTTTATGGCCTGTCTAGACCTGCTGCCTGCTCTGTTGCTATTGTTGCCTTCTGAGAAATGGAGGGCAGCTATCCCATGTTGATTGCTTTAGCTGGCACTGTAAAGGGGTAGAAAGCTGTAGAGTGTTCTCCAAGGCACCCCTCAGTGTACCCTGGCACGGACATCTGAGATGAGAGGACTGGCCAGCCTGAATTCAAAGACATGAGTAAATAGGCGGGATAGGCAGCAGTGGCAGGTCATGTCAGATCCCACATGCAGCCTGATTGTTATGTTAATGAGAACCCAGTTTTCAGGCAAGGTCAAAATGCAGGATCCTTCAGTTGTCTGGGGGCACTGATTGGTAACAGCTGTAACCTCCATCACAGTGGTTGGAGCAGAGCAGCTTTTCGAGTCGTTGCTAAGCTTAGCTGGCTTTGAAACTGCGGCACAAAAATGAAAGCTTTTTACTAGTCTTGAGCAATCCACTCTCCCCTTGTGCCTGTTTGTTGTTCTGGCACATGAATATTATGTTCACCTGGCTTGAGTGTCACCCCTGTTGACTATCATGCAAAGCATGTGCAAATGTCTGTCTCCACCTGAAGTCCTGGTGAAGAATTTGGCACTCTAGAGCCCCTGCTACATCTTAGATCAGGGGCAGGCAGTTATTTTGGGCAGAGGGCCACTTACTGAGTTTTGGCAAGCCGTCAAGGGCCATGTGACAGGCAGCCCAGGTCAGATTAATATTAATTTTCTAAACTTTTTAGGGGCCCTGTGGGCTGGATAGAATGGCCTGGCAGGCTGCATCTGGCCCCCGAGCCGCATTTTGCCCACCCCTGCCTTAGAGATATTACTCAATTAATTAACTGGTTAAGCATGCAATAAATTTAGACCAGCCACGCTGTCAGAGTAATTATCACACTAAAAATGACTGTCCAGCTACAAAAAGAGTCAACCAGCTATCAAGTTAGTGCTTGAATATGTGTAGCAACTCTGTTGCTGGTTTCTATCCAGCTTTCATTTGAACATGTAGCGGGGCCCTAGAAATGAAATGACAGCCAGAAGAATCAAAACCAGGGCTGGAAACAGGATTGACAGTGAAGTGTCTCTCAATCTTGCTGACATTTCCTTGCGTGGGCAAGAGCTGTCCTCCTTTGGTGTGGGTGGAGATAAAGCTGTGTCCTGTAGTTTGCCTTGCCTGTATTGAGTGCTGTATATGTCTGTGTTTTGCTGTGGAGGGGCATCGTCCTCTGAAAGTGAGATCTAAGGAGTCGTCCTGGTGTCTCCTGGATGCCATTCTCTGCTGCTGCTTTGTGTTCTCTATTGCATCTCATCTATCCCAGCGAAAGTCCTGGTCTGTCTGTGCCAGTTTGTCAGAGCAGGGGTTTTGCTGCATAATGCCTTAATGGGGAGTCAGTGGAGCAGGAGTATTGCCTGTGCCTTACCAAACACAATCCATCCGTTCCTCTCCCCGGTAGCTGTTTGCTAGGAAGGGATTTTCCTCAATGAAGCAATAGGCTGGCAATGTCTGAGTGACAGGGCTTGTTTAGCAGAAGGAAGGGATTTATTGGAAATGAGGGGGGGAACCCCATTCTGAGAGCTGTGTCCCTGGGGTATTGTGTAGCTTCACTGGTGCTACTTGCTGGCTGGAGTGCTGCTCACAGGTTTTTCTCCATCTGTGTCCCCTCTCCCCCCATGCAGAACCCAGATCCCTTTTTCATTTTGCTCCAGGGGAGAAAGTGCTTTACACCCTGCTGCGCCCCTGCCACAGTGATCATGGGCTAGAGCTAAAGTGATGGGAGGCAGATGTGATGTTTCTAAAGGGCAAACTTTAGCATGATTAGTGAGGTCAAGATGCAGCCCTGTTGGGGAGGGGGAAATGGCCCCTTTCATCATCATCATCATCATCATCATGGATACACCAGATCTTGCTTACATTTTGACAGAAGCTTTCATCCCAAAAGATCCCTGACCACCAATTCGCTCTCGTTTTAGAAAGGACTTTAAATCTCCTCTTCTTCTGTGAAGCCAACAAGGAACGTGTTTCCTCTGGATTTCTCACCGTGTCCCATCATCTTGTCTACTCTGTCTGTTCTTTATATATCACTGATGCTGGATTTCACTAGGACTGGGGCTTTTTTCTGCCTGCAGTAGGAAGTCTTGCTGCAGTGTCGGTGCTCTGATCCTCAGCTGAGATATGCCTGGGACCCTGGGAGCAGTGGTCTGCCTGGGTAGCTCTGATTGCAAATTTTGGCCCTTTTCTGACTGAGGGGCAGGGACTGCTTTCTTTTTGTTTTGTATGGGGCAGAGCACATTGCTAGATGGCATGGCAAAACTCTGCACTAATAATCAAAGGGTCTTTGAAATGCAGCTAGCTCTGGGGTGCGGGGCTGCAGCCTGCTCTCAGCAAGGCAGCACCCTGCAGGAGAGTCAAACTCGCTGATGTCACTACCGATCCTTTCGCTGCTTTGAATGGGCTTTGGGCAAGTGCCAAAAGTCGCATGGTGCAGCAGACACGGGCAAGTCTACCTGTTTTTTCCATGTGATGCTCATGCCTAAAAGTCCTCATGGAGGGAGACGTCTGTGCTGATGTTACTTTCTGTTTTTAGAGCCTAGTTAAAGCACCAAAGATTATTAATTTATTCCGTGTTAAGTGCTGACAGCCTGCAGGAGACAGACGCAAACATTGTTCCTGCCTGAGGAGCTTAGACTCCAGCTAGAAGGACGGCACCATTTGCAGCCTCACACCCTGACCCTGTCTCCTTTGTTATTCATCCAGCTTGCATTTAAGAATTAACGCGATTATTTATTCATTTATATGGAGTCTTTCACAAGTGTCTTCTCATCTGCTAGTGGATCTTAACTGAGTTAGAGGCAGCCCCACCAGGATAGACAATGCCACTTGGCATAAAGGAGAAGACTTTCCATTTTGCTTTAAAAATAGCAACGGAATTAGCTAATTAGATCTCTCTGGGGAGAGAATTCCAGCAGGAAGAACACGGGCCAAAGCTGCCCTCCTTTGAATGTGCAGAGGGGAAAGCGTGAACTGGAACATCCTAGCATTGGCGTAGCTCAAATGTGGAAATACTCGGGGCTCTTTAGAGACGGGGCTGAAACCTTGGTGTTCAGAGTTGGCTCCTCAATCCACACCTAGGCCTTTGTGATGGACAGAGATTGTACCCCTTTAAATGTACCTGTGCTTGGTTCAAGTGGTGCAATGCGTGGATGCAGTTGTATTAAGAGAGACAGGCTCCTGCTGACACCGTGCAAAGGTGATTTCCGCAAAATGGCTATCTAAAAACTAAGCACTGGTACTGTTGCACTGATGTAGCTGTCGGTGACCTCTGCATAGTTCTAACTCTCTGAATACCAGAAAGCATAGTCGTCTGAACACGTGGACAGTTAGCTTGGTGTTCAGATGTGCTCAGCTGTGTCTGCGCTACAGGCATCTTCTGGCATCCCTCTATTTTGGGGTTAGAAAAGGTGTGATCCCTGACTGACAGCTGTGCAGCCAGAAACCCTTGGCATAGATGTCATTATGTTGGCAAAACCATTCTTCTCCCAGCCTAGGTTTTATGATATCAGGCTACCGCGTGCCTTTGCCAGTGGCCATATTATACAGCTGTTCCTCTACTAGTGTTCCTAATACAATGGACATAAGGACTTAGCTCCTCTGGTTAAGTCCAACAAGCCCTATTTCCACTGTCCTTGCCAATGAATGAAAAAGCAGGGTAATAGCATGAGTAATGAGGGCGGTAGGTCAGGAAGTAGCGTGAGGATGGAGTAAGTGGAGAAAGCAGTCAGGAGATTATTGCAATAATTGGTGACTGATGCCCGTGCAGCCAGGAACCTCAGAGCATTTTGCAAGGGTGTGTGCGTGTCACTTGCTGTTTAGAGAAACCCAGGATGGGAAAGTGATTTGTCCACGGACTTGGTGAAATCTTCTTGCAGAAGTGGCTTTTGTTTCTGTGAGTTTAATTCACTTCCAAAAAGAACTAGGGTGGATATGCAGGGGGGGAATGTACTAAGGCTCTTGGTCTAGATTAATTTAGCTTTCCCTTCTGATGTGTCCTCATGCAGATGTGCCCTGTGAGGCCACTCACTGACTTGGATGCAGATGCCCCACCGGAGTAGAAGAGACTGTTGACCAGCACACTAAAACATTCCCATTTCAGAAACTTGGGGCTAGATGCTGACAAAAAGGGTCTTGGGTACATGACAGTGTGCACCAGACCAGCTGCATGTGCATGGCTACCAAGTGGCTTGGGCAGGATCTTACCATTACTTCCCACTCAATCAAACAGGACACTATTTGGAGCTAAAGCCATGAGCAATAGCCTTTGGACCAAGAGGGCACATGGGTATACACATGGGAATTGGCTGAGATTATGGCAGAGATGGTCTAGGTGGTTGTCTGGTGCCTGCGTGAGAACGGGGCCTAGATTAACACCAGCCCTGGTGCCAAGACTGATTGTTGGGGTCTGGCTACGCCAGCCCCAGTTTCATCCATCTCTACCCTAGTGTTGGGTTACTCCGTGCTGCCCAGGCACTTTCACTAGAGACAGCAGCTTTGTGCCAAGGGGCTTGGGAGTCTGTTCTGCTTTGACGCTGGTGTCTGGTAGAGGGAATCATCAGTGACCTTTACGTTCTGTGCAGCTGCCAAGGAAAATAATGGGCTAAAGGTGGAGGGGAGGGGGACATCAGGAGCGCTGAGAATTGTGCGATCCAAATTCACACTCTCTCCTGTCATACACGAGATTACAGCATAGCCCACAATGGCCGGATTGTCCACGCCTTTGAAATGCACCTGGGCGGGAGGCTGGTTTGGTTTCCATAGAATATGGTTGCAGTTGAGTATTGGAGGCTTTCAAGATAGGAGGTGGCTCCGAGAGGCGACCTGTCCTGTTTTTGCCAGGTGACGCGATCAGCATGGACTCTGTGGAGGAACGTTGCTGCCAGCATTTTCCTAGCACGCTGCGCCATGATCTTGTCCCTCTCCAGACGTGGCTGCTGCTTCCTGGTGGGGGAAGGAGGCTTTTGCGTGTACAGCTCTTTGTGGCTTCCTTTAGGAGAAGAAAAAAAAGTGCGGCGTTGCTCTCATCTGTTTATTTAATTTCATTTGTATCATCCTGTTGTCACTACTGGCTGGAAAGTAGCGACTGAGCTTGATCTGGATTATCTCATGTTAATCTTAGATGTCTCTAGCGATGGCATTTGTGTAGATGTCCATCACCAGACTTCAAAGAGGATGAGTCCAAGTGTGCGTGTAATCTGATCTAGTAGATCTCTGAATCTGGGGTCTCTGAAAGCCCGTGGAAGAGCTGAGTTGTAGCAGAACTCCAGGAAGGGTCTGCCTCCCTTCTTCCACGAAGCCGAGCAGGTAATTGGAAGACGGGCTTGGCGTGTCTCTTCATTGGACCCAGACATAGGACACATCTTCCCTTAGCAGAGGTGCCAGGAGTCCCTTTACTAGGAAATCTCCTGGGCCCTGGGGTTTCCAGCAGGATGGCTGTGACTCCACACTTTCACTTTTGTTCAATCACATTAAATAGCCCAGCTAACTCTTGTGTTCATGCCTGAGCCACCCAGACTAAGGAACGGGGGCCTTACACAGCACAGCTGAATCCCAAGCGCCCATCGCTCTTGGTAGGGAAGACCCCCATAGCAGTCAGGATCTTGGGTCACATTGCTGCTGTTTGCGTGGCTTGTCATTGCCTTCTGGAACAGGCTTATCACATCAGTTGCCCTGTGTATGCAGGCAGGATTGAGCCATGGTCCATTCTGGCCCTCGGGGCCTTGTGATGATGATAAATGTTGCTGCGGGTCCTAAGAGATAGAGGCCAAGGGCCTGATTTCCTCACTTGCGTCTCCAATCAAAGCAGCTCCATTGACTTGAGTGAAGTCGCTCCTGGTTTACACAAGCCTGAGAGGAGAATTGAGGCAGGAGAGATTAGCAACCCTGAGTCAACAGGGG
>NW_017729015.1:14854052-14857201 GCF_001723915.1 Gavialis gangeticus | reverse complement strand
TCCAATCAAAGCAGCTCCATTGACTTGAGTGAAGTCGCTCCTGGTTTACACAAGCCTGTGAGGAGAATTGAGGCAGGAGAGATTAGCAACCCTGAGTCAACAGGGGAGGCAAGAAAGTGGGAGCCACTTTGTTCCTTATCTCCAAGGCCATTTGCCCTCCTTTTGGCCAAGAGTTTGAATGTTAACAAAAGCCCCAAGCCCCATCAGCTGCCAGCTG
Organism: Gavialis gangeticus; assembly: GCF_001723915.1. Lineage (NCBI taxonomy): Eukaryota > Metazoa > Chordata > Crocodylia > Gavialidae > Gavialis > Gavialis gangeticus. The sequence goes on along the minus strand of NW_017729015.1, from coordinate 14,856,984 downwards.
GAGCTGAGGTAGGCAGGGGAGGAGGCTGCACTCGGTATCTTCTTCTCTGCCCTCCATGCCTGGGGGCAGTGCTAAGTTGGCAGCTCAGGGAGCCCAGGATTGTCTTTGTCCCATAGAAGGTGGCATGGGACCAGGACACCAGCATCCCTCATGCCCATCCTACCTCTAGTAGTAAATGCCAGTACTGCCCTACAGGGATCCCTGCTTGATGTGCGGGGAGATGTCAGGTGCTGGAGCCAATTCAAGCTGTGATTTCTCTGCCAAGGCTGCCAGCACGTGGCCCGTTTGGGTGATACCAAGACTTACTCAGGAGTTAGACTGAGATCTACCCAATGTATTACCCTCAGGCCACCCCTCACGGTATGCTGCCAGCCCTCAGTCTTAGTTCAGACTGGCCAGGCTTGACCCGGGACCCACGGGGTAAAAGGCTTCCTGCCCTCTCACCCAGCCCACTTTGCCCCTTTCAGCTCCAGCTGAAAGAGCAGTAGCTCGTTGCATGCTATCCTCGGCGCAGGATGCTCTCCCCGCATGCTTTATCTCCTTCAGCCTTGCTGGAGGCTGCGCTTCAGTTCCAGTAATGAGCTCCCTGACCCTGAGTAGCCAGTCCATTGCCAGTTGGGTCACATTACGACAGCAGGCCAGCGGCCAAGGTTTCTCCGGAGAGAAAGGGGGCTGCAGCTTCCAACTAGCACCGGGGGACAGGAGGGCGGCATGTGAAGGCGGCTGGGTGCTACCGAGCGTTGCACAGCGCTCTCTCCCCAGCCCAGCTCAGGCCAGGCTGCTGCTCCATCGGTTCCTGGAAGGCACTCTGGGGATGGGGGCTGAGGAGGGAGCTCATTTTCAGAGCCTCCTTCCTCATTAGGAGGGAAGTTTATAATGAACTTTTCCCAATCTGCTTCCTCCAGAGCATCCATGGAGATGCAGCCCCGGGCCTTTGTGCCCTGTGAAGCACTACAGGAGTAGGTGGTGGGTGGTGTTATAACAGTGGGTGTCTTGTCCACCTAGCCAGGTTGGGACCCTGCAGCAGACCTTGCAAGAGCTCTCTCACTCTGAGGAGTCTCTCCTTTGGTGCCTAGCTTCATGTCTCAGAGCTGTAGCACCCAGCGGATCTTTGCATCCAGCTGGGTGATTTTTGTATGCGTTTAGGTTTTTAACCTTGTCAGGGAGAGCATAGTCCAGATTGACTTTGGGGGGCCTTCTGAGTGGGAAGCAAAACTCCTGCCCTGTCTTGTGGTGCCAAGATGCACAATGTCCCATTGCAGTGCAAAGGTCCCTTCCCTGGAGAGCCTCTGGTGTGAAAGCCCTGGGTGAATATCCTAAGTGAATCACAGACACAAGGTGAGATATTCAGGTTGTAACCATATTGGTGTAGAGGCAGGAGGAGTTGAAGGAAGGTGTTGCACTCACTCACGCTTGCATGGTGCTGGCCCTATGTATCCTGGGGTGTTTTCTGGTTTACTTCCTACCCCGTGCAGGCCACGGTGCTCCTGGGCAGTGCCATCATGTGGATGTGAGACCAGCTGGTGACTTACAGAATAGATGGTGCATGCCTCCTGTTGGAAAGGATCTTGGGGTCTCCTTATGCCACCCTGCTTACTTAGGCAGAACCCCTGTTGAAGTCAGTGGGAGTTTTGTGCGACTGAGGACTGCTGCATTGGGACTCTATATGGGGACCATCATCAACCAGCCTCTAATTAGTGTCTGTGATAAACCCTCTCTGTAAATCTCTTCTCTTTGCCCTAACCCAGATAAACTAGGGGTAGGAACATGGCAGCCTCACTCCTACCCCGCTTACAGGAAGCAACAGGCACTGGTTTCAAAACATTGGTGAGCCAGGTGCCCTGTCCATGCTGGCTCTCCTTTCCTCACCAGCATTGGTGGGCCACTCCTTGGGGGCATGAACATCCTGCCGTTGGAGGTGCGACTTGCAGCACACGTGAGCACATCTGTGCAGGCTTTAATATAGCCAGTGTGGGTTGCCAACAGCAGTGAACATGTGGCAGTATGGACTTCAGCGTAGGATACCAACCTGGGCATTCACCAGGGCCTCTGGCTGGAGTCTGTGCTACCCTGTCTGCCCTGCAGTCTGTGCTGCCCAGGCCGTGGTCCCACTTCGGGTTGCATCTGAGACTGTCAAGGCTTGAACAAGCTCACCAGGAAAGCCTCCTTGCTTTCTGCTGCTCTGTGCTTGCATCCCGTTATCCAATTGCAAAACCCTCCAGCCCCCCTTGGTAATAACCACACAGAAAGCTGCTGAGCCCCTGGGACTGAATCCCCCACTCCAGGGCAATGGCAGACCTGCCACCCCCTCCAGCCTGGATGAACCCAAGCCGTCCAGAGTTGAACTTGGGCCACAGTCATTGGACGGGGCCCTTCCCGGATGAGGCAAAACAGTTCCCGTCATCTGCCCCTGGGTGCACGGGCTCCGCTGATTGGGGCACAGGAAAATGGTTTGCTGATGCTCTCTCTGGCACTCTGGGTCCTTTTTCTTCTCTCCCCCCCACCTCCCTCAAAGGCAGCTCTGCAATGTATGGGCCTCTTTCTCCCTGCAAGTCAATGTGTCTTTTTGTTGGGCTGCTGGGTTTTGATGCCTGTGAGCAGGGAGAGACAATACGTGGCATTGTTCCCTTTCAGCAACATCTGACGGTCGGGGAGTGAGAGAGAGAGAGCACCAGTGTGTGCAGAGAGGACGGAGATGGGGGATGGGATTGGGACAGGCTCGGGATCAGAAAAGAGCCAGTGACACAGGCAGAGGCCTGGGCTCCAGTGTGACCTGCCGGGGGGGAGAGGAGGGGGAGGCATTGTGGGGAAATCCAGCCCCGGGAAAACTCTGTAGGGGCTGCCCCAATGAAGTCAGAGCCAAAAAATAGCCATTGATCTCCATTGCAAAGAAGCGGTGTGTTGTGTCTGGGGTGAGCTGAGTGCGGGGGGG
>NW_017729015.1:14779915-14854020 GCF_001723915.1 Gavialis gangeticus | reverse complement strand
GGGGGGGGGGGCCCTGGGGCATTCAGGCAGGTCCTCTCCATGGCTTTGTCTTTTGGGAACAGTTCTGAAAAGCACCTGCTAGTATAGGAGAACCCACTGGGGCCATCCCGTGTTTTTTTTTTTCCCCCCCCCTTACTGGGAATTGGAGCTAGCTGGTCTCGCCTCCATCCAGGGTGGGTAAATCCTTCCATGCTCTGCCCTTCACTTGGTGTGGGGTGGCTCCAGCCACCCTATCAACTCAGCCATCGAGGAGGGTCAAGGGGGAGTGAGTCTTTGGATGAAGCAGGAAAGGCAGGGGGAAGAGGAAATTCCAGACCTGAACTGCAGCAGCCTCATAGTTTCCAGCCTAGGGGCTTTTCCTGCTCGCTGCCTCACTTGGTTTATTGTCCAGGGGGTTCTTTGCCCAGTGGCTCTGAACCAAGCCTCAGATCCAAAACTTGGGTAAGGAGAGGCTGGTGCTTGGGGGTGGGGTGGATGCAACAGTTTGTCCTGAGCTGTTGGTTTCCCCAAGCCAGAAGAAGCTTGCAGGATGATGGATGGACAAGCTTGCAGGATGCTTGCAGGATAATGGACAAGAAGCACATAGAGAATAAACATCAGGGGTGAGGAACACATGACAGATGTCTGTGGTGGTGGTTTGTGCTCTGATGGAAGATGCTCTTGACGGAAGGTGCTCGAAACGTGCGCAGAGCGGAAGATGCAAGCTGGGAGCTGTCCGGGATCCGTGGATGTCTAAACCACGTTCCATTGCAGTCGCTTTACACCCGTTCTTCCTAGCCTGGATGCTCTGTGTGCGGTGTGACAGACGTCCACAGCACAGGACCATTCTGAGTGCTGCTGGCTGGTTCTTTGGTTGGAGACTGAGCAACTTGGGACATCTCTCCAGGGAAGCCTGGCAGCGGGGCATGCACTGCATGTTGCGTCTCTTAGGTGGACAGCAAAGGCCTTCAGTTTTGAGGGGTGTCAGTCTGGCGTCTACCCTTGTGTGAAAGCTTGATAACAACCTTAAGATTACTAGGCAAAAGGCTGAAGTAGAAGGAAGGATGTTGCGTTACTGTTAAGGTGTTTTTGTATTGGCTCATGGTTTCCTTTTGATTCCTGGAAGCTACAGAGCCAGGAAAACTGGGGGACAGACATACTTCCAAGCCCATGTGGGATGTCCACAGGGGCACGAACATCCTTGCAGCCCAGAGCCTACAGCTGGTGCTAGCCAGGAACGGGCTGATGGCGACTGAGAGGCGAACTCTACAGTCCTTTCTTGGGCGCTAGCTCCCTTGGCTCTGCAGGCTGTGGGCTTTGGCCCTGAGTCCCAGTCACCACCTGGACTCCCTTGGCTTTGGTGGCTCTCCTTGGTGAGGTCAGTGGGCAGGGTGCCCAGATGACATGCTGGGGGCTGTGGGGCTGGGGTTTCCTGTCTGCAGAGTCCAGTGGGGGCCTGAGGTCTCTCTGGGGTTGCCTGTTTTCCCAGGAGTGGCAGTGAGCACAATGAATGGATGGCAGGCCACGTGCTGTTGTCTTTTTGCAGCCTCTGTCCCAGCAGGCTGAGACAACAGCACCGAGAGGTGCAAACTTCCCCCATTCATCAGAATGGACTGTTAACTTTAAAGCCTCATTAGAAACCCTGAAATGTCAACACCATTAACCTTTTCACTGCTGCTCCCTCTACCAGAAGATCCCAGCTCCCCTGCCTTTGCCTCTGCAGCGGGGAGGTTTCTGAAGTTTAATTAATCTGAGAGCATGGTCCTGGATACTAGGGAAGGGAGGGGCTTCACTGAGTGACCTTGGACATGTGGCTTCATATCTTTGCACCTTGGCATCCCCGTCTGTGGACGAGGAGTGGCGATACAGGACATTGTATGAAGCCCTCTGAGACAGGTAGACGAGAACTATCATATAGGTAGAAAGGATGGTTCACTGTTACTGGGAAAGGCAATTCCAGGGTAACCCACATGTATTCATGCATGAAGACCTGGAAACCCTCTCTCTCTCTGCTCCAGCCTGTGTCTAGGCCAGGACAGTAGTGCCTCAAAGTGCCCTGCATTATTCAATCAGGACTCATAGTAGAGATGATATCCTTTATTAGACCAACAAGATTTTTGCAAAAAAAAAAAAAAAAAAAAAATCGCAAGCTTTCGGGCACAAACACCCTTCATCAGGCATTGGAGAAAAGATGGTAAAAATTCTCCTGGGTAGAAATGAAAGTTCATATTTCATAGGATTTCACAGAGGAGTCCATACACTATCCCTTCCAGTGCTTTAGGCTGCTTCCCTGTGAAGCTGAGACCTTTGCACCCTGTCATAGGAAAAGGGGGGAGGGGAAAAGTGGGATGGCTTAGCAGTTAGAGCACTTGACTGGATGGTGGGAGGCTCAGGCTCAAGACTCCTGCTCTGCCTGACTTGGAGCCAGGCTGTTTTGGGTCTTTCCCCTCTTGTCTGACCCAAAAATGCTAGCCCTCAGATGCATGCCTCAGTCTGACTCATGGAAATCCTAGTAGCAGAAAATTCCTGACCAGCTCCATTCCTAGTCCCTGCAGTGAGCCACTGTGGAGTCCTAGGGATCCCGATTCAGCGAGTCCCTTGACTGTAATATGCTGTTACTCGCATGCTGTGGAAGGCCCCATGTTCTCCCTGTAAAACCCAGTTCATGGCAGGGCTTTCTCTCTGCAAGTCAGTTCTGTGCTCATTAGTCACAGTGTGAACTGGGGTCTGGAGGGCAGAGATGAGCAGTAAAGGTGTGACCAGTGGCACAGCTGCTCACAAGGGCTGCTGGGGAACTGCACATCCTTCTTTCTGGATTGTTTACAACTTTCCAGCAAAAATCCCCCCTCCTTACCCCTCTGGTGGTGATTGCTTCGTTACCGGGAGCAAAATTCCCCTTCACGCAAAACAAAACCGAAAGTACCATTATAATAAGTGCTGCCTCTGCCCTGGCATGGATCCAGGGGCACTCTGCTAGATGGGCTGGGCATCTGCTGCTCCAGGCCCAGACTCATGCAAAGACTAGTGCCTAATTGCCCTGGTGATGGGCACTCTTAAAACCCTATGAATGGTGTTCTTGCTTCTCACGTTATGCTCTTGGGTTGCTCAACACCTTTGGGTTGATTTGCCCTGAAAACATGCCGGTGACTCAGTCTCTGCTGGGCTAGCCAGCCTAGCTGCATTTCTGCCCTTCTGGCTTTGTGACCCTGCTCCTTGATCTATGCTGATACCAGCGGTGTGTCAGAGCACAGTCCTGCTCCATGTTCCTAGCAGGCCATAGGGGAAGGGATTTCTGCCTTAAGAGAATAACCTAGCTGACAGCAGCTCAGCCCTGGCTCCATTTCACCCTTGTTCTTCCGTCTCTCTGGGATGGGGTGCGGGTCTGTGGTGCAGGCGCCAGGGCAAAGCTGTTGTAGACTTCCTCAGAAGCTCTGTATTTGAATTGGGTCCCAGAGAAGTGTGGCTGGTTGTGGGAGGATGGGATTTCAGTGTAGCACCTCGTGGACATAAATCCAGATTACAGAGCCATCGGACCATTGAGACAGTGGCAGACTATCGTGACCTGGCAAAGCAGGGGCAGGGGATGTGGCCTGGGGCTGAGGGTACGTCAGGTCCAAGGGGCTGTAGCAGAGCTCTCCCTGGGGCTGGGCAGGGTGGGGTAACCCTGATGATGAAGGATCAAGACTGATGTGCTTTAGTCAGAGCTGTGTTGGGTGACCCCAGGAGCAAGCCAGAGAGATGCAGGGATCCTAGGACCCGAGGAGCAATGAGGCTGGGGTATCCGGGGTCCTGCCATAAATCAAGGAGGAGCATCAGCTGAGTCCAGCCCCCATCCCCTTCTTTAGCCTTTCCAGCTCAGTAGCCTGGACCTGAAATACGTTGTTTGCTGAAACCTCTCTGAGGCTCCCTTCTCAGGCAAAGGCTTAGCATAAGGCCATCCACTTTCATAGACATCAGGGCTGGAAGGGACCTCGGAAGATCATGGAGTCCAGTCCCCTGCCCGAAGGGCAGGAAGTCAGCTGGGGTCATAGGATCCCAGCAAGATAATCAGGAGCTGCCTGTCGGGGCCTCTGGGAAACTCCAGTCAAAAGAGTGTAAACCAGTTCCAAGTGCTGAGCCCACAGTGATGGTGAGCTGGGCTCTGCCACGAGAGATCAGGAGACAATGACTTTTGTTAGCTTAGAGGGAAAATGCTTGGGCTTGACATGGAGCACATACATGCATGTGGAGCTGAAGCACACCCCTACTCTCTCACAACCATGGACATAGCCATGCAGCCTAAAGGCAACCACACGTGCGCAGACGCTCATCTTTATGCACGTGGAAGCCCATGGCCATGCACAGACCATCCCCAGACACTTGTGTCCGACCAAATCGGTTCCAAAGTCTGTGTGGTTCTACCATCAGCAAATATCCTGTCTCCAAGACTCTTCATCCTGGGGCTTCAACAACTCCCAAATCCATGGCAGGCATCCTACATACAAACCCCAAGCCCAGAGGCCTTAGGGTTCAGATCCCCCCCAGTCTCACTTGCCCCTAACCAACAGGCCATAGAAGCAAGCTAAAGGGAAACCCCAAGGGCAACCCCCCCATCACCATACATTGTATAGCTGAGATCCTCCCATTGGGAAGCTATAGTAGATTCTCCCCAGGGTCAGCCTGCAACTATACCAAGCCATTCAAGGGTGAGAAGAAAAGGATTTTCCTTTGCCAGGTCAGTAAAACCACCTGGGCCAAAACTATCATCATGGAAAACCACCTTGATGTATCCTCCCTGCTTCATCTGGAATACACAGGGGCATGTTTGTTTTTTTGTTTTTTTGGGTTTTTTTTTTTGGGGGGGGGGTTGTGTGTTTTCCCCTGCAAAAACAAAAAATCTATCTATCTGTCCATTCGTCCATCCATCAATCCATCCCTCTACTAACCTGTCTTGTGACTACTGGTTCACCTGACAGTCCAAAATACACCTTTACAGCTACACCATTCTTATCCCCGTTACAAAACTGCACCATGCGCCCATGCCCCTACACTCCTGCATGCCTGAGCTCCTGTTTCCCCAACACCTTTAGCAGTCACAATCACACAAAGGACCACCTTAGTGCCCTCTCCCCTCCTTCCCCCTCCCCACCCCTCAGAACTCCCCTGCCCATTTGCCCAGTCCTTTCGCTTGTTATTGTATGTGTTGTCCTCTCAGTCACCATCATCATCCTCATCATTATCATTGCTGTTCTCTTCAGGGGGCCTGCCTTTGAACAGTTTATGCCAGGCCCCTCTGTTCCATATGATGTTCACTATTTCTTGCCCCTCATCTACCATCTTCCCGTAGTACCAGTACATCTTGCTCGGACCCATTTTGATGCAGCCCTTGACTGAGAGGTTTGACGTGTGTGCTGTACTGCAAGGCAGGCACAGGGAGTATCATACGAGTCTCTTGAGTCTCCCTCTCACTTGCGTGCATTCACATATGCACATCTCTGCCACACTGCGAACTGGGGGTTGCCTTTGGGTATTTAGATGGCTTTTGGGTTCTCCCAAATGCGCATGTGTGCAAACAAGCTGTGCAGATCGCTCCCTCCCTGGCCCAGCCCCACCACATGCAGGCAGATCTTTTATTGCCATCATCAACCTCTTTCACCCCCAAAGAGAAATGAAACTGCCTGTGATTAGGGACAAATCAAAGCCACAAAAGCACTTCCCTTTTAAAACAAATCAGAGTCTAATGTGACCATTGTGTCAGTCACCATGGAAATGAGGCCCCCTGCACACACACGTCCCTGGTTTGTGCCATGGGGGACTATCTTCCCTGCCACTGCAGTGGCCATGGACTGAGTTGGAGAAGCCCCAAGGGCCACTCTGACCCGCACTTTGCTCCCCTGTGCACTGCGTCCAGGGGTGGCCAAGACAGAAGGGGCAAGTCAAGGTTTCCACATGCCTCCCCCTGAGTCGTGAGCTTCCCAGTCACGGGCTCTGTTGGGTGGGTGTCACTGCAGCTCTGGGCCCACTTTCTGGCTGCTCCTGTAGGGCTGCCCAAGGAGAGCCCCTGGGGTTGTATACCTTGGCCAGGAGCTGTTGGGGGGTGATGGCTTGGCCAGAGGCAGCAGGCTTGCCAAACAGGGGTGGGTAGTGGGCAGTGGACTGCTGGCCGGCTGGTGGCTGTGCTCCAAGACCCACACCTGAGTAAGCATCCAGAAACACTTCTCCTGTCCCAGCACTGCAGCTGGCACATATCCCCATCCCTCCCTAGAGCCTTCCCCATGAAGGATGGGCTTTAGAAGCACCAGGCTGCCCCTAGTTTCTAAGCCAAGAGGACCCATGGAGACTTTGCAATACTGGTTTGAAAAATACCCCACCATTGCAACAACAGGGAAGCTGGTTTAGACCCAGCAGTGCTGACCACCAGTGCTGTGGTGCGGGTTTGCTCCGAGCAGGGTCAGACAGCATCCTGGAGATGCTGTTGAACTGAGAGGTGGCATCAAGCCGCAGGTGATGCACCCAGCTTCCCTGATTCGGAGACGTTCAGGCTTGGTCCTGTTGTTTTTCTGGAAGTGTTCAAGAAGAGGTTGGAGAGCCGCTGGTTGGGGATGACCTAGGCATAGCTATGTCTGTGTTCTGCTAGGGGTATTTCCCATGCTTCTGGGCTTTGATGGTTGCCCCCCCACCCCTTCGGCTACATGTGTCAGGGTGTTTTTAAGACTTCCTCAGAGGCTCTGGGTATTAGCTACAGCCAAGGCTGAGGATTTTGACTGGGCCGTGTCAGTGCTTCTGCTGGGACCAAAGCCAGAGGTTCCTGGCTAGATGGTTTTGCCCCTCTGCTCACGGTCATACTGGTCACTATATCTGGGGTCAGTTTTACCCCATGGTATGGACTGTGGCTTTTTTTGCCTTCCTCTATAGTGGGAAGCATGGCCCTCTACCTGGGATCTTTTGAGTGTATAGTAACATCTTTTTATAGGAGGAGGAGGATGGCTGCCATGGCTCCCCAGCTTTGCCTGTGGCAGATTAGGGTGTTATGCCTTGCATTATGTCAGGGTTGAGTGTAGTTTAACGAAGACTTTGGATTATGATTTGCATAGGATGGTTTGGATAGGGATGATCCTGCCTTAGGCAGGGGGTTAGACTAGATGACCTTTGGAGGTCCCTTCCAGCCCTGCTTCCCCATGGTTTCTATGATATCCGCGGATGTTGCTGGGGTTTGGATCACCCTGGAAAAGCTGTGCCAGTTCAACAGTTTCAAGTAGATTTTCAAGTAGTTTTTATTAGCCGGTAAAACCCTTTCACGTAGACTCAGCTAAATTGGTTTAACTCTTGCTTTCAATTGGGTGTGCTTGGGCAAGGATGAAAAAGTTTTCCATTGGGAGGGTGCAGGGGTTTAATCAGATCTGTTTCAAACTGATCAAAGCTGCAAGAGTCCTTCTAGTGTAGACAAAGTCCAAGATACTGGGAAGATAATGCAGTTACCAGTCGCCTATGCAAGTAAGTGACTTGACTCCTCCCTGTATCTCAACAAGGCATTGACTGTAACATCCACTTATTGCATTCAGATGGTAATGTCATCAACTCACCTTTCCACGCCTGATTTTCCTCAAATACCTTTTCATAGTTTGAAAGGACATTGCCATTGCATGAGAGAAGCCTCCCAGTGCTTTGAATATTCAAATAGTTGCTTACTTCATCAGCCTCTTTTGATTAGTCAAGCAATGGAGGTGCCTGATGATGTTCTGGGGCAGGAGGGTCCTTTTTGTTCTGACACTGAGCAGAAATGGGAGGTCAAATGGCCTTCAGGACTGCATCAGGTTTTTGTGGGTCCTTCTGGTTACAACTCACTTGATTACAAGGTGGCTCCGGCCTATGACATAGGTGGAGCGTGGGATTGCCTCCTCCTGTCCACTTCCCTATTATTGCTGGAAACTTTGGATATGTGAACATGAGCTATCTGTGGCATCAGCTTGGCTACAAACCCAGCCAAGATTTGTAGGGTAGGAGGGGCCTTTCAGTTTGGGCAGCGATGGGTGTTTCCTTAGAAATGCCATGAACTTTGGCAGGGGTTTTATCATGACATTTGGAGCAAAGAGTTGAGTGTGTCTAAGTGGGATAGAAATCAAAGACACTCAACCCAGAAGTGCTGCAGAGGATGAGAGAGTCTGTAGAGACCTTGCCACAGTTCCCATGGATTTCTGCTCTAGCAGCCCAGAAAGTAAAAAAGAAGAGACTTGGCTTTTCTGGACGGGGGAGTGAGCTTATGGTCCATCTGCGTGTGGAGTTATGGCCCACTGGTTACCAGTGTGGATGTTCTCAAAGTGCATTAAAAGTATCACTGTACAAGGCAGTTCCCTCCACTCAGAAAATGGCCTTCATGCCTTCAGAGGGCCTTGGCATGTGAAGAGCTGCCGTGAGATAAGCCTGGCTGTGAACTTGCAGCACAGCCGGTTGCTCTGCAATAACTGCCCATGTTCATGCTCTGACCCAGTGATAAATGCACTGGGCCCTCAGTGAAAATGGGGTAACCTCCCTCTGCATGGGGCGAGGGCACGCATACGGCGATTCCTATGCAGTGGCCAGCAGCCTGTGAGCTTTACGCGTTTATATGCCCGCACAGGGAGTTAGTGCAGAAGAGCTGGGGCACTGGGAAGTCCCCCCCGAGCTTGTTAACTGGGCAGTAATGTTGCTGCTTAGATGAGTCCTTACCCAAAGGATGAGCCCAGTCAGGAGGACTGGGGTATGAATGTGTTGTACCGTGCGTGTGCCTACACTGCCTACCTGGTCAGCTTTTCACAGCAATGGGCCAGCCTCGAGCCTTGGTACAGAAGGAAGTTCCTGCTGTGGCCGTCCTTCTATTCAGCTTCACTGATCATGGCAAATTTGGGATTGGATGGCTGTAGGTGGCTGCCAGCCAGCTCACCCAAGTGCCAGGAGAATCCGTTCCGAGTGGGTTTAATGAACACGGCGCTTACTGTGCCAGCATCTGCCCAGTCTTGCCTATACTGGTGCTGCCATCAGTGATGGTGACTGGGCAGGAGCAGCAGTGAGAAACCTTGGAGTCCGGCACAGCTCAGGGAGGCCGAAAGAGTCTCCGCCGCAGGGGCCAACCGCGTTTCTCTCCCTGGAGAGATCTATTCTCCGGTTTCCTTTGGGTGGAAAGGCTGCCTCTCCTGCGTCCAGTTTCTAGCCTCAGGTTCCTCCCTCCCCAAGAAGAGGAAGCCCTAGCTCAGCTTCTCTTTATAAATCAAGGCCGAAAGCAGGCTTACAAATTGCAGACTCCTTTTACGCCCCCCCATCCACTCTGCAAACTTCAGTGACAGATGCATCTTCGACAAGACTTGCATGTCCGTAGCCATGGAAACAGCTGCTCAGACTACAGGATGCCAAAAGGAGAGAAGGGTGAACAAGAGAGAGAGGAAAAAAGAGGCAGGGAGAGAAAGAGAGGAGGAGATTGGAGGGGGTGGGGGGGACAGAGGGAGACAGAGACAGAGACCATGAATGGCAAGCTATTCAGTCTGTTCCCAGTGCCCATCAGCTGGCTCATCTGTTTGTCAGCAGGACAATGGTACCTCCCACCCCTTCACCGCTGGGCCCAGATGGGAGCTCAGAGGCTTGGGAGTGAGAGCAGGATGCTGGGATTTATAGCAGGAAATACAGTAGGAGCCGGACAGCATGTTGTGAAGAATACAAACCACATGGGATGGGCTGAGGGCTGGCTGGAAGAGTGTATCACTAGCCTGAAAGGTTAATCTGTCCGATTGCTGCAGTTCACCATGTTTCAGGCATTATGAGGCCCTGGCAAAGGTACAGCACACAGATCCATCGTGTGCAAACACAACCACAGATGACACATATGCCCTATGCTCTTGCTGGAATGGAGTACGCACGTATACCTGTGTGCAGGCATTTATACGTGCGGCCAGAGGCAGGTTTGTGCACACGTGCGCTCCCCCAGAGAGGCAGATCCACACTTAAACAGGCATGCACATATGCACAGGGGTGTCTGTGCTGTTCCGATGCTGTGCGTACATGTGTGCACATGGCGGGAGGTCTGTGAGCAGAGTGGGAGAATGTGGGGGAAGGAGGCAGAGAACTTGGGAACCTGCTGGCGTTAAGGGATGGGGAAGTTTCCTGCCTTTCTTGTTCCAAAGGGCAGCAGAGCTGCTGGGAAGTGGGGAAGAGAAGCGTCACAGCTGATAGACTGGGGCTGATTTGCACCTTGTTTGTCTCCTTTACCAGGGTTGGGCAGTGCCATAAAATCAGGCCTGTTTGCTCACAAGGGGTTGCCATCCCAACACCCATTGTGTGCAGGTTAACTTTTAACCAAGGGCTCCCTTTCATCTGCTCCATAGACCTGGCCCTGCCACCCTCTGCCAAGGCTGCCTGGGTTGATCTGGGGCCTGGGCATGGAATATGGCCCCAGGGCTGGAAAGCTCGCAAAGGGCTATGCCTGGGGTGGGGAGCCTGCTCCTGGGAGCTGCTGAGCAGCCTGGGCCCTATTCATGTCAGTGGGTATTGATGGCTTTCTGTGCCTGGCAGCATCCAGCTGAGGGAGGCACCCAGCAGGGGTGTAACAAGTGGTGGTCAAAGCCTCCAGGGGATGTTCTTGCCCCATTTCTCCAAGTAGCAAAATCCCCTTTCTCTCTCGTGTGGGACTGCCTGTGTCACCCCAGCTGGTCTCTGTTACAGCCAGGGCAGAGGTAGATCTCAGTAAGTCCTGTTGAAACCCAAAGGCCTTAACATGCCTGGTACTGTGGACCTCCAGGTCTGGTATTCATGTTACAGGAGCAGCAGCTCATTCTGGCAGCTCCAAGGTGCTTGGGCTGGTCTGGGCAAGCTGTAGCTTTTCTGAATGCCCCTGCTTCAGGCAGGTGGGGTTGGAGTAGATGACCTCTGGAGGTCCCTTCCAGCCTGATTTTTTTCTGATTGCTATGAATGGGTCCTGGAAACTGGTCTCTCAGGCAGGTGGGAAAGCAAGCTCAGTATGTGTTGCTTCTGGAGACTGGGTGGGCTGGATCTCAGCCCTGTTGGCTTCTCTCTTTCCCATTTGTCCTCAGGTGCTGTAGGAGCTCCCGGCTTCTTCCCTGATGGCTCCTGTTTCTGCAGGTTGCAGAGGGGGAAGGCTGGTCCGTTCCAGCAGCTGCACGGTCAGCAAGAGCCACGTTCCTTAGACAAAATCCCCCTAGGAAATGTTCCTCCTGACAAAGCAGGGCGGTGGAAGATGGAAGGCCAGTTTCAAAGGGGATCGGGACTCCGGGCTGCTGGGACACCAGGGATGGGACTGTCCTAGGTGTGACACCCAGTGAAAGAATAGACTGGGGAGAAGCCATTCGCTCGCGAGCAGGCACTGCCCTGTTCTCTGCTCGCTGGGTCCAGGCTTGCTGGTCTCCTATCTCCGCAGGCCTGCGCCCCTGTGCCCTGTCCTGCACGTGATGCCCGCCCCCTTCCCCTCATCCCTCGGTTCCTGTGTGCCTACTCCTGCACTCGCAGTGAGGGAGCTCTCTGTGCTGATGGCTTTGGCAGGAAAGCAGCTCAGCTGGAGAAAAGCCTCAGGCACTCAAGTGACCCACTAACCTTGTTCTCCTTAAAAATGCATAGAATGCAGGCTCCAGCCTATAGGGGCTGGTGCACGCTCTCACACATGTGGACATGCATGCGCACACACACAGAGTCACGTTCGCCTTTCCCACCCACCCCCTGCAGCTGCACACTCGCACACACGTGGAATTGTGCGGACTCAGATCCACGCGCTCGCTGACACGGGAGCCCTGATTCCAGAGCTGGGCCCTTAAAGGGGCAGTTCAAATAGCTCCCAGTGCAGTGCAGGGATGCTGTAGGGTCAGTTGTCCTCTGCAGTCTCCGGCACAGGGATGTGGCTTGCAGGAGGACTGAGGAGGACTGTTAGAAGCAGAAGTGGGAATAGCAGAAATGCATGGGCTCTGGCTAGCCTGGTTGGTCCAGGATGCCTGGGTAGCCATATGGGGTACAGATCCCTTTGCCATTCCTTTTCTCACCCCAGGCTGACCTCCCTGTGAGGCCCAGCACAGCACCTGGTGCATATATATTCACACGCGTCTTCGCACGCTCCACAGAGGCTCTGAGGTTTCCTAGAGGAGCCAGCTGCAGAGTTCGCAGCTGGATCCAAGCATCCCTGGGCCCTGGAAGCTGTCTGTCTCAAGCACTTTGCTTGGTCTGTCTGCATTTTAAATATACCAGGAAACAGAGCAGCGTGATTGCCCTTTGCAGCCATCGCCGTGGCAGGGATCAGCTGGAGACCTGGGGTATATATATAGGTATCTGCAGCAGGGAAAAGAAGAGGCAGAGGGAGGATGTGGTGCCTTTGCTCCCTGCTGCCGCCTGTGCAGTAATTGTCTCTGGTTATTCCACCGCCGTCTCCTCCTCGTCCCGTGGATGCCTTGCTGACAGCAGGCCTATGTCTGCCAGGCTCGCAGAGCTGACCTCATTTCTCTTCAGCTTCTCAGCGTTTTTAATACACTCCAGCCAGGCAGTCGCCATCCCAGGCGCATCCTGCACCCAGCAGCTGCCCCAAACCACCCCAGAAATATCTCAGCATGGGGTGGGATCAGCCCGTAATCCCAGGAGGGCTCACAGGAGGGCAGTGGGGCCAGGGAGAAGAGAGAGATGGGTTGATGAGGTGGGTGCTGGGGGGAGATGTGAGCTTTTCAGCTCAACGCCGCTGCACCGGGTTGTGCAGGCGCAGACTGACTCTGCCCAGAGGCCTGATCTCTGTGATGTATCCTGTTTAATTAAGCTCCAGCGCTGTGCACCCTGCCATCTCCCCTGTGCTCTGGCGGGGAGAAGCCTCCCCCTCCCCCATCAGGCTCTGAATGCCAGCCCCGGAGGCCTTGTCTGCTCTCCCGTTGCTGCCTTGTGCTGCCTTTAATCTCTCTGGAGCTCTCATCATGGGCACCTCCTTGCTTTTCAGACAGCCATGCCAGCAGAAGCTGCCCCTGGGGCCCAAAGGATGCTGGGCCAGCTGGGCAGAGCCCTGCTAAGGGGTGGCCTCCGCTACCCCTCTCTCCAGCAGCACCTGGAAAGGTCAGGAGGCCAGGGAGGGGACCGCTTGCCCTCTGGCCCATGTCTCTTGAATTCATCAGCATGGGCAGGAACATGCTGTCCAAATAGGATGCACTGACTGCAGCGTGGGATTAGATCAAACTGGGATCTGAAGTCCTTGAGGCTCCCATACACATGCTGTCCCTCCCAGCCCCAAGGTCAGAGCTTTTTGCTCACAAGTCCCTGATTCTGGTCTCCCAAGGGAGAGAGCCCAGCCTGACTCAGCTGGCAGCAACTAGCTGCTGCACCCTTTTCCTGGCTACAGACATCCTGACCCCCACCTGAGGCTGGTCTGTAGCTTGCACACAGACACCCCAGCCCAGCCCAGCCTGCTGTCCTGCAGGGCTCTCCCAGCTTTCTGGGGAGCTGACATTTGTCAGGGGCGTTCACCCCACTCTTTCTTCCTCTTCTCTCTTTTTACTTGGATCCAGACTCTTGGGAACCCAACATGTATTTGCTGGGGAGGGGGCTCATTCTGCTGATGTTAGAGCTACATCAGAAAGGTTTTGCTCAAACGATCACACTGATGAAGAATGTGAAGAGATCAGCCTCACCTCGGGCCACGTCAGCGATGGCCTTAGTTGTGATGCAGTTATAGCACCTGGTTGTTGCTGGTGCAGCCAATTCCAGAAACTGCTTTAAGTTTGCCTGGGCAAAGCTCTCTCTGAGTCTGAGCTGTGCTTGCACTAAGGGTGGCGATGGTCTCTGGCATTGCTCTGTCATTGTATTCAAATACCCAGACAGGGTAGTTGGGATCCACACATCCAAGGACAATACCAGACAGTGGCTCCTAAATGTGGAAGTTGAGATCTGAGGCCATACAAAAGAGAGAGTATTCAGAGTCTTTCTTAATGCTGAGGAATTGGAGGGACAGGCTTGCCACACTGCCCTTTTTTGGGGAGGAGGGTGCTCAGCAGTACATCTGAGGGCAAGATATAGCTGAGAAAGGCCAGGCCTCACCTACAGGAAGCAACAGGGGTTGAGAGCTTTGCTAGAAGCAGAATATGCTGCCAAGGGACAAAATGCAGGGCAGGTGGCTGCACAGTCTGGGGACCGATGGCTGACTTGGAACTGAAGCCAAAGGGAGGGGGAAGATTTCCAGGAGCCCAAAATCAGATCCTTAAATCTAGGGAGGAGGTGAGGGGGAAGGAGCCTCTCATTCTGCGGGTTAAATCCTGTATGCAGCTCACAGGAGGCTGGGAGGTGTCTTGGGCAGGGGGTGGAGGTGCGCAACCCATGCCCAGGCTGCAGGAAGGTGCTCCCTGTGCTGCACTGCGATGGACTGACCAGCCTGCACCGCCTCCTGATTCCCACACCCAGGTTGGGAAGAGCCATTGGTCCTGGCCCTGCAAGAGTTAACATGTTTCTCTCCTTCTGCTAATTTAATTTTGGTTTAATTTGCATAACTGATTTAGTCAAAAGAAGCTGATGTAACACCTCATCTGGAGTGTTAAAGAGACAGGCACTATTTTTAGACTCCCTGCGCTCACCAGCACAGCGCCGGAAGCTTCCTGCTGTCACCAAGTTAGAGCTCTTCCTCCAGTTGAGCTTCTTAAATCAGACATCCTTTGATAAGTGAAATGAGTTTCGGCCTCACAAAGCTTTGAGGTTGCAGCTGGACATGGCCCTCCACCTCCACCGGTGAGCTGCAGAGACGCGGGGATTGGTTCACCTGGGCACCTGCCTTCGTCCTGCAAGCCATGGTACAAAGGTCAGCTGATGCTTCAGGCCTGGTCATGTTGGCACGTGCTGTGCTTGGAGGTGATGCTTTGGGATGTCGCAACACGGTCCCATTGTGATGTGGCACTGTGGTTCCTCTCTTCCATATTGAGCCCTTTGCTGTAGCATCTGCTGCCATCCGGGCATTGTTCTGCCGCATGGCAGCACATGGGTGTTTCCGTCTGACAGTGGCATCGTGCTTTGACATTATAGGGCAGTGAATCTGCCTTGCAAACGTGGCAGCTTCATGCAGACATCTTTCCTTTATGGAAGGAGTCTCTAGTCATCCCATCCCAGGAACATCCCTCTCCCATCATGATTATCTGCAACAGGGGAGAGGACCATTTTCCCTTCGGTCCTGACCCCAGGAGCGGTGACAGGGTGAAAGCCTCATGCTGCAACTGAGTCACCTTTGCTTGTCTACCTTGCAGGCCTCACCCAGGAGGGGCATCTCATGCTAACATACCTGGGGCATAGGTAACAGGTGCGTGCATGTGAGAAGCTGTGCGTGACTAAGCGTGTTTGCAAGGCACCTGTGCATAGGAGCCCAGGGGCCAGTGTTTAAGTCTTGTGTTCAAGCCCATGTAGATGTTAATGCCACTCTCACAACAAGGCTTTTGACATGTGGCATGAATTTGTTGGGACTCAGGTGTCCCGCTGAGGTTCACTTGACAAAGCAAAACCCCACAAGCCAGCTCAGATGAGCTGCCAGGCTCTCCAGGGAAGACAAATACAGTGAGTGCCAAGGACAGGCAGCTCCACTCTTCCCTCCTCACACGACACCTTTAGCCTAGGGCTGAGATATTTGGGTTGCGGATGCCTGTGCTGCGCTTGCTCCTGGCTGTCTGGCTTTGGCACGTACACACAAGACTTCAGCACCGAGGGTTGCAGTTGCCTGAGGCTTCCTTGCTGCCCCATCCTGTCACTGGCCAAGAGATCCCTCTATCCGTCCTAGAGGAGGCTGGCTGAGGGTCTTTTTGCAGTCTCTTCATCCACGCGCACATCCCTCAGAGAGTATATGGGCATCATCATCAGGAGCCTTCTGTGCTCAGGGACCCCCTTTGACCTCCTGGGGTTGACCCTATAACCTGTCCCCCATCCTGGGTTACATTCTCTGTCCCCATCATCCCCACTTGGGCCGTGGGGGTCCTCTCTCACCTAAAAGGGTGACTCTTTTTTTTTTCTTTCTGTCCTTGGGAGCTTTGCTTACCATCCCTGGGGATTGAAATGGGCTGCACAAAAATCCTGTAGCAACCTGAGAAAAGGGAAGGGGTCTGAGCTAGGAGCCAGAGAGACTCTGGGAGAGTTGCAGGACTGGAAGGGTTACACGGCTGATTTTACGGGAAGAATCAAACTCTATCCAGGCTGATCTCGGAGAGGTCGAAGTCACGAGTGGCTCTGCAGCACAGAACATGCTCATCCTTCCCTGCTGGTTGATTCTGCTGTAACAATGTTGTTTAAATCTTTCCACAGGCAACAGATTGTTTTGTTGGTAACACTTTGTGGGGGAAGGGGGTGTGGGGAGAAAGAGATTCATTTGTTAAAACAATTGAGGCTTTTATTTAAAAGAAAAAAGTAAGCAATGCCCATTTGTCTGAGTAAAATAAGGGAAAAACTGTTAATGGGGTTTAAGAACCTGAGTATACGATGGCGGGCATGTAATTGCTGTAGCATGTGTGTGTAATAAAACTTAATGTGTCTATGATCAAAATGCAGACATGGGCTAATTGAGTCCTCCCAAATGACCCCTGCTTTTTACCTATAGTAGATGGGGATGTCCTGACACCCCTCTGGACAACTAATTGCCTACAAACGAAAGGGATTGAAGTCCATGGGTCAGGAATCACAAATCCCTCTCTTCTCTTCCCTCCATCCTGTGTTGGTATCCAGGTCCCATTTTATGGCTGGGAAGAGCAAAATGAAGCGATTTCCCCCACACCCACAGAGAGCTGGAGCTAAGAGTCATGAGTGCGACTGAGGGATTCATGATTTCCAGTCCTATTGCTCAGACCACGTTAAAGTTTCTATAACAGCTTGAATCATATTGCTGCGACTTCAGAATTTCGCTCCTTGCCTTGCTGCACACCGTGTTGCTCTGAGCTCTTAAAACAGCTCCCGAGTTGAGTTCCACCCTAGAGGTGGCTGCATTTTAACAAGCATCTCACCCAGGCCTTTGGTATACGATTATAACTTAAAGCGCATCTCTGCCTAGTCTTGGTGACAGCTTTTTTCTGCCTTCCCTTCTGGTTTGTTTATTCTGGACATCTGACTGCATTGCATGCAGTCAGTCATTTTGGGTGAGCTTTTCACGTTGCTAAGAGGGAATGAAAAACCTCTAGAAAAACAGGAAGGTTTAAGTGAGAAACTACAAGCACTGACGGGGACTTTGGGACTGACGTGATAATAACTAACCCTGTTTTACACTAACTCTTTAAAACTGATGAGATGCTTGTTGAGCTGTATGTATTTTGATCTCTGAGTTCTTTAGCTGCAAGGTGCAACAGTCTATAAAATAAATTTTGGCCATTAATTATTGTTAACGGCCTTATTTATGGCTCTGTTGAGTGGTGTTAAATCAAGCTGCAAGGGCAGCTTTTTTTTTTCTGATAGCAAGTACTGGAATTAAAAAAAACAACCGCCCCATAACTAGAAGCGGATGTTTTAAATCAGCAGAATGCTGTGCTCAGAGCGACTGCAGATGTGAGCTACGGTCCTTAGAAAGACATGAGCTAATACGGACCCGAGTGTCCTCTGGATGAATCGAGCTCCCTGTCTGAAGGCCTTGTGGGGGGAAAAAATGGTCCAGCCCCTTTAATAGAGGCTCTCAGCCTCTGAGCTTGATGCTCCAGTTCTTACCCTGGGGCTGAGCCTGGAAGCTGAGGCCTTTGTGTGGATGGGAAATGGGGAGACTAAATGGGGGATTCTTTTGGGCTTTTGCAATCATCCACACGTTTTCCTGCGTGCTGATTCAGGCAGAGACTGAATCATCCATGGCAACTATTTACTTCTCCTGCTCTTTCATCCCCACCCCATCCTATGAGAGCTGTTATCTCTTGGCTTGTCAGACCTCAGACCATCTTTGTTACGCTTTAGAGAATCCTCCACAGTCTCCTTCCTGGGAGTGAGACCTGGTTTTCAGTGGTGCCAGAGATCGCGTCGTGTGTCCAGGAAGAGCTGCTGTGTTTCTCAAAGCCTCTGTTCTTGGATTCATGCGATTAGGCAAGAACCTTGTTTTTCACTGGAAAAAAAAAAAATGTCGCTAGCCCGATTGCAGGAGAAAGCTTGCAAACATGACCCGGGGTTCCCGAGGAAGTGCTGAAATCAGCAACTAAATGCTACAAGCCCCTAATTTGTTTAAAAAGTCTCATGATTAAATCAGTGTCATGACTGTGTGGAGGCCTGGTTGTGCTGAAGCCTCGGGGTGACAGTAGTATCTCCCCACCCCTCTGTGTATAACCCTCCCATGATCAGGTAGCTGCAGCAGGGCTAGGGTGACACAGTGTTTGGGTAGATGTGATCTCTTGTATTAGACCAACTAAATGTTTAGTTGGTCTAATACAAGAGATCACATCTACCCAAATAACTTTGCCTGTCTATGTCCTTAGACCAACATGGCTACAACCAACAACCCTATGGGGACAGGGTCTAACCCACATTCTGCCTAGGTGCCCCTTTCTGTGGCTGCTGGCACAGCTGGGTCTCTGGCTGGCCCTGCTCCCTGCTATATTGCTCTGTGCATCCTCCAGCTAGGGAGGTGCAGACACCTTGGCCTGGCTTAGCCTTTCCTGGTGCCAGCCAGGTGGCAGAGGAATCAGAGCCTCTCAACTCCTTGGGCTAATTAACATAAATTGACACTGACTAATTAACTGTTCCAGCTCATTAAGGCTCAGGTGCTGTGTGAGGGAAACAGCAGGTAGCAGGGCCATTGTCTTTGCTCTCCCTCTGCTGCCTCTTCAGACACTTCCTCCTCTCTCTACCTCACCTGGGCACCTTTCCCTGCTCAGCCCTGAGCATATCCTCCTCCTCACCCCTTTCTGTCCCTTCTCTGTCCCCTTCCTTTGTCTCTCCCGCCCTGCCACTACAGCTATGGGGAGGCTGTTAAGAGAGAGAATAAAATTGGTGCTTAATCCATTGGCAGGAGCTCTTGTGGTCGCCTGGTTTGAATGTCCCCAGGTGCGGTTCGCTGTAGGCGGGCTTTGCCCTGGTTCCTCTCCTCCATGGGGGGTGTTCGGTGTTTCAGCAGGGAGGGAAGAGGAGAGCAAAATAAAGCAGGCTACATGCAGTACAGGGACAGCAAGCAGGGTAACAGAGGGCAGGAGAAGAGGGAAGAAATGCTCTTGGCTCCTGCTCGCATGGAAGAGAAGCAGTGCTGGGCAGTAATCACAGGTCTGGGTTTTTCCGAGCCTGGAGCCCAGTTTTTCTGTGCAACCATGGACCGGTTGCTTAGTGGGCCGCGCCTCGGTGTCCCCTTGTTACAAGAGAGGAGGGCTGGGCCGTGGGTCAGGCCCTGTCAGCTAAATGGAAGACGAGAATGGGGATGTCCAGTGGACAGATCTGGAAGGCATCACAGGATGCCCCCATGCTACAGCAATGAGAAGCACAGGAAGCTTTGTGGTAAATGTAACAGGGCAAATGACACGTGGCATGAGCTTCCTCACAGACAGGTGCCTAAATACTAAGGGGCCAGATACCTTAGAGAGCCTGAAGCTGTGCAAAGAAAGGAACTGTTCTGGGCACAGATCATGCTGGGTCCCCACAATAGCCTTGCTGGGTGTCCACACAGGCAGGATCCTAAATCACTGTGGTTGCAGTGCTTTCAGGGTACCACTCCCGCAGCTCGTGTGGCTGGAGGAGGGAGGGCTCACTGGAGCATTGCTTTCTGTCTGTGCCCATGCTCAGGCTGGATGGTTTCTGCCTGAGCCAGTTAAGCTTCAACCAGGCCATAATCTCACTTGAAAGGCCACCCGCTCTGACCAGTTGTGAGCCTTTAGTAGCTGCATGCATGCAGGCATGGACAAAGCCTTCTGTGGGACTGCAGCCATTTGATTTCTCTTGTGGAGTCCAGGCTTGAGAGAGAGGTCTGCCAAATGCCAACGTAATATGTGCATTAGTAACAGGCCCAACCCAAGACTCCCACCCTGAACCCCTTGGCCCCTCGTTACCATTGCTAAATTGATCCACCCCTTTTTAACATCTCCCCTGTTGCTGAATTTTCCCCGGTATGCCTACTTTCTATTCCCCAGCATCCAGCCATCATGGCTGATGTAGATGGTGTGGACAACTCTTCTCAGACCATCAGATCCAGTAGCTTAACTAGAGAAATGGGGTTGCTGTTGAGCAGTGTGACTTCTTCCTCCTTGCCCCAGCTCTAGGAGGATGCCTCTGGCAGGGATCTGGCTCGCTCAGATTGCAGAGCCTCAGGCAGTCTGGAAATAGGACCCCTGTCCTGCCTGTTTCTCTCACTTACTGTGTCAGGGCAGATGTCACCTGGTGCTGACCTGATGAAAGAGGCCTTCAAAAATCTTTGTTTGGTGGCAAGAGTCTTGGGGTAGAAAGAAGGGAAAGTGAAGGGGGAGGAAGCCAGGCCGCTGAAGTGTGGGGGAAGTCTTTGCTTGCCCACAAAGTCACCAGCACAGCTGCCCTGGCTGGAGGGACACTGAGCCCCATGGGCAAGGAAGAGGTTGGCTGTGATGAGCCACGCTGACCCCCTTCAATGTCCATCTGGATGTCGAGAGGCTGGGAAGGGAGAACAGCTAGCAACAGTCCCTGCGGCAGCTGATGTGGGAGGGTCACGGGTCCAGTTCTGAAATGGGGTGACTGGCTGGCTTGTGGAGCACGGATAGGATGCGGGGCCTTTCACCTCCAAGCTGCCAGCTCGACTTCAGCCTCACTTGGCAGTGACCAGGCATCCTCGCCATCTGTTGTTGCACTGGCCTGTCTGAAACAGGCTGTTGGTCTCAGTCCAGTTCCTCTTGGGCTAGCGCCTACCACACAAAATCCACCATCCTAATTGGCATTCACTGACACCCTCGTTGGCAGGAGTGAGTGGCTTTGAGTCCTTGTCCGCACAGGGAAGTTTGCACGTATACAGTTGCCAGCGTAGGCTGACCCCTTCAAAACCATGTTGATGCTACTGTGGATGGGCTGTGCACCAGCACCTGAGAGCTCCTGCAACACATCCTCTTGTGAGGCTTTGTAGAGGAAGACTTTTGTGGGGATTTGGGCCTTGCTTCCATTGGAGAATTGAGCTGGGCATGAGTGTGGCTGTTTCTGTGTGCTTGTACAAGCTTGGTGGTAGCTATGTTCTAGTGACAGCACTTCAATGCTTCCTTAAGCCAGGGCAGGGGCAATGCCCTCTGGGTATCTTCCCACAGTCCCCAGCTCCATTCCCATTAGGGGCACATCCTGGGAGAGTCTGCAAGGCTTGTGATACATTGTGGGACATTGGGTAATTGAATTACCACACTTTTTGGGAGATGTTGCAAAGCCTTTGATTCACTGCAGGAGAACTAAGGGAATGACATCCGGTTACCTCCACCCACCCTTGCAGTACTCAGGTTCATACGAAACAGGTTATGGTTAAACCTGCAGTAAAGTTGTGTTTTCTAACCAGTTGTTTGATTGTTCCCAGGTGGTTGAGGGTGTCTCTGTGTTGTGCAAACATCCCTGTGGCTCTAGGCGGTTTAGTTTCTCTGGTCTTTTCTCCCATGGGAGCTCTGAACCGTCAACATCAGTGGTGCTCGGCCAAGGTGCTGTGGCACCAGGAAAGGCTGCAAGATCCTCTGCATGTCAGCACGGTGATGTCTTCAAACACCTGCACATGATTCACAAGCTAAACTCAATAGGAATCCACAGTGTCAAAACCATCCTGCCCCACCATTGTCCTTTGCAACAGAAGAATTGCTCTGTTACTTTTTGTTAGTCCAAAAATGAGCGGAAGTGAAGTGCTGGCATTTTCTGGTGTGTGCTCTGAGTCTAAAAAGGTTGAGAACCACTTGTCTGGGTCCGAGCCTGAGGATGATGATGGCTCTGCCTGGACCAGGCTATGGGGACTGAATTCCCCTCTTGCTCTTAGTGGAAGCCCCTCATGGCAGGGAGCTATGCTGCTGCCCTTGCTGTACCTGTGCTGTGTGCACCTTCCCTGAGCAGCATAAAATACACTCAGAAGGTTTTGTTTCTTTTAACAGCCCTTAGGGCCATGAGATCTCCCTGCCAGTTTCTGGCAGAACCTGTCAGGCAACTTTTGGCTTTATCTTTTGTGATAAACAAAAGGGAGAGAGTCATGTTAGAAGAGCCCCTGATGCCTTCGCTGCTGTTCTGAGCCTGCTGTACAGCGCCGGGTCTGCTTTCTAGTCCATCCCACGAGGCCAGAAAAAGCCCCCGCCCTTCAAACACATGCTCGGAGCCTGTTACTTCCCTTTGGAGGATCTGTGGAAAGCATTCAGGGTTTTAGCAGCAAACCCAGGCTTTCCCTGTTCCAGCTGATTGCTACAGAGCAGCTGTGGGATCAGTGTAGGGCTAGAGCCCAAGGCAGAGTAGCAGGTGGAGCCAAAAGGGGCAGAGGTACAACTTCACCATCCCATCTTCTATGGGGAGGCTTCTGCTTACCATGCAGGCCTGGGGCTCTGGATGCCTGGGTTTGCTTCCTGGCTGTGTCTCTGTGACTCTGGCCAAATCACTGTGCCATGCTGTGCCTCAGTTTCCCCATCTGTAGAATGCAGGTAGTGCCTTCCTCTGGGAGGGGTGGTGTAGGGTTTAAGTAAACTCCTTTAAACCCTCTGATACCCCACTCCTGTTTGTTTTATGTGGCCACTGAGGCTCTTTGGGCAGTTTGGTAGGAGCTGAGGTTTGCTTTTTATTCTCTCTCTGTCCCATTTTGCCCCCTTGGCTCTGCCTGTACCTTGCACTTCCGTGGTGGAAGTATTACTGTATTGTTATTTATATACCAGGGCTGGATCCACCCTCTGGGGAAGTCCATATCTGGATCCAGCTGCCTGTGTTCTCAGACGAGCCTGGCCTGAATCTCCAGCCTGAATGTTGAGACTCTCCAGATTGGGGTCCCATCTCTGCTGTCTCTCCTTATTCTGCTTTAGTGACCCCCCATCGGGTTTGCCGGGGTAATAGCCTCTGGATCCTGCATCCCAGCATGGTCTCTTCTCTGTGTGAATGCCTGTGTGCGGCTCTCTTGCGCAGGGAGCCCACGCCATCCGCACAGCTCCTAGGCACGCTGCCCCTTTATGTTTAACCTGGGTGTTTGAGCCCCTCTGTGAAGACACCCTGGGAACCAGCAGCCCACATACAGCACAAAGGCTGTTGGAGGCATCTCTGCTCACTGGATTAGCATGGTTGCTGCAGCAACCCAGAACAAACCTGTCTGCGTGTATCACTGGAGAACGGCTGGGCTCTGGGCATCCAGAGACATTTGTGGGATTCCTCTACTTCTGATCTCGGCAGAAGAGGGACGTACCCATGAGGCAGTGGCAGGGCATTGTGTTAGAGGAGGGTTGTTTTCTGCAGGGTTTGGTCCTGTCTTTCCCTTGCTGGGCGCT
This sequence comes from Gavialis gangeticus, assembly GCF_001723915.1. Lineage (NCBI taxonomy): Eukaryota > Metazoa > Chordata > Crocodylia > Gavialidae > Gavialis > Gavialis gangeticus. Next base: position 14,830,717 of record NW_017729015.1, on the reverse strand, counting down.
GGTGACAGACCCCACCATCCGGTACATTGCACAGTGATTGCTTCCATTCCTCCCCCCACCCCAGATCACAGCCCCTGCAGATGCAAGGCAGAGCCAGGGTGCAGGAGACACGGAGAGGGAACTAAAGAAAGACGCTGCTATTGGAGTTGAAATTGGAAACGGAGCTGGTGCAGTTGTCTTGTGAGGCCTGTAAACAGTCGGCCTGTGTTTCCTTGGCTCACCAGCCTGCTGCCAGGACATGGGGACACTTGTTCGCGGCGGGTCGGGGGTCAGTGGAGATGTGAAGAATTCCCCTTTCTGCAATCTCTGGAATCTGTCCCAGTGCTGACTGGGGAGCAGGGCGCCCGGCCCAGACACAGACCTTCATTCTTCCCCTTCCTTTGCTCTTAAAGGGAGAAATGATTGGAATTGGCACTAGGGCTGTGACCCCAGCTCTGTGATTCCCCCCCAAGTGCCGGCAGGCAGGGTGAGGGCGCAAGGGCAAAGGGCCCCCTGAAGGCAGGGTGAAGAGCGTGAAGTGCAGGCCAGAGGCACCGCAACTGTGGGGCAAGAGATGGGACAGCTGGGGTAGAGGGAGCTCCAGATCAAGGGGCGATGGGGAAGAACCTACTGGCCCATGCGAGGGGCACAGTACTGGCAATGGGGAGAGGAGGGGACCTGTATCCACATTGGGAAAGAGGTGCCGGTGTCAGGGACCACCTCCTAGCTCCCCTGGGCACTGGCACGCATGGAAGGCTTGTGCCATCCTTTCCATTTCTGCCCTCGGGAGGCAAGAACAGGGCTGGCTGAACAGGTGCCTTGCTCCGAGCATGCTCGGCCGTGCGTTTGGTCCACCATGTGCTAATGCCACCACAATGGAAAGTGTTACTATAGATCCTCTAATTTGCCAGTTCACTACCCACTGTTCAGTTGCTGTCTGGGCTCTCACCAGGCCTGGCTACCTGCCAAGAGCCGGTTCAAGCCTGGACCAGGAAGCTTCACAGCCCCCGGGCTGGGAGCTTTGGGAAGGGCACTCGTCTTGGCTGCAGAACCTGCGGGGTTGAGTCAGGGTTTGTCTCTATGGGAGGATTGCATTGAGCTAACTAAAACTGGATTAGGATTTGGCTCGGCGGGCCCTGTCTCTGGACACTCAGAGTTCATTTGTCCAGCAGTGATTTGGCTGACATCAGTTCCTGATGCTAAATTGCTAGAAGGGTATCTACATGGGAGAGATCTTTTGATATATACCGGGGTCTGGATTTATACTGATCTAGTTCATAGATTCATAGATTCATAGATTAAGGGTCGGAAGGGACCTAGTAGATCTTCTAGCCTGACCCCCCGCCAGGGCGGGAGAACAACAAAAACCCCAAAAAGAGAAATGGGACTCAAACGAGTCCAGCTAGGTAGGCATCCAGCCTCTTCTTAAAGACCCCCAGGGTAGGGGCCAGCACCACTTCCCTTGGAAGTTGGTTCCAGCTCCTAGCCGCCCTAACCGTGAAGTAGTTTTTGCGGATGTCCAATCTATACCTCCTCTCCATCAGCTTGTGCCCATTACTCCTTGTTATGCCAGCGGGCGCTAGGGGAAACAGCGTCTCCCCCAAACCCTTCTGGTCCCCCCTAGTGAGTCTATAGACAGTCACCAGGTCCCCCCTTAGCCTTCTCTTGTGGAGGCTGAATAGGTTCAGGTCCCGCAGTCTCTCACTGTAGGGTCTGCCCTGTTGTCCCCGGATCATGCGGGTGGCCCTCCTCTGGACCCTCTCCATATTGTCCACATCCCTCTTGAAATGGGGCGCACAGAACTGGACACAATACTCCAGCTGTGGCCTGACCAGCGTCGCGTAGAGGGGGAGGATCACCTCCTTGGCTCTACTCGAGATGCACCTGTGGATGCACGACAAGGTCCGGTTAGCCCTGCCAACCATGACCTCGCATTGTCGGCCCATGTTCATCTTGGAGTCAATAATGACTCCAAGATCCCTTTCTGCCTCCGTGCTCTCGAGTAAGGAGTTCCCCATTGTATAAGTGTGCTGCTGGTTCCTACTGCCCAAGTGCAGCACCCTGCACTTGTCCGTGTTAAAACGCATCCTGTTCCTGTTAGCCCACCCCTGTAACCTATCCAGATCCCTCTGCAATCTCTCCCTCCCTGCTAGCGTGCTCACCTCCCCCCAGATTTTGGTGTCATCAGCGAATTTAAACAGGTTACTTTCCACCCCATCATCCAGATCGCTGATGAAGAAATTGAACAGCGCAGGCCCCAGGACCGAGCCCTGGGGGACTCCGCTACCCACCTCCCCCCAGGTTGAATATGACCCATCCACCACTACCCTCTGAGTGCGACCCCTCAGCCAATCTGCAATCCATCTGACTGTGTAGGCATCGATGCCACAGTCGCCTAGTTATACTGACCATACCCGCCCCTTAGGAGTCCTGCTATCCTGGGCTCAGAGAGGTTTTTCTGTGCTCAGAAAGGCGGGTGAGTTGTCTGCCGAGGGTCACTAAGAGAAGGGCACGGGTAATGCGACCGTTGCCTATACATGCTCACAGGGAAGAGCAATTCGATAGTAGCGGGCTCTTTTGCTGGCTAGGCCATGGCCTAACAAGCCCAACACTGGAATTTGAGCCCACACCAACCAAATCAGACTAGAAATAAGGGCAGGTTTTAAAGAGGGAGGGTAGTTCACCACTGTAATGTGTCAAGGTTTGCGGCTCTTCTGTTACTAGAAACAGTCACGTGCTGGTTGGCTGGTGGAGAATCCAGGCAAGTCCTAGTTATTCAGGACCTCCAAGTGGGCAATCGCAATAGATCCGTCTGGCCTTATAATCTGTGAGCATGTAGAAACTGGGGAAAGTTGCACTGATAAGTGTCTCCTGGAGGGTGTGCTGCAAAGGCCTCGTGTGCACACAGGCAGGACTACTTGAACTATCCTGGTCTAGTCCAGTCAACACGACTTTTCTAGTGTGATGCCGTGATATGGGTACAGAAGTGCTTACACTGGCAAGGCTGTTTCTACACCGGCAGAGGATGAAACTCTGCCTATATAAGGCACCTTTACCCTGGAGAATGGAGTGACTTGGTTTATATATCGCTATCTGAGAGTAGGAACTCAGGCCCAGGCACCAACAGAAAGAAGGGACTTCAGGTCAGGCCTGTGGGTGACAGCCCTGGGTGCCCTTTCCTCTCCTACCATGTGTTGCACGGATCGGTGAGCACTGGCTGCGGCAGTCTGGGGAAGTTCTCATTACATAAGAGTGGAGGGAATTTCCCCAGGGCTCATTTGCAGCTCCGGAGAAGGTCCCTAATCGGGGGAGCAGTGCCTGCTCACACTTACTTTCTGCGGGGTGTGAATGAGGAAGTGACACAGCACTTAGCACTTTGCTGTGAGACATGCAGCGACAGCCACAGCTGACTTGGGAAAACAACCTGAGAAAACCCACCGGGCAGCTGAACTGACCTGGGGCAGCACTTTCCATCAAGGGGAAACTTTGCAAAATCCTGCATCGCCAGCCCGAGGAACAAACACACTTTGATCTACCTGTCTGAGCTTGTATCTAGGAGGCAGGAGTTCTCATTTCATCTCCCAGAAGGTCTTCATCAAGTTCAGGGCTGAATGACCCCGTGTGCTGATCTGGGCAGGATGGATGAAATTCCCCCCTGTGCACAGACCCAGGAGAGATGCTGAAGTTCACAAAGAGTCTTCCCAAGAAATAGCTCTTCTAGCCCTGACCCCCCAGGTAACAGGGCAAACAATAATCTAGCCCTTGGTCCAAACACCCATCTGCTTTGGATCAGGCCTGGAGCTAATCTTCATAGCTGGGTTCATCCCATGTCTCCTGGGGAGTTTTAGCTTTGAGTGGGCTTCAAGGCAGGAAACCAGCACTGCATGGACACTCACCTGATCCACTCTCAGAAGGCCCTGGGAGAGGAAGCAGAAGCCATTTCCCAGTGGGGAACCGGAGAGGGGAAGTGATGTGTCCACAGCCTTTGAGTCACTGAGTCACGACTGGGAGCAGAGTCCCAGGGACACCGGCTTCTCGTTCTGCACTCAGGGTGCTGAGTGCAATTTGGGGGGTTCCCGAGAGCAGCACTTCCTTAGGCATCGCACCAGTCCCACAACCTCCTGAAGCCTGAGCAAACATGTGAGCCAGGGAGAGCCCGGTGACATTCATGAGGGCAGTTTGGGGTCCAGGCGCTGGGCACTGGGGGCAGAGGTCATTGGGTTCATGCTTATTTCCCATCTGCTTGTCCCATATGGAAGTAGAGATCCCAGGGCCGCATCTTGCCCAGGGCAGGACTTCTAGGGGGAGCAGGATTGTGGCCCATGCTTCTCAAATAGCTGCTTCTGCCAGTCAGGCTGAATTCCCCAGATCAGGGAGGGGGAAGGGGGGCATGGAGGGGAGTTTTGCAGCTGTGCAGCCAGCTCCGTGCTGCACCCTGCTGCTCACAGGCTGAGCATCTGAAGGGGGATCCTGCTGATAGGTTGCATGCCCTTGGGGCTGCAGGGAGCCAGGCCTTGCACCAAAGCATTTTCTTTAGCATGAGAGAGCAACTGGAAGGGGTGGGGCAGGAGGGGATCTCACACTTGATCTCACAGATCAGCTTGGTGCCCATCGGAGTCAGGCACACCAGGCCAGAGAAGGACTCCTCAAGCGGCTTCTGTGAAGCACTAGCATGGTGGTTCCCCTTTCGGACACCAATTTTCACTGCCATACCAGGAGACCCTGAAAAGGCCAGGACTCTTCAGTTTGGATAGGAGAAGACTGATGGGGGGATATGGTAAAGGTCTATAAGTTCATGCTGGGTGTGGATCAAAGAAACAGGGTACTGTTGTTCACCAAGTCCCAGAATGCTAGAACCAGGGGGCACCCACTGAAAGGAGCAGGTGACAAATTTAAAACTAACAAGAAAAAGTACATTTTTCCGCGTGTCAGTAACTCATGAAATTCATTGCCACAGGAGGTGATGGAGGCAGGGAGCACCGCCAGCTTCAAAAAGGGACTGCTGGATAAATTCATGGATGATAAATCTATTAATGGCTATTGAGCAGAATGGTCAGATATGTTTCCTCTGGCATCTCTAACCCAATAAATGGTGGGTGCAAAGGAGGGTATTGAGTAGGGGATAGATCACTCAAGAGAGGTCCCGTTCAGTGTTTTCCCTGCATAGCCTCCACTCCTGTCACTTTCAGAGACAGGCCTGTTTGCCATGTTAAGGGGTCATGGGCCAACAGCCCACCAAATGAAACTATAAGCCTCTCTCAGATGGGGAAGCTACTGGGAAAGTGGAGACTGATTGCTTGGGGCAACTGAAAATATAACAGGGATGGGAGTGGAGGTCAGAGGTTTAGCATGAACGCACCAAGGGGGGATACTGAGCAGAACACACGGGCCAGTGCCCACTGACCCTTGAATGAGTCCAAGGAGCCAGTGGACACTGCCCAGTGAAACTCCACTCGGAGATGGGATTGTACTAGGGACAGGAAAGTGGCCCCGCAGTCCTTGGGGTCCTCCCAGCCAGAGCATCCCTCCTGGTGAGACAGATGGTGAGTTGAGCCAGAGCTAGGAGGAGGTTGACCAGGAGGTCCCAGGACTTGGTGGGGGGTTGGATGGGGAGAGCATGAATAAACAGGGGAGGGGAGTAGTGCAGCCAGGACCTCAGCCAGAGGTTCTGGAGGAGGCGGTGAAGGGGCTGCAGCCTGGCACCCTAGGTTGGCAAGCAACAGCGTCTCCCTCTGTGCATAGAGGGATGTCCGTGAACTGTGCCAGATACATACCCAGGGTGAAGGCTTTGTGGAGCAGCCACCAGCTGAGGTCCCTGGTGGCTTGTGGGATCAAGGTGGAGTACAGATCTATCCACTGGGGACCTTCATCCTCACCAAGGATAGTGTCTGGGCAGGGCATGAGGATGAGGACGGGATGGTGGAGGGTGCAGATCATGAGCATGCTGGTGACGATGGGCAGTTTGGAAGCAGGCTGGCTTGGTATCCCTCAGCCCGCTGAGATGGTGTGGCAGGGAGCTCTGTGGGGCACTGGGCTAGCTGGACCATTGGTCTGACCCAGTGTGGCATTTCTTATGTTCGTATGTGGGTCGTCTCTAGGGCCAGGCATCAGGCACAAGACACAGGGGCTTTCCACTCCAACCACTTTATTGCATGCGTGTTGCAGCAGGGAGCTTCAGTCCCAGTGAGAGGGCTGCTGTCGGGGAGGCCAGGGAACAGAACGGCTCGGGTCTCTCCGCTTCATCTTGGGGATCAAGTAGGCGACACTGCAAACCATCCCTGGAGATGGAAAGACATGCATTCAGTTCTCGGTGCCCAATCCTAGCGAGGCTCCCTGGGCGACCCGTGCCTATTCACACCTAACAGCTCTGGGCGCAGTAGCATGCCAGCTGAAAGATAATTTCCTCTGGGACTTAGGCCTCCTACTTGGTTCAGCCCCTTCAGAGAAAAACCCACCTTGTCCTGTGTCACCACCATCCTGAGTCTCATTGCCAGGGCAGGGTGCAGGGGACACTCTGCTAGCCTAGGGTGTGGAGAGGGACTTAGAGTCCTGGCTTGGGTTTCCTGGTTTAACCTTGCCAAGGTCTGTCCAGTGAAGGGGAGCCACTGTGCTCTCTGGCATGGCTGTTGGGCACACATGGTTTGTGATGAGACCCTGTGGAGCAGTGACCATGGGGTGGGGTACATAGGGATCAGGGTTATGTCTTTTGTTCTTGGTCTTTACAAAGCCAAAGAAGGGTTTTCTCAAGAGCAGCCTGACTCATTCAAGCTGTGGGTTGTTATCCCCATGCTGGGCCTTAAAATCCAGGCAGGGCAGCTCTGGAGCAAGGATGATCCCTTCAGGTGGGGTGGGGGACAAGGGACAACAAGCATGCAGTGTCCCTTTAAGACCCCATAGACATGCCAGCAGTGCTCAGATGAATGGGGAATTGACTGAGCTGGTGGCAGCTGCTCTGCTCAGAGGAGAGCCCGTCTGAAACTCCCCCTTTGTGCTGCAGGGACATGCTAGCTGGCGCCGAGCTGCCCAGGATGGGTCTGGGCAGCTGATGGGGTGTACTTATGTGCAATTGTGCATCTTCCCCTCTTCCATGCATGCACGAGGGGATGTGTGCATGGATTAGGACAGTGCACAGCTCCACTCTCTGTCGGTCTTGGAGGGAGAGGTGGGGGTGTTCGGGGTTCTGTTCTCTAGTCAATTCTCCCCACATTGTCCCCATCTCTGGTGGGACCCTGAACACCTTCCAGTAGTGCTTTCAGCTTTGTTACCAGCATCTACCGCCCATGGTTTGTTTTCTCTCTTCCCCTTCTCTTCAGCCCCTGAGAAAGCTCCTGTGTCTGGCACAGATGAGCTCTGCTTGGAGCACAAGAGTGAGGTGGCCCCCAGCGTATGCACATCAGCCTCTCTTCCTCACACAAGACGAAGGGGGAGTTTTGGGGAGGGGTCTGAGAGCCAGCAGGTAACAGAGAAAGCAGTTGCCCTGTCTTTCACACAGGCTGGATTTGGCACGTACAACCTTTGTCCTGTCACGAGGGACTTGGAGGATGTAACACACATCAGGGCAGAAGTTGTTGGGAGGGGAGGTCACAGGCCAATAGTGTCATGTGTGTAGCATGCCTGTTCCCTGGTTAGGGAACACTGACACTTCCATGTGTAATAGCCTGGCTTGCCTCCCTTCACCTGGGCTAGTGCATGGCGAAGGTAAGCTGACACCAGGCTCCTGACGGGGGGCTGAGCTCTGTTACCTGAGCCCTCCAGAAAGCCTTTACCCCTCCAGAGGCCTGGAATTCCTGGTGCTGCGATACTGATCTCTCCTGGCCTCCGGACATTAGCGGCTCCCCCCCCTGTAATGACTCCTGCAGTCACCAGGAGCAGGAGTAGCCAGAGGGGTGTAGCTGAAGCACAGACTGGGGAGCTGTAGGCACAAGGAATCCAAAGGACTCTGGTCCGTGCTCGCAGGGCAAGCCTGGGCCAGCCACAATCTGGCTCCGGGCCTCAGTTTCCCCTTCTGTAACACAGGACCATCATACCCACTCCCCAGAGGTGGGATGCAGGAAACTGAAGGGAGCTGAGGATGAGCAGCACCAGAGCGCCGGACGTCTCTGTGCATTGTGGGCTGGTTTGCTCCACGGTGATGTTAGTTTAGTTAGTGCAGCGACTGGTCTGGTCCTTTTGTAGCATAATCCAAGCACAGTTACACGAGTTATAAAGCTGGGGGTCTTTAAGAGAAAGCTAGATAGGCACCTGGCTGGGGTCATCTGGCCCCAGCACACTTTCCTGGCCAGGCAGGGGGTCAGACTCGATGATCTGTTGCGGTCCCTACCAACTATGAATCTGTGAAAGCACATCACACCAGTACAGGCAAAGGGGATCAAAAGCTGGGTGTATTCAAGTGCTTACTGTTCCCCTTCTTTCCTCAGAAAGGCGCGTTCCTTTCTCAGAACCGCTGCGCAGGGAGGCTGTGGGGAGAGGAGTGAGCGTCTCATGGTGAGAGGCTTTCCTGGCCCTGGCTAGGGGGAGGAGGCCTCACCTTTCCCCTGTGATGGGCTTGGAGGAAGGAAATTGAGACTTCACCTTCCCTCTTCGCTCAGTGCTCTGGCCTTGCTGACCCAGAAGCGTTTTCCCCTCTGGCTCTTTTGCAGATCGTGTCCCTTTGAGTCACCTTCCTGACGGGAATAGGTAAGCAAGTCGAGTGCCTTTTGCCAGCTCCTCATCTCCAGGGCAAGTCCGCACAGGCGGCTAAGTGCCTCCCCTGTCTCACAGGTTTGTGTCGTGACTCACTGGCTGAGTAATGGACTCCTCACAGACAAAGCTGGTTTATCACAAGCCTTTTCACTCTCTGCAGGAACCTACTGACCTCAGCAGAGCTCAGCATCCTGAACCAGCTCTGGGAGAGACCCTGTGGCACATAGCCTGCTTTGTGTTGTCAGTGTGATGACGATGGGGTCAGGGCTGATCTGCTATCCACTTTCTTCACCCCAGCATCTCAAAGCCTTCTACCATTCATTACACATCCTCTGCCCCCCATCTCAGCACCCTTCTCTGTATTGTAGGGACAAGGAAACTGAGGCACTGAGCAGGGATATGCCAAGCTCATAGAGCAAATCTGTAGCTAAGTCAAGCATAGAAGCCAGGGATCTTCTCCCTAGGTCTCCTGTGTTTTAATCAGTAGGTAATGCAGAGTCCTCGAGACAGGACTAGAATTTAGACTAGGAAGTAATTGACTTTGGGAAGGCAGTTGACTTACTCTGACATGACAGTCTGACAAAAAAAAAAAATCAGCACTGTACAAAATCAGCGCGGCCCGGATTAAATGGATTGAAAAGTAGTTCACTGATAGAATGCAAAAAGCAATGTAAATGGTGACTCGTCGGATGCCAATGGGGATTCGTAGAGGGGTCTCGTGGGGACCTCTTCTTGGTGCCAACACTCTTCAGTTTCTGTATCAATGGTTTGGAGAACAAAATTAAATCCTGGCTGATCAAAGCTGTGGGCTACATACACAGCAGTCAGTATTGGTGGGTCAGGTCAGCTATACAGCCTGGCTTGGGTAGGTTGGTAAGGCAGGCTTCCATGAATGGTGTGCGCATAACTCAGCCAATTGCAAAGGTCAGGCAGGCACTGAGGAACAAAGAATGCAGATCATGGTCCAGATGAAGACTCAGGGGGTACATGAATGAATGCTGGCTGTATGGGCATAAGGGTCTCCCAGACTCAGATCAGCCCCTGAACCTCTGGGCACGGAGTTAAAAACCCAGACCGTTCAAGGCTGTGATATCTATGTTAACTCCCTCCAGTGCTCTTGGTGCTTGGCTCCGCTCCAGGCAGCTCCCAGCAGTTTGCAGAGGAGTCCCTGGCTCTGCTTCCAGCCTGCTTGGTAGCTCTGTTGGCCATGGGACGTGCTGCTGGGGGTCTGACTCCACCAGCAGCTGGGCCACCAGCAGCAAACAGTGCCCTTGTAGGAGCCTCTCTCTTCCTGCATGATGAAGAGCATGCTTCTTTGTTGGGAGTGGCTGAGGCTCTGGTGTCCGGGCCAGGGCAGGGATCAGTGGGATTCAAGGGGAGAGGGCAAGCTTTCTCCTGGTTCTTTGTTTTCAGGCTGTCCTGGTGTCTCCCACAGGGGCAGGGGCTTGGATGCTCTTTGCATCCCCCCCAGCACCACCATGCTGGAGTCAAGCATCCCTCCTGCAGACAGGATGTTAACTACACGCTGTCTCTTGGCTGAGGCTTTGGCAACTGGGAGTGGGGGGAGAGGATGTAGAGAGGAAGGGGCCTGGGTAATGGTGACGTAGTTGGGTGCCCCAGGCTGGCGGATGGGGCCAGGCCGGAGGAAGCAGTGAGTGAATCAGGCCTGTGCTGGCACTGGCCACTCGCAGGCAGGAAGCCGTAAGTGGGGAGTGGAGCAAAGACACGCAGATCTGGGACAGGAAGGCAGCCTGCGATTTCCAGGGTCAGCAGGAAGAGCGTCGGATGCAGGGCCTGGGAACTGGGGCAAGACGAGCCCCTTGGAGTGACGCGGGAGAGGAAGCTGAAGCCCTGAAATGAGCAGGGCCTGGGGGGAGGTGGCTGTTATCTCTCCAGGCCACACGTGCTCCCAGGCCAGGGCGGGACTGAGACCACTGGAATTCGGTCAGGGGATTAGTTACAGCTTCCTGAGGCATCATCCGGGCCACATCTCTGTGGTCCCATTGCCCTAGCCTCTCCTGGGCAGATCAGAGGGCCATGCGCCTCCCAGCTTTGAGAGGTGGCCCTGCAATGACCTGCCTGCTCCCCTCTGCAGGTAGGAGCATTTCAAAGGCTGATGGTTCTGTCTGTTCCCAACACTGCCCATGGCCTTCCTGTAGACCTCAAAATGCAGAGCCAGTGCCATCCCTGTGTAGCAAAAAGGGAAACTGAGGCATAGTGAGGGGAAGGGAGCTTCCTGCACCTGCACACCAAGTCATTGGCAAAGTAGAGAACAGATCCCCCCTCCAAGTCTCCCGGCTCTCAGGCCTGCACCATACCCACCACAAGGCAAAGCTTCCCCCACCTGTTAGATCCAACCCTGATTCATGCTCAGTCTCAGACTGATCTCACTGGGATCTGTCATCCTGCCCTGTGGAAATAGTCTCTTTGGATGCTGTATGTGTAAATGCACACAGATGAACCAGAGGCCTGAGAGGCCCTTTCCACTCTTATGTTCCTTTGTTTGCACAGATAGAAACATGTCTAGAGCTAAGGAAACCCATCGCTTCACTTGCTGTCCCCAAAGCATCTCCTCCTGTTGTGGGGCTATTAAAACAGCTGTCACGTTCCACCCCAGAAGTGGCTGCATTTCAGTGGGGGTTCTTGCAAACAGCTCTCTGTATGCAGGTGTTGGCATCCCCACCAACGCTCCCACCATACTGGGGTTAATGTAGGTGGCACAGTCCAGAGTGAAGATGGTGGGCGATGCCGGGGGGTGGCATGGGGGTGATTTCTTCCATGTGGCACTTCCCATAGTCTGCATTCAGGGTTAGAGCTAAGCAGGAGCAGAGAGTTGGGAGCTGGGGTTTCATAGTTTCACTTCAGGCTTTTAGCTGTGCCCTTTGTCTCTGACTCCAAACTTCCCCAAGGGGGGCACCGGGAGCCAGGATCCCTTTCTTGCACTGGGGTGAGTCCTGCTGTCATGCTAGCAGTTCACCCACTTGGAGGATGGAGCCCGGAGCCAAGCACCTGCCATCTTTCCCTCCCCAACCCTCTGCTGCAGCTCACGTCAGGTGCAGCTGCTGCACAGAAACAATCAAACTGGGTGGCAATCGCACCAGTGTAAAATAACAGCCCAGCAGAGTTGGGCTTGGGGGGTGGGGAGAAGCCAAATATAATGGAGATATTCAGGGCTGTGACTGCAAGAATGCAGGCCCTGATGGTGCCCAGCACATGCTATACAGGACTGCTCCAGCCTGCAAGAAACCACAAGGGATTTCCCAGGCCAGGGCAGCTTGTACCCAGAGAGGAAGTGGGGTGGAGGGGACTGCAGAGGAGTTGTAGGAGGGTGTGAGATCCATTGCAAAAGCTCAGCAGAAATGCCCTAGCTGTGCTGGGGGACAGGCTCCTTCTGCAGAGGCCCACACACTTCCCTTCTCCCACATCACTGCCCACGGACCCCTGTCTGTGGGTGTCTGTATTCGTGCATGTATGCCAGTGTGTGCCCTGATATTTGCTCTGTGCATGTCTTTATGTGCATTTGCATAGGTGCATGGATTCCAGGAAAAGCAAATACCCAGATCCAATCTCTGTTAGCCTCAGGTACAAGGCAAGGGCGAGGTGCGGGGGGGAATCTGAGGTCTCAGTTTAACTACTGTTGTTTTTCAGGGTGTACCTGGCCAGTATGAGAAACACATGGGAGCAGGAAGGATGAGCTTCATCCTTCACTGCAACTTCGGTCAGGTGCAGGGAGCCTTTGTGAGTCACTGTGTAGGAAGCTTACAGAGAACTGGGTGATAAAAATATTACCTGGCAAGTGGGCTGGAGAAGCTGGGGGCAGGAAGGGCTCAGGGGAGGGTGCTGTCCTATTTCAGCCTTTCTTCAAACGCTGCCAGCAATGCAAGCAAGATACTAGACTGCAGAAGGACTGGACTGAAACCCTGGGTGTAAATCAGTGTTACACACTCATCTACAGTTCTCTGGGTGTGTATGGCTGCATGACCGGGATATTACAGAGGTCGAGAGTGTTCAGAGAAGGCCACTGAGAAGGATCAAAGATCTGGGGAAATCTCTTTTATGAAGAGACATGGGTAAGATGAAGGTTGGTTGCCCCACAAAGAAGATGGCATAGGAAGGTTCTGCACAAGGACAAATAGTGCAACGAAGGGAGTTCACGGTCCACAAACGCAAGAGCGAGAGGGCCGTTCCATTCAGCTTGCTCAGTGTGCAATTAGACTGAAGGACTCACTGCCTCAAGCTCTCACCAAGGCCAAGAACCTAGGAAGAGTCATAGAAGGACCCAACATCTGCACATGCAACAGGCATATCCAGATTTTGAAGTTTGGATATGGTGTTTGGGAGAGAGATAAAACTTCCTGCTGCAGGGCTTCAACAAGTGTGTGTCTCAGAGATCTGCCTGAGACTTGCCGTGGTTTTAGATGATCCTACACATGGCTACTGTGTGGTTTCTGTCCCGTCATCGAAAACAGCTGGTTTTGGCCTCTGTTGCAGATGGGCCCCTGGACAAGATGAAGGGTGGGTCTCCTCCAGCCTGGCAGGTCCTGCCTTCCCATGGAGGGAGCTGCAGGAGACTGATGGTGCCTTGTGGCCAAGGTGTTTGCATTCTGGATGGGTTGTGTGTGGACTACTCCTTCCTGCTTGCAGATGCAGGGCGTTCCACTTGTGGGCTGCATTAGGATACTGGGGAGCTGCTATGGGGTCCAGGCAGTGTGTTAAGAAGGACCATGCGTGCACACCTGTTTTGGACGTTGTGGGAGCTGCTTCCCAGATCACGTGTACACTCACAAGGGGGTTGATCTTCTTGAGGGCAAGCGCAGCCCGCAGAACCCTAGTAGCCACAGTCATTGTCCATAGGGATATCCAACCCATTGAGACTGCAAGTCTCAAAGTGCAATGCACCCGTCGTACCACCTACAGCCTTGACAGGCCTCAGCGTGAGGCAGCTGCTATCCTGCAGAGGCAGCCTGTTGGCTCTTGGTGAATTAAAAGCAGTGAGCCTTTTCCAGCTAGTGGCAGGCCTGGCAGCCAGCTGTCACCTGCTGCAGATCAGCATTACATGCATGAATCTTGAAGCGTAGGGAAGGAGTATGTGCATTGGCCGTATGCCTCCCTTTGGCGACTCACTTCCTCCTCTAAGGGCCGAAGTTGGCCAACTTTAGAAATATCAGGTCCTGAAACCAGCTGGAGGAACCTCTTGGGGGGCGGGGAGGGTCTGAGGAAGTCACAGGGGCAGAGTTTCCTGCGGGCTTGTTTCCATCACGCCCCCATTTTGGTCAAATTAGAAGGTCTGACATGCTGCTATGGGCAAAGAGGGTGGGGACTGTACGGGCAGTAGCTATAGCCGATCATGGCGGGGAGTTCCTCTTTCTAAGATGCTGAAACTAGAGTGGAGGCGGAGGTGTGGGTGGGAAATCTGTCCCGGGGCTGATCCTGAATTTCTTACTCAGGACAAATAACACTGACCCTGTCAAAAAGGGCCCAGCCTCTAGTCACTGGGCTGGGGCAGAAGGGGGCATGGGTTCTCAGTAGACATAGGGGACAGGTGAAGAAGAGTTTAGGTTGCAGGCTCTTTGAGGTGGAGGCTGGTGTTTCATAGTGTCGTAGACGTTAGGGGCTGGAAGGGACTTTACAGATCATCGGGTCCAGCCCCCCTCCATCTACTACACCCCCCTTTCTTACTACATCCAGGTCCTGGCACAGTGGAGCAGGCACTGGGTGGGTGCCAGATGTGGGTGTATGTGTGTGGATGTGTGGGTGTAAGTGGGTATGTGGTTTGTGGGTGTCTGTGAGTGTGCTGGGGGAAGGTGTATGGGGAGGGTTGCAGCATGAGTGGAGGGGGAGGGTTGCAGTAGGTGTGGAGGGGCAAGGTTGCACTGTTGCAATAGTAAAAAATAGAAATAATAAATAATAGGAAGAAAGAGGACCCCCATCTTTTACAAGTGGCCACATGTCACAGGGATGAATACATCATGAGCAAGTTCCTGCTATCCCTGAGGTCTGGCTGTATCCGGGGGCACTTTGGAAGCGTGTTCAGGGAGTTCCTCTGACTCCAGTGGTCCTCGGAGGAGTGGTAGACAGCAGACCCTAATGCCTGACACTTCAGGGACTTCTCCACTTACCAGGACTGGTGGGGTGGGTGATCCCCTCACAGGTGAATGGTTGAGACCCGGAAATGGCGAGCTCTCTTGCCCAGGTAATAATAGTCGAGATGCTGCCAACGGTTTTTCCATCTGCAGAAGGAAGGAGGGAGAGAGGGAAGGGAAGTAAGTCACAGGCTGAGGGGTGAGGGGAGCATGCTAGCGAGACTGGGGTGGACTAGTTGGAGTCCCATGGTATAATAAGCCCATCAAAGAATGCACTGGCTTCCCTTTCCCGAGAGGATGGGAGGGGAGCAGGGATGTCTGTGACTCTCGTTAAGGGGTTAATCTGCAGTTGCTAGCTTCCCACCACCGAGCCTGGGCCAGCCAAGGAGGGTTGTGGTGCTGCCGTGGCCCTCACGCATGTCTCATGGGAGGAGCGTGTGCCCGTGGTGTGCTCTCCTGCTCATGCAGCTGCATTGAGCTGCCCCGTTACTGCACCCCAGCGGCTCTGAGGACCGTGAGAACAAGCGATACGTGGTGTCACCCCTCTTTATCCTTCCCTTGGGGTGATGCTGCCTCTCCGGTGCACTGTGAATGCACCACCCCGGGCATCAGAACCAAGTCTTGCAGTGAACAGAGAGGGAAAATGCTGCTTCCAGCCTCAAGAGAGGTGTGACTCTGGCATTGCTGAGTCCCAGCCTGGCCCCAGACCCCCACCCAGCCCAGCCTGCACAGCTGGAGGTCCTAACTGCCCCACTCTCCTTCCTAGCTCTGCTCAAGTTACCACAACAGCAGAAAGCCATTGGTGTCATCACAGCAGCTGGAGGGGGAGTGATGGAGCCTAGGGCTTCCCCTTGGTGTCAGCAAGCAGGGCTTAACTCCCAGGTCATCAGCTAGACAGGTGTTCAGGAGGCCTGCTGCAGCACAGCCACTGATAAGTGATCAGGATCAGGAGGGAATATGTTTAATTAACCCTCCCGGAGACATTAAATATACAGGTGGGACTTAGGAAGGGCAGGAGGGTTTGTGGAGAGAAGCTTGACTGTTCGGGAGATAATCCAGGCTGGGGATTTTATTGTTGATTTCTAGGCTATGCAGAACCATTTGGTGCATCTTTTTTGGGTGCCATGAGCTGGCTCAGACTGTTGCCACATCCTGTGGCTCCTAGCGAGTTAGCCCTGACCTGCCTCTTCCCATTGCAGCTACCCCAGATGTGATGGTTACCCTGGATCCCCAGCCAGTTGCCGCCTGACCTAGTGTCCTTAATGCCTCCACCGCAGCGAGCGGCTGTTCCTGAGCATTTGATCCCCGGCTGGAATGCCCCACCGCACCCGACATGCAGATCTGGGCTCCAAACCAAGCAGCTGGCCACACAATGAGGTAAAATGCATGCTGGAGGCCAACAAGCTGAATGGATTGGAGGGAGGAGGTGACAGCAGGGCTTGAATATGTGTTTGGGGATGTGGGGGGGCAGACAGGATGGGTACTTCTTGCTGCGGAGAAAATAAAGCACTAAACCATCCTAGCTGGGAACAAAGAGGATCCTGGTAGCATGCTTGTTTCCCTGCTGCCCTCGGACGACTCCACAGCTGGAGCATTGTGTGGGTTATTTTCTGCAGCTTGCTGGGGGTTCTCTATAGAGCAGTCCAAGCTCCAGAGACTTGGATATGTTAATTGAGACGGAGGAAGGCTGCGTTCCAGCCTGCTGATATCTACCTGGTGCGGGGATCTCAGGCTGCGGGGCAGGCACGTTGCCTCCACCAGATGCTGTTGAGTCTAGTGTCAGTTCCGGCTTCCTTGGACATCCCAATTTGCTTTGGCCATCTCATCTTGGTTTGGGAATGCCCCTGGCTACAGATGAAGCCTGATTTTTTTTTTATTTTTTCTTTTCCCCCCAAGGGGAAGGGTGACTGGGGGGAGCTGCTGACAGTCACCGCCTTGGATTTCATGCCAGGGGAGGGGATGGAGGCTGTTAATAATTGATAGGAGCTGGCTGGTAAAGGCCCCTCTCTATTTACTCTTGTATTTTCTTCCTTCTCTCTTTCTCAGTCCATCTGGCCTCCTCGGGCTGCACCTCGCC
Organism: Gavialis gangeticus; assembly: GCF_001723915.1. NCBI lineage: Eukaryota > Metazoa > Chordata > Crocodylia > Gavialidae > Gavialis > Gavialis gangeticus. The sequence continues at coordinate 14,813,896 of NW_017729015.1, read as the reverse complement.
CTGTCGGTCTATAAGTCGCCATCTGTTCTTAAAGGCGAAGTGTGTTGTTTCTCTGCCATGCGCGAGCGCTCCTGCTCCCTCACCTCGAGGGATTATCCCAGGCCAGGCTGGGTCCCGCTCTCTAGCAAGCACATCTCCACTCAGGCCTGCTCCCCGAAGCAGGTCCTGCAGGCTGTAGCAGCCTGGCTTTGCTATGGGAGGCTCAGTGATTTGGAGGAAGGGCTGGTTGCTGTGCTGTGGAGGTCCAGCGATCCTGGTCCCTTCAGACTGGCAAGGAGCTGATGAGCGAGCTGTGTAAGCTGAGCAACACGGCAGGGCTCGCATCCCAAGCTTGGGCACTGGCAGGTCTCTTTCTCGTATGTGCCAGGAGATTGGTGACGTTGGCTGGCTAGCAAGAAAGAACTGGAGAGTGCTGGCAAATTCTCCCCGAAGGAGACCCAAGCCAGGACATCTCGGGTGCCTCAGAGTAGGGGGAGCTGGGGTGGGTGCTGGTCAATGCAGCATTGGCAAAGCTGAGCACAGAATACGTTCCTTCTGCCATGAGAGATCAGAGCTAGCCCAGCTGGGGCAAGTTACACTTGAGGGCATGGGGATTAAAAAGGGGGGATCACAGTTTAGAGTTAGGATGGTACCGTGCCCTTAAGCTGCCTGGCACTGCTCCACTGGGGCTTTGGATGCTCCTTTGAGCTTCGGGGACTACTGAGGCACAGCTGCCTCCCTCTTGGGGCTTGGCAAAGGAGGGGTCTGTGTACCCGCTGGAGTGTGGCAGGGTGAGCGTCCTCCCAGGTGCTCCATCCTCCGCCCAACCTGGCAGCTCCTCCGGTCTCGATGAAAGCAGAGACAGATGGAGAGAGCAGCACAGGCCTCAGCTGGGACCAGAAAGCATGGAAATGGCAGAGAATGGGCTGAGGCTCCTGTTACAGAGAGAAACAGAAAGGGCAGAGGGGTGGGTTAGGAAGAGGGGGTGAGGGTGGGAATGAAAGGGGAGGAGAAGGGGCCATGGCAGAAAGAAGAGCCAGATTAAGAGGGGGCAAGGGAGTGAAGGGAATCGGCTGCAGGGGGATGGGGGGCAATGAAGCTGGATGGATCGAGGGAAATGCAAAGCGCGCGGATCTCTTTTATCTTCATTCCAGCCTCGCTCTCCCTTCTCACCTCCCCCTCCCCTTGCTCTGTGGTGTCAGTCAGCCCCACACCTGTTTGATTGCTTTATTATTAGCTTTTCTTCTTGCTGATTGTCTAATTCTGGTGTGCCGTTTGGAAGAAAAAGCCCTCCTCTCTGAATCTGCTATTAAAGCCAGCTGTTTCGCTGTGTTTCTCCCTGTGCAGGAGGGGTGGCTGGGTCTGTCCCAAAAGCTGTTAATCTCCAGGAGCAAAGGCACTCGACACAAATTATTCTGAATCTATTCTAATTGGTTTTATTTCCTCCCCCTTCTTGTAAAATGAATTTGTTTAGATGACAAAGTATGTGTCTGTGTGTGTGTGTAATTACCAATGAGGATCTGCATATGCTCATTTAGTTTTTGGCAGCTACATGGTGCTGCCGATTAAGGAATATGAAATGAACCTGCAATGGGAATTTATGGGCCAAATTCTGCTCTTTTTTTTTTTTTTTTACTGCAGTGAAAGACTCTTGCCCAGGTTTCTTCAGACTGCAAAGTCTAACTGAGAAGGGCATTCAGTTCTAGACATTGTAATACTCTGGTGTGCTTGTATTTGGGGGGGGGGGTATGGCAGGGCCCCCTGCTGGGGGGAATAGGCACTGTTCAGCTGTGTGTCATATGTCCTATATCCCCAGCAGTGAATAAGGGGACTTGTGTAGAACTTGCTTCAACTTCCAGAGCTTTTGGAGCAAAGGCGTGCGATGTATTCTGCACTCAACTTAACTGCATATGGGGTAAGGGCATAATTCTGCTTTACAGCGTAATGGGATACCGGTCCCAACTTGCCGTAATATACTCTGGTGATCTACACGTTGCTTCAGTGCATAGGGACTCTCAGCCTCTGTCTACTTTGTAAGGAAAATGCTGTGTTTAATTGCAGAATTAGTGGAAAGCTGCCAATTTGGGGAATTTTAAAGCAAGGTTCTGTCAGTTTTGAAGCTGCTATGAGAGGCATGGGGGACTCGGGGGTGTGAAAAGCTTAGCTAGGCTGCTTCATACAGAGATGTGCTTACGTGGAGTTTGAGTAAGCAGGCAGATTTCTGTGGTTTTGTGTTTAGTCCCCAGGCTAAGCGTGTGTAAGGCATACTTGATGCCTGTTCAGGGCAGGACTGTGACATCGCCCCGTAAGACAAGTGATTTTGTTCTTGCCCAGGAAAATCAAGCATAGGCTGCATCCTTTATCTGGAACCACTCGGGACCCAAGATGCAAAGCTTAGATTCAGAAACGGAGCTCATTGATGCCAAAGCCCGGGCGTGATCTTTGCATCTGAGGGTATAGTTGGGGTCCTATTCTGTCTGAGACATGAAGTTCCCAATGCAGGTGTCATCTAAGGACCTTGCAGAGGCAGAATACCAAAGAAAGAGCCAGTGCGGTCCTGGAAAAAAGATACCAGTTGCTGCAGTTTTCCATGCTTTTCTCCATGAGCAAAGGCACAAGGGATGAGAAAGCTCAGAAGATATGTTCTTCAACCTGAGAAGGCTCCTTGCTGTCAGATGGCCAGGGACACCTGGGAATAAATATTGCTGCATTCTTGGCCTGAGTGAACTGGATATGCCTTGTAAATCTCTTTAGCCATCTGTGTCCACTACAACTCTGGCTAAATAGGTCCCTTCTTGACTGATCAGTGATAACCACTGACAAACCTGGCCCTCTTTCAACTGCAGAACCCAGGACGGTTCGCAGAGAAGGGGGAGTACACTTATCCTCACTTCAGTAATAGGGAAACTGAGGCAGAAGCTGATGTGACCTAAAGAGGCAGAGCAAGCTTGCTAGGATTTGGAGCACAGGTCTCTTCACAGCCAGCTCCACTGTGGAGAATTGGGTTTTTTTGGTATGAAGGCATTTAGAAAGGTGGAAAGGCCAGAGAGAGTTGTATTTTCCCTGTCTACAAGCTGCTGGGCACTGATGGAGCATGGAGAGGAAGTCCATGGGAGAGGAAAACTCAGAAAGTGTTTTGGGGGGAACTGATGCTTCATGCTTGGACTATAAGTTTTGAGGGGCAAGAACTGCTTCCCTGTTTATACAGTGCCTAGTGCAGTGAGACCCTGGTTCACACTTGATGCTCTCCAGGGCCTCTGTAATCTATAATAAAAGCAAAACGATTCCTAGAGGGGAGAAAAAGATGGAAATGCTCTTCTGGCTGCGTAGCTCTGCGCGTGCTTCAAGGAGAGGGGGCAAGCCCTAGGCCGCAGCAGAGAGAACAGGCAGACAAGGTCAACCCGTCACACTTTTCCTTGAAGAAGCAAGGACTTTTATTTGTGCTGATTATCTTTTATTGGATCAAGTGCACTGCTGGGAGAGATGACAGATGAGCTTCCTCGGGTCACAAGGGCACTTTGCACTTGAAAGTTTTATCTGACGTCTCTCTTATCTCTGCAGCTGGTCCAATAAGGTATCGCCCCCCAGCCCCGTTGCTTCTCCTGTGTGTCCTGGCCCATTTTGGCGATGACACCCCAACCCTACTACGCGTTTCCTTGGCTTTGCAAGGAGATTTAGGCTTGGACAGTGTGTGGTTCTTGGTTTGTGGTCACCAGAATCGCCTGCTAAAACTAGAGGCGCTGCCTCCGCTTTTAACCGGGTGCTTGGTTTGTGTGACATCAGCCTTATTTCTGGCTGATTTGGTGCGCAACCTCCCCTCCCCATCCAAGCATGTGTGTATTTACACTTAGACACGCACACACCCTTTTAAATTTAAGCCCATTCCCTAGAGCTCCCTGGATGCCTGGGCTCCTTGGATGTGCTGTCCTTTATATTTGGACATGCCCCAGATAGCACCTGGCAGCCTGGCTGGCTGAGGTCATGGCGCTATTAGAGTCTGCAGGCAAGCTGGAGAGGGAGCTGAGTACAAGTGCCTGAGCACCCAGACCAACTTCAGACGCTTTCTCAGCCTGACGATGGGCGTTTGTAACCGAAAGCTTGCAAAGAAGAATTGTCTCAACTATTTGAGTTGGTCTAATAAAAGATATCGCGTTTACCCAAAGAACGTCTGCCCACGTCCTTAGACCACCACGGCTACAACCTGCACCCCTGAGCACCCCTCCGATTTGGGCCTCGCTTTCCCTAGCAGACTATCGAGGGACAAACCGACCCAGCCAATGACATGCAGCGGTGGAGCATTACCTCATCAGAGCACTCACTCATTGGATGGACAATGCTTGGAGGACAGGGCACCGTTACCTGGCAACTACCGAGACCGAATTAACCCCTCGGTGGCCGTGGCATGTGCAGCAGCGAGAATGGCAGATTGCTTCCCACGGCGGGCTTGTCCGTAGGGCTCAAGGCCCGGCAGCTCGCTCCTTGGGGATCCTGGAGGGCAACCGCAGGAGCGGGGAGACTGGGGGACAGCGAGAAGAGGGAGGGGGAATGGCCAGTCAGTGTGCACAAGCGAAGGCAGCCGGGCCCTGTGCGAACCTCCTTGGAGCAGAGCGAAACCTGCCTCGGTGTGAGACGCTGGGAGGGCAAAGAAGCCCTTAATTAGCTGCTGCAGGGTTTGGGCTTTATTAGTGGGATAAAAGGTTGTTAGGGAAGAATTAAAGCTCCCAGCCTCCAGGTCCGGGGCAATTACCAGCCCAGCCGGGCTAAGCCGTGCTCAGGAAGGCATCCTGTCTAGTTTGGGGGGGCCTCTTGGCCCCCACCATTTGCTGACTCCCTCCTCTTCCTCAGTTGGGGCCTGCCCAGCCTTTTCTACCCGCTGCTGCTCTCCTCTGGCCAAGCCCCTTGCACCTGGCTGCTGCATGGGGCTGTCTGGATGGGCGGCTCCGCAGCGCCTGTTCTGAATCGGGGTACCCGCAGCATGAGCGGGCGGACAAGCCCAGCTGCCCCTTTGTCCCCGAGTCACAAGGCATCCTCCTGGGACGGGACACAGCTGCAGTGCCTGTCTGCAGAGCCTAGAGTGCTGGACCAGTGCTGATGAGTCCGTCCTCACATCCACACTTGCGGGGATGACGAGAATCCTTCACACCCCTCCGAAGGGACGCCCGGGCCTGGAGCTACGTCACCGTCACAGCCTGAGCCCGGGGCCCCTGTCTCAGCCTCCTGCCCTGAGCACTAGCTCAGTACATGGCTCTATCTCCGAGCGCTCTCGTGACCAACCGATTGGGGCCCCAGCCTGGTCCTCAGCATGCAGCTGTCCTGGGCCGAGGGCCCCGCAGATGCTCATGGACCAGCTGCCCACAGCAGCCACAGGCTAAGTGCTGCCACTCTGCTCCAAGTCTCTCTGCTGCTCAGGATCTGGTTGCTCCCTCCTTGTGTCTCTACCCAGCTGAAACCCCTGGCCCACACCCTGCCCCACAGGGCGTATACTTACACCAGCTTGTGCTTGTACTGGCAGCAGCTTGGCCAGTGGACGGACTCCACCTCGGACACGCCGGTGTTCCCTGGGAGGACGAGCAGTCGCTGGCTGGGGGTGCGCCACGTGCTGCCAGCTGGGTACCGCCTCTGTGGGCTGACCCAATAATCCTTCAGGCCCTGGCGGCTGGAGTAAAGAGGGTGCAGGACAATCCTGCTTTTGCTGCTGACGAACGGCATCTCCAGGTCAGCTCTGTAGGGTGTCAGGGCCCTTGGCCTCCTGCAAGGAGAGAGAAACCCATGGCATTTATATAGGGAAGTTTCTGCAGGGGAATCACCCTCCAGCTCACTGCCATTGAGCTCTTGCTGCCCCTGGGCGTAGAATGGCTGCTGCCCCAGCCACGTTGCACTCTCGCCTGGGCACCTGTGTCATGGAGCAGAGTGTGGATTGGATCCAGACTCCTCCTTGACTGTCTCAAACTGAGGCCGCCAGGCCAGCCAGCTCCTAGCATTTTGCATGTCCATAGTGCTTGTCTTTCCAAAGGACTTTGCAAGCCTATTTAGAGAAGTGTGGCTTCAGCTGGTGATGAAATGCAGCCACTTCTGGGGAGTAGCAGCAGTCCCATAGAGGAGAAAACCAAGGTTTGTCTACCAGATTGAATCTGCGTGGAAAGTCTGGGGAAGTAAAACCCAGCCCCACAGGACAGAATCTAGCTGAGACATTTTCTCTTGAGATCAGTGCTGTCCGATTGCTTTAGCACAAATGAGTCCTTCCTCGCTGTCCATCTCCATTAAGAAGTACCCTGCTAGCATGGGGGGTGTAGGGGTATAGTGATCACAGACATCCTGGGAAGCCTTCCTCTTGAGGGGATGCATCCTGCTCCCAGGCAGCCGAGGCTGTGAGCACCTGAAACTGAGGCGAGAACACAACCTGATCTGCACTTCTGTTGTGCCTTAGCGAGCGGCCGGTGGAGGGGCGAATACCGCTCTCTGAGGAACCGAGACCTAAAGCAAATCTGGGAGTGGGGAATGGCTGGGTTGCACACGGCTGCAAAGCCCTTGCTCATCTCCGGGAGGGAGACGCTGTCTCCGGCTCACAGATCTCTAGGCACCAGGGTCCCATATCCCTGTGAAAGCAAAGCAATCGCACGTACCGAGAGAGAAGGTAGTTCACCACAAAGTTAGCTGTCTCGAGGAACATTTTCTTTTGTCCGGGCAGCAGCTGCTGGGGGCTCAAATGGGCTGGCTGTGCCTCTGCCTGCCCTGTGCCTCAGACTGATCTTTAAATGGCGAATGCGTTCGGGGTGACTGCAGCCCCTGGGGCCCCAGGCTTACGTCTGCCAGAGCTCCTGTTCCCTGAAAAGTTATACTCCCTCAGGCCTGTTGAATCAAAATAACCCTGCTGTGCGGCTGGGACATGTGAGGGGATGCAGCGTTTGCACGTGCAGACAGCCCGACGTCTCGGGGACGTCACTGGGCCGGCGTTCACCTGCCAGGTCACCTCCCCTTCTCGGGGCCAGCCTGCCCTTGCGGAAAGCACGAGGGCTGTAACCCTGCTTGTGAGGACACGGGGCTGCCCTAGAAATGTCCTGGTGGACCAGTGCCTTGGTCATGTAGCCCACTGGCTCTTGAGGGCCAAAAGCTCTGAGTCCTGGCACTGGGGCTTTGGGCAGGGTTGGAGCAGCGAGTGGCCCACCAGCTTTGGATGCCCATATTGAGAAGGGCCGGGACTGGTTTTTGGTGGTATGGAGCACCCACAGCTCCCGCTGCAGTTGATGTGAGCGTTCGGCACCCCTGGCAGTGACCTGAGGCCCAGATGCCTTGTATCGGGCAGTGCAAAATCAGCTGTGACCTTGGAAGATGTTGCTGTAAGCAGTTCTGTGCCCAGTTTCCCCTTGGCTGCGAGAGGGGGGGATGATTCTGCTGTCCTTCCCCCAGCCAGGACGGCGAGGGTTGAACTTCGAAACAGCCGAGTGCTCAAATAAGATTGGCCGCAGCAAGTTTGGGGCCCAGCAGCCAGAGGCTGGGAGCTGCCCGGATCCGGGGGATCCCATCACTTCCACAGGCCTGTGCCCACCTGGGCAGCTGCAGCCGAGATATCTGTTCTCTGACTCCACCAAAAAGGGGCTGCAAAGCCCAAGGCCAGGGTGTCTGGAGAGAGGAAGGAGTGGGCAGCAGTTTTGCTTTGTAGTGAAGAAGGCAGGAAAAGGGGAAATGGGCTTCACTTCTCTTTCTCTGGGGGAGATTGATGACGCAGCATGGGCAGGTTTTGTCCCTGGGCATAGCAGCCTCCCTGCTTCCTTCCTTAGCAGGGCAGCTTGTTCTTCTTTGGATTCCTCCGAGCAGCTGCCCTGCTCCAAGCCCTCCGTTCTCCCAGCGCTGTGCTGGGATGTGGCTCCTCACCTCATTAGGCACAGGTGCAGGATTAGCCGTAATTGCCCGTGCTTTGATGTCTATAGCCTCCTCCCAGAAGGATATTCCATTACCTGCAGCAAACTTGTGCCCAGCATCTGGTTGCTAATCCCTAGGATTAGAGAGGCTGGGGACAGATGGAGCCTGGCCAGGGGTTCCACGTGGCTCAGTTCACCAGCAGCTAATGCCCTCCAGCCGGTCCACACCCCCAGAGCTGCCCCTCTCTGGGAGCTGGCTCCATGCTGCAGTCTCTCCTGAGGGGCAGGGACTCTCCTGTGACCTTCTGTGGCTCTGGTTTCTTTTGGATTTACACTCCAGGACCCTGCTGGCCTGTCCCTCTCATCCCCTTCCACTGAACCCAGGCAGGATCTCTATGCTGCAAGCACTTCTCCGGCAGCGAGCTTCCTCCCAGCAGTGCCCTATCAAGCCGGGATGCCCGTGATGCATGTGTTTGCTTGTGAGAAGGGGGCAGAATGCGGACAGTCCCAAACCGAGGATCAAATCATGAATGGGCCGATGGTCCCCTGGCTGCAGCCACGCCGCGAGCATCTGTACGTCACAGACTGCTCCACCCATCCATTCTCCCAAGGTCTCCTTAAGCCCCCCCGGGAAAAACTCTGTGACCAGGGGAACTCCTGCCCTGGGATCTCCCAGCCGCACCCTGTGGCACTGGAGAGAACCCAGCTGACTTCCAGCAGCCTGCAAGATGCCTGGGGAAAGCCCCTGGCATGCAGAAGAACGGCTGCTAAGGGAAATAGAAACCAAAGCTCCCTGCAAAGAGAGGGAAGGAGCCTTCTGGGAATCCAGGGAGCTGTTCCCCCACCCACCGCTGCGGCCTGTGGTCCTTGAGAGCTACAGGGCACAGAGCTGCTGAAGGGACCTTGCACCTTGCGGTCCTCTCTCTGTGTGCGGAGGAGGGTCTCTGCACTGTAGAGTCAGGCATACTTTGTGGACCACAAGGCTGCATCGGGTCCAGACAGGCGGGGATCGTGCCGCGGATGCTCAGAAATCCACGGTTTTTGGGGTGCCGCAGAGAAGCGGAAAGAAACCGTGAGGCTGTAACAATGACATTTGGGGCCAACCGACTGAAGGAACCGTCCTCCCCACCTTCTTTAAAGGGCACCTCTAATTTGGTGCCTAATGTCCTGTGACTCGGCTCATCCCGCAGGGAGCTCCTATGAAGCCTCCGATTGGATGAGGCCTGCCCGGCGGAGCAGCTGATGAGCGGCAGTACGGACGTGGCTCCCCTGGGTGGCACCGTGGCGGCATGTAGGCTTTGTCTGATGCTGGTCTTGGTTTGGCCCGAAGGACAGCGTTGGTCTGTACGATGGGCCTCAGGGACCGTGGAAGAGGAGGAGGTGGATGAGGCATTGTGCTGGGGTTGTGCTTCGACGCTGGAGGAGGAGGGTTTTCCTTGGGTGCTTGCCTTGGCCTTGCTCTGGGAATAGTTTTCCGCCAGGTGTAGACCTTACCTTCTTCCCTAATGTCCCAGTGCTGAGCTCTTGGGTTGTGTTTGAGAGGGGGATGGGATGCAAGGGCTTGCTTAAAATGGTAAGGAAATGGAAATTCCCTTCTGCGCACCCAAGTCTGGGGGTGTCCGATGGGTCAGCTCGCATAGAGAGGCTGGTGTGCAGCACTGCCAAGCTGGAGAGATGGTCCTTGAAACTGGTTTGCTTTCTGCTGAATGGCTGGAGGAGCCAAGGCTGGCATTAGCCCCGGCTGGGATCCCCAGGAGGCAGGTGCCTTCTCCCTGGACAGCCTGCAATTCCTGCCTCTCTAGCAATACCGGAGAGTTTGGGGGAGCCGCCGCCTGTGTCCCTAGCAGCCCTTTGGCTGGTGCTCTCTGTGCTGGGATCAGCTGCCATGACATCGGGCCAGACAGCCCAAGGGGCCTCTTCCCACCCCAGAAAAAGACGGAGGCGTCAGAGAGAGGGAATGCCACAGGAACGAGCGGTGCGTGCAGGCCCAAGCACTTTGCTTCCAGGGAGCAGCTGCCTGGGTTCAGTTTTCCCCGCAGGGAGCAAACAGCTACAAGGCATCTCATCCTTCTAGCAGGGGACAAATCCCTGTCCCAGTCCTCCGGGCTCTGTGCCTTGCGGCCTATTGGTTTGCACTGCCCAAGTTGGAGTGTCCCAAAGAGCACGCCGAAGACACCCGTGCCCTTTGGCACGCTCTGGGAAGTGGATACAGCGTGCAGGCCCTTCCGTTGGACTTGAGCTGCTAGCTCGTATGTTCTGCTGAGCTTTATCGGATCTCAGAGTTTACACGTCGACATTGCCCTGTCCTAAACCGTTTGCTCTGGGCCGGTTGCGGTGAGATGCGGCTGCTGCTCAGATGCTGAGAGGGATCAGCCTCTCGCTAGGACCAGGGAGGAGATGGTCCCTGGAGAGCTGACAATCGGGGAGGGCAACTGCGGGAGGAGAAAGGAGGAGCATAAATCACAATCAGTGTGTATCCCCAGGCCGCTCCGGTCCCCAGTGCTGTGTATAAAGCTGCCAGGTTAATGAAGATAGGCCGGGGTTGTAAACAAAGCAGCATAGAGCAGAGCAAGCCACGCTGAGAAGGGGCTGCCAGCTCCGCATGGCGTTAGACGCTGGGTCTGCCGGCAGTGAGCAAGGGTCCCTGAGGTTTGCGTGTGCATCTTCACACATGGCCCAGATGCAGTTTGCAAGGCAGCTCCTCCCTGCTAATGCAGCATCGCGTGGTGTGTGTGTGCATGTACATATGCTCGCCTTTGCCCGCTGGTCTGGTATTGTTCTTGGCTACCTCCAAGCCCTGGCCGAGCACATGCTTCACATGGCACTGGTTCAAGTGCACGTGGCCGGCACTGGTTCAAGTGCACGTGGCCAGCACTGGATCAGAGTTAGCCGGCGTCACTGGGAGGAAATGGTCTGTCTCTGCTCTGAACTGGGCGAGATCTCTTGGCTCCTGGGCTGAGTTGATGAGCTGGAGATGGCCTGAGCCAACCTCCCTGCCCATGCAAGCTCTGAAAATACCCCTCCGCCAAGCCATCCCATGGTCAATGACTCAGCCTTGATCTTGGCTTGTCTCTGAGGCTGTTGTAGCCTAAAGGGAAGCTGCAAGTTTAGGCGCCTTGCTCAGCTGCTAGGATTTCAGCTCTTTCCCTGTGGAGCTGGGGCAAGACAGGTGCACGGTTGCCCAGGCAATGAAGTTGGATGCTTCAGTATTTACCAGGCAGCCCCAGCCCAGTGAGCATGTGCCCTGAACGGGATGCGGAGAGGGGGATCCTGCCCACGTGTGCACGCACGCACCGCTTCAGTCTCCCATAACCATGGTTTCTGCAGCTAAAGCGGCGCCTGCCCAGAATATCAACAAGGCCCAGCCAAGGGCTGGGGGTATCTCCATCGCCGGAGCTCAGCGCTGCCTTCTCTCAGCATCTCCTTTGCTTCAGACATTCCTCTCTCCGCTCTGCTGCACAGGAGGATGTGCCCAGCCTGACAAATGAGCCCAGGGCAGGGGGAGTCTGTTCTTCCACAGCCAGAGCGGGAGTGTGAAGCAGATGGATGCAGCAGTCCCCTGGGAGCGGGCGGCCAATGGGACAAGGAGGGACTGGTGACCGGGAGTGTGTGCCGTGTGCCTCTCGTGCAGTGCGCCATGCCAGCTCCAATCAGATTGCATCCAGGCAGCGCTAGTGACATTCAAATCTACCCACTGTGGATGGAGAATAAATGCAGGAGCCTAAAATAGGTGGCTGGCCTCATCCAATGCGGAGGCGGCAGCTCCCAGCCAGTCAGAGCACCGCTGTCCCGCGTCCCACCCGTAAAACCTTTCTCGCAAGGGAATCTGCCTCACCTGCCCCTGCCTCTTTGCTCCCAGGACTGGGGCTGGAGCATCTGTCTTGCATCTCCTTGCTCTCTTTAATTCATTGCTCATGCCATGAAAAATGCATCAGGGCCCAGGCCTGGGAAATAAGGGGCTGGGGAGAGGGAAACAGCGGGAAACACTGACCCAGAAATCCTCTGCCTACTCCCCCTATTCCCAGCCCCTCCAATATGCAGGGCCAACTGCTAGGGTGGAAGCCCAGCCGTATGTCCAGACCCTTCCCCACCCTCAAGCTTTGGAGGTGTAGGTAAAATGGCACCCAGCTTTCCTGATGCTAGAGATCTAAACCCAGCCCTGGCTCTGCATTTCTCCATCATAACAGCGCCACTGGGTTAGGGAAAGGACTGTGGATGGGAGGGTGGGTCCGCAGGTGCTTTTGTTGTAATGGGCACGTGGGCTTTTAATGTGGGTTAAGCTGGGTGAACGAAAGGTTTTGCAAGATGGTGTGTGTGTGTGTGTGTGTGTGTGTGTGTGTGTGTGTATAGAAATGTATTTAAAAAATAAATCGGAAGGGAGCAGGTCTGTCCCGTGCATGAAGCTGACCACCCGCAGGATTCCCTGCAAGGAGATGATGAAGCAGGGGATGGAAAATTGCACAGCAAAACCCCAAGGGATCAGCTGTGATGCTCCACTGGCAGCCCCAGCTCGGGAGGAGCTGCACAAGGGCTGCCGTGGGAAGGATCTTCGGCTGAGCAAAGGCAGCGGGTGGAATTTATCTGTTCCTTGTGCCGTGAAGCCACATGTAAAACACTCTGGGGAAGAGCTCTTCTGAGCGCTGCCAGCGCTCGCTGAATAATGCATCCCCAAATTATTAGGAGCAACAGCTGCAGCTTAGCAAATTGGAACCGCTTAGTGGGGTCGCAGCTTGCCTGAGAGGGAGAAAATGATTTCCTTGGCTCTGCAAGGCGCCTCCAGGACGACCCGCTCTCCTGGTACACAAGGGGTGGAACAAAGGCCTGCCTTTAACTTTGAGCTGCCTTTCATAGCCCAAGCACAGCGAGCGGGCTGTGACTGTGTGCCCCAGATCGGCGCTGGGAATGGACCCCACCTCGCCTGGCACCCGGCAGAGCGCCCTGCTCATTAGACCACGGCTGCCTTGTCTGGTCTTAAGGCGCTCTAATAATGGAGAATGAACCCGGCAGTGGTTCTCGTGTGGGTCCGGTTAGTGCCTGTGGCTGGGAGCAGGGCTCTGCCAAGCGGGGTGCAGTGCGTCTCCATAAGGCAACCCTGGCTCTACAGAACCTGTGGCCTCGGCAGACAAAAAGTGGGAAGGAGGCACAGAGAGAAGGCCAGGGTCAGAGTCAGGCGGTTCCCCAGCATCTCTGTTGTAACCTGGATGGGGGTAGAGAGAGAGCCTGGGAGTCTAGCTCAGCCCTGTAAAGGGACAGACAGTTGACTCACTGGCTCTAATCTCTCCCTTTTTATCTCAGTCCATTATTGCCATTCCTGAAGGGTGAGCAGCTCGGCTCACTCACCCCCAGGCTCTGTGCCCTTGCCTCCCAAGAGGCAGGCACACAAATGCAGAGTGCAGACTCACAGGACAGAAATGTGTGACACAGCCCTGCTGCATGGCTTGGCCCCAGCCAGCTGGCCCTGCTCTCTGGGAAGGAGCGGTGTGGTCCGTGAGAGCTAGCTGTGTGTGTGCGCGTGCATGTGCTCTGTAAGCACTAGTTGTGTGTGTGTGTGTGTGTGTGGGTGAACATGTGCTCTGTAAGCACTAGCTTTGTGTGTGTGTGTGTGCGCATGCGTGTTCTGTAAACGTTAGCTTTCTGTGTACGTGCTCTGTAAGCACTAACTTGGTGTGTGTGTGCTCTCAATAAGTGCTAGTTTCATGTGTATGTGTGTGCGTGTGCTCTAAGCACTAGCTTTGTATGTGTGAATACGCTCTGTAAGTGCTAGCTTTGTGTTTGTGTGTGTGCACGCGCTCTATAAATGTTAGCTTTGTGTGTGTGCTGTGTAAGCAGTAGCTTCATGTGTGCATGTGCTCTGTAAGTGCTAGCTTTTTAAATGTGCATATGTGCTATGCTAGCTTTCTATGTGCATGCATGCGTGCTGTAAGTGCTAGCTTTGTGTGTGTGCGCGCTCTAAGCGCTAGCTTTGTGTGTGTTTGTGTTCTGTAAGTGCTAGTTTCACAAGTGTGTGCTCTGTAAGCACTAGCTTTGTGTGTGTCTGCACTCCGTAAATGGTAGCTTTGTGTGTGCATATGCGTGTGCTGTAAGTGCTAGCTTTGTGTGCATATACTCTGTAAGCATTAGGTGCACATGCACGTGTGTGTATTTGTGCACGTTCTCTGTAAGCACTAGTTTTTGTGTGTGTGCTTATGTGCTCTGTAAGCACTAGCTTTGCATGTGTGTGTGCTCTGTAAGTGCTAACTGTGTCTGTGTCGGGGGTGTGTGTGTGTGTGTGTGTCTGTGGCGAGAGCTAGTTCTGGTCCCAGTCTTTAGAGGAATCTCACCCATTCCTCCCAGTCTCTTCTGCTCCTTGCTTCTGAGGCCAGCAAGTGGCCTTGTGCTTTATACTGGGCTTACTTAAAAATGGAGTCAGTCCAGCTGTGCTGGAAGCGGGGCCATGCTGGCATGGGCTTCAGTGGAGTTGATCCCAACTCCTCCCTAAAAAGGCCAAAGTGATCCCGTGGTCTGGGCTTCCCTTTGGGATGGGAGAATGGCTCCGTGCTGGCTCAAGCATGGGCTTGCTACGGGGATCGGTGCTGGCAGCGAGAGCTGCTCTCCTGGCCTGCCTGTGGCCGCCTCGTTCTGTTCTCCCCGGGGGTGGCAAGGAGGGGGGGGCTCCCTGGTTCCCTGGCACGACCGCCTCCTCCCTCCCCTGTATCGTGAGTTTCTTTTTCATGAATTGCTGAGTCTTGGGTGTCCAGAGAGTGCTAAGAGAGCGAGCCCTGGGGACTGGGAGCTTCTGCCTGTAGTGCCAGCGCCAACAGGGTGCCAGCCCCAGAGGTCCCTCTCCCTGGGCCAAAGCGGGGCCCACTTGATGCCTGACCTCTGTAGAGACTGCTACTGACCTCTGTCTCCACAGGAACCGGAATGAGCCCTGCCAAACTCATTGCACGGATTCTTGTAGACCGGCCAGAGGGTCCCACCCAGTGGTTCCTGTGTCATGGCGCAGGGAGTATGTCTGGGTCTTGCTGGGAGCTTGCATTTCTGCTCTTTCCCGTGCCCCCCACTTGCATGTTCTGCACAGCAGCAGCAAAGCTCCCCAGGAGCGGTTTACTGAACGAGACAGGTGTGAAACCCTCATCAGCTGGGGAGGTGCTGGCAGCCAGGCCTGGGGTTGCTCTGTCAGCGATCCGGGCTCCCCAGCCCCGCACAGGGAGGACTAGAGAAAGGTGGTGCGGTAAATCTCCTCAATCCAGACTTCGGTGAAGGATTTGCTGTGGAGCCCTTTGAGAAGCTCTTAGCTAAGATGAGGATTAGCGGGGAAATTCTCAGGTGGGCAAAGCTCTGGCTCAAGAGGAGATGGCACTGAGCCAAGGTTACTAGCAGAGTTGCTCGGCCATCGACCTGGGAAACCATCCTGCTTAATAATATCTTCTTTAACAACCTTGGTAAATGAAATAGGAGCCTGCTGACAACATCTGCCAGTGACATGAGTTAGAACGCTTCTCCGAAACCAAGGAGACTTGGGCTATCGGACAGACAGATCTGGGTTGCTTCCAGGACTGGAATAACACGACTGGGATGAAATTCAGGAGTATAGATGACTTCATTTCTGGGCACTTTATGGACAGGGGAAAGCAGAGGGCTATTTGGGAAGCGGTTAACAACGGTGGGTCCAAAGGGGCCGCTTTCCATGGTGGAACCAGTAAATGGAAGGCAAGGAGCAGCTGGAGCTCGGCAGAGGCGTTGCCGAGATGCGGGGTAAGGAGTCACGTTGGGTCAAACTCCCGGGATTGGTGGTGAATGAGAAACATGGGATTTTCCCAGGCCAGGAAGAGGGGGAAAAGGGGGCTGGAAGCGCCTCTTGTCCTTTTGTTTGTGAGATTTCTGCGAGTATAAAAGCGAGGGGAGAGGGCAAAGCAAAGGATGACCCAGCGTCTGGGATGTGGAGGAGGCGAGAGCCACTACTTCCCAGCAGGCAAGGTCTGCCTTAGTGTAGAGAAGGGATTGCATAGCTTTAGTCCTTCTTGAGAAGCGAAGGCTAAGGGGGGATTTAACAGCAGCCTTCAACTCCCTGAAGAGTGGTTCGAAAGAGGATGGAGCTGGGCAGCGGTGGCAGATGACAGAACAAGGAGCCATGGGCTCAAGTTGCAGCAAGGGAAGTTTAGATTAGATATTAGGAAAAACTTTATCACAAGGAGGGTAGTAAAGCAGCGGAACAGGCTACCCAGAGAGGTGGCGGACTCTCCATCCTTGGAGGTTTTAAGACCTGGCTAGACAAAGCCTTGGCTGGGATGATCTAGTTGGGGCCGGTCCTGCTTTAAGCAGGGGCTTGGGCTAGATGTGACTGTCTGAGGTCCCTTCCAGTCCTCATTTTCTATGATTCAAGTGCTGGAACAGCTCTCTAGTGAGACCATGGCATCTCTATCACTAGATGCTTTTTTTAAGGGCAGGTTTAGGCAAACAGCTTCTGGGAGAAGTTAGATAGGAACGACCTACCTTCAACAGAGAGATGGACTAGATGAACCTCCTGAGGTCTCTTCCAGCCCTGTGATTGCATGGATTTCCACCCCCCCGCCAACACAAAACACATGCATCCCAGGAACGAAAGCAGCACTTTAACCAGATGGAGTTTCAAGCTGGTTTATGATGACGTTGGTTGTTACAATACTGTGCGAACATCAAGGGCATGATGTCTGTGACCTGAGAGCCTCCCGGCCCCAACCCCGTGGGGTTTGTTCCATCCTTATTTTCTTGGGCGCTGAGAGGTCTGTCTTTCGTGGCCCGTGCTTCTCAGCTGCCCTGGCTGGGAGTAAGGTTTTTTCCCATCATGTGGGCCTGTGACTCCTTTTGTGGTGCAGGTAAAACTGTCTTCTTGCCTCTCCATCTTGTCCCCAAGCCTTTTACATTTTGCACCATCATACAGTGCTCACACAGGGTATTTGCATTTCATTTCCCTGGTTTATGAAAGGTAGAAGGCCACGTTGGTTAGCCGTACATCTGTATGAAGGCTGTGCTGTTACCCAGGGTGGGAGGTGTGTTATTATTTAACGAACACCCATGAGACTGCCCAGTGCTATTTCTTTTCACCTTCAAGGGGCTGTATCCCAGGGGGGAGAGTCTGAGCTACTGGGGAGTCTGAGTTAAGAGTTTGCTGGGTGCAGGGCACTTTGGAGCTGGCGCATCTGCCCTTTCCCTTTTTGGCTGCAGACTGTCACTTCGGCTCTGGCAGTCATTTCTCCACTCAGTTAATCAGCTTCACCCTGAGGAAGGCATGTGGTGGATACAGATTTACTAGCCTTTAATGGCTCTTTTTATTGGGGCTGATTGAACTGAGGAACGGGCCAGCCTTCAGCACTGGGAAAGTAGCCCTGCTGTGTGCACGACCTGGCACCAATAGCACTTGCTGAGGTTCCTCGGCAAGGAACGGGCCTCCCTGAGGTTGTGTGCGTGTGTCTTGCACAGAGACTGCATGTGTGTGAGTGCCTGGAGCAGTGGTGTGTTCACATGCCTGTGTGTCCGTTTGTGTATGCTGGGCTGTGTGCACCTTTGCAAGAGGGCCAAACCAATCTGCACTCTGGACTGGATGGAACGAAAGGCCCGGTATCTCTTTGGGCTTCTGCAGCAGGTGCAGGAAGCTGCTGTTTCTCCAGGGATGCCCAGGCATTTCTCCTCAAGGGTCCTGCCTTTCTCGAATAAGACTGCCCAGACACCCCATCCCATATCTCCAGAGCTGCTGGCTTCTGAGGCCCAGACAACTTCTGTCTGAGAGCGACTGCCAGCACCTCGGTCTCCCTTGCAGAATATGTCAAGCCCAGCGATTTCTGCCAGGGGTCCGTGCTTGAGTCCTCCCGCAGAGCTGTGGTGTCCTGGCCAGCCTCAGCCCTCCCCAGTATCCGTTTAAATTGGGTGGCATTTCTGCATCCTTTGAGTTGCTCTTAGCTCACTGAGTCTAACTCCTGAGTGTCCTGTGGGGTGCTCCGTTCACTTGCGGGGGGAAAAGCTGGGGTTGGATGTCAGCGGTGTTCATTTGTGTCTACGGGCCTGGGTCCCTCCTTGTGACTTTGACCAACACAGTGAGTTGGGAGGAGCGTCCCTGCCATGGCTGTTACACTAGTGCTTCCCAGTCTGCGGTGCCTCCAGAAAGCTTTCCAGGTGGAACTTGAGATGTTGGTATCGACCTGTGAAGGCCCCTGGCGGCCTGGGCCTCCCAGCCCCCTACCCATCACCTTGCAGCCTCCAAGGTCAGCAGAACCGCTTGCATGACTTATCACAGCTGCGGGCTCCTGGGTACGATGGGGGAGGAGGTCCTCTCTTTGGCACAGCATGGTCCATCTGGCACCCTGACCCTCCTCCCTTCCCCAGAAACAGAGCTGGAGCCATGCAGAGCCCTGTGCAGCATGATGCCCTGCTGTCTGTGCCTCTGGGCATTGCCAGGCTACTGCCATCATGGGTCCCATCAGGGGCTTTCTCTCCTGATCATTCCTTCCTCCTGCTTGGCTGCCTTCTACCAGCTAGCGACAGCCCCTCTGAGCCTCATTGTTTCAGGGTAATAGGATGCAGGCAGCCTGGTGACCTCCAGGGGTCAAGGAGCAGGATGGAGACAGGGGTCATGACAGCACTTACCAGTCAGCCAAGACCATGTGCTGCCTCGCTGAGAGGGACTGGCAGCCCTGCTTGAGGGGGGCAGGGGGGGAAAAGAGCAGCCACAACCTCCATGAGATGTCTCCTCCTCTGCTGGCAGAAGTGGGTGCAAACACAGTGGATTCTGTGGGCTGCGTCAGGGCTGAATTTGGCCCTTGGGGACGTGTCAGAGGTTCTTAGGGATGGTTTGCACACAAGCATGTGCAAAAGGGATGAGGGACTGGAATAACCCATTGGGGTGTCCAGTGAGAGCTCAGCTGCCAACCCCGGGGGCTCAGACTTGATGCCCCATAGGATCTGAAGCTTACACAGGAACCCAACCCAGTGTGAGCTAAGCCTTGTGCATCCCCCACCCACAGCACAGTAATCTCCCTTGGGTGCTGCGGTCCTGCGGCGCCGTCTCGGGAGGACATGTCACCAGTTATGTATCCACAGCTTCTCCGCCAAAAGATTCAGTGATTCTCCTGGATCTGTGCCGTGACAGCTTGGGGGCTGATGACCCAACACCTGGGCTCTAACCTCAGGGTCCTCTCTCAATGGAAGGAAGGAAATTCTAGCACTCGGGAAAGGCAGCTGGAGATTTACAGGTTTCCTCCAGCAGTGGGCTGAGCAGAAGGCAAGCACATACGCACGCATAGGCACATGCACATAGCCATGCATACATATACACGTGTGTGTGCACGCGTGCACACACATACACACACATGCATGCTCCAGCAGCATCCCTGACTTTATCTCCCCTCTCCCCGCCCCCACCCAACAAATCAAGACTGCAGTAATCAGCAGGGATAACATGCCCAGCGCAGCAGGAAAAGATTAAAAATCCGGCCAGAGATTGGATTCAGAAATGATTTGCAGAGATAAGATTTATTCCCTCTCCAGACACATCCTTCCATTAAGAGTAAAAAAGCCCCTCTCTGTAAATCTTGCTCCTTTCTCTGCAGGCTAAAGGCTTCTTCCCTTGCTCCCACAGCTCCCAGGGGACTGAGAGGCAGCTTGTTTCTTGCTGCACCCCAGAAGAGGGAAAAGGCATTACATTAAGCCTTAGCTAGTCCATCTTGCTCAGCTGGGCTTGGATTGCTCTGTGCAGTATGTTCACTAGACCACGGTTAATCCCAGGGTGGGAGCTTTCCCCCCTTCCCTTAAGGAGCCTGTTCCATGGCTTGGCAGACCTCACGTCTGGATGCTCATTCTCTTGCTATTCAGCCTTCAGCTTTCCCCTCTCCCTTCCTTTCTCTTCCTCCCAGCTTGCGGCCGACACACCCATTGCAGCCGCTGGGTTGTCTGCAGCAACTTTGAAAACACATCGGATGTAACAAACTAGACAGAGGTCAGAGTCTAACTGCACCCTGTTGGATGCCACTAGCAAATTCCCTTCCTCCTGGGTGGCTACGTTTGGCAGCAGCAGCCCCACCTCACGATCTTACAGCCTTTGACGAGCTTGAATGCATTTCCTCTTCTCCTGTAAGCCTGGGAGGGCGTTATTCCAGGTTGGCATGTACCTGCTGCGTGCAGGGCAGAGGGTCATAGCAATGCCAGCAACTTGCACAAGATCCCACGGTACGTCTAGGAATAGAACCAGGTCCCTGATGTCCCTGTCCGGTGCCTACAGAAGGGAGGGGATGGGACCGTGTTACAATGCACGCTGCCATCCCCACTTTCCGCACAGTTTAACACCCATTTCCGCCCCTCCTGCTGGCATCATGAGTGTCTTGTTCTGCTGGCTGGGCAATCCAGGCCACAGATGGTGGTCGATACCCTTCCCAGCGTGAGAACCGGCTAGCTTCTTAACCTGCTCAGCCTCAGTGACTGATGTCTCTCTCTAGGTTTAGCCGGGGCCTCCCAGACAGCAGCGATTGTCTGATTCCCAGCGTCTCCAGGGATTGCAGAAGCCAAGGCTTAGCTCATCCTCAGGTGTCAGAGGATGGATGTGCCAACAGGCGTGTCCATAGGATGCTTTATTTCATTTCAGCCTAAAGGAGCTTGGGACAGGAATTGCAGCTATTTGCACTTGGTCACAAGGTTGATCAGCTAATGCTTGTGCAAACAAACTGGTTTGGAGATGAGGGTTAGCACTTCATCAGGGATTCCTGCAGGGAAGGAAGTTGCGACTGGAACAACCTGGATCTGACCTCTCCAGTTAATTCTCTCTGTCTGTGGATGTGCTGCAGTTGCCCCGCAGATGCGATGTATTGGGCACTGCTAGGGAAGCTCACAGCCCTGGAGCCCTAAAACTGCCCCGGCAGTGAAGGGGGACCCCTGATTTTGTATGGAGCAGGAGGTGGGAGAAAAGCAGCTTGATGGTTTGGCTGATGCTGAGAGGGCAGTAAGGAGGCTCTCATGGGATCCTCATGGAGCTTATGTAGATGAGCGTCTGGCGCTGACGGACGGTGCGAGCAAGCGCATCGTGTAGGTGTGCACTGACCTGGTGCTTCAGCTGGTCCTGCTGGGGCAATGTCTCCCTCCCCCAAGACCTCAGCCAGAGGCTACCACCCCCCTCCAACTGAGACCAGTGGGCAAAGGGGAAGGAATGAGCAGGGCCTGTGGAGGGGAGCATCATGCACACATGTAAGTGCATGCACATGTGCATTCGCATGCACACACACCTCTTCACTGGCTGCTGTTGAGTGGGGGTGGAACTGGAGTGCAATGTAAAGTCCTTGGCACTGGGTTCCTGACACAATGTAGGGTGTGTATGGGCGGTGGGGGGGGAGGTTGGGCTTTATCCTCCAAGGTGAGTGGCTCATTCACTGATCCCTCCTGCAGGAAATGCAGTCACCAGGGCTCCGGGACTGAGATGAGTCAGAGCAGCTCATTCAGGATTCAGTCCTAGCTGCCACTCCATCCCCACCCATCTTCCCCCAGAGCATCGGGGGTTGTGATAGGATGGATTGGGCTTCCTTGCCCTTCAGCAGCTGTTTGAATATAAACAGTTCGCCCCAGCAAAGGAGATAAGATAATAGATAAGATGACAGGCCAAGTGCTACTGAACCAGCTGGCCTGGAGGGTGGACTTTGGCTCTGCTTGTGATGCTCTCCCAGTGTTGTGGGTGTCCGCGTATCTGCTGCAGAGAGATGTGGCTGGCTCTACGGAGCGGGGAGGAAGGCCCTTGCAACTCGGGAGGCTGCCATCCACCTTGTATTTCTACTGTTGTCCTGGGGGGTGCACGAGGACGGAGGTCTGGCTAATAACCTGGATGGCAACATGAGCCCCTCGCTAAGGGCCCTGCCTGAACGGCCCGGTCTCGGGTCAGAAACGGGTCGCTGATCCTTTAAGGAGAGCTGCTGGGTGCACCCGCTGGTGTGTGGGAGGGCGCGACTCCCCTTCCTGCTCTCTGTCCTGCATATGGCTTGCTCTTGCAATACTTACAACCCAGCCACGGGGCTGGGTTGCCAGCGGATTTGGTTGGCTGGGCTGGTGCCAGGAGGGGCGGCTCATCACGTGACCTGGCCCTTCATAAAAGCCACTGAAATATGCCTGATGGGGATCAAGTGAACAACACCAAGCCAGAGTTGGGTATCCAGTGTACCCTACACGGCAGAGGTCCGTTTCTGCTCACGAGAGAGGGAGCGGCTCTGGGGAAGGAGCAGGGGTGTCACTAGGATGTTTCCTGCTTTCTCTCTGCTTTCCCTCCAGCATGAGCCAGGAGGCACGTCCTCACCTGATGGCTGCTCTGGGAGCGATGCTGGCGTGTCGGGTCAGTGAGGTTGGGTTTAACCCATAGGTGCATCACCTGGTCTTGTGAGGGTGGGAAGAAAGCCAGGGTCAGGTCCGGGAGAGCTGGTCTGATTGTTCCCGTTGGATGCTTCGGAGCTGCCGTGGTTGTTCCTGGTGGAGGCTGCAGCAAGACTACTGCTGGGATCCCAGCCGGACGTGACGGAAGCCCCCTCCTCCTACATGTTCCCCAGCAAGTGGGACCCGAGCTACGTGGCCCGGTCCCAGGAGCCTGCAGGGCAAGCAAGGAGTCTGCCCTAGATCCCATGCCTGAGTCCAGCATCTCCCGTGCCTCGTTCTGACACCCACCTCTGCTCCCTAGGCTTCCTGCCCTTCCAGAGCTGCAGACTGGTGTTGACAAACCCTGGCTGCAAGGCCTGTCTGGGTGGGGGGAGGCTGCAGGCTCTAGGAGGCTGGGAGAGGACTGTGGCGCCCCGGGGAAGGAATGAGAGGCAGCTTGGGGCTGAGGGCAAGTGCATGACAGCTGCTGGCCCTGCTGCACGGAGCCGTACTCCAGATAGGGCAGGTCTGGAGGGACTGCTGGCTCCTTGCTCAGCTCAGATGAACCCATGCAGGCAGCCAGCTCTGGAGTGGGTCAGTGAGATCCAGGACCAAAATGGACCCTGCCTTTAGATCCTGTCCCATCTTGCAGCTTCAAATGCTTGAGCACAAGGGCACAAGCTGTTCAGTGCCAAGCACAGGGCAAAGGGGAGGTGCTGCTGTCTCCTCTCACCTCTTCAGACCAAGCTTCAGATGGAGCTGAAGTGTGCACCGAGCTTGCCATTCTCGGCTTGCTCCAAAACACAGTGCAGCTAGCGTGCTCTCTGCCCAGGCCTGGCACCCACAGGGACCTGGGGGGGCAGGCCTGAAGCATCCTTGGCATTGTCTGGCAAGGGACCTAAGACGGGGACAGCCAAAGCAAACTGAGCCCTGAAGGGAAGCTGGTGTGGAAGGGACCAGTCTCCTAGAGGAGCTGTTGCCAAATGGCTTCATCTGTGCCGGGCTGGTAGCCAAAGCTTTCCCTCCGTGTCCAGGCTTGTTTAAACAAAAGAAAATTGCCTCCTACCTCCACTCGTCTCACCTTGGAGAATCTGTGGGTTTATGGAGACATCCCTGGAGCGCTGCTGTCCAGTAGGGCAGGGGTCTGGTCCACCATCTCTCGGGGGCGGGAGGGATGCTCCGGCTGTAGCTCTGCTTTCCTGAAGCACTCACGAGGCTCCATCATCCCTGCGAGCATGATGAGCAGGTGCCATCCAAGGGCTGCGGCTCTGGGCATTTGGCTTTTGACTCTTGGCCTTGCAGTATTTTAGGGGCACCTGGAGCAGCGTGAGGAGCTCTCTTTCCTGCTCCCCCGGAAAGATGCTTAGGGCAGCACGAGTGGTGCTGGGGCCTTGGTTGGGCTCAGGGCGGGCCTGCCTGTTTCTCCCAGGGCTGGGCTCACCCCACATTGGGCTGGGAAGCCGGGGCTCAAGGGGAGGCAGTGCCTGTCCCTAGGGAGGGTGAAGCATGGCAGCTGTCTGGCCCAAGATGCACGGAGCTGCCTTAAGATGCAAGCCACCGTGACTGGGGAATGGGGTCTGTCTGCGTAGCTGCCCTGCTCCCTTCCACCCCTGTCACTCCAGGGGCAGCTCTATCTGCACATCGCACCTCCTCTGCTGGGCCTGCTGCCCCCACTATGAACCAATGCAGTGGGGTTTGGCCCCGGAGGCCTGGCACCCCCGCTCTCGCTGCCAAGTGCTAGGGTCTGACCTCTCTGCACCCCAGCAGCCTCGCCCCTGCTGTCCCGTGGCTGCGCGTGCCTGCATGGGGGTGGCTCCCCCTTGCAAAGGGGCTGGGTGTTGGAGCAAAGCCCCCACTTTCCATCATGCCCTCCATCCTTTTTTCCCCTCCCTTTTTTTAAACAGGGACTCATTTTGCTTTCCACCCATCGCCCCCTCCACCCCCCCCAAGCCCCAATCTGGGGGATGGGGGTCTGACGACAGCTGTTCCCATGGGGACGGGCCAACCACTCCTGTGGTTTCCATGGCAGCCAATCGGGGGTTGGAAAGTTTCCTCAGCCCCCCCAAACGGGTGTCAATAGCTTGACATGAAAACAGGAGCGGAGCAGGAACAAGGGCAGGCCCGGGCTCTTTTGTTTTCCTTGGGCTGCAGAAGCAAAGGGGAATTCCTGGGAGCAGGAGAAATCTCCTCCCGGGCAGGGCGGGGAGTCTAGACGGAGCCCAGCCAGGGCATTTGGAAGCACGACGTGCGTGCCCCGCGGATACCCAGTGCCCGGCTCTGCTCGGATCTGGGCGCACTGAAGCCTGCCCGTGTGCCATGCCTTCAGACGCAGCCTGCACACCCAGGCCAGACGCGGCCCGGTAGCAAAACCCCCGGGTTCGGTTGCTGCGCCGTGTTCAGGAAACACCAGTGGCGGTGTGCCACGCACCAGGCGTTCCAGCTGGCAGCGTCAGGGTGCTGCTTTCTTTTTTGTGCAAATATGTCTATAACTGGACCGCTAACAACCTGTCAAGTGACCACTGTGGTTCACGTGCCCATTACAGAGCTTGCACCGTGCGCCCGCGCTCCCATCACCTTTCCAGTGCTTTCATCCCTGTCTCAGATTCGTCGTCGTCACCACACCGCTGTGAGGAAGCTCACAGCCGCTGGGGTTTGGAGCAGGGTGCTGGGGCAAGGTGGCTCGTGGTGAGGGGAGTCTCCACGGGCAGGCTGAGGCTGGAAGACATGGACAGAAGGAGCCGCTGGTACCTCACCATCCGCCTCCCAAAAAGGGTCTCTACCCCTGTGCCAGCCTCCTCTGGCAGCCCCTCTCTGTCCCAGGGCAGAGCCTCCTGCGCAGCTGGTCTCTCCCTGCCTCTGGGATCCCTGGCTTTTCATTTACCAGGCAGCTAAAGAGCTAAATTAACATTGCCCCCGCTCTTCCCTTTGCTAATCGCAGGCCTTTTGATCTATATATAGCTGTCTCAGTGCAGGGGCAGGCCAGACAGGCGGGGAAGGGGGGAGTCTGTCGCTCTGACACTTGTCCTCCTTCCTGAGATCAGGCTCGGAGGCTTCAGTTCAGCACCCGGACTCGCGTCCGCTGAGGAAACGGGGAGGGGGAGCCGCGGCGCGGAGGTGTTTTTCCAGGGTGCCTTTGCGAGTGGAACAATGTCTGCGTCTGCGGAGGGAAGCAGCTGGCTGGGCTTGTCTTGGAGAGAGGCCCTGAGGTTCCTGTGCTCAGGGTCAGACCCATCGCCACATTTGGGGGTCAGGAAGGGATTGTACCCCATGGTCAGATGGGTCTGGATAGTGGGAGGTTTTGCCTTCCTCTGTAGTGGAGGGTGCCACC
The DNA here is from genome assembly GCF_001723915.1 of Gavialis gangeticus. Taxonomy (NCBI): domain Eukaryota; kingdom Metazoa; phylum Chordata; order Crocodylia; family Gavialidae; genus Gavialis; species Gavialis gangeticus. The sequence goes on along the minus strand of NW_017729015.1, from coordinate 14,788,396 downwards.
TTCTTCCTGGGATAGTTGGAGCATATATTAACAATTTAGAGCAGCAGGACATTGGGCATCGCGGGCCCCTGCTTTACCGCTGGCAGGTTCAGGTGTTACGTCTTGTGTTGTGCGTCAGGGTTGACTATGCAGTTTAGGAAGTTTCACAGTGGGTTTGTACAGGATGGCTTGGATAGGGCTGATCCTGCCTCCGGCAGGCGGTTGGACCAGATGTCCTCCGGAGGTGCCTTCCAGCCCCACTTCTCTCTGATTCTAACCTGGGACGAAAAAGAAAGCTCGAGGTCCTGGGAAGCAGGCGCCAGCCTGATGTGAGCAGTGGAGAAAAGATCCTGGCGGTGGGAGAGGGGATCTCTCAGCCTTGAGGGCTCAGGGATGCTTCCTTGTGGCGGCCACTCAGCTCCCAGGCTGGTTCTCGCCCTACAGGGCTCCTCTTCGTGGCACCCCGGTGTTGGCAGCAGAGGGACAGGGGCCTGCCAGAAGCTACAGAGCAAAGATCAGAGTCCCTGGCTGGACTGCAGCAATGAACTTCAGCACGGCAGGACCTGGCTCCTGTCTTGGGTTCGCACATGTCTGGTTCCTGCAAAGAGGGCACTGGATGCCAGAGGGATGCAGCGGAGAGGGCTAGAGGGCACTTTGGGGCTGTGCCCACACCCAGGAAAAGGGTTTCTTGTCCAGTTCTTCTATTAAGAGAAAGGAGCATAACAAAGCCTGCAAGCAGCCCTGATTTCCAGACACAGCAGGGTGGAGGAAGCAGGGGGGTAGCCCTGGCCTCGTAGGCCTCTGTCCCAGCTCTCTTGGAGTGAGGGGCCAAGGCTGAGCCCCTTGGCACCGATGTGGGGGAGTGTGGGAAAACGCATCCCGTGGCAGCCTCTGTGCCGATCTAGGCAGGGTGTGCAGCTTGCAGCTCAGCTCGGGGCAGGGGAGGGGATTCCTCCACCGAGGAGCTGGGGTGCCAAAGGAATGACTTCTCCAAGAGCAGTCCCAGCCCGCTGTGCGAGTGAGCGTGCGTGCGAGTGAGTGTGTGCACTGGAGCAGGTTCATACACAGGAGACGGGCCGGAGGGGAGGGGAGGGGAGGGGAGGGGAAGAGCAGGCCTGCCTACTCAGTTCGCAGGACGCAGCTCCGTTTCCTCCAAATCCTTGGCTCGGGGCCAAGCATTCTGGGAAAGCTAATTGCAAACTCAGCGACTTCTGTCTGGGGAGGGAAGCCGAGGGGGGTTGGAGGGACCCTGGAAGAAAGCAGCAGCTTCTCCACTCGCTGCAAATTGGAGCAAGGCCGGTCGGGCTGCCAAGTACGGGCGAGGCCAGACCACCGCGGTGCTGGGAGCCTGGTTCCCATGGGCTGCGGACGGCTGGATTGGGCAGGGAGGCCTCGGGGCTGTGGGTCACTGCTCGGGAGTGCCCGGAGCCCTGGCTGTGATGCTGAATCCAGCCAGGGGCAACGCTCTCCTGCTGAGCTGGAAACAGCTCTGGGCAGAGCAAGGAGCCTGCAGAAAGTGCTGTTGAGACACAGTCGCCCCTTTCAGGGAGCTCGGTCTTCTGCATTTGAACCGCCATGCCTCTGCACCTCCCACCTGCCCTGCAGCCCTGGTCCCACACCATGGCAGGCTGTGACCTGCCACCCTCCTGTGCTCCCCCTAACTAACCCGAGCTTTTCCTGTGCAGGAGCTGCCAGTCGTGCTAACCTGGGTGGGTTGGGACCCTTCAGTGCCCAGACTGCTGAGCTGCATCCCAGTACCACGTCATCCATCCCAGCCCTGTGTGGCACGGTGGCATCAGCATGCAGCTCTGTTGGCCCCGGGGGGGTGGTAAGCACCCCGCTGAGGACCAGAGGAGGAATGGGGGCAGGCAGTGACCCCTTTGCGTGGCTCTGACCGGGCACGGAGCTGTCCCGACTCTGCCCTCCAGGAGAGGAACACAGCGGGAGGTGTAGCCTGCGCACCGCAGGGGGCTGTAGAAACCAAACACTGGGTTTGCTTCTCAGGGGATTCCTGACGCCACTGTCAGCAGCCGAAGGGGATGGCAGTCCCAACCCGTTGCAGAGCCCTGGCCTTCACTGGTGCATGTGGGACATGCTGAGCAGCAGTAAGAGGTGCTCTGGGGGCTGGGAAAGCTGGCGGGGGTGGTTGGGCTGGGGGTGCGCTTGCCTGTTGCCATCTAAAGCTTGGTCCAGCCAGAGCACACCAGCCCTTCGCCTCTTCTTCCTTGCTGCATCTCTGCCTCTTCTCCTTCCCCCAGCCCCCTCCCTGGCTTCTCCCATTTTCCTTCTTCCAAAAATCAAAACACAGGCTAGTTTTTGCGACGACACGGCGCAGCTGCTCGCGGTGAGCCCTGGGCAGGACAGGCCTTCCTGCCGAAATAACAAGGCTCCAGTCATAGTCACACAAGGGCATCATGGCTCAAGGACGGCAGGTTTGGTGCTCCCAGAAGCGCTCTTCCTGCTTTCTAGCAGGGTCCCGCAGCTCCGTTGCCCCCGCGTTATAATGGGGAGTCTCTTGCCAGCTCTGATAGACTGAGGGAGCATCCCAGGGTTTTAGACCCTATCTTTTGGGGTGGCTGCCTCTTAGACCACGCAGTGCCCTGGTCCTTCCTCTGGGGGTGTCCTCCTTCCCCCACTCTGGGCATCACCCACTTCCTATTCCCAGCTGGCAGTCGTGGCTCCCGTGTCTGATAGGGGCTCTTCAGTACTTTATCCGTTGCTGTCACAAGGCAGTTGGAAGGTCCCCAAACACAACCTAGGCTGCGTGATCAGGGGGAAATACCCTCCTGGTTTCCCGTGTAGTGAGAGTATTGACTTGTCAGCGCGTTTGCTTGCTGAGGTGGGGCTGTGGTTGCTCTGGGTGTCCTGGCATGGGGCTGTGTCGGGGTGGGGAAGGCTTTTGTCTAGCTTTAAAACCTGGTCCTCTAGCGCTTCATGGTGGAGGGTGGCGTGTGCTGCACGGACTAGGTGGCCACCACGAGTCAAGGATCAAAAAAGATGAGAACTCGAGGGCATGGGAGGAAAGACTGGGGGTTGTTTGGTCTGGAGATGAGAAGCTGAGATTTGATCCTTCCTTTCCTTTTACGTGTCCTCCTGACAAGGGGTTCAGCCAAATTTGCAGATTTGTCAGACTCAAGCTGCGCCGTGAGTGCTTTGGTTATGGCCTCCACCTTTCGACCTCCAGGCTGTCAACCATGCGCCTTATCCCCTGCACCACCCCAGTCCCGGGGCTACAAATACCTGGAGGGTGGTTACAGAGAGGGTGGCCACAGGCTATTCTTTGCGACCACCCAGGACAACGAGGGAGATTCGAATTGGCCGTTAGGAAAAGCTTTCTAAGGGTGGCGGTGAGGAAGCACTGGGACAGACTGCCCAGAGAGGTGCCAGAGGCTCTAAAGCAGGTCAGACAAACCCTTACCTGGGGTGGTTCAAACAGGGAGCAGGGGCTAGACTAGCGTCACCCCCTGAGGTCCCATCCAGCCCCACTTTTCTACGCTCCTATGATCATGCCCACCTTTTTGCATCGGCTGTTGGTAACATTTATCTTGTTCAAGGTTTTCTGGGACGCTTGTCCACAAACATTGTCCCATCCAGGCCAGCCCTTGCTTAGGAGGTTTGGGGTGTGAAGTCCCTGATCTTAGATCATTCTCTCAAGCCCAGAATTTGAGCCTGGGCAGTTTACTGTTCAAGAGTCTGTTGGCAGCCTCGAGGCCCCCCCTGCTTTCTTGCCAGGTTTTTGCAGCCCTTTGTAGCCTGCGGGCTGCATTTATCGAGCAGCCGAGGGTTGCGCCTCACTCTCTTCTTGTGAGGGGTCACTTGAAGGCTTCATCTGTTGCATCTTCATCTCTCCTCCAGGTTGTTCCCAGGGACTGGCAAGGGGCAGTCCTTGTCAAGCAGGAGGCACCAAGCTGACTGAGTTGCAACAGGGTGGGATCCTCTGCACAGGTAGGCAGATCTGGGTTGAGGAGGCTGACGTACCGGGGGCTGCGGTCTGTGCCTTCCCTCCTCTCACTTGAAGCTGTTTATTCACACGCTGATGGCTGCATCCGGCTCATTTGTCTGCGGCTTTGCCTCAGCCCCCACTGGAAAGGTTTGCGGGGCAGAGTCTGGGCTCAGGCTTTCTTTGCCTGCCGGCTGGGAAGCAAAGAGAAAGCTGTGCTCTGTCACTTGTGCTTCTTATGTGCTTGGTGTCTCTGGGGCCAGAGGGGTTCTGGTCCACCTCGTCCCTCCTTCCAGGCAGGTCCTGGGGTCTTCAGCTGATGACCCCATGCAAGGAGTCCCCTGCCCTGTTCAGACCTGGCCGTGGGCCAGCCCCATCTCGAGCTGCATCTTCAGCCCCTGGGTCTGTCCGCACTGGTCCCTTGGCCTGTCTTGGAGGTCTTTGCATTCCTGCGCTGTCCCTCCACCCTTCCTCTCCATGCTCATTCCTTCATGCCCTTCTTGCAGCACCAGTGATTCTCCCCCGCCTGGTTTGACAGAGCCCCTGGCCATGTGCTGAGCTCTGGGAGAGTGCTGCCCACTAGTGCCAGCAGCAGAGACTCCCATGTAGCCTGGGGTTTGCTTAGAGGAGGGATTTACTAAGCACCCTTGGGTTGCATGAGCTTTTGAGTGTGCCGTGCACTATTAGCACGGTGAAGTGTGCAAACACATGTGCGTGACTCCCAAGGTAAGCCCAGAGACAGAGAATAGGAACCCAGAGTGCCCCAGGCATTCAGAGTTTTTTGCAACAGCAATATTGCAGATATCTATATATGTATCTCGTATAAATATCTATTATTATTATTATCTATATTCATATTTGCAAATATCTATTATTTTCCTATAGTCGAGAAGCCAATGAAAGCAGTGAGTTGGGGTTGTCCGAGGGGTGCCTGGAGTCTAAAAATGTTGAGAACCACTGGCACAGGACTGCAAAACCCCAGTGTGCCCTTTTGGGGACTCTAGTGTGAAATCCCAGCCCTTTCTTCCCTCCTCCACATATTCGTATCCCCAGGGGCTAAGCCTTGGGCACTAATCCTGAAGACTAGCATTGCAGGGCAGCCAGCGGGTGCCTGCTGCATGAGCTGCAGTGGTCCCCTTCCCAGAGGCGGCTGTGATGAAGGCTGTCAAAGCCTGTTGTTACTGATTCATGCTGGGGACACCTTACCTCCGTCTCCCAGCATGGCCGTTAAGAGGACATAAAGCTGAGGTCCTGACCATGACGGGCCCTTATGGACCCCAGAGCATTTTCCATGTGCTTCATAGCACAGCTGAGCCCTCTGGGAATGTGCAGGTACCTCCTGCCCCTGTCACATCCCCTGCCTGCCCCCATGGCTGGGGGGCTTGGCACAGCCCTTTGGAGCCGGTGTGCGATGCACTTGGATGCTGCCAACCAGGTGCCACCTTCTATTTGGCAGAAGCCAGTGCAAGCTCCATCTGCCACCCCTGGGGCAGCGGGTGGGCCTTGATTGTGTGCTGGGGTCTCTGCCCAGGCACTGGTGGTGCCCACCGGCCCAGCTGCCTTGCTCTCCAGCCTGGAAACCCTGCTGGCACATGGCCCACATCTCCCTCCCTCCGGCTGAGGGGTGAACGGGCTGGTCTTCTGCCCCTCAGCCCAGCCAGGAGTGCACAAAGAGATGCCCTGACACCCTGCATCCCTTCTGTGAGTGCTCGGTGTGGGAATATGCTTGTTATCCATCACCCTTGGGTCATGCAGGCCTGTTCCAGCATGGGCATCATATGTGCCAGGGTGAAACTCCAGCTTACGGCAGAACCTGGGGCCGAGGGCAAGGTCTTAGTCCCCATCCTGGACACAGGAGAAACCAGAGGCTTGATCCAGTCCTTTAACCAATGTGCCCTCCAGGACAGGGGCCCCTTTTCTCAGCACCCACAGCTCTAGCCTAGACGTTATCCCTGCTCAGCCCCCAGTGGCGTGCTCAGGGCAGCCGGAGGTGGGTGGTATCTGCGGCGCGGAAGGGGGGATTTCTCCTTTGCCATGTTTAATTGGCCTTCGAGGGCCTGTTGGGTCTGCAGGGTGGGTCAGAAGGACTGAGCCCAGCATGCAGCTTAGCCCGTCTTGGGGGCACCGACGCGAGGGAGACCCAGGAGCTGGGTGAGGGGGAAGCAGAGATGGGGTGATATGGGGCACATGGTCCACTGCCACTTCTCCCCATCTGTGGAGGCTGGCGTGGTCCGGAGGCTCCTGCAAGACCTTGGTGAGGTGCAGCCGGCTCGGCCGTCCAAGGCTCTTAGGGTGTGTGTGTGGCAGGGGCGGCCCAGAGCTGGTGCACGGCTCTGGGCGGTTTTAATTACCCTGGAAATAAATCAGAGCCTGACTGTTGCTGTGGAAACAGCCAGGCTTGGCTTTGCAGCATCCAGCAGCCGTTGGCTGCTCCATTTCATTAGCCTGAGAGGAGCCGCAGGAAGCTCTCAGGGGGGAGTGCGGGGCATGTCGGTGCAGCCCTGGAGGACGGGGCAGCCGCTGGCCAGAGGCAGATCCCAGCCCCGGCTCCAAGCCCCTCTGCTGGGCCAGGAGTCCAGCAAGCACTGGGCACAAGGCACGTGTGGGGCTCAGGGTCCGATGCTCCCAGGGACAGGGTGGGATGGGGCGAGCGGGAGAGCCAGGGCTGAGTGCACCTGGGGAGGAACCGGTGGCTCCGCTTCTCCCAGCGGCACAGGGCAGCTGGGCTGTGGGGTTGGTGCAAGCTGAGAGTTTGGCCTGGAGCCGTCGTGTGCATCTGTGCTCCCCCTCCCAGGGCCATGCACACGCCGGGCTCCCACACGTGTGCCCTGAGCACGCGCAGATCAAGGGCTGCGTGTGTGTGTGTGCAGCAGGTAGGAGAAATCAACCATTTTGCCAGAGTAGCTGTGGCCACCAACATGCTGAGGCCAGCCCCAGCTGCAGTCCCCAGAGCGGGGCGCTCTCAGCCCTGCTGAGCTGCACAGGTCAGGACTGAGGCTCCGGGACCCCCTCTCTGTACCAGCCATGCCACGTGGCAAGTGCCAGATCTGCTCAGCTGCCTCCCCTCTTGGAGGGATGTGCTTCCCCGTGGCACAGACGTGCTATTAAATATTTAATCTCTGGGCTCAGGCCTTTCTTATTCTGTTGGCAATAATCTTGCTGGGACAGATGGTGCTCCGCTGGCCTAGATAGCTGGCAGGAGCTCTCGGAGCCGGGGGGGGGTAAGGCGTGCTGGGCCGGCGGTTAACAGCCCTCTGCAGCCAGGCTTTGCCGGCCCCTGCAGTGCTCTGGGAGCCAGACGGCAGACCTGGGCTCCATCCCAGCCTCCTTGTAGTGTGTGGTTTGCTGCTGTGCAGGCTTTACTGGGAGCACTGGGGCTCCAGTGTTGGAACCGGTTGACTGGCTGTGCTGGGTTTGGGCAAGGCTAGGCCGGAGTATGTCTGGCCCCTGGGGACGGTGGGGGACGTAATGGCGTTAGTCCTCTTCTGCTGCTGGGCTAGCGAGGTGGGGGGGAGGAGATCACTGGTCCCTGCTGCCTGCTGGGGCTGGCTTGTGCCTGGGCCCTGTTGGCAAGCAGGGCACAGACTCATGCCTTGTGCCCTGGAGGGGAGCAGAGCACAGGTCTCCTGAGGATGGCGACAGGCCCTGCAACAGGAGTCAGCTCCTGGTGCATTGGAGCAGCAGGGAGGCTTCGCTGGTATGTGCCCCCTCTCCAGCAGCCCTGAGTGCTGCCAGGATGAGATTTGGTGTCAGATCCCCCAGCCACACACGGCTTGGCCCCTGGCCATGTGGCACAAGTTTTCTGCTAGCCCACTGGGGCCGGGGCCAGGGCCAAGCAGCTGCAGAGTTATTTTCTCCCCAAGCAGAGCAGCTGGATAAACCAAGCACAGCGTGAAGCGAGCACGGGGCGGGAGCATCATCTAGTGGCAGGGCGCGACTGCTGCACAGATGGGCGCAGAAGGAAAGGCAGCGCACACAGGCCATGCACCAGGAAGTGGGAGCTGTGGCCCCTTCCTTTCCTTGCCTTTGGGCTGGTGTCTAGCCCTGCACACAGGGATCCAGGCCCTGGGAGCGGGGGGTCATAGCCAGCTCTGAGTTTTCGCTGCATGACAGGGGTCTTGGAAGAGGGGTGGGAGTAGAGCTTGCCCCTGAGAGCTGGGACATCTACTCAGGCTCTGCTCCTTTTCTGGGCCTCCCAGCAGCTGGAGTGGTGGCACTGGGTTGCAGGGCCTCCTCCCTGCCTGCCCCCCCTTGCCACACGCATCCACAGCCCCAGGAACCACATGCCCCCGCCTCCGACATCCGTACCCTGCCAGAGACATGACCCCCATCTCTGCACCCCCTCCCGAGACCTGCCTCTCCTCCCTCCAGCTGCACACAGCTGGACCTCAATGCTGTCACATCCCAGGCAGCTCCCCACGAACATCCAGACCCCCCAGATGCGCCTCTGCCACCAGTTGTATCCCCCCAGGGACACCCCCCTGCCATGCACATCCCCACCACCCTTCCAACATGCCCCCCCACACCTACTATCCCAGCACACCCCATCTGTATCTCCCAGT
>NW_017729015.1:14766336-14774915 GCF_001723915.1 Gavialis gangeticus | reverse complement strand
TCCAGAACGCAAGCACTGGGCTTGTTTCCATGCAGTCCCATCTAATCCCGCAATTACAGGTTGGCATTTTAAGGTTTTTTCCCCCAGATGTACAGCAGACTTTTGACAGATAGGGTGGTGAAAATATCATGGGTGTAGTCACTGGGCACTCAGTGGAACAGGTGTTTAGCATATAGGAGATGAAAGGGGAGTTAGGCAGGAAAAGTTTGCCATTGCCCCTCCTTGCTTTCCAGGCACCCTTACTTCACAGCTTCATTTTTTTTCTAGGATTTAATTTCTCAAAAAAGTCTTTCACACACTTTAATCAAAAACTTAATGGCTAGCCACTCACCTCCCTTCCAAATCCTGGTATGCACCCCCACATTTGTATCTCCCAGAAACACCCCCAACACATCCCTGATGCCTCCAGTGCATCTCCCAATGTATATCTCCCAGAAACGCCCCAGCCCACCATTATTACACCCCCCCCACAGCCTTTCAACACACTCCTGCCACCATCTCCAACGTGACACCCCCCAAATCTATATCCCCAGAAACACCTCCTCCTGCTCAAACTCTTTATCTCCCAGGGCAATAAGAACAGCAGGACGCAAACTGCCCACACTGTGGGGCCAGGAAGGGCTAACCTGCTCTGCAGTGGGCGCATCACAGTCCGTAGCCACAGCAACTGTGATCCACCGTGACACTCATCTGAGCTCACGGGGGTGCACCCTGGGCCTGCCTTGTCTTTTACATCTGCAACCTCCTGCTGCTTCTGAACCATGTGGCTGAAAGTGGAGAGCCCTTCCTAGCCTTGGGGGCTGAGGACAGCGAGCCCACCTGACTTTTAAAGGTGACCTGCAGGGGCTGGTTTGAAGATGTCAGGGCTCCCTTTTCTGCTGTGGGAGGTGAGAACCTGCTTTTCAGTTTACCAACATGACTGCTGAGTGAGGGCTGTGCCAGCGCCCTGCTGGGACACTCCAGCACCCAGGAACATGTACCCTGAGCAGTGTCACTGAAAAGGCCAGGCTTTCCCATCTCCAGGTTAGTCACTGCTACTAAATGGCTCTGAACAGCCCCTCCCCACTCTTCTGCTCACTCCAGTTCCAGATGGCAGCCATTGCTGTCATCCAAGATCACGAGACTAGTAACATTTTTCCCTTGCAGGTTTCAAAGCTCTCACTGCTCACCTTCCACTCACTTGCCTATGGAAAGAGGGTGGGTTTAGGTATGGCTAAACACAGGTTTGGTATCCAGACTGGCTGACATTACAGGCACTTACAGCAGGTCTTTCATCAGTAACCTGCCTGTCCTAGAAACTTGGGGTGCAAGCCACTTCCCCCCCATTCTAGCAGCTCTTCCTGTACAACCACATGGAGTTGGAATCACAAATTCATTGAGCTAGTTGACACACACGCCTTATTGTACAGCTCCAGGCACTACTCCTCCCCTGAGTGTTGCAGAGGGTCCAAGCCACAGTTTTTCAAATCAAGATGTATTTTCAGAATACTCCCGTTCTCCCAAGTATTTCCAACCCACAGTGGTTGCAACCCAGCCTGGGTGAGGGCTGCAGCCCAGGCAGAAGGCAGCATAAGAACCAGAGCAAAGTGGCTGGAATCACAGCATGAACGGAGCCCCAAAGGGAGACAAACAGGCGTGGCTGGATTTTGAGCTACAGGGTTTTTTAATGAGGTGAAGCTGAGACTTGATTAAACAGGAACTGCCCTGACATGGTGGTGAAGTGCTGACGGGCATTTAGTCAGGTTGCAGCTCAGAGATGGGCACTGGAGCCGGAAGAAACACCTGCATGACAGCACTGCCCCACCTCAAGGTCCCAAGCCTGGTTTAATCAAGTACAACCTCCTGTAGACAAGGCCTCAGCCACCCAAGTCAGATCTGTTGCCTCACAGACAGACGGCACGTGGTCATGAAAGGGACAGCAAAGGAGAAGGGTGAAACTTTGGAATCTGGCCACAGCAACCAGGCAAACAGTGGTTGGGAGTAAAAAAATATGGTTTTTCCTTTTAATTACATCAGTTATCAAAGAAAAAAAAGCAGTGGTAACAAAAATACAAAGCTCTGAGGTTGGTTGTTTTGGGGTTTTGTTTTTCCTGTTTTGTATTTTTTTGTAACAAGCTGAGGAGCAGACCAAGTGCTTCAGTTTAGCTTCTGCTCTGAGTCTCTGCTGGCCGAGTATGAGTAAGCTTTTCCCAGCACCAGCCGGTCCCGCAACAGCTTGAAGAAGGCGTAGTAATTGCTGAAGAGGATCAGAGCCAGCGAGATGGTCTGGTGCCACTTCTCCGAAGAAATCAGGGAGTAGAGCTGGTAGAAGATGACAGCTCCTTCCAGCACGATTAAGATGTTCAGGATTCTCAGGGGTTTGCTGAAAAAGAACTGGGGGAGAAAAAAAACACAGTAAGGCAGGGCAGGCAAGCCAGGCTTTCCACCTAGAGTGCTCTACACATAGGATGCAGCCCTGGGAGGATCTTGCCTCCAGAGACAGCAGCACATCTCCACTTCCCTCTCAATGGAGGGCTTTGGTGCTCTCACACTGACGGTCAGTTTGCCTGGGTCCTTTCTGGAAAGCTGCCAAAGATGGCGGGCTTGAGGAGAGGTACAAGACTGTCACTGTCTCAGCCCTGGCTGTCTCCCTCCTGTTATCTGACCTTGGCAGTAACTGCCCCCACTCAGCGACTCTCTATTCATCTAGCTTAAGCTGTGGGCACCAACGATACGGAAACTGTAACTGACTCGAATAAAGGAGGGGCCCAGCTTACGTGGAAGCGGAAGTGCGAAACGTCAGATGGCACAGCCACGTTGTAATGGCCCACGGCCTTGTACACGTTCTTGCTGTGTTTCACCAGGACCCCCTGAGGCCACATACACTCCTCCGTCCACCTGCAAGAGAAACCAGCAGGCCTTCCCTCAGCCCCTTCTTGGACCAGGGCTGGCTGTGGCCACCCACACCCATTCAGCTGTGGATGCTGGCGCTACACCCAGAGTCAGGACGGCAGTCATTTCTGATGGCACAATATTTGCACTAAGCCAGTGCACACCTACCACAGCAGGGAAGGGGCCGCTCAGGGCAGCTGGATGGGGCCAGGATAGCTCCTGCTCCTGTGGACTTAGGTTTATAAGCAGACACAGGAGGCAGATCTGGTTGCTTTTCACCTGCTGCTAAGCAAAGTGCAAAGGGAAACAGTATCTCTCCACTGGGTGCACGGCAGATGTACTCCCTGCCTCAGCCCCATTTGAGGCAGTGCACACCAAGAGCAACCCCCTGCCTGTCCCAAGCCAGGGAGTTCCTTACTGGTGCTGGAGCACATTGGAGCAGAGGGCCGGATCCACCTTCTGCCAGCAGCCCAGGTGAGCTGCGGCTTTGTGGAGGAGGTCGCAGTACCGGGCTGGTAGGAGATGCTGCATCAGAATCACAGAGGTGCTGATGGAGACCAGGAGGAAGAGCTCGCATGACCACCGCTTGTCATAGTACTGCGTGTTCTGGGGGATGAGAGAAGCAGCCAGACCTGCTGTTAAAGGGCAGTCAAGGCACAGGGCACTTGGCCAAATGAACCTGGGCCTCATCCTAGCAGCCAAGGAGCTACACCCACATGGGGGTTGCTCCTAGCTCCATTCTTGGTTCCAGAGCCAGTATTTCCTTTGTAGTGGTCTGAGCTCTAGGAGGGGGATTTTAATAGAGGACTGCAGGACAGGAGATAGTCCCCATCATTCCTGTCCTGGAGTGGTCACAAGAGACTCCTTAACCAAACACTGCTATGAACAAAATGGCCTCCTCCCTTCTTCAGCTCTAGGGACCATGACTGTGATTACTGGCCCATGAACGCACATGCACACAACTGCCCAAGTCAAGGGAAGCACTGTGCACGCTAGGACCTGCTGGGGTCTGTTAGGTCCCAGCTTTTATTTCTTGGGGAATCAACCTGCCTTCCACTCCACATCCCGCCAGCAAATGCAGAGAGTCATAGAATCATGGAAAGAGGGTTGGAACAGACTGCAGGAGGTCACATCTAGTCCAACCCCCTGGCTCAACGCAGGACCATTCCAACTAGATCATCCCAGCCAAAGCTTTGTTTAGCTGGGTTCTGAAGACCTCCAATGATGGAGCGTCTACCACTTCTCTGGGTAACCTGTTTCAGTGCTTTACTACCCTCCTAGTGAGAAAATTCTTCCTAATATCCAACCTAAACTTCCCTTGCTGCAACGTGAGACCACCGCTCCTTGTTCTGCCATCTCCTACCACTGAGAACAGTCCAGCTCTATCCTCTTTCGAACCCCTCTTCAGGTAGTTGAAGGCTGCTATTAAATCCCCCTTCAGTCTCCTCTTCTCTGGACTAAATAAGCCTAGTTCCCTCAGAAGACATGTCCCCCAGCCCCCTCTGTGCACAGAACAGCCCTTTGAGTCATCTCACCTACTCTACAGACAGGGGGGTGAGACCTGCTTGGTTACAACGTCACATCTCCCATAGCTTTAGCATCCAGTCTGGCCACAGCTACAAAGAGGAGTCAAATGAAACCCCAAGAGGAGCACGTGGGATCAGAGTTCACAGCCCTCACTCACCTTCACAAACCAGACTGGCACAAAGGCAACGTAGTAGGCACTGAGCATGGAGCTCACCAGCACTTCCTTCATCCTCCAGTTGAAGTCCATCTTCAGGTACTCCACCTCATTGCGGATCAGGTCCGGGGAGAGGCAGCAGGCATGGGTGGGCATGGCCTCCATCCCGTACATCTGCCTGGTGTGCTGCTTCCATGTCTCCTTCAGTACTGTCAGGTAGTCCTTGCCCCGGGAGCTCATGTCTCCTGTCTCTCGCGGGCCAATGTTGGCCACCTGTGAGAAGAGGCCTGTCTTCCGAAAGTCACAGTTCAGCTGGAGGAAGGGAATGTACATGCCGAACCTGGAAGAGCAGAATGGGTGAACAGACTGTGACAGCGGTACCAGTCCCAAGCCATTCCCTGCAGTGGAAAGAATTAGCCAGACACTGCATGATGTCTAGGACTTTGAAGGCTGATATCTGTGCAACTCCTAAAAGGATCCAACCAGGTCACAGATCTACTGGAGGTTTCTGGCAAGGGACGCAGTTATTAGGTCCGCCTAAAATGCCCTGCAGATTCTGGATGTGCGCTGCTAAGCTCCAGATGATATTACAGCTTCATGCTGGGACCCGTTCCAGCAGCTAGTTCATCTCCTGGAAGGGGACACAGCCAAAAAGATGGTCCTTCATGATCTGCACCAGCAGCCATGTGAAACTCTTCCATCTCTGCACTATCCATGCTCACAGGGTCACCTGCAGGTCCCCCCCAACTCAGATCTCTGACCTCCAATCACTGTCACCGACCTTTTACCCCTTCAGAGGTGGTGGAGGTAAGGCCCAGCCCTTCAGCAGATGCTTCTCACTGTGGTGGCACAGGGCCATTCTACACCTGAACCACATCTGTGCACAGCACTCAGCCCTCCCCCCCTGCTCTCCACCTGGCAAGGAAAATGGACCGGGGAAGCAATTCTGCTCCTGGAATGAAAATGGGAGCTGGCTCCAGAGTTGTGGTTAATACAAGACAGGGAGAAGGTGCCTGAGTTGATCAATGCAAGGAGGGGGAAGCTGAGGAAATGCACTAGCCCAGGGCAAGCTGGAGAGAAATGGGACTTTTTGGAGAGCTCAGGAAGTCTCAAGGCAGGGCCTTTTCAGAGATCCCGGCCAAGGGGCACACTCTGGCCGATGCCTAGAAAGGCTGCGATAGTCAGGGAAGGACCCAAGCCTCAAGCTAACTCCATGTGGTCCTTATGATCTGTCAAGAAAGAGAAAACTAAGTGCAAGGGAGTCAAGAGCTTGTTTGCTTTCAAGCCTCATCTTGCCCCATGTGGGCTCTGAACATGGTTTGATCGGAGAGGCGGCATTAAGGATTCATCAGCTCAGCTCAGCTGGGGGATGAGATACTCACGGGTAACACAGGAACAGGAGATTGAGGAATGAGTAGGTCCGGAAGAGGTGAATTATTGATTGGCACAGGCTCCAGCCTGTCCCGGTGAGAACAGCAAAGCGAGTGATCACCAGGAGGACAGAGCGCGGCAGAGAGACCTTGCCACTCTGTGAAGCCTGCAGGGAAGAGGAGGCAGAGCAGGGCAGAAGTTACCAGCGGTTCCCAGTCTGTCCCAGTGAGGCCCCACTTCTGCAGCAAGCCCAACTCTTCCAAGGGAACGTCAGTGGGACCCACACCCCCTGAGAAGCGCTGTGACCGCATTGGAGGCTGCAACCCCAGGTCAAACAACCTCCCCTTCTTCTGGAAATGAGTGTCATGTTGAATCACTGCTTGGACCCTCCACGCCAACACCAAGCTATCGCAGAAGCAGTGACCTCAAGGTACTGCCATTGGGTGGGACAGGCCCAGTGTAGATCAGCATCTATCCAGAGCTTGCCCAAGACCAAACAACTGTGCACCATGCACAGGCTGGTACCCTGACAGGTCACCAACATCAGCCTGAAGACAAGGATCAGCCTGTTCCCATGTATACAGTGGGAAAAGAGCGCCATCTCCAGCTTCCGCCTTCCTGTAGAAAGACTCTGAAGCAGAATCTACCTGTGAATATACCCTGCTGAGGTCGGCAGCTTCCTCTGACTAGAAGCAGGGGAAAAGGTGAAGGAAGCCAAACACCAAAATTTCCCTTGAGGAAGAGAGCAGAGTCACTGCGGTCCAAAACACACTGGGATTTGGAAAGGGAACACAAGGCAAGAAAGGACTGAGACACGCTGAAAGAGATGGTGCCTGGGCTCTGTTACAGCTTGAGCTCATAGGCTTTGAGAACAGGGCAAGAGAAAGGGAGAAGCTTTCAGGGCACGCAAGCTTTCTAGTCACTCTGAACTATAATCCTGGGCCTCGCTGCACCTTCAAATTTACAAACCAGCACAGAAATCCTCCTAGTCTCACCAACCACCTCCATTCTGCTTTTCCACTCCTCCCTTTGTTCCTGAGAAGGTTATAACTGGTCAGGCCAACCTGATACGGAGTCGTACTTAGAGTCCCTACATTTTCATCGCGGAGCACTACTTTTTTGGGTGCAGCACCTGGCACCAGCTCCCACTACTGGTGCCTGCTATGTTGCCCTGACTAGGGCCCCAGGCCAGAGGTTCTCAGCCTTTTTACACTCAAGGTGCCTGTCATTAGACTTAAGACCCCCTTTGCAAAATGCCAGCTCTTTGCTTTCATGTGTTTTTTGACTGCATAAAAATACCTGAGCAATTTTTCAGCACTCTAAAGCCAGCAGCAGGGCAGGATGACATGGTGGATGCCTACTGGAAATCTCCAGGTTTAGCTTGTGAAACACGGGTAGGTGTTTGCAGACCCAACTGTGCTAGTACTCCACTGCATCTGTGACACCCTTTAAAAAGATCTTGCAGCACCCCCGGACACTGCTTCACCCTGGTTGAGAACTGCTGCTCTGTGCCCACTTTGCTGCATTCATCTACCTCCTGTGCCCCAAATACAGAGAGACAAGGGGAGACAACGCTCACCGGTCTGAGCCCTTACCTCCTTCACAATAGCACCGATCAGCCGGCGCGCGAGGACGATGGTTGTCACCGTCAGCACGTTGAAGTCGATGAGATGGAAGTTCTGCAATGACCGAAGGGGTACCTCACTATTTTCTGACAGGCAGCAGAAAATCCACAGGCAATGGGCAAGTCACCCAAGCCATTCCTCCTCCTCCCTCCCCAACATGCCTGGTGTCAGGGTGCCTAAAATTTGCCCTAAGACTCGCTGAGAAATCTACCAGCACCACCGGGCTGGTCTGCATAAAACGGAACCGATTCCAGGCACCTGCATGTTTAACGGGAGACACCCAAATCAGCCAAAACTAGTTCTGAACCCAAGAGTCCAGAACCATACCAGCAAACATCCTCCACTTGCACCTGGGGCTTCAGGTATTTCCAAATCCTTTGACAGGTGTCCTACGTGCAGGCCCACGCCTGGAGGCTTGGGGTTCAAGTGCCCCCACATTTTGCTTGCTCAGCCGTACGGCCCTCGGAGCAAGCGAGGGAGAAGACTCCTGTTTCGATGAACTGGGTGCAAGGCCGGTACCGAACCGTGCCAGAAGAGCAGGTCAGGAAAGCTGCCTTCTTGGACGCAGCTACGCGGCATTTCCCCAGCCAGGGTAAGAAGCCACGACGCACCCGACCCGAGCATGCTCCTGCCACAATTGCGTAGCGCAGGCGTCGCCGCGCGCCGTGTCCGAAGCCGCCTCCCGGGTCCGGCATGGCGGCGCAACGGGACGGCGTCGCCAGGGCTGCGAGCCCAGGAAAAGCAATGCTGGTTTCCTCGACTTCCCACAGGTTCGGGAGGTGGCGCGTGGCGGGGTCCTTACCAGCGAGGTGTGCGAGGGTGGGTGCGAGGGCGGGTACCACCACACCGTCTTGTAGATGTTGACGTAGTGCACGAAGAGGGCGACCAGGTGGCAGAAGAAGAGCTGCAGCTCGAACAGGACGCTCCGCTCCACCGGCAGCTCCGGGATCTTGCAGTGCCGCAGGGGCACCACGGTCTGCGCGGCCAGGGGCGGGCTGGACAGGCCTGGGCCCGAGCTGCTCCTGCGGGGC
>NW_017729015.1:14744243-14765955 GCF_001723915.1 Gavialis gangeticus | reverse complement strand
TCGAGATGGCGGCCGAGAGCGGACAAACCTCAGCGCGCGGCCGGGGCCGCCTCTTAAAGGCGCCGCGACGGGGGAAGCGACAGAGGGGGCGGCTCTAACCACTAGCTCCCACTGCCCGGGGGAGTTTATCCTTGAAAATAAGGGTGCTCAGCTAGGGTGGGGGGGTTTTCAACTGGGGAAGTTTATCCATGAAAATAAGGGTGCTCAACTGGAGCTAGGCAGTGCTGGGCAGGGCCCAAGCTCAAGGGGGCATCACAGCCAGCCTTGCCCAGGGCCCCGGTTGAGAACCACATGCCTAGGTGGGAGCCTGGGCCCCCGCTGCCCCCCACCCCTGTAGCGAGGCCATGGTGGTCTGGACACCCTTCCCATCAGACCCGCTGGCTTTCCCGCACAAGACGCTCTTCCCCGGCTCGGCAGGGCGCTCTTGCTGGGACCGGCGAGCTCTGCAGGCCGCTCTCGCACTGGGCATGACGGGCCTGTGCAGGGTGGATGCAGGTACCACCGACTACCGTCGCCGTAATGCCAGACATCATTTCAAAGGTCCAAAACCAGCTGTCTCAGGGCTACGGGCATCCCGTGCTGCGTGCCAGCATGACCGCCCAGTGCTGGTTAACAACTTGTAGCACTGTCATTCCCTGAGGCCTGTCTCATTGGTGCCTGGGGTTTTAGTAGCTGCAACATTTAACCTGCCCTGCTGTCAAGTGGCAGGATGCATTGTGGTATTTAACTGGGGGCAACTGAGCCACTCCTCCCTGGTGCACCCTGCAGGCAGCCGGGATGTTGCCAGAAGGCAGGGGGCTTCCCCAGGGAAGCTGCACACAGGAAAGCTAAATTTACTAGGCCTCATCTCAAATGAGCTCAGAGCCCGTGAGGTGGCCAGCTCAGCTCAGGGGCTTTGCAGCACCTGGTTAGCGGCACAGTCATGCCCCGGCAGGACCAAAGGTCTTTGGAAAAAGGTTGTCTGTGACTCTGGTCTGTCCCTTTACAAACCAGTTTGGTGTGGGTAGCCTGGCAGGACACTAGCCTCCCAATAACAATAATCAGGGACACTGTACATCTGGGATCCAAAAGATCTGCAGAGCTGGTGCACACCACATGCTTGCTCCCTTTGTTGGGCTCCAAGGGCATTTGTACACACTTGCACTGCAGCACCACAGGCTTGTAAAAGCACCTGGGACTGCGGCGCATGCAGTTGTATAAGTGGCAAAATGTGCATCGGCGCTGAGAAAATGGTGGTGGGGCAGTTTTGAACTGAAACATATCGGACGTGTTTTAGTTCAAAAAGCACGCTGCAGCCATTTTCTGTTCGCTGACGCACTGCTTACACAACTGCATACGACTCAGTGCAGTGCACGTCAGCTTGTGTATGGAGCAAACTCTGTTAATTGAATCTGCTCTGACCCGCCGGATTTCCGGCACGCTGCAGGACGAAAAGATGTGTATAAATGCCCATAGACTACAGGAATCATAACTCATGGTAGAGGTGATGTCTTTTATTAGACCAACTCGATTTTTGCCAAAAAAATTATTTTTAGGGGGGCAAAAATCGAGTTGGTCTAATAAAAGACATCACCTCTACCACGAATTGATTCCTTTTGCCTCTAAACCAATACAGCAACAACCTGGATACCTAAGACTACAGAGCACAGGATGAGGTAGCCAAGTGACTCCCCCACCTTTGTGTCAATGTCTCATTTTGGGACCAATCTACTTATGACCCCAGCAGCGAACGACCAGACTCCAGGGCTCTGACTCTGCAGCAGAGGAAGAGGGAAAATGTGCTGCTCCCTGGACACGGGTAAAAAGGGAAGTCTGGCACCTCACCCCCAGCAGCAGCAGAGCTCAGCAGTGCTGTCTCTAGGTACTTTGTGAGCCCCAACTCCCCAGGTATTGCTCCCTCTCCTAAAGTCCTTTCACAGACAGCTGAGAGGCAGGCTGGGCTGCGCAAGCCTCCTTTTGCTCCCTTTTTTCATAGGAAAAGGAGTTGCTTTTCAGATGGATCGGTGTGGAGTTCTTACCAGAGTCAGTTGTTCTGATCAAAGATTTAAACGCCAAGATGAAAGACGCCACAAGCTGCCGGCGTAACAAGTTAGTTCAAGCCTTTGCAAAGCTCCTGGAGCTGGAGAGGCCTGAAGGATTCTCAGCACTGTTGAGAGCTCTGACCCCCACACAGTCCTTCAGGCTTTGCACCCGTCAGGTTTCGGATGTCAAGCTATTCCTGTCCTACTGCATTTGTTTACTGCCTGACTCTCTGCGATTTCAAGGCATGGAGCTTTCCTGGTGCCAGACGTGCTAAGTGTGCAGGAGGCATTTCAAGGCATCGTGGCATCGGGTGCAGCACCTGGAGGGAGGTACTGTAGTCACGTGTGTAGAGGACACAAGCTGCTGTACATCTAACGTCCCCATCTCATCTACCACTGCAGATTTCATCCATTGCGACTTCAGGCAAGAACAGCGATGCCACTGCAGGAGAAATTAGCATTAACAAAACTCTCTCGCACCTTTGAAAATGTGTCAAGTCACAGTCAGGCCTTTATTCCTTCATCTCCAGGGAAGAACTAGAACCATCTTAAACATATGGCTAACACCTATTGCTAAATATCAGCCTGTGCAGTTACTTGCTAGCTCCTGTGCAGCAGTCATTCGCAAGCTATGACTTGCCTTCATCTAATCTCCACTGTCTTCTCCAGCAGCTTGCACTATGGGTAGTTGATGCTACAGTGCAGACAAGCCATTATACAATCCGTGTGCCCACCTCCACCCAGGCTGGAGGCAGCCACGATCGATAACACAGGGGAATTTCAACAAGGCAGCATTAGGTGAAGGGCATTGGCTTTGCCAACCTGCATCACGTCTGTCATACTCACCAAGGATGCTCAGACATCCGCTTCAAGGGATGGATTCAACTCATTAACATTCTTTGCCATTGGAAGGGCAGGAAGTAGCAATTACTAATGGCACATCAAACATCAGCGTTTCAGTGTGCAACCTGTGTATTTATTTAGCAAGCCTCACAATGCATTTGTGTAGCTAGCTGGGGAAGTCATAGCTGAGCTGTGAGAGATGCTTTGCATTTCAATACCAGGGAAACAAAACCAAAAATCACACTTGCCTTATATAGCTTCTGAAGCGGATGAAGCAGGCTCCCATGTCCTTCTAATACATACAAAATGCCTGCAGCTCTGAAAGATTAGGTGTGTCAGCTAAAGAGGTTCCATGTTCCAGCCAACTTTATGAGGAAGGAGGCTCCGCCATCCTAGTCTCATTTCCAAGAAACTCAATGGTTTTGCAAGAAGTTGAGATCCAGGGGTCAAAAAACCCAGTGCAGAAAACAGGCAGAGCGGCACACACAGGGACAGCATGTGCCAACCAAAACCGGAGCCTGGCAGGGTGGAGCCACATTCCAGCTGCCAACCAGGCTCCAAGCTGCAGAAGCAACACACTTGTAACTTCCCCAGCAGCCAGGTAAGGCTGCTAGGGCCACGACCTGTGCTGGCCCCAGCTTCCCCTGCCCCACTCGGGGTAACCTGTTGCACACCAGGGGGTGCATGGCATGGGCACTCCCCGCACAACTAGCAGTGGCACAAGGGGTCCCGCTTCTAGTTGCCTCCAGGGAACCAAACCTCTACTCGTCTGAACATGGCCACTGGGTTTATCTTGAGAATCATGTTTGCACACCTAGCAGTGCTAACATTGCATGGCAGCCCGCAGCACCCCTGAAAGGATCTCCAGGCATCCCAGGGTGCTGCAGCACCCTGGTTGGTCACTGGGTTCCAGGCTGAAGAGACGTGTAAGCAAGCTGTTGGAAGTAAATGTATTGTTTAAATAAGACAACACACTGTCTTATTCGTAGATCTGCAGTCATCTCCCTCTCCAGACTGTACCCCCTGCTCATAGCTTGTGGCTTGCCCAGCTTACTGAAGCATTTCCTTTTGCTCATAGTACTTCATATTTCTCACCTCCATCTCCCACCCCAGATAGTTGAAGAGGCAGGCAGTGTTGTGGTTGCAGCTGCCCATTTCTTACCCTGGGACACTGTTCCCTGACTCCTGTTGGAAGCCTTATTAGGCCTCCAAGTCACCAGACCGTCTGCAGGTTTTAGACACAGCCCAGCATCTTAAAATGACAGGGAGCACAAAATAATCCTCACTTTCCACTTCTCCCTGACTCTGCTCTGCAACCCATTCCCTCATATGGCCTAGCCCCATTGTTTATTGCATTAAAACACGAGGCCTTTTTTCATGAGCCTGGGTTTGCTCAAAACCAAGCTGGCCTCAGCCTTCACATGTGCTGCTTTGTAACAGCTTTAATCTATCTGGATCTAGAGCAAAGTACTGTGCCAGACAACTATAGCAAGACAGCGATTCCCTCCATCCTACTGACTGCACTCCCTATGAGGTTTCAGAGGAGGCAAGGATGTTATAGCAAGGCTGTAAAACAAGATGCTGTCTCTCAGCTATTTGCTTTATTAAAAAATTTGAGCAGGAATCAGAAGCCAAATGTAAGGAGCAGACGTAGAACGATTCAGTCTCCAGAAAGGGAAACGATGCAGTCTGTTATTCTTTGGGAAAACATGCTTAGTGCTGGGACATCTGCTCAGCTTGCTTTCACCCCCTCTGTGTGTTGTCTGGGACAAGCAGCTTTACACTACGTGTAGGCACAGAGTCTCTACTTGTGCTGGGATCTCTAGAACCTACTGCCTCCTTGGAAGAACTTCTTATCACAGCTTAATTTTGCAACATTGAGGATACTAATTCAAAGGTAAAAAATAAGGCATTTGATAAAGCCTGTAGAAACATGCTCCATAGAAAACATTAGCGTATAAAAGAGAAAGATATTTTTAATAAATAACATGTATAGTGACTAGAATGGACCCCTCTAAATCACCAGCATAATGGGCCAAAGGATTTCATTCAGCGAGTCCTGTGTCACTCCCATGATTTCTGGCTGAATTAGAGCAGGTATTTTAGAAAGAATCCAATCTGGATTACTCTGTGGTCATTCTAAAGCCAGTTTGTCATTCACCAGGCCAAGGCTCTCCTTACAGCCACACTACAAGATGAATGGAGGAGGAGATTTGAAGCCGTACATGTTCCCAAGCCCCTTTAGGCAAATACAGGTCTTTGCATTGCACAAAATGTATGCCCCTCCATAACAATCTGTTACACAAGAGATCACCCAATAAATGTAGGAACTAAATGTAGAGGAAATGTATATGCTCCGAATGGCAGTGTCACAAGATCCACTTCTACTGGGTAAAAAAATTGCATCATAATAGATGATCTCTATCAAATCTTTTCCGCAGGAAATAAAGGTTGTGCCTATTAAGAGAGAAATGGGAAAATAATTGGTACAAGGAAATGGATGGCCTAACACAGTTGCACTGCAAATAAATTCTAACTGAGCAGACTACTGCAATCATTATGCATTTTTAATACAACAGGAAACCAATGGATGAATTTTCAGACCATCAGCATCCTCCCCCTCTTGCTGATAAGATTAGAGATGCTTGTTTTCTATCTCTACAGTACCATGCAAGATAAATCTGCTTAGAAGTGCTTCCAGGTCCTCACGTATTTCAAGACTTTAGTGCTTTACTTGTGCTGCAGTTAACAGGGAACTATCACCCTGGAATTCTTTTTCTTTGGGAACCTCAGGGAATTTGCAATTGTCTCAAGTCACCAAAGGAAGTAGCTGGATATCCCAAAACTGAGCATTTAAACCACTGTGTTTGGGTGCCAGAGACTGGGCTCCGACCCTGCAGTTTGGACAGCGGTGCCTTTGAGGGAAACGTTGGGTTTCTGTCCAATGAAAGGTGCCACATGGTTGTATACAAGCCACCAAGACCACAGTAACCGCCAGAGGGAGCTCCTCTACTGCCAGTCCAGAAAATAACTGACAGCCAAAGGTGGTGGCAGGTTATCCGACCCGCAGCGGGCTCAAATGGTTCCACCTGCTGCTGCAAGGCACGTGCAGACCTCCAGAACTGGTGGCTGAGTCAAGTTCCAGCTGGGTTTGGAGACCAGCGACTGAAACTCCTGTGCCAGCAGGATTTTTAACAAAAGCAGAGCCCATAAAAATCCTGGCCAGCAGCTACTGAATATCTCAGAATCCCACCGGTGTCAAGCTGCAGCCATGGCTCAGATTTAAAACAGGGAGAGCTCAGGGCTGGGAGAGCTGGCTCCCAAATTTGGATGACCATAATTTACTCGTCAGATTCACGCAAGGGTTCCTTCCTACGAACACCACCACGCTCAACTATGCAGGATAGCAAATCCAGCCAAAGCTGCCTCACACTGGCATTGGAATGAATCCTATCTGCAGAGAGCAGCGAGTCAGCTCCAGAGATCTGCCTCGCTCCAAATCCACTCTGGCCAGGGCACTATGGGAGAGCTTCAGACATGTGCCTACTACAGCCACAATCTCTGCAAGCTCTTTAGTCCCCTAAGTGGCCATTTGGAAAAAATAAGTCTAGTTTTTCCGTAGGCATATGAAGAACTGCTTCTATTTAGCACTTCAGATGGTGCCACCCTCCCACCCCCTCGCTTCCTACACAGAAGATGTTAGCAGCTCACTCCAGGATCCAAAAATAAACCAAGTCACCTACCCTGCTGGCATTTACCACGCACACATCTTCACTCAGGTGACTTGCAGCCATGTACTCGACGCCTGGAAGTTGAGAAAAGGACTGTCAGAAATCTTAGCGGAAATGGATTCAAAGAAGAAAACACACAAGAATAAAAGATCCCTGCATGCAATTTACACAGGAGGGAAAACATGCAACTCAAGCGAGGCTCTGAACATCTCAGCAAATAGCAGTATTGGGGTCTATATGGGCCAACATTATTATTATTATTATTATTTTTTTACATTTTAAATAACTGAGCAGAATTTTTTTGGGCAGTAGCAGGACTCTCTACGGTCATTGGCATTTTACATTTTTGAAACTTTTTTCCATTCCTTTTTGCCCACATGACATTACAGTGCGTTACGAAGGGCACAATATTAAAAGTTATCGTTAATTTATGCAGAAGCACGTGGTTGTTTGTTTTTTTTTAAATGTCTATTTTTAAACATCTTTTGTTGCTGCAAAATTTTACATTAAAATTAACACTTGAAGAATTGCTTCAATAACTTTTATGCAAATTGCCGTCACAGTTTATGTAAAAGAGAAATGCGCTATTAAAATCAGACATTTAGGTTACCTTTTGGGTTTTGCGATGCATGTTAGCTTTACACATCCTGATTCTCCTGCGATAATTTTCCTTTAAAAGGGGGGCATAGGGTGATCTTTTCATCAAGACAGACATTATGCCCTGAAAGCTGACTCCAAACCATTGTGGAAAATTCAGTTATTTACACTTTAATAACAAACTACAAATACAACTTTTTGTTTTTAAAGTATTCCCCTCAGTCATGCGCTGCGACAAGCAGTTTGGATGCTAATGTGCTAATATAAATTTTTCACCCCCGAGCAGTTTGTGTCTCTTTTCCCCTTAAAAACGCCAGATTTGTTTTTTTGCAGAGGAGGGAAATAAAACCATCTCACATTTCTCTACACAGCACTTTACTTTAACCTATTGTACCGTCTCAGAAGATTAAGAGCAGTTGCTTGCATAACTTCTCAAAACCACCAAGGGTTTGTAACTGGCTTCCCAGGTGAAGGCCACCACAAAGTACTTAAAGCATCGTCTTAAAGCAAGGGTTAGTTGTGTTAATACAAAACCAAGGATCAGCTCCCTTTCCTCTGCTCGGTAGCTAGGCCCTGGATTTTTCAGCATTCGCTTTATCCTTCTACTTTTAGAGCATCTATTTCAGACTCCACGTGGAGTCGGCCGTCTGAAGAATGCTGAGGCCACCTAAGTCATTAGCTCAAGTCACGAACCAGAAACATTTCTTCCAGCTGCCAGTTTTACAGAAGTCAGATTTCTGCATGAGTGCTGGCTCAAACTGCTTTCAACAACTTCCAGGGGGTGAAAAACGCTTTTTGGGGTTTTTTTTCCCTTTTTAAAAAAAAAAGAGACAGCTCACTCACGAGAGCTTGAGAACTTTTGGTAAGTTACAGAAAAAAAAAAAAAGTAAAAACACCATTTTAGAAGTCTCCATGTTTTTGTTTTTAAAAAAAGACCATTAACTTTAGCATTAATTTAAATTTTATTTGAAAGAGAAAAGCTATTTTATTGCTCGACAAAAAATGACAATTCATCACATTTACTTTGATTAAAAAAGGACTAAACTTTATTGACAAACTGCTGCAGACATTTTGACAAGTTTTAGCTACCTATTTAGGCAGACTTACACATGTAGCATTTAATCTTCAAGAACAATGTGGGAGGACAGTGTACAAATCCCATTAGGACTTTAACCTATGTACAAAGTGAACTTTTTCCTCATTTTTCAGCTGCAGTGTCCCTTTTTATGTAAAGCTAGTGTTGAGATGCACTTGAACAAGTAGCTAGGATTGCTAAATATCAACAGCTCTGCCAATTTTAAAAAGCTTGCGCTGCGCGACCTGCCCCAAACGCCCTCGGATAAGAAGTCTGTAAGTTTTACAGAACTCGGAGCTATTCATTTAATACTTTGCTTCCTAATTTCCAACGCTGGGCAATTAAGACAGAGCCGTGGAGTCATAATTTGCTCTTTCCTTAAGAAGTTCTCCACGCAGAACCAAGGTAAGAACCCCTCACTGGAAAAACCTGATTCCCAAGCGTCTCTCAACACTGCACATTCGGGGCTAGATTTCAAAACCCACATAAGAAAAGTCAATTTAACAAACCTAATTCCTTTTAGGTCAATTAACTTAAAAAAAAAAGGCTATTTAATTTGTTATGAGGATCCTTTGTATTAAAATTTAAACTTAAAGAGTCACCAGCCATCTGCTTTTAAGGAAAGTTTGATATCTGAATTTATTTTTAAACGGTGGCAGCCACTACCGTTACATTATGATTTTAACTTCTTAAAAACAGCCCTGAATTTTGAAATGTAGCCTACTTTGGGATTCTGCAACTACAATTTTTACGGGTTGCTTAAAAACCAAACTTAAAAGGTTAACAAAAACCTTAACTTCATAACTGTTAAGCAAGCATGTCACTTTGGAAACTAACATTTTTTTTTTTAACTCAACTTTTTTGTATTAAAAAAAGTACAGTTTTTTTTTTTTTTTAATATCTAAACAACAGAGAAAGAAAAGCAGTCTACACACTTAAAAAAATTAAAGTCGGTCTTCTAAATCTATTTAACTCATTTTAAAATACTACGTACAGAAGCCAGAATGCGGGGTGAGGATGGAGTGGGAGAAAAAGAGGGCCACGAAGAAAAACAGTTAGACAATTACTTGTCTGGTGTGGGCAAAGCAACAGGAATCCTGGGAGATACAAGAATCAGTAACAACTGTTTGCTCATAACTGATATTTTTCCCTCATGTTTGTTTTAATAGCGTCCGTAGGGGTGCTCTCTGTAGGCCCCTTTCACTGGCCTAGCCGGCGGGGCCTTCAAGGAGGGCCTTGTCCCATTCCAGTCATCTTGGCCTGCAGGAAAGAAAGCAACACATCAAAACACGCAGCACGCTCCCCGGCAGAGCTGCACGTCACTGCGGCGTGCCAGGCAGAGCACCCGCCTGGGGTGCTGATACCGCCGGTGCCGTGAAGTCCAAGAGCATCCATCTTCCCAGGGCTCTCCTGGCTCCAAACCCTGGGGACGCTGGCCCGGAAGTTCTGCTACAAGGGACGCTAGCCACACGCTGGGCGCCCTCCCGTTTTCCAAAAGTGTTTCGCAAAGATCACTTGTGGGGCCACCCTTCAGGAGTCGTCGGATAAATGTCCCCGGACAAGCTGAGTATCTCTGGCTTATGCATTCTGCATCCTATCAAGGAATTTGAAACCAAGTCCAGTTCCTGAAGCAGCTCTGGCAGTTGGCCTCATCTAAGGTCACAAAAATGACAGCCCTTCCAGCGGCATTTTAGAATGCGTCACCTCCAATTTCAGGGTGGAAGGACAGGGCTACAAGACGCCCCCCTCCCTTTTAATGCAAGCACGAGCCTACACAAACAACAGATTGCGAATGCTCCCAGCGACGGCAGGAATCTTGCACCAAACGTTCAGATACTGCTCTGCTTTCTGCCAGATATTCCTCACTCCAACACACTGCTTCTACTACCAAGGAAACGTCTCCAACGTGGTTTTACTAATCGACAGCCTGGTTCCTGAGATCAAGCACTATTCCCGAACCACTGCCTGTGCCCTGACACGTATTAACAATGATAAAAAGCTTTTGGTAAGACAGCCAAATACCTTCAAAACATCCTTCTGCTGCATAAATAACTGCAGAAACCAGCTCAAGTCCTGTTCACCTGCAGCTGAAGCCTGAGAAAGCCAAGCTCCAATTTCAGGATAGCTTGTGCTTGGGATATCTGTATTTGCATGTCTGTTATTCTCTCTGCGGGTCACTGGTTCTGGTGAAATAAATATCCACTGGCCCCACCAGGCAAGCCCAGCGCTCCATTTCCACTCTTGTGGGACACCTTCCCATCTCCCTCGAAGCAGCCTCCATGCCAGAGACACAATTTATTTTTCTAATTTTGTTTTCATGGAAGCAGAGACCAAAGGAAATTACTGTGGATAAACAGATTAACTGTGGCAACTTCATGCCAAGCCTACTATGTGCAGTTTGGCCCTTTATATCACGGACTGAACCCCCCCGCCCCCGGCAAAATGCCACACACTGCTCTGTTACCAAGTGGGAGCACAAAAAACCTCTTTGTGCTGCGTGACCAACTCAGGCAGCAAACCAAAGCATTTAACAGCCATTCTAAAAAAAAGGCATAAGAGATACACCCAATATTGGACAGCAGCCGTCTATTCACATTTACCTTAAAACAGAAAACAGTCTTTGCTTCGGCATCTGAATTTAAGCTCCACAAAAGTATGGACCAGAGGGTATTTAGAGACAAGTCTTGCTCACAGATCATTCCTGAAGCAGGAAATTCTTACTTCTGCTTCTGAGCCCTGAAATACACTCAACTGGCCATCTCTCTCCTCACCTTGAACATGCTTGAGACTCAAAGCCTAATATAAAATACATCCCCCTTGGAACTCACTTCCTCTGCACTGACTGGAGGCTGCTTTTAATATAGAAAAGAGATTCGCGCAGTGGTTTTAGCTCCTGATGGTTTGAACAGCAAGACAGGAGACCAGGTATCTCTCTTTCTGCCCTACAGCCAAGAGCAGCTCACGAAGCCTAGCACAAGGGTGGACAGCTTGCAGCATGGGTATCATGAGTGGCATGGGCAGCCTGTGTGTGACAAGTCAAAGACCAGGGAGGGAGCAGAAAGCAGAGCAGCAGCAGCTTGGGCAGGACAGGGGAATTGGAGGAGCATTTGCAGAGGTCATGAGGCTTCCTTTGTGGCACACCGGCCAAAACGGTTGACCCCCACCCCCCTTAAAAGAACTTCAGTTTATTCAATTCAACTAAATTCTCATTTTTCAGAATCAGCCATTGTTCTATTCAATGAGTGCAGATTTAAGGCACAGTCCTTCACCTCAAGTGTACTTCTACTAGCCAAGTTTCGTAGGCCGTGCATACAGAAGCCACTGGAGACCAACAGTGCTCCACCAAGTTAAAGGGAAGTCTTACTACTAAATTAAAAACCACCTTCCAAGCAACCGTTTACTGCAGTCAGTGTCAGTTGTAGGGGTTTTGGAGGATAAAGCACAAATGGAGCTGTGGATTCATACAGCTCCATAAAACAGGAACCATGCAAACCCAACTGCAATGACAGTCATCTTGTAGGTGGAAATCCAGGTCTCCAGTTGTGGAGCCTTCCCTGGAACAGAGAAATTCCAAAAACAGCGCACTTCTGTGGAAATTAAAAGGCATCCTACCAGTGAAAGACACTGGGACTTGAAAAAGGTCACCTCTGTGAGAGGCTAGATAAGAGCCAAGATGGGTGGCCTCACTGCAATTGTCATTTCAACCTATGGTTTTGGAATGCAAGTATTTTCCCACAAAGACTGGTTCCCTACCCCCATCCCACTACATCTCCATCATCCGCAGTTTCCTGTGTGCTGCTCAGAACTTCCTTCACTGTTTCTGCCTTGAAGCAACTCCCATTGAACTTTAGCCCCTTATCTTGCTGTTCCCAGACATACCGTAAGCTTCATAGGATTCTTGTGCCTCCCCGTGTCCATAATCATAGTATTCTGTATCCCTGAAAGACAAAAGGAAATTCGTTATGTGGAAGCAAACATTTCTACAGCCCAACAGCTGGAGCATTCAAGTTCAGGCAAACCTCCCTCCTAAGCATGCTGCGAAACTGTGCAGTGACTCAATATAAGCTGCTGAAGCCTCCCAACTACTGTGGATAAGCACCCACTGCTTCTGCAGCCTCTGCTCAACACATGTTCCAACACACTAGAAACAAGAAGAACAAGTCACTCCCCTCAGACTCAAAAGGGGAGAGGGAGTAGACACATTTCCTTTTTACCTGCAAGTTGTGCAAGTCATGCAATTCTCTCACTAAAGGGACAGATGACAAACTTACCCTTGGCCCTGGCTGTAGTAACCTTCGTAACCCTCGTAACTCTGATCAGCATAAGCATCATCATAGCCCTGAAAACAGATGGTGACATAAAGGTATTCATGTGGAGGGTCTCATCCATCCCAAGGAGAACAGTAAAATGCAATTTAGTCTGAAATGCTCTTTACAAGAACTTGGAACTGCTGGCACATCCAAGGGGACTCAACACCTGAAAGAGCCCAGGAAAACTGATATACCACTCCCTCAATCTCACCCCAAAACATTTTTTTTAATTTAAAACTGGATTTTTTTTTTTTATTGCTTTTAAAAATCAGCCTGTTTAAAAGGACACCAGTATGAATTCACAATCTGTTAAGGCCTAAACACAATCTTGTTAAAAAACAGCACTAAAAATGCTTAATCCAGGAGACTATCAAAAAGCTGAGTTACAAGCTGTGTGGCTTTTTGCATAAAAGAAAAATCACTGGGAAAACGTTTCAGGTCAAGCTTTGTAAGCATGGTACAAGAGGTCACATACTACATCAAGGCGTGATCCTGTGAGGACTGTGCCATAGGGTACGTGACACTGGCACCAGTTATAGCATCCCCTCATGCGTAGCAAAAGGCTACAACATCTACTGTAAAGGGTGCATTTAGTTCAAATCTACATGGTTTTTAACGGTTGTAACAACCAATCAGAGCACAAGTTTTGTTACCAAAAGCCCTGGAACTCAAATGAGAAAGCCGATTAAAACAGATTAAAACTGCCAATTTAAGTCTGCTTTAAAAAATAGCACACAAACAAAAAGATCAACCAGAGTGTCAAAAACCTGGTTTATAAGTTTTGTGATGCAGGAGAAACTGAGGCATACTGTCCTATTCATCAGGCATGCTGAAGTCAGGCAAAATGTTGGAAGCTGCATCCTGTCTACACTACAAATTCAAGTTATGCCAGAAGGTTTGTACAGCTCGGTGACAGAGAACACCGTTGCAAGGTTAATCAAATGAGAAACTCCTAGGCAGAGAAACAAAAGCCAGGAGAAAGTGGGATATTTTTAAAAGAAATCTCAGCCTTTGTAAATGAGTTCCCAAATCTCTGCTGTTCATCACCTAAAGCAAGGCTGTCAGTCTCTCTTTAAAATGTCAAGAGTCAATATTCAGTTAACAAAAGGCTGGGGCTATAAGCCTGGCCATACTGTTGGCAGAGATTTATCAGAGTTTATTCTCATTTTTAAGCTCTTGGTGTGCACTCCAAAGACTCCAGGGCTCCCTGCTTATGCAAGAAGCTTCCTGCGGAAGTATTCTGATTCCCCTCCCCACCAATAGTATATATGTTAAAATACACATCTTGGCCACACTTCAGTCAAATTGCAATGATTTTCCTCCAGGAGCATTTAGGAGGAAGGCAAGGAAACAATGGTTGAAGGGGGAAGTAAGGTCACTCTGCCTGGCGCCCATGCTTGCTGCTAAGCAGGGACCACAAGGCCTGATAATAGCAACAGCAGTATCTAACGCGAGGTTATTTTGCCTGTCAGCAGGTCTGGCACAAGCAGGCAGCTCCTTACATATTCTTCGTAGGTTTCTGGTGCCGGGGGAGGAGGCAGCGGTATTCTCTGGATGCCTGCAGCACGAGCTCTTGGTGCAGGGGCACCCCTTACAGCTGGTGGAGGGGGTACACCCCGGGCCACCGTAGCTCCTCTGGCTATGGCACCTCTTACCGGGGCTCCTCGCACCAGGGCACCACGAGGAGGAGGTGGAGGAGGACCAACACCACGCCCCCTGCAAAGAAAAAGGGAACAGGAACAGTCATGTGCTGTAGGACTCAGGGGTGACTCCCTAACTCAGTTCACCTGTGTGCATGTATGCCCTCCCACTGCACCGTGGCCTGTGTTATCACAGCACCTAACTGTCCTAGAGTCACAGCCAAGAACCACGTTCCCAGGTGCCGTATAAATGCACAGAACCCAAGGTGGCCTTTGCACTAAAAATTAATTCTGACACCTAGAAAAGTAGCCCTGGACCTTCCTTCAAAATGTACCATAAGCCTCTTCGGACACATCAGATAGGGCAGGAGGGAACTATGGGGCCATAAAGATGCAATGATGAGATAGACGGCTGACTACGTAAGAGCACCAGACATTTAGACAGAAGCAGCTGTTTCTCTTGTGCTCCATTTGGAAAAACACGCTAGCTACAGTGGCATTGTGACAGCACAACTTCACCACCAATTTAGTCCAGTGCCTTGAGAAGAGAAACAGTAGCAGCATATTGCTTTCCAAGGGAGTTATGCTCAGAATTTGCAATTTAAGTCTATTATAGGAGCTGACAGAAGACAACCATCCAATAGGCTTCAAAATTAAGCTTCCCCGCAGTTTTAGAAGGCAGATGCAAATACAATTTCCACAAGGCTGCTGTAAAGCTACTTCATTTCAGATACCAAAAAACCCAATTAACATTCATTAAACCTTATAACCTCCGTCCCAGCACACCTATTGCTAGAACAGGCAGAGTCATAACTCCTGATTTAAGAGAAGCATCCCCTGTAGTACAAAAAGGTCCAACAGCTGGAGTTCATAAGCAACAAAGATCAGCCTAGTTCAGCAATATTGTTAACACGACTTCCCACTACCAGCATTTGTGCTTTCCAGAGTTACCTGGGAACAGGTGGAGGAGGAGGGGGAGCTGCTCCTCTTCCTCTCACAGGGACCCCTCGACCACGTGCTGGCTCTGGCACACCATTCAGATAGGACAGCTCCAGAAACTGCTCCTGGCAGATATCATCCATCATATCCTGGGGAGAACAGGAAAAGAGAAAGTCAACTTCCAGCACAAGGTCACAGGTTACCATCTCCAAGCATCCTCACCAGAGCGCTGCAGAGAGCCACAGCAGAGGTCCAGAAGCGTCTACAGTCCCATTTTAAAGCCACGTCAGCTCACTGTCAGCAAAATGCTTCTGTGTGAAAATGCACCACTATTCTCCAGACAGACTACAAATTGTTCACCTCAGAAGGAAGAATGAGATGCAGCCCAATGCAGAGGAAATTCCCATCAGCACTACTGTCCATAGTGTCTTCTCACATTTCTGTGAACACAGCACTTCTCTGCTCCAAACATATTCCTTTCCCCAGGGAATACTACTTTGGGATTTGGCAGAAGAGTCTATTAACCCAACAGAAGCTGTTGTGCCTGTCTGACCCCAGACATAGTTCAAGTTTCCAATAATAGTCTGAGGGCATCCCTTACATCTGCCAGGGCAACACTGCAAAGCAAAAAAATCTCCTACAGTTGGGTCTTCACAGAACAGGGGGATGAGGAAAAGAGCTGTGTTTGTTTCTGCCATCGCTGGGGTCTTTGATCCAGGGAATTAGAGAAGGTTGAACCTCTAGCTCTGCTATTCAAATGCCATGAGCTCTACATGCCTGCTCCCCTCTTTTGTTTCTACCAAAGTCGCAGTTCTGCCTTGAGATGCCCAGACCATTCCCAAAAAGCGTGGGACTGGTCAAAACTGAAGCTTTAGAGTTGCTACATTACATCCAAACAACAAAATGCCCAAAGTGAAAGCAAGGGCCTTGGAAGCTCAGGCAATGGAAGAAACATCTCCAAAGGAATAAAAAAGGTTCATAAGATGCCCGATAAATTGCCGTGAATCATCTTATGTCAAACCCATTAAAAAAGATAGAAGAGTTGACTTAAGAGCTACTGGGACTTTAAAAAAAAAAAAATCTGACCAGATTTCCATGCTAGTTATACTTTTCTTTAAGTTTACTGCCCTCCAAACTCTTTTATGTCCTTGTCAGAATAGATTAAGATGTTTTTCTATCCTACGAAGCGAAGTCCAGATCAAAACTAGTGAGAGCTAACAGTCTGCTAGCTCTTCTTCCAGAAGAACTCTGAAGTTCCTCATCACAAGCCCATCCACATAAATGTGCATCTTGGACCAGCTAATGAAGCTTTACCTAGAGATCTCCCTGGAAATTTCAAGTGATGAGTGGTACTCATCCAAGAAACCTCTTCCCCTGTAGAATCATGGGAATGTGGGGCTGGAAGGACCTCATTTGGTCATCTAGTCCAGCCCTCCTGCTCAAGGCAGCAGCATCCTAGACTGCCATCCCAGCCAAGTACCTGTCCATCCTGCTCTTGAAAGCTTCCACGGTCGGATAGTCCCTGACTTCACTAGGTACCCTGTTCCAGTGCTTGACCACCCATGTAGTGACAAAATTCTTCCTAATCTCCAGTGTAAATTTCCTCTGCTGCAGTTCAAGGCCATGTGCACCTAATCCTGCACCTTGGAAGGTGCATCTTCTATAGGTCACAACTACGGCTGTTCTCTTTGTAAAATTACCATACAGGGGCAGGAGAGTAGCCCATCTGCTGCAATACCCGGTCTGATATTGGTCCTTTATGCTTCCAAAAACAGAACAAGAAACCACAAAGAAGCCAATTATGAAGTAACTTCTACCAAACGTATATTCCAATCCACTGTAGTTAGGGCATTACATAGAAGCCAGAGACACACCAGCTTTACACCTAGCCTCTCAACTGAGAGCCATGGGACTTTTCAGTCTGGAAAAGTGCAGGCTCAGGGGCAACCTGGTGGCCACCTATAAGTTTATAAGGGGTGTTCACCAGGATCTGGAGGAATGTTTGTTCACCAGGGCGCCCCAAGGAATTACAAGGTTGAATGGTTATAAACTCCTGCAAGAACATTTCAGGCTGGACATAAGGAAGAACTTCTTTACTGTCCAAGCCCCCAAGGTCTGGAACGGCCTGCCACCCAAGATGGTTCAAGCACCTACTTTGAATGCCTTCAAGAGAAACCTGGATGTTTTTCTTGCTGGGATCCTATGACCCCAGCTGACTTCCTGCCCCTGGGGCAGGGGGCTGGACTCGATTATCTTCCGAGGTCCCTTCCAGCCTTAATGTCTATGAAATCCATTTGGGGCAGCTTAAAAAAAACAATAATAAAAACTGTAACCCCTCCCCTCAAAAATATGCTTCCACTTTGAAAAGAACCAAGTTGTACATACCGGAACAAGGAATTTCTTGACCTCTTCCATGGCATGTGCCATGAGTGCATAGGCCTCACAAGGGGGTCCAAAGACTTCAATGAAAACATGCAGATCCATATTTAAATGAGCATATTTGGGATCTCCCCCTTTGCGCAGATCTTCCTCCTGGAAAAAATGTGTTTCAATTTCATCAGGCCATGTAAAATGCAAGAGATCTTCTCTCTATAAACCTGCTAACTAGGCCCTGACTAGCAGTATATGACCATCCAGAGGAACATTTTTCAGGCGTGTTTTGCCATGGATGGCCTACTGCTTACTGAGCACTAAGTATTATTCCTACTAAAAAAAACATGAACAAGGTGTTCTGGTCTCCACTGAGACTGTTGACAGCCATGAGATAATTGCATACTGGATTTGGAGGTGTGGTTATATAATGCCACTTGTCAAGCCTGGCTGAATATTTCAGTTAAAAGACAGAAAAGTTTGTACGGGAGCATAAGATAAATGGCAACGAGCCGTTCAATAATAATCAATATGTTACAGATGAATAAGTCAGAGTTCTTGTTTTGACACACAGCATGCTGTCAGTTGTATTTCTAATAGTACCAGTTCAGAGACAGTCTGACTTTCAACCTCTTTACCATCCTATCCAAGTAGCCATTAATAATTCTGCTCCATTTCATGTTCTTCTACCAAGTTCTGCACAGGAAGAACAAATTCCTAAGCTCTAATCTGAGCAGTAAAGTAAAAGGAGCTGATTTTCCCCATCTTAGGATCATAGGAGTGAAGAGAAATTCCAAGAATCTAGTGTGATACTGCAATTAATTCCCCACCCACCCCAGCCCTTTTATACAGTTACTGATGTGGGACAATAGTTAAAACACATTTTCTATTCAAGGAATTTGATTAATTGCTGACCTATTGAAACTCTAGTATTAAGAGCAAGGCTAGAGAAAATTAAGGCATATGGTACATGAATGAAGTAGAGGAGGCTAGGCAAACACAAGATAGCAGTGACAATGTGAGGTACAACAAGAATGGACTAGCTTCCCACAACAAAACAGATAATTTAATACAGATGAGCATTTAAAAAGCATCTTCCCCAAAGGCACTAACAGACCTTGTCAATTGCTGTGCATTTATCCCTCCCATTGATTGCAGTGTATGCTGTGGGTGCTCAGAACCTCTGAAAAGTCAGCTCATAAAATTTTAAAAGGCTATACATGATTTCACCAATTGAGTCTGGGTGAGCTTTATTGCTTCTTCCTGTATAACGTGATTTGTGGGGCTTGCTATACTAGTCAGTGGTTTTACCCTTTGGTTTACCATTAACAGCTACTCCTATTTTCTTTGGGGAAAATGCTTTCTATATGTCTGCAATATAGTCACCAATCTTAAATGCATAGGTGGGCTCAAGTCACATCAGCAACAATATTCCTATCTAGTAGTTTTATCACAAGCAGCTAATCTATTCACCCACGAATCTACAGCTTCGTATCAGCCTGAAAGAAGTGGTGGTAATACTTCTAATACACTGATGCACCGCTTTTTTTCAGCAGATAGCCACATGCGGGTATGACTATTCCTTTCTGTACCACGCTCTTCCCCTAGGAACTGTGACTACAGTTTTTCATTGCCTTTGCAATGAAAAACTGTAGTCACATCAAACATGTTTGCCGTTTTCCAAATTGGCTTTGTTGTTAAGTGCCTAAATTCACTCAGCAGTCACTAAGTTGGGGGGAAAAAAGTCTAAAATGTAGAGGTGACCTGCAGAATGTTAAAATAGAAGCTGTGATTTAATTCAATGTTGACAGCCCATATTAACCAGACTTCGGGGGCAAGCAGAAGAGGAATTCCTTTCATTTTTCTTTTCCGAAATTCCCCTGACATTTTGATTCTCTAAACATCACTTAGAATTCACCAGTCTTTGACATCTTCAGTGAACTGGCATACATCCAGAGGATTTCAGAGGGGAAAAGTTGCTCGTGTGCTCATGTTTTTAAAAATAATTTGTTTCTTCAGTGAGCTTTCTTCCCACCGCTCAGTTAATGGGGGCACTGAGTAAAGATAACTAGAATTTTATTTGATTATTTTATCTTTCCAGTTCATCTTCAAAAAGAAAGTCGTGCATTCTAAAGACACACAGAACAATAAGAGATTAATGGTTTCTACAAGTCACATTTACTGCAAGAAGTTTAACTACGTCTCCTCCCTTCAAAAACACATCTGTTTTAGCTCTTCAAGGACCTCCCATCAGGGAAAAAGCCCTCTCGCAGGACTTCTAATCATTTCCAATCATGTAAAATGCTCTGACCCCTCAGTGAAAGGCAAGGTGCACAAATATATTAGTTCCAAGTCTGCTGCCCTTACCTTTGCTTTGTCTCTCATTGAACCTTTTCCAAGCACAGAGATCTTTGCACCAGTTTCTTCCTGAAGTCTCTTGATAGTGTTGCCTTGAGGTCCCAGAATCTTCCCAACAAAGTTAAACTAACAGGGGACAAGCAGAATTTAGTCTTAAAGCTGAGTGCAGTTAAGGGCTGCTGCTAGTACAGCACAGGTTTCATGCACATGTCCAGTGCAGTACACACACAAAGTTTAATGAGGCCATCCTTGCCTCCACATTGCAGAAGATATGAAGAAAAAAAAAAAAAGTCTTATGGGAAAAATTTGCAACTGACCACAATATTCTTTTAATGAGAAACTTAATTTTGCCAGAAACTTGTGCTAAATTAGTTCAATCTATTTAGTTCTCATTTCTATGCTGCCACCCTTTTATGGGCAGCAAAATTAGAGTTGGAGGAGGTCTTAATTTTAAAATATGTAGAGAGATCTACGGGTGAAATTCTACTCTAGCTACAACAGATCATAACTACTCATTGCTGTTCACACGTTGATCCTAAAGACGTTTCAGGAATGCAAAAAATTAGAAATAAGATACTCCAAGCTTGCATAGGAGGCATTCCACAGAGAGCGTGGGACTAGCATAACTTATGCCGACCCAAAGCCACTACTCGCTGACGGATTCAGATGTAAAACCCACAGAAGCTAGGCACAACGTGGAAGATGTGCTTATGTGTTTCTAGGGAAATCAAAGATACGCCAGCTCTTTTCTGGCCCTCACCTTGGGGTACTGTTTGACAGGTATCAGAACTCGTTCTTTCAGCTTCATGTTCTTGTGGGAAAACAAATCCAGGTAGTTCTCCTCCTCATCCTTCTTCGTTTCACCCTTCTGAATTTTTTCAATTTCTAAATGAGATAAAAATAGCATAATTTATGTTCTCCAAACTGAACCAACAGGCTACACTCAGCTGTGTCTTGACAGGCTACGCCACCCTAAATTCTCTGTGAATATGTTCACAACGATAACTGCAGCAACCGAATTAGGACAGTGTTAATAAGACAGCTGACCTGGTCTATCCTGGTTAAGTTTACCTGGTCTAAAAATCTCAGGCCGGAGGGCAAAACCACAGGACATTGTTAGATAGAAATAAGCAGAGGAGGTGGAGTATGCTATAAGCACCCCTCAGCAGGAAAAGAGCACAAACCCTTCAAATTCAATGCATTAGTACGATATAAATCTACAAAGTGCTCCCTACAGGCCATATCTGCAGTACAAATCTATGCAATACCCTCCATTATCTACAAACCCACTAAAATACAAACTCTCTGTGACAAATAAAACACCCACCTGCAACCCTGAATGCACGTAGAAGAAGCCAGTCTCCCAAGCTTGCTGGTTCTACAAACCCCACTTCAGGACTGCAACCACGTGAGAATCCAGTTTATTAGAAAGTTGGTCTACAGCCTCCTTTATGAAAAAGTTGCACCATTTTATATGAAGCTGCATTTTTCCCATGGTTTAGCTCAAGTGATGTCAACCCACATGGATGGGTCTATTTCAGCTTAAGAACGGCCACGTCAATTTAGCTTTAACGGAGTCCTAATCCAGTTAAACAAGGCCAAATTCAAGTGCTCCCCACAAGATACCATGCACAGATGGAAGTACAGCTTTTAGTTGTGTTGGTTTAACAAGTTAAGAGCCTACAAAAAAAAATGGGAGTGGAAACATGCTGTCAACCTTAACCAAGCGCAGTTTTAATTTGTACTTGTTATACTTTATAAATGCACAGCCTTGGTAAAAAGGCAGAGAAATATGTTGATGGGGGGAGGAACCGGGGGGGGGGGGGGC
>NW_017729015.1:14737619-14744025 GCF_001723915.1 Gavialis gangeticus | reverse complement strand
GGGGGCACTGAAACTGTTTCAGTTTTAGACAGATTTGGATTGAAGCCCAAGTTTCTCTGTGAAACATGCTTTTCTATGAACAGACCAAGTAGGACCTAGAACTTTTAGACTCTCCTGGTCGTGGACAGTGGTGAGACTTTCAGTGAAATGAAACACTGAGAATCCGAGAACAGAAAAAAACCCACTCAGATGGTCCTTCCTCGAGTCCCAAGGATCGGCAGGTTTCTAAGTGAAGGACGGTAATACATTTAAAATTTTTTTTAAAGAAAATTTTCAGAAGGGAATGTTAAAACATGGTTCTTTTCACGAGAGCTAGAACTTACAATTCAAAAGACACACTTTGCTACTAGAGATCGCTTTGATGATAGACAAGAAAACCGGCGGATGTTTGTAATGTAAGCAGTCCTTTTAAGTCTGTTTCCAAGCAGCAACATAGCAATTCCTTGTGGAAAGCTTTCTGGACTCCTACTGAACTGTCTCAATCTCATCAAATGAGCATAAATCAACCTGCCCTAGAAAACCAGCTTCCATATTATCAGCTGCAGGAAGTCAAGGTCGAAATACACCATACAGCCATCCGGGGGGGGGGGGGGGCCCGGGGGGGGACCCTTACTCTCTCACCATCCCCTCTTGGCATTCCCTTGAGACAGAGCTACGTTTCTTTGGCACTGAATGCCAGGAGGCCCATAGTTTCTCTGACTCTAAAGGTACTACTCTTTTCTTCTCACTCTCCAGATAAGTAAGTGAGATTCTGCTGTAGCTTTACTGTGAAGAGCCTGGTTTAGGCACAGAATATCTGCACCTTTCAGCATCCTCTTGGACTTCTCCCAGCTCTAAACTCAACGCAGCGTTTACTCTTACCCTCCCACAAGACATCTACATATTTGCACGTTCCCGTTAAGGGTCACATTTTAACTCTTCAACTTTTCACTTGCATCCCAGATTTGCTTGTGTCTTAAATCCTTTAGATCCTTTGGGACAGATTCCAATCTTTTGCTCCACTTCCAACAACACTTCAATAATGGAAAATATTTCCTGTTCCCTGAGTTTCACAGAGTCAAAAAGTTTATATCTTGGCCCACAAAAGGCAA
The DNA here is from genome assembly GCF_001723915.1 of Gavialis gangeticus. NCBI lineage: Eukaryota > Metazoa > Chordata > Crocodylia > Gavialidae > Gavialis > Gavialis gangeticus. The sequence goes on along the minus strand of NW_017729015.1, from coordinate 14,742,934 downwards.
CAGATATTAAAACTAAAACAGTCATATTTTTGTTCCTATCTAACCCCCAAAGGCTCCTGCATCATCTGAAGTGAGGACAGACTCAGAGCATTTGTTAGTTGACAATGAAGAATGAGGGATACTTTTCATTAGCCCCACATCAAACAGCATCCTCAGTTCTGAGAAATCAGATGGAGGCAGCAGAGGTATCAGAAATGTTAACTCTCTTATCAGGATCACAGGACAATAAATGCATGGAAAACGGACAACAGTCCTTTGACTCTTATCACAAGGTGCATCAACCCATGTAGAGAAAATGCTACACTGAATTCAGAGCTGGGAGAAGTCCAAGAGGATGCTGAAAGGTGCAGATATTCTCTGCCTGAGCCAGTCTCTTTGTGGTAAAGCTACAGCAGAATCTTACCTACTTATCGGGAGAGTGAGGAAAAAAAAAACCAGCAGTACCTTTAGACCCATAAGAACTACAGGCCTCCTGGCATTTAGTGCAGAAGACAAGGAGAATTGATACAAAACAATTTGGGAGGTGGGAAGGATGATAATCTGAGCTTTGCGCCAGACAATCTGGTCTAGAACCCTTTCCAGCAGAAACCTCGGAAACCTCCTGGAAAAATTTTGTTAAGCAGATCAATGAACTCTGTACAATTCCTTGAAGACAGTTTGTCTCACACCCAAATCTGAGGAGTCGTCCTCTTTTACAGGACCCTAAGAAGCAAACAGCGGAGTCCAGTGGCATTTCTTTCAGCGCTTCCTCCTGCCACCATTGGAAATATAAGATGCAGCTTTTTCCTACTTCATCTGAAGAACTTAGAGGCTGACATTACAAACCAATGTGACAGTTGCTTGCTGGGTGACATCACAAAGAAGTGATCCCTTTTCACTTCATACTGGTGGATGAAATCATACATACATAATATTGAAAATTATAAAAGTGACTCACCAAGTCAGAGCTGCTCTGAACACATTCCTCTCTCACATCTCTTAACAGTAGAAGATAACTTTAATCCAGTTAAGAATATATATAATCTTGTGAAAGTTGCATGCCAGTGCTGAAACCTAAGACCTCTGTTTATTTACCATCTAGATTTCAGGAAGGCAGCTGCAATATTTAGTTTTCCTAGTGACTTCAGCCCATGTCAGAAGAAACACTGCAGGATTTAATTTAGTTTCCACGCTAGTCACTCTGTCAAGCCAGGACGTCAATACCATTTATACATCATCCAACCTAGTAATAATCTGGTTTTGTAATGCAAACCAAACTGTAATGATGGCACTATTAAAGTAACTTCTCCGATTAAGCAGGCTTCTTTACACTAGCGTAACAGAATTTCAGGAGTATGACCTAGAAATTCTGGGCTGTATATACTGCTAATAAATTCATTCCAATGTGTAAAACTATTTTCCCATTGATGTACAAGTGCAAAACATTTTCCAAAATAGCCAGCATTTTCTTACAAATTTGTTAAAAAGCTACCCATCATCTTAATAGGAAAAGAAAAGTTTTATCTGGATACAGATATTAAGATTATCGTCATTCAGATTATTTAGGATAGCAAGGAAGTAGTTCTGGAAGATAATTTATGACTCTTCCTGTGAATTACAGCAGCTTTTTGATAATGGGGCTAGCTTTTAAAGAGCCAGCCCCTCCCACTTTTTTTAAAACTGATAAATTAAAGGAAATTCCCACTTATAATAGATCACCCTTTTATATAGTAGGTCAATAACTGAATTGACTATAGAAAAGGCTGTCAGATACATAAAAACAGGCCAGCAGTCAAAACACAACAGAACTTGATTTTCTTTTTTTTTTTTTTACACTATGGAAAAATATTAGTTCTTTCCAGACTTGTAGCTTTTGAAGTTGATTATATCTTATTTTCTCATGCAATTCAGTCATCTAAGGACTAAACTGATGGCATGAAAAGCAGCACGGTCTCATTTGCAGGATTAAGTGACAAACAGTTCTACTTTAGGAACGTTACACAGAGGGGGAACTATTGAGATTCTACTGAGGCAGTGGGACTCCTACTCAAGCATTTTATTTCTGCAAAAGCTGCAGATATTTAACAAGACATTCTTAGCTCATTTGGCAAGTCTATTCTTAAATAACATGGTCATACACATATCAATGCCCAAAGGATAACAATAAGAGTTAAAGATACCCAGAGGTGGTTCATACCCTTACAGAACAGGGCTAAACTTAAACCCTTTAAAGTCAGGACATGAATTAAGATACATGCCACCTTAATAACACCTCTACTCTGCCTCCGGCTAAGCTGGCAAGAGCCTCTGGGGTGCTTTTTAGTAAAGATGGTGCAAAGCATTCATCTAATGATGGAAGTGCTAATTTCTATGTTCACGTTAAGACTGAACAATGTTCAAAGAAATGCTTTAGGAAAAGAAACAGATTATTAGGTGAAGCAGGAGAGTAATTGGGAGAAATGTTCTGACCCGTGTTATCTAGAAGGTCAGATGAGATGACCTCATGATCCCCTTCTGCCTTAAAAATCTCAGAATATATGAATAGCAATTAGCAGAAGGATTAAGAATGTGCCAGTGTGCTGTGTTCTACAGAGCTGAATTCCAGCATTTATCTGCACACACCCCATCTGCGTTCACTGTGTGAAGTGGAGCAGTACAGCCTGGACCAGAGCTGTAAGGAACAGCACATGTCTACCTTGATGGATCAAACATGCCTCATTTCAGTCCTGAATGTGGCAGCCTATTTCTGCAGAAGTACATAAGGATGCCTTCTTGCCATGGAGACTGTCAGCTGCACAGAGACATATGTTTCTATGGTCTCCAGGGCTTAGTGATGGGCAACAGCCACATCTGCAATGGAGCCTAGGCTGCTCCCATTCAGTACACCTGACCCAAACCCAAGATTTGTCTTAAAGAACACATGCTCGGGGGGTGGGGGGAAGGGATACCTTAAGTCCTTCCCTTCCTGGTTCTCCAAGTTTTACATTTAGCCACTACTGTCCACATTCTGGAAGGGCAAACGGCAGTACCAGGAAACCTTACCTCTACATTAACAAAGGTTTTGGGCTATCCCTTCCACTATGAGCTTTTCATCACTCCCATGCACTGCATTCCAACTGACCTACTCCCCTTCTGGTCCTTGACAGTAGTTATTCCATCCAGTTATGGGGTAACTACTGCCACAGAGCTGGAGGTGGCAGATAGGGAAACCTGGCTTGGAATATCCTGTTTACTGCTCCTACCCCATGTTCCTTTTATTTATTTCTCTGCATGTCAAAACAGGTTTCCTTCACACAGAACAACCACCATCAGCACAAGACCCACCTACAGGCTGAGGAACTTGGAAGAGGATACAGAACAGTGCAGGGACTAGGACAGTATCAGTGGGGACTTTTTTTAAGGTATCAATAGAGACCTTACTCCTCAACATCTGCCACTGCAAAGCTCTGACTCCTCCTCCGCTCCATCCCACTCTTCAGTGAACTTTTTTATTGCCTCCTATATTCCTCCGCATTGTTTTAACGCTTTCCATTGTTTCCAGTTGCTCAGACATCCCTAAATTGCTGTGACACTGCTCTAATGATCCCTTCATCATACTCACTGCTCTGATGACCCATAATCCTGGATTATAAAGTCAGTAAAAGGGCTAACACACACCCAGCTCTCATGATGAAGCCATGCATCAGAATCCCCATGTTCAAGTGGGGAGAGAAAATAGCTCTCTCTTGTCCATTGAGCAGGAAACCAATTACATTATAGCCCATTCATCTGTCCTTTAAATCTGCTGATTTTCTTGATAATATTTTTAAAGTAAAACTGGAGTTTGCATGTGCATTTTAGAGTACTTCAGAACACTGCTCTTGAGCCAACAGTTTTCATTTCAGGACAAAACTTCCAAGGGGAGTTTCTGGGAAATACAAGCAGAGGCAGGAACATGCACCGTCTGAAAACGTACAGACTGCAATTTAGAGTGCACAGATACAGCTCAAGTTCAGTAACCACAGCTATTTTAAGAGTCTGCTTGAAAAACCCTTTTGCCTCAGAAACCTGCTCTGGCCGCATTTACATTTTTCAGTCTCTTTAGCCCCAACCTAAAATTCCAAATTAAGGCTAACGACTTTTTCAACACTGATATTATACAGCACCTCTTGATTAAGCAAGATACGCTGAGTGACCAAAGATCAGTGGGGGCAGGGGAGGAGGAGGCCACAAAGAGAATTATAAATTGATCTTGTAAAATTCATTTTTTAAAGGCTGCATCAAGAATTCTTTGCTCATCTGATCTCAAAATTTGAGCAACGCCATCCTAGATGCCACACATTTCAAGGCAATCCAAACAAGCAAACTGATTTTGCAGCACAGGAAAAACAACAAAGGATTCTTAAATTATAAGCAATGATCAACTGCACAGGTAAGTGCTCCGATATAATTCACAAGTCTGGTTGTTCGGATTAAGAAAACGTCTGATATAAAACCTCAGCACCTGGATCTTTGCCAAGTGGGCCGAGGACACCAATCTGCCTGGAAGAATAGGAAGTTCCTAACACTTCCTTCGCCCCACGGAGCAAGCAGAATGGAGCTGCACATCAGGCAGCTGAAGATGGCAGGGAGCAAAAGCAATCAAGTTTGGATCAAAATAAGGTTATAAAATGATTTGATACAAGAATCAGACGTACACCGGTGATTACTGATACATCACAGCAGCTCCCCTAGAATCAGCAGGCAATATCATACACCCATCCTCGCCTCAGCACCAGCATCGTCGCGTGAAAGGAACCGGGGCGTCATCAGGCAGCTCGCAAGGAGTGCGCGCCGTTTTCATTAATAGGTGTAAAGCGAAATCCTCTGCCAGCTGCTTACAAATCCCCCCTCCCCCCACCTCAGGGGTTTGCCCCCCGGGGCAGCCAAGCCGGCATGCAGCCTGCGACCGCGCCAGACGCAGAACAAAGGCGGCCGTTTCTCCATCTCGCCCGCGGGTCGGTCTTGGGAAGGGGCTGTGCCCCAAGAAACTTATCAGTATGCCTTTCACTCACTCACTGTGGGGTGGGGGGGGGGCTCCTAATGCTGTTGGGTTTTCATACACGGAGGGGGGCTGCCACCTCCTCCCCCCGTGCCGTTGCCATGGCAGCCAACCGAGGGGACGGGGACGAGAGCGGGGCCGCCCCTCCTCCCCCCGGCCGTACCTGCCGTGAGGAGCTGCATGGCGTGCGTGAAGGACGGGTCGAGGCTGTCCTTCTCAGCCATAAGCTCGGGCAGATACTTGTTCTCGGGCTCCATCTTGACGGCGGCGGCGCCGGGCAGCAGCGGGGTGGGCGCGGCGGCGGGCGCCTGCGATG
>NW_017729015.1:14726401-14737094 GCF_001723915.1 Gavialis gangeticus | reverse complement strand
CGCAGGGCGGACAGCGTTGCCACACCGAGGGCCGCGGCTGCCGGGACCGGAAGTGAGGGGCCGGAAGCGCTCGCCGCTCGCTCCCGCTCCGCCGCCGTCGCCGCTCCGGGCACACTGCGCCTGCGCCGCCAACCCACCGCGCATGCGCGGCTCCGGCCGCCTGCCGAGAACAAAGCGCCGGCTGAGAAGCGAAGCGCAGGGCTTCCGAGTACGCATGCGCGGTAAGCGGGAGGGAACAAAAAAGGGGATGGAGCGCCCCCTCCCATTACGCCTGCGCAGAGACGCAGCGGCCCTGCCTCGTTCCGCCGAGAACAAAAGTACCGAGGGGGCCCAGTGCGCATGCGTACAAGCTTAGCACGCAGGGAGGGGCTACACAGCGCACGCGCAATCGCAGCCCTGGGGCGAACAAAGCATCCGGGAGCGATCGCAACGCATGCTCTTTACAGCACCTCCCCCTCCCCCCTCCCTTGCAGGCGTTCGACGCACGTGTGCGTCTTCTGCCGGCCCAGGGCATGGCTTGGCTGCCGCTCTGCGCATGCGCGGGGCCTTGCCTGGTTTGGCCCTGTACAGCATGGGGCGGGGGGGGGATGGAGACCTGATTTGGGGTGTTAGACCCTGTGATCTTTGGAGCAAAGCAGCCCAGCCCTGGCTTCGTGCTCCCCTCCCTGAGCACTAGCAGGCCTGGCCTTGCTTGCCTGGGAGCCCAACCAGCCCCTGCCAGAAAGCCTGCAGCACATTTGACACGCAAGCCTCCCATGGCTGATAGTGCCACACGAAGCATGTGAGTGCACTGGTTATAAATCCACCCCCACCCCGTGCGTGGACTGTGCAGGAGCCCCGGGGGCCGGGTTAATGTGGGGATCAGTCGGTGCAAATCTTGATGACACCCAGAAAGCTCCCCGAAGGGATGCTCGGTAGGATTGACCTTCACTTGGCCCCTGGGTAGTCATTAGCGGACATGTTCCTTTAGCCACTGGGCGTTGACCTCGGCAGCCAAGCCAACATTAGCAGTAATTATCCCGTAAGTCAGCGGTTCCCAAGCTCTTGACAGATAGCACACCATCAATTTAAAACAATGCAACCTTAAGTACCAGCAGCAAATTTTTGTCATATAATTATAATAAATCTGTTAACACCAGTGGCAATGCATATGGGGTGCACTCCCTGACGGGCCGTGCTCGCGTGTGCCCCCCTGACTCAGGCAGCACCAGTCACCCATGGTTAACGTGCCACTGACAGGTTTCCTGCATACCGCTGGTGGTACCCGTAGCACAGATTGGAAACCGCTGCTATAAGTGATAGATTAAATTCATTGTCCCAGAGTGTATACAAATAGTATACGCATAGATTCGTTTATGTCCTAAAGCAGGGAGACTGAATCTTCTACATTTTTATTTCCATCAGTTTGTGATAGAGAGCTCATTTGAGAAAAGCAAGTTTCTTGATCTCCGAATGTCTTAAGTGACATCCCCCCCAGAGCCTGCACTTGTCTTTTGGGTTCAAACTCTGCCTGTATGCAATATGACTTCTGCTGATAGCAGGACTGACTTCACGGTAGGAGTCTTGTTGGTGTAGCTGGGACTGAACTATATTTCAACCAGGTCTCTAAAGCATGGAGTAGATGAGTGGTGCCCAATCTTTTCACCCCACAGGCTAGATGGGCAGTACCATATCTGGCTGCAGGCTGGATCAGGCTGGTGGGCTTGACCCGTCCAGCACGTGGGGCTGGTGGAGCAACTCCATCCAGCCCAGGGGACTGCGCAGCCTGACCCAGATCCATCTGCAGGGGGGTGGGGAGCAGCTTAGTCCCCATCTGGGTGTGTGTGTGGGGGGGCTGGATGGAGCTGTCCCGATCAGGATGTGCTGAGGGGTGGATGGAGAACAACCTGGTTCTGATCCAGACACATTGGGGGTGGGAGTGGGGAGCAGCCCAGCCATGATCTGGATGCCAGTGGGGTGGAATGGCCTCTACCTGGATGCATGGAGGGGGCAGGGAGCAGCCCAGCCAGATCCGGATACAGAAGGGGCAGGCCTGTCCCTGATCCTGCTGTGCGGCAACGGCCTGGGCAAGGCTGGATCCCACTGCATGAAGCTTCCTCACTCCCCAGCTGCCAGTTTTTTCCAGCCTGCAGAGATCCCAGTGGGCAGGATGTCACAGGTCTATGGACTGGATTTGGCTTGCAAGCCAGGGGTTGAGCACCCCTTGAATAGAAGCAACTGGGGAAAGAGCCCATAAAGGAGAAACTTTGATGCCAGCAGGTGACAGATCCCAGATCTCTGTACTTCTCTCACTTGGCTTCAATCAGCAATGTGCAAATGGGTCTATACTGAATGTGCTGTTTGGACAAACCCTTCACTCAGTAGTTAATGTTTATACAATACAAGTAAATGTACAGACCCATCCATGCACCTGAGCTACTATTACTCACACAATCTCAACGCAGTAAGACAGCCTCTTACTGCTGGGAGCATGGCATACTTTTGGATGTCTAGCACTGCCTGGCTTTCTTTTGCTGCCCTTTGCTCTTTTTTGCTCTCACTCTCCTGGATTCAGTTGCTGTCTCCCTTGTCTTCAGTCTTGCATCCGTGAGATTGTTTTTCTCACACACTTCACCCAGCTCCCTATTAATTAACCCTTTCTCCCTGCCTGCCTTTCTCCGGTTGAATTTCTCACTTGTCTCATGCTGCCTAGCCATCCCAGCTGCCCAGTCACACCTGCACGTATGGGGTACACAAGTGGGGCACAACACAACAAAGGTCTGTCACAGGTGATCTTGAACTGGCATAAGGTTCCCAAAGACCTAGAACTAGCTTGCACCACACGGGCTGTTTAGGACCCACCATACCATCCCAGCTCCTGCTAAAGGGTCATTATTGCCCCAGGTCTTCTACCTTCTATTTCAATACCAGAAGAGAGGATTAAAATCTGTCCCAGTGCATCCAGCACCCCCTCTTCACTATCAGCCCCGCTGCTATGTTCAGCTTGGTTTTCCTTTCTGCACAGCTTCTGTGCCTGCTTCTATCGTATCTACTGAAACCTCTGAGGCTCAGACAGCAGAAGACCGAGCCTTGCTGCCTGTACCCAGTTGTCTTCATTTCTCTGAGTCGCTCTCCATCTTTCTGTGTTCCTCCCTCTGGGCCAGATTCTCCACCTAGCTACATGCTAGAAAGTGGACTGAAGCTGTCCCAAGTCAGGCGGCAGAGAACTTATGTGCAGAACAATTCCTACCTGCCCTTATTTCTCGTACTGGGGAAGGCAATGCATCAAGGGCTTCCCAAGGACCTATTACTAACTCACACCCTGACTGGGATGATCACAACCTGCTCCTGCACACATCCTCCTCACTCGCTTCAGCTATGGGGTGCCTAAACTCACCTGTGAATCAGCCCCTCTTCCCTCTATCAAATCATGTCTTTACAAAGTACCCTGGCCAAGAGCTCTTACCAATTCTTGAGGTGCAAACATCTCCAGGTTTGATACCGCTCCTGGCCCCCAGCATCTGAGCAAAACTGCAGAAGCAAAACAAAACCTAAGTTAGACATTTTCTCTGGGCCTGGTCCTAGGGGAGTATTTTTCAAAGAAATCCTGTCAGACCCAGTTTTTTGGGGAACTGCTCCTGCAGATCTGCAGCAGAGATACATTGAGCTCAGCTCATCTGCAGGGGGTGAACGGGGTCACGAGTGCATCTCTTCCCCAACCCACCACCTCTCATACAAATAGCATGGTTTCCTATTAGCTTTCCCACCCTGCTTGTTTCCTTCTCCTTTTCTCTCTCCCTTCCTATTGATTTTGTTATAGTTGTCCAAGACAGTCTGGAAAAAAAATGACTCCAACCACAAATGTGGAAGGAGTGCTGCCAAGCTGGCAAAATTATAAAATAAAACTAGGCCTTCAGTGTCATGGACTGATGCAACAAAAAGTAACTTTAGATCAGGGATGCTCAATCAGGGTGTGGCGGCACCCTGGGTTGCCCTGAAATCCTTTCAGCGGTGCCGCAGGGTGCCACACACTGTTAGCACTGTTATGGGCGCAAACACGGTTCACAGGATAAATCCTGAGATTTCAAATAGGCATCCATAGTGTTAAAGACATTGTGTCCCTGTTGTGGTATTTCCAAGTTCTTTGCAACAGAAGAGCTGGTGTCAGACAAATGAGTGAAAATTAAGAACTGGCACTTTCCAAGGGGGGGCCTTAAGTCTAACGAGGGGTGCCTGGGGTCTAAAAAGGTTGAGAACTGCTGCTTTAGATTCTCATGGGCACATTCAACACATCCACATATCTCACTGCTTTCATGACCCTTTTTTCATTTTCTTGGTCCTACTGCCTGGTAATAAGTGCCCAACTCTGGCTGCCACCCTCCGTCTCCCCTGTGAGATCGGTATTTTGTGTGCTCCTTGAATTGCAGGAGAGGAGCAATGGGTGTTCCTGCAGGTACATCCCCAAACCTGGGGCACGTTCCACGGACAGGCCGTGCAGCTGGCAGTGGGGTAGGGCCCACTGTTGGGTACACCGCTGGGTGGCAATACTGCAGCTGGCACCATTGTGCTGAGGCTGCGTTGATGTGGCTATCGCAGCTGACAGCTGGTATTAGTCACTTGCTTTTAACCCACTCAGGAATGACAAAAACAATAGTTTCAGTTTTAAGGGAAGGAAGGTCACTTGTCAAAGACTTTGCTGGCACTGGGAAATCTGGGCCGTCTGCTACAGACTCCCTGGGCGAACCAAGTTGCTCCGTTGTCTCAGCTTCCCAGCTAGAAAATGGGGATAATACTCCCACCTTTCTGTCTGCCTTTATCTGTCGGGTCTATTGAGATTGCAAGCTCTGTGAAGCTACAAGTCTCTTATGCATTTGTACAGCAGAAAAAGAGCCCTGACCTTGGATGGAGCATCTGGGTGTTACTGAAATGCAAAGCAATAATAATTGAGAATCGGTTGTTTCCATGACTGTGGCGTTCAGCCAGGCAGTGCTAGGCAACCTCCAGGGCAAAGCTGCCACGTGGAGAGGCTTTTCCTCTGGGTGGAAACGGGATGCAGGCTGGTTTCAGGACTGAGCGCGTGGCCTTCCCCGCTCCCTCTGTCCCTTCCTACGTGGGTTGAATAAGGCAGCAGAAAGCAGCCGGAGTGGATGGGCTGGCTTCTGCAGTATTGCAATTATCCCCTGAGATTGGGATGATGGGATCGTTAATCAGCCAGCTTTCCAAGAAGCTGCCTTTGTTTGGTTTCAGAGCTAGACACTGTGTGCTGCAGAGTGCAGAGCTGCCAGGCTGCGCCCAGCGAAGAGGCCCGGACGGGGGGTTTTCATGCTGGCTTTGAGAACAGAAGAGCTCTTGTTCCAGCCTTCTCCTTGCCAATTTTAATGTAGCCGCCCACTTGGCTAGGTTAAGCCAGGAGTGGTGGGGATTCTGGGAGGGGGGACGGGATGGGTTGTCACTAATGGGGTCCCACCTCTTTCTCCTTCACATTCCCCCTTTTTTTGAATCCCCATGGTCCAAAAGGAAAAAATGAAGGAAGCAACGACTTGTGACATGAGATCAAAGGTATTCATTATCATAGCCTGATAAATAGCCACCTCTGGGGCTCTAAGTTTTTGAGTCTCAGAGGCCTTGGCATGAGCTGATGCCTTCTGCGCTGTTGCTAAATACGGGCCGAGACTGGCCTGCTCCCGGCCCTGTACGTGGAAGGCTGGGCTGCGCTGCTCTCTAGCGGTGGCCATGCAGTATTTGAAGCTGGCTGAACTGTAGCACATGCTCTGCTCACAGTGAAAACTCACAAAAGAGGCAGCAGGACCTTGGGGAGGAGAAAATGATCTTGTTTTCAGAAGAGTCAAGCCCGTAAGCATGCCGGCTCGCTATATTCACCCTCATTGTTCTAATGCTTTTCATTGTTTCCAGTTGCTGAGACATCCCTAAACTGCTATGACACTGCTCTAATGATGCCTTCATTGTACTTGCTGCTCTGATAACCCATAATCCTGGATCAGAAAGTCAGAAAAAAGGCTCAAACACACCCAGCTGTCATAATGAGGCCATGTATCAGGATCCCCTGATACACGGCACAGCACAGATGCCCTCCTTCAAGCTTTCCTTGCTTGTTATGCTTTCTCTGCAAGGATTTCTCAGTGCAAAATAGGCCTTCTCTGCTGGGCATGGGCATTATCTGATCCCCTGTACCACCAAACAAGGCCTGTGTGAGTTTTAAGTGATGCAAAGGCCACATGCTCCAGAGAGGCACCCTCGTACTTTGCTTCATGTGCACTGATTAGTGAAGCCTGGCAACATCCTGGGAGGGGAATATTATTGCCCTATTATAAAATACCATTCCTGAGGCAATGTGCTTCCTGATCCCATGCCCAGAGCTATATGTCCACGTGATGTCAGGGAGGAAAGCACGCAGCGTGACTGCTTTGATTGGGAGTGGGGGTGGATCTTCCTTGTTCAGTTAATGCCACGTGGCCGAGACTGGGACCTTTCATCAAACTCCGAGGTGTCTCTTCCTGGTTCGGCGTGGCTCCCAGCCAGCGATGTGGGCAAGGGCAGGGTTCACTAGCTCTGAGTCACTTAGATCCGGAGCACTACTCCTCTACCAGGAAGCAGATCAATGGGTCATTCATCTCTCTCATTTCCTCTTTTCTGGAGGCACCTGCCCCATGAAGCTGGCTACTGGCTATTTAACCTGTTCTCTACCCATGCCCCCAGGAGCTTCTCCAGTTTTTTCCCCTCTCTGCTTGCAGCCAGGCAGCATCAGGCTGGAGAATTATTTGCATTCCCAGGGTATATCATACTTTGGGGGTTTTTTAACACTTTTTCCTGTATCTATTTCTTATAAGGAAGTCAGTACCCTGAGGCAGAAAGGGACATACGTGCCTCACTTACCTCTCACAGGATTATGTTACAGTAAAGCAGAGGAGAATCTGAGGCTTGAGCTGAAGTCAAACAAAACCAACAGAAGCATCAGTGGGTATTAGATCAGCCCTCAGCCCCCCTCACACCCTTATTCTTTCCTTTTGAGCCAGACTTTTCATATCACTCAGCAGTAGTGCTTCAAGCTCCCTGCAGACTCAGGAAGGTAAATGTGGACCAGTTCCCTTGGGGTCATGTTTTCAAGGTTCCCTTTGCAACCACAGCTGTTAGCAGAATTTGCTGAAAGGAAACGGAGATTGCTGCAGCAAGGATTGGATTTTGTGGCAAATCCCACAGCTGGGGGATAGTCAGGGCCAGTGTTATTCTGCACTTGTACCACCCTAAATAATTCTTCCCCTCGCTGTTGTTTACTCTATCAGTGTATCTCCACAGTCTGCTTATGAACTGAGAAAAGCCACCTGGCAAGCTTCTGCATCCTCTTTGTACCCTGTTCTTTTCCAGTGCGCTCCATCTCCTGTAATTGCTAGCTGCTGACTTCTAGCACAAATCAAATTGCTTTGTTTGGTAAGCAACATAAACCATGATTTTCTCCAGGGTTCACAGTCATTTGTTTTTTCTTCCTCCCTGGCAAGATTTTCTCCCAACAGTGACCATTATGTTGTATTTGGCTTTTGTGCTGCAATCATCTTGTGTTGGCTAACATGTGGTTTCATGTTTTTTATCACAGGTTACAGCACTGCCAGTTTCCTCCTGATCTCGCCTGCATGTTAGATGTGCTGCTGACACATAAAGATGCCTCTAAGAGCAGCAGGTAAAGAACAGTATGTATCTAACTTCAGACAAAGAAATGCCCCTTTTACCTGCCCTTATATTCTCTGCACGTGGGATCTCAACCAACATTATGTATGACACCTGCTGGGAGATGGGCAAGGAATACAATGACTGTATTTCAGTAAATGCAAAAAGCTGTGGCTTTGACTACAGCTTTTAAGAACTGACTTGTTGTTTCAATTATCAATCATGACAATGCCTTCCTCTGTAGTAAGGCCTCCAAAATTACTGAACAGAATGGATCTGCTTTAAGAGCATGTGTTTCGCATATGTCTGTGCATTCAGACATCCTGCGACCTCTCTCCTGCCAAAAAATGTTTCTAAACCACAGCTATTTTTTGGATGCAACATGGTTAAGAGCACAAGGTGGCATCACATATCGTCAGACAGGCATTGAGGAACAGCATCTCCAACCGAAACTGTTTAATGGAAGCAGGATGCAACTACCTGAGCTGGAATTTGTCTCAGACACTGTGTTTTTGTTATCAGATGTCCTGGATTCAGGATGTCCTGGATTCTTCCCTTGCTGTCCTGTGTAGTGAAAATAACCATGTTAGCTGACAGGCCCAGAATCTTTTTAATTGCTCTGCTGCTGCCTACTGTGGCCCTGTTCCATGAATAATGAAAGGGAGTTCATTCTCCAGGACTGTTGTTCTGATGCTTTGTAACAGTACCACTAAACCGACTCATTCAGACACATGCTTTTGGCCTGTTGGTTGTGAACCGTCTGAATACATCCCCAGGGCCATCTGTGAAATGCTGCCCTGATGGCGAGGCAATGTTGTCGCTGAGTTGGAAGAAGCAAGTAGGAGATGCACAAAGTTTGATGAGCGAGTGTTTCTGAGAAGATGATTACTGCAAGATGAATGTGATGTTTTCATATAAAAGAAGGGAGCCAGAGAGGCAGGTATCTCTGTACCACACTCAGCTGCAGAGGGTGTGGTGAGGTTGATTTCCCTGACTCTGGTGTGGCTCCTCTCTTTCTTTCCGTCTCAATCCTGCAAGGTTGGTTCCCACAGGAAGGTAGCTCTTCTTTTAAGACATTATCTCTAAAGAAGCATGGAAGTTGTTACAAAATGTCATTGTCCTTGAAAATAACCCTGTGGCCTTTTGCATATTGCTGTGTTCAAATCCTGGCTCCTTATATTCCTGGTTTGTTTCCTGTGCTCTCCTAACAGAGGGGAATACTTGGGCTGATAGCCCAGCTTTCTCTGTCATTACTGCCCCAGGCATCATAGTTGCATGGTGACCCACTTCCAGCACCTAAAACTTAAGAGAGTAAATGGTTCCCCTGTCCTCTGTGTCTGTGGCAGAATTTCAGCAGCAGATATGGAGTCCTGCTAATCTTTCTGCCATGCTTGGTATTTTCCTGCCATGGGCTGGGCTCATCACATCATTCTCATTTTTCCACTTTACCTGAGAGGCTCACAGTTTTATTTCCAGGGGTTTTTTTTGCAGTCAGCAATCCAGCAACTCCCATTTCTACACAGCTGAGAAATTAGCTGGATTGGGGAGGAAAGAACACAAAGTTTGTAGCATCTCAGGTGAAGCAAGTCATCCCAGGTAACCCCCATCTTATGCTGGGAGCCCAACTTGCAGAAACAAGCTAACTCCCTCCATCAGTTGGTTGTGGCATGTAACGGCCACCTCCATCTTCACCTACACTTGTGATTCCCAACCAGGGTGCCTTGAGATCTGTTCAAGGGTGCCGCACAGCATTAGCACAGCTAGGTGTCTAGACCTGATTCACATAACCAATCTAGAGATTTCAAACAGGGCTTCATAGTTTTAAAAGCATTCTGACCTGCTCTGATCTTTCTGAGTTCTTTGCAAATAATTGCTCTATTATTTTTCTGTAGTCAAAAGATGAGCAAAAACTATGAGCTGGCATTTTCCGAGGGGCCTTGAGTCTAATGAGAGGTGCTTCAAATCTGGAAAGGTTGAGAAGTGCTGACCTACACTTCTCTTACGTATACAGTACGGCAGGTGCTACACAGTACCTGTCAGGTTCAAAAGAATATCAAAGTCCCTGCCCAAAGGGATGACAATGGTTCCCAATCTTTTTGGAGTAGGACTTCAAACCCACTTTCTGGCAGGCTCAAAACCGCAAACTAACCGCCCTTCTGGTGCGAATGCAGCCAGGGTAATAATCTGTGTGGTTCATAATCCCACTGGCAACCCATTTGGGGTCATGACCCCTAGTTTGGCAACAGCCGGCCTTAAGGATTTCCAGTCTGCAGCTGAGGAGTTGGGACATCTGGACTGTGTTCTTGATTGTCCCCATGACTCGGCATCTGGCCTTGAGCAACGCAGTTCCTTCCCCTGCATAATGGGATTTATATTTCTGTATTCAAGTGCTCAGCTTTCAGGGCTGCAGGGACAAACTGTTACACCAGCGCAGGACAGGAGTAACCCTGTTGTTACATCACTGAGGGCTGCAGGATCCAGACTCCCTGCAAACTTGCGATAGCGCTACCATTCACTTCCTGCACCCAGGACGAGGTAGCCCCCCTTCCCCGCCTGCGTCTACAGTGGGTTTGCTTCTTGGCTCTTTTCAAGCTCTGTTCTCTTATTGCAACCCCTCCACGGACACACGAGAGCTGCACATGTGGCGCTGTGCCTGTGCCTTTCATGCACTGGGCAAACTGGGGTCTAATGGGACAGATCCCCACCCAGGTCCCTATCCCTGCCCCTGGGGGGGGGCCCCGCAGCCCTATGCCTTGCGCCCTGCAGCAGTAACCTCAGCAAGCAAAGGTCGAGGCAGGGAAGGGGGGAAGGGCAGGAAGTGGATCAAACCAAAGTGCTGCTGTGCAGGAGGGGTTGGGGGATACCAATGCTACTATGAAGGGGAATGGAACTTTCAGGGGGAAATGGCCCATACCAATCGTGTGATGGGGGTGAATGGAGCATACTAAGGCTAGTTGAATGGGGGGTTGGAAAGGAGAGGAAAAGGCGTCATAGGCATTCCAAAGGAGGGCAAATGGCCTGTACCATTGCTGCT
>NW_017729015.1:14708954-14720953 GCF_001723915.1 Gavialis gangeticus | reverse complement strand
CCCGGGCAGGTGGGCGCCGTCACCTGCCCCTGCCCGCCCGACGCTGCCTCCAGGGGCGCGGCTGGACTTCGCCCGTCCGCCCGGCCTGTGGCACCGGGGCCGCTCCCGCCTCCGGCCTGGCGGGCGGGTGTCCTCCACCGCCACGGGTGTCCCTAGCCTCCCCTCCTCGGGCCTGGGGGCGACTCGCGTGGGTTCTTCAGACTTGAGGGATAATGCTCTTTTTTATTTATTTTAAATAACTGCGCGGCGGGGGTGAGCAGTCAGTTGTGTGCTAGGCCCGGCTGGGGAAGAAGCTTCATGTGCCAGTTTTGCCCACCTTTATAAATTTCCATGCTTTATTTGCCAGCTTTGCCCACCTCAATGTATGTCCAGTGTTATTTGCGAGCTTCACCCAATTTTATTTGCCAGCTTTGCCCAGCTTTATGTATTTTCAAGCTTTAGTTTTGGGCATGACCTGTCTTAGTGGGATAAAGTTGGCAGCTTATTTGCCTGCTGAAGGTTTGGAATCTCGGTGTCACCATTATTGTTTGAGGGGATTTCATAGCAGCCTTCAACTCCCTGCAGGGGTTGCAAAGAGGATGGAGCTGGGCTGTTCTCAGTGGGGCAGATGACAGAACAAGGAGCAATGGGCTCAAGTTGCAGCAAGGGAGGTTGAGGTTGCATGTTAGGAAGTATTTTCTCACTAGGAGGGTGGTGAAGCAGTGGAACAGATCACTCAGAGAGGTGGTGGAGTCTCCATCCCTGGAGGTGTTTGAGACCCGGCTAGACAAAGTTTTGGCTGGGATGTAGTTGGTGCCAGTCCTGCTTTGAGCAGGAGGTTGGACTAGATGTGACCTCCTGAGGTCCCTCCCAACCCTCATTTTCTATGATTCTGTCACTGGACGTGCATGCGAGCACCTGCAGAACCGGGTGACTTCTTTTTTGACACACAATGTGCCACTGGTAGATTAGACCAGGGATCTCTCTCAGCAAGCGTCCTGACTGATAGTGACCAATGCCAGATGTTTCAGAGCAGGGTGGAAAGAATATTACAGTACACAATTAATTAATTATCCCAAGCATGGAGGTTTTTCTATCCCCATCAGTTAACAGTTTACGGCCTGAAGCGTGAGTGTTTACATATCCTGATTTTTATGTCTAATCCTTCATTTAAACACAGTTAGCTTTGCCTTCCATATAATCTTGTGGTTAATGAACTCTGTGATTAAATTGTGGTGTGGGGTGCATGACAGGTTTCTCATTAGTTTCACTGGATGTGTATTTGTGCATTATGATTGTATGAGTAGAGAGGACTGGCTACTTCTGTCCTCACCTCTTGTTTCCATCCTTTCTATACCAAACCATGTTATTCTTTGCAGCCTGACATACAGAGAGTCTGACTGTGGCCAGAATAATTATTGTTGCACATCCTCGGTGTTAACAGTTGCCTCCTCAGCTTAACCAAACTGTAAATGGAAGTTTCTGGTCTTAGATTGAATGTGGCTCTAGGTCTTTCCTCTTTCCAGTTACATTTTCTAGATGTACTAGAAAGTTATCCTAAACTCATCAAAATGAGCTGAGTTTTTTCTTCCTCTGACTTTTCTGAATAATTTTCTTAATTGTGCAAAGCTGTCATTAAGCTCCCTGTCCATGTGATCAGTTAGTATCACTAATTTGAGAGACTTGTCATTTTACATCTTAAGAGCAATACCACTTTGTGTTGCCAAAGGAAATGGACACAGAGCTTTTGCTATCTGCAAAATGCAGCCCTTCATGTAGTTCAAACTTCTCAGCAACCTTATTTTGTAATGGGCTGTTAAAACAGCCAGGCTTCCACACTTCGACAAAACTTCATTTAGTCATATCAAAGGTAACTACTGGGTTTTTGCAATTTAAACATAGTTCTGGGGATTGCTAACATGGATAATTTTGAACTCCTTACTGCTCTTCATTAGGTGGACCATTGGTTTGGGCTCTTTTAAGATGTTTTTATTTTTAGGAGCCCTAGTTGAAATAAACTGGGGACAGGACTTAAACAGCATTCAAATGCTCCCCTCTGAACTGGTTTTGAGTATGGATGGATGTGGTTAAACCACTTTTAAAAAGTGCAAATTGAAACAGCATTTCTCTTTAGCAAAAGGATGTACCTAATTTTCTTTGAAAACCCAAACTGAGTATCTGTTCATGTCCCAGTGTTGGATTTGCTAATAAGATGTTCTCTTCTATGTATTTGGTGTTGGTTATAAATTATTTGACCTCACCCAAATTCTGGAAGGGAAGATGAGCTATTCCAGTATTCACTGAAGTTTCGATGTGAGAACAGAGAAAAGCATCGTCTTGGAACTCCTGACGCTGTTTTTATTTTTTATTCTCTCTTGCTGTATTTTTAAATTGGGAGTTTAGTCTCAGCAGTGGATATTTTTTCATACCAATGCAAGCTGCAATCTGTTTTCTGCCTTGTTTTAAGGCCTAGGACGGTGTGACTAGGTCCAGCAAAAGGAAACGAATGAGTCATCAGCAACAAACTTGTCAGCAAATCAGGAGGGAACTCGTAGGCGGGTGGATAGGGAGGAACAGTACAATTTCTTGACCTCACCCCTCCTCCCCATCTGCAGGCACGTGTCATTATGAACAAGCTTCCTTCAGAGATTAAGAATTTTTTTTACCGAGAAACTGTGGAACTAGTAGCCTCTTTGCTATGCAGAGAGATGACATATCTTAGAGAGAGCTGTCATTAAGTGAAGTCCTTCAAAACTCAAATTCATCCATTGTTTTAAAGTTGACTAGATTGGGTCATGGTGATAAATTCTTTTCAGTACAAAGCATCGTTACAGTCTAGAAGATACAGACCCTAAAGGCACTTTTAGACCATCTCTATGCAGTATTAAGAGTCCTCGCTTCTACCATGTGTGAGGTAGAGTAGAGCCTTTCTTCTTGGATTGAGGCTATCCTGGCATAGGAGGTAAAATACAGTGTAGTAAATTGAAATTTCCAAAGAAATACAGTTGGGCTCCAACATGAATATACAAATTATTTTTTTTCTGGGCGTCAAGTCTTACTCCTTGTGCACCATGGCACCTACTGCAAACACATAAGTGTGAAATACAGGCATGAGGATTTTTACATGAGAGGAAAAGGACAGAGTTCAGCAGCTCGTGAGTACAAACTTATTTCATTAAACTAGATTTTGACTGAGAGCAACACTAGCTCAACAGCTGAATTGCACAGTGCTGGTCTCACAAACACTGAGGGATCTTTTAGTATTGACTGACAAATTAGCAGGTTTTGCCTCGCATCCTGTGCACTAGGTTGTTTCGAAAGGTGATCCAAGTGACCTTTCTTAAGGTATCTGTATCTTGCAATCTTGGGAAGCTGCAGCTGTTGCAATCTGTTTAACTGCCTCAGTGTAGTAAAGCAAATGCTTTTAAAGGTATGTTTTGGAGGGGGCTGGGGAGGCCAGGAGCACTTTATGATTGTTGATAGTTCTGCTGAGAAGCAGATATCTTCCTGAGCTTGTGTCGGATCAACACAGAAGTTTAAGTGACTGGCACAATTGAAGTATTTGAATTAGGAATTAATCTATAAGTAAGCAAGAGAGTGCCTGGAAATGTAACTGTAAGTTCAATTGATGTTGTCCTTAAGGGAGTCATAAATACGTCAGCTTTATCTGTCAGGTCAGGAATCTTGCTTAACTGTTGTTTTTTTAAAGTAGCAATCCACTGGGTGGGCTTTTTTTTTTTCCTAAAGGGAAATTCAGTAGTTAACATGAGTTTATCTGTGACTTTGTGAACAAACTTATTCTAACAAGTTATGCAGTCTTTTGCATGAAACTCAACATAGATGACACTCTCATTAAGATGGCCTAAATTTGTAGGCCACATCAATATGTAAGGTTGTCCAAATAGCAAAATGAATCCTATCAGTGTGAGGAGTAGAAAGGTTGGGCAGTAACTTGGTATAGTTCATATCTGTTATCATGGGAGGGATGACACCATACTGAACTATATCCATGTTACAGAACTATTGGTTGCAATTGGATTGTGACTTTGCATACAGGCACTGTGCTTGAGCCTAGTGCCATGACACTATGACTTGCTGTGTGGATCAGGATTTTGATTAGTAACCACTCCCAGTTGATTAGGTTGAAAAGAAGCTGGAATAGTAATTAACTCCCAAATTAAGTTCCCAAATTCAGGAGTTGTTGCTCAGCATATTTGTACTTATCACTCTTTTCTTCTTCCACTCTGGTTTCTGATTTTTTGCAGTGCTGATGCTTTAGATGCGTTTTCACCTCTCTGTTAAATTTCTTGGTACGGTTATCCAGAGGAGAAAAATCCAGTTGTATTTTTTTGATAACTGTCTACTTTCACCTTCCTGACTTTACTAAATTAGAGAGCTAGGGGATCAGCCAGCTGAAAACTGTTCTTAAGCTTGCTATTTTGAGGTGTACAAATACATTAAGGTGGGAGCTAGGGTATATTTTCATCCTGATCAATTGTGATAGCCCCTCCATTCATCCTGCATTTTTAAATGCATGTTCATATCTTAACTGGCAGGAAGGAAGGCATTTACATTTAATGCATTTGCATTTAGGGACTCTTTGATCTGGCTTGGTAGACACTGGGTTTTTCCTAGTCTTATTTAGTAACTTATTTTTAAAAATCTGTTTTGCTGCATTCTGTTACAGTGTATAACAGTTTGAAGGCAAGGTTCTTTGAGTAGATGTGGTATCTTTTATTAGACCAGCTGAGCAGTTGGAAAAAAGTTCTTAGCAAGCTTTCAGGCGCAGTCACCCTTTTTCAGGCGTAGGGAATCTCTCCTGGTCTGAGACTCCAAGGAATGAGGGAAGCTAAAAGTGGCAGGACGTCAGTGAGAATGTAAATAGGTAGAAATTAGAAAGACAAAGTAAAGCAGGGAAGGGATGGAGAAGAAAACGGGGGGGAAAAAGGCCAAGGGAGACATTACAGCAGGGGTATCCAACCTCTTTGAATGTGGGGCCAGATAATGAACTTTTTATCACCCAGTGGGCCAGCGAGCCATATTCAAACACCCTCTGTCCTGGGCCAGAGAGACCCTGCCTGTGCAGCCCTACTGCACTTGCCTGTTACTGCAAGGTTCGTGGTAGCTGCTGGTGGGCAGGGGCAGGGGGGACCCATTCTGCATCCAGCCACCTACTGCCCCAGAGCCTGAAGGGGAGAAATAAATAGCTCCACATCCCCATCCCCTGAGCAGCGCAGCCCCATGAGCCGGTGCTGTCTGAGGGGGGCTGGAGCGAGGCAGTTGCTGCACCGCAGCCCCTCATCCGCCCGCCTGTCCGCATGGCCCCACATACCATGGTGCCTGGCCGCCTGTGCATGCAGCCCTGGCAGCCTCAGTGCCGTGAGCCTGGAGCGCGGCGTCCAGCAGACACTGGCTCCCGCCACCTCGCCATGCAGAGCTCACACCAGGACCCTGCCTGCCAAGGCCCCCCCGGGCTGCCTTGCTGACTGCCTGTGCCAGGCACCGTTCCTGCCCCGCGGCTGCTGAGCCTGGCAGGTCCCCGGAGGCAGGTGGGACACCAAGGGCAAGGGGCCAAGCCAGAGAGAAGTAAAAGCAGGCACTGTCCCCAAAGCGTCCTGTCAGGTGCAGCTGGGACAGCCCTGCGCCGTGCAGCCCTTGGGGCGGTAGCAGCAGGACTCGGCTCACGTGATGAACCTGGCCCCGCCGGGGTGAGCCATTCCCCTCCTCCACCCACCTGTCCCAAGCAAGAGACCTTGGGCCTCAGAAAATGGTTTGGCGGGATGCATGTTGGACAAGCCTGCATTACAGTGATAGAAAACAAGGTAGAAAAGAGGCTGCCTGAGAGAGAGGAATTTTCCCTATGCCTGAAGAAGGGCGACTGCATCCAAAAGCTTGCTAAGAGCTTTTCTCCAACTACTCAGTTGGTCTAATACAAGAGATCACATCTACTCAAAAACCCTTGCCTGCCTATGTCCTTAGCCCAGGGGTGGGCAAAATGTGGCCTGTGGGCTAGAGGTGGCCCACCAGGCCATTCTATCCAGCCTTCGGGGCCCCTAAAAAATTTAGAAAATTAATACTTATCTGCTCCTGGCTGCTTGTCACGTGGCCCTCGATGGCTTGCCAAAACTCAGTAAGCGGCCCTCCGCCTGAAATAATTGTCCACCCCTGCCTTAGCCCAATACGGCTACAACTGAAAACCCAGTAACAGTTTGGAGGTAATGCACATGTAGGCAACCAAATAGTTTTGAAATGCCGATTTAACTTAAGTTCTAGTCTTTTTAAATACGCTGTAAAATGATTACAGCATGAAATAATTCTTTAGACTTCTAAATACAAAGCTTTGTATCTTCAAATTGCTGCTCACACAATTCAAACAGGCCTATAATCCTATAATAAACCTCTAGTGTGATGGTGGTAAGGCGATAAATAGAGATATTGGGAATAAATAACTTGCCCAAGGTCACGCAATAAGTGGCTGGACACAATGAAGGGTTATAGAGCCAAGACTAGAACTTCTTGGAGTGCCTGACTGGGTGCCACACACAATTCAGTAGAACATAGCGTCTCCCTTTTACTTGCTTTTACTTTCAGCTTTGTATGCGTTAAGAGCTTACTTTGCCAAAAAAAAAAAAAAAAAAAAGGTAGAAGTAACTTTGATTTTGCTATAAAGTAGAAAAAAGTGTAACCTCAGTGACCCTATGTCACTTCAACTTCCACTCTCAAGAGTGTTGGATGAGTTTTCTGTCTTTTAGAACCAGTCAGCTGGACTGAGTAATATCTGAAAGGATCATTATTCCTTTCTTCCAGAAACTGTTCTGCCTTCATAGTGCTGTTAGCTGACAGTGCTGCAGGTCTAAACTTGGGTCTCCTATTGAATGGTCACCAGACTGGTGGGCTGACCCACGTATTTCCTTTATATGGCTTTATGAGGTCCTCAAAAGTAAGGAAATTAGTCTTGTAACTCTCCTTTGTAATGCAAGTCTTCTTCAGATCGCTGTCCAGAGAGTGTCAGTTGACTGTCAGTGTATGCTGAAATGGAAAAGCCCTTGTTTCTGGCAGAAAGAGGACTTTCTTGTTCAGGGTAGGCAGGGGCTGGATACATGTTTGAATGCAACAACTTTAGTGGTTTCTTGCAAAGTCCATCAGAGTTGTAGTAGGCTGTAATACATCGTAACTAATCTGTTTGTCTTGAATTCCTGTAATGTGTATGAGGCAACATTTTGACTGGTTTGGATGATCTAATGAGAGGAATGACCTAATTGTGGTATTTAGATGAAACTCTGCCATCTAGGAGAGGTATGATGGTATACTTTTGTAGCTGTTGAAGTGATAAGTGTTCTGGGATTCACTTTTGAAATCTGAGTTTCAGTCACTTAGAATAAAAATTATACTAAGGTTGGATAAGGTTACTGAAAACATTTCTGTTCTTGCTTCTGGCAACCTAATTAAAATGTATTTTTGGTACCGAAAGCCACTCTTTAAAGAAATAATTGCTGTTCTGCAGGTGGTGTCGTCCCCCCACCCCCCTGCTTTACCTAGTGTCATGGAGAAAATACTGTCCCAGTATTTAATTTTAACTCTTTTAAAATGAAGGTCTCCTTAAATTTGTGACAGTACAAAGAATTTGGCTTGGTGGAAACTTGTCGGCAAGATTTTCTCCAATCTATATGAGTTGTGCCTGTTATACTGTCTTTTTAGTTCAAGTGCGCGGCTTAGTGACTGCATGCCAATTTTGCATTTCTTATTTATTTCTCTATTACTGAAGACTTATTTTTTAAGGAAAAAGAGATACTGTTATGTAGCCTCATGTGCTCTTGGTTTTTATATTTTTTTCCCCTTCCACTTGAAGAATCTGGTTTGGAATTATTTTATAGTAGAATAAATCCTGCTGTGTTAGGTCTGCCCTATTATCAACTATATAAAGCTAATTTCTTTGCCTAAGGTGAACATTTGGCACCTTTTTTTTTTGATCCCCAGAGGAGAGTTAACAAAACTTTTATTCAAAGCTGTTTTATGTTAGAGATGTAGACTGCTGTCTTCCCTTTTATGACCTTGGCAAAACCTTGAAGGACGGGCATCGTGACATCACAGGAAACCAAAATGCAAAGAGCAGCCCTCCTAGCTCAGATTTCTGTCTGCTGTGATGTTGTCGTCACAGTCTCCAAAGATCCTGTTAACATCCTGTAGAAAAAGCTCTGACCTGATTCTCTTTCTTCAGAACACTGCAGAAAAGGTTCCTTTACATGTCCTAAAGAATCAGGAAAGGCCATGCTGTTCGCTTTTGCATAGCATTTTAATCTCAAGTGGGCCCAGCTATGGCTTGCTTCAGCCGGGGTTGAGTCTGTTCAGTTTCTGTGTCGGTTGGCCTAAGTGTCCTCCGGCTCCGTCTGGCACCTCACTCTTTTTTTAAGTCAGGCCAGGTCAGGGCTAAGGTGCTTGATATAGCCGTCATTGTTTAGGAATAAGACTTTTCTGAATGTCTGCATTTGGAAAATCCTTGTATAAGGTAAGTTATGGCAGCATAAAGTGCTTTTGCTGGTATAGCTGATCTTGTTCAAGCAGCCAGAATAGCAGAAGTGCTATATTTACTTGAATATAAGATGAACCCCCGAGTAATCAGATTCTATATATGGAAAATTTATAACTTTCTTATAATATCCCAGATCTAGAATCCAATTAGTGGAGGTTTACCTTGAATTTGTCCCCTTTCCACTGCTTACAGCAGGGAAAGTAAGTCTGGAGGTAAAGTACCCCTTTGCCCTCTGCCCATCGTCTTCCCTCTATAGCCCCTTCCCTCTCCACCATCCCCCCTTTACTGTCAGACCCTGCTCTCCCTAAGCACATGGAAGTGAGAGGCAAATTTGAAATTTGAAGTAAAACACATAAATAAACACATAGACTTAGTTCATCCAGAAGGGATGCCTTTTTACCTTTTTTTAAAAAAAAACTGCTGCACATTTTAGCACAGGTACTCCATAAGCACACTTTTAAGCAGCACTTTTGTACATGCTTATACTGTATCTTTTTAATATTCCTAGGGTTTACTAGCATAGCCATTCTGACAAGTCTTTTCTAGTGTAAATTTGACCTCAGACTGTTTTCTCCTGTTCTAGGCTGCTTCCGTGTCAGCAGGAGCAGTAGGGAGAGCACAGAAAAAGCAATTTTCTTGTGCTCAGGTCCCTCAGCAGATGCCACAGTGCTCCCAGTGGAGAGCAATTACATGAGAAAAACTTGCTTAACCTCTGCATGCCAGCGCCGGGTGTGCTCCCTGCAGACAGCATCTTCAAAAATTTAGCTGCTCAATTCTAGTAAATCTCTACTGAGCATGTGTCAACTGAGAGTTTTATGTAGCCTTGTCAAATGGCCTCCATCAGGCAGATTTTCACAAGGGTGGCAAAAGGCACATCTCACCTCTGACCAAAACTAAGAAAACTAAAGCAGCCCCTCTTTGCAAACTGTCAAGCCCCTGCTTCAGAAGTATGGAGGTAGTAGAGGTTGTTGTCAACAAGAAGGTGGAAAAAAACTTGAACAAAACGGGTTTTTTGTGATTACTTAATTTCATACTCCACCACAACTGAACTGTTAGCGAAAACTACCTCCTTTCCCAAAATATTCAAGAAGAGGCAGATACATGGCAAAGAAAGCTCCAGCTGAAATAGTTTGGCAAAGTTTTGTAAGGATCTGGCAAAATGGTCTTAGAAGTATTGGGCAACCTTAACAGCAGGTGGCACTTTCAGATCTGTCTTGATAATCCCATGCTTTTCCTCCTGAACTGATGAATGTTGTAACTGGTAAGATCAAAGTTGATCTTAAAGTAGGGCTAGAATTTCCTGGTCTTCTGTTGCTTGTCCTGATTGTAGTACTTTACAAAGCGTTAGTCATGCCGTTTTCATTTTGCTGGCTTCCTCTGCCATTTATTTTTACTTGAGGCAGGTGGCGATCTTAATGAAATGCTGCTTATCTAGCCATTTTGTGTTGAGCCCAAATGTCCATAAGTAGCTCATGAAAGGTAATGGATTGATTTACAGCTATTTAGCTGTGGTGAATAGTCTGCTGCTTTCAGTTGTAAATGTTTAATTATGAGCTACAGAAGGCTGTATGATGATGTTTCCTCTCTAGTTCTGGAGTTCAGTATTATCTGGCTATCAGCATGATGGATGACAAATATTCTACAAAATCTCAGTTCATCAAAAAGTTGATAGTACATAACACCGGGATGCCACTCCACATTATCATAAAAGATGTGATTAAGTGTACATCAAGCTACTTTCAAAAAATAGTCTTTGTTTAAAGCTTATCACAGTAAACTGCTTAAGATTCTGGATATGCTATTCAGGAGACTTATGGCTTGAAAGCAGCAATCCCTCTCATACATTTTTTTCCCCCCCCCTCTTTAGGTGTTCTGTTGGAATAGACGTTGCACATTTATGGCGATTCTGAGTGTTAGGGCAGACTTCTGCCAGGCCCAGCACAGCACCCTGGCTGACAAGTGAGCTGGGCGTGGGGGGGCTCTACAGTGCCATAATTACCTTGCCTTGAAGACTCCGGACGCAGCAGTCACCCTCAAATATATGGGATATCTCCTGCATATTGGAAGCATATTCCTTTTACTGACTCTAGCAAAACTAAACATCAAGAAGAAAAAGTGGAGAGAAGATCTGCCCTTACTTTGTTTGCCTCACCAGTGCCTAAATGTAGTACAGGCTGCCTAGTCTTGCATGTAGTCGGAGTTTTTGGAGTCTGAAGGATACCACCCGCAGTAATTGAGGCCTAAGTTGAATTCAAGTGGATTCAAAAGCAAACCTGCTTTTCCTAAAGTGAAATTTTTTAAGAGCAAAAAGTCAAAAGCAAGCTTTCATCTTTTTTTAATGTTTTCTGCTGTGAAACCTTTCAAAGGTTATTGATTTTTTTTTTTTAATTTTTTTTTTTGTGTGCCCCTCACGGGGGGAAAAAAAAAATTGTTTGCCATTATGAACCGTCCAGCTCCAGTGGAGATCACCTATGAGAATATGCGTTTTTTGATCACTCACAACCCAACCAATGCTACCCTCAACAAGTTCACAGAGGTAAGGTGACCACATAATGTGGCATGTTTTTCCATTTCTTGCATTTTGAAATTCCCATAACGGCACCAGAATCGTCTTGCGGGTCCACCATCAGTGAGATCAGATACCTGCTACACTTAAAAAGCTTCAAGCAGCAGGTATTTTGTTTCATTTAAACTGTTTAAAGTTCTCTTGATCAGAAGCAGGGAAGTCTGGTGATTTCCTTTCTTAAGAGTCTTGCTTTCTTTCATTAAGAGAAGTTCAGAGCTTCCTTCTGGAGCTTAGATGTGTCCTTCAGTCTTCCCTTTCACAACTTCAAAGGTATTAAATATGTTGTCTCTACTGCTGTTCCAAAGAGAGAAACTAATCCCTGTTTTCTCATGAACTACTTCAGAGCTGTACCCACAAAGACCCATGGGTTCATCTTCTGGTTGTTAAATCAATAGTAAACAAGATCACAAGTGTTTATGATCCTGTTTGATCCTGGGACTAGGATTCCATGCAGGAATAGCATTAGTATCTAACTTCTAAAACAGCAGTTTTCCCAAATTCTGAATTGGTCCCAGATTAATTGGATATTTCAGGTATGAGAATAAAGTTTAAAATGTCATTACTATCTCTTTAGATTTGAGATGAATGGAGGCACTTGCTCTGGGCGCTGGGTAATGTCTAAAATATTGTCACTGATACCATAAGGGCTTAAATACTTCTTAAGAAATGGAATCTTAACTTTTGTTGAAACAGATGGGATTACCGGAGAGGGGCTGGAATGGTGTATTGCTGCATTCCAGCTTGCATAAGTCTCTTAAGGAATCTGTAACACGCACATGTATGCGTCTGTGTGGCCCTTATAGTCCGTTGAATATAAGATGCTGAATTTAAGATGCATCCAAATTTTCTGACTTTCAATTTGAGGAAACAATAAAACATCAAATATAGATACCTCTATGGCAGTGGTTCCCAACCTTTTTTTTT
>NW_017729015.1:14687824-14708886 GCF_001723915.1 Gavialis gangeticus | reverse complement strand
TCAAGGAACCTGTCTCAGTCCTTTTTTTTTTTTTTTTTCTGTGGACTGGGACAGGAGTGGGCCAGGGCGCATGAAGCCGGTTGCCTCCCTCCTGGGGCTGTGACTTCCGGCAGTGGAAGCCGCTCACTTGGGCGGACAGATGGGGGTGCTGAGCGGGGGGCTTGTGGCATGATCCTGCCGCCAACCCTTTGCGGCTCAGAGGTTGGGAACCTCTGCGTTATGGTACATATACGAGCTTTTTGCTATAAGATGCAGGCCATTTTTAAAAGTGCACCTTTTATTTGAAAAAATACCATTTCGTTCATTTCGCTAAGATCCTTTATCTGGTTCTGACTGCTGCTATCTGTTTAACTTCTCTGCCAACAGTCTGCTCAGATGCTAATGGTTAATTTGGCCTGAAATCCTGATTCTGCCATCAACTTTAATTTTTTTCATCTAAGTGTTATGGATTATATTTCTCTTTTGTCCAGGAGCCCCAGAGTCTGAAATAGGCAATGCGTTATAGCTAGAAATAAAGTTGTAGAGGATTTCACAGTCTAAACACTGGAGGAAATTCTGCTTGCTGCCTGAACTTTCAAAGTGAGCTGGTGCAGCTTTTGTGTGATCTTCTGATTATTTATCTAGCACAATGTGCTACTTATAGTGTATTACAAGGAAGCAAGAGTATGGCTCCGTGTGTGTTCTGTTCCTCCTTGCCTCAAAATGTCAACAGTGGCTGAGGCAAACAGCTTTATGTTTCTATTTAAAGAGAAAAAGCAGAATCTATGTGTAGGGCATAAGTAGCTATTTTAATTGTGCTATAGCATATGCTTGACTTTGAGGCAGTTCTTCCACACTCACCTTGTCCCTCGGGGGAGTGCCAGATAGATTTCACATTTACCACCACACTTTTAATCTTTGGCCATATATCATTGTCAAGACCACATTGTCCCAGTTGTACAATGGATGAGACACTGTCTTTTCAAATTGGTCCTCACTCCTCAATTATCTAGTCTCCTTGGAACTGCAGAGCAATTGCAATATCATGGTTTCAGACTAGTGTATGTGTTTGGCTTTGTAACTATTGAGAAAAGGCTTTAATTTTTTTCTTCCGGCAGCATATTCACACGTTTTCTTTATTCTTAAAGGAGCTTAAGAAATATGGAGTGACAACCTTGGTGCGAGTTTGTGATGCCACGTATGATCAAGCTCCCGTCGAAAAAGAAGGAATCCAGGTTCTAGTGAGTCTCTTTTAAAATTCTTTCTAAACTGAAAAATCATTAGATATAGATCTGATTTCTCAGTGTTGCTTGGCATTCATGCTTGTGCCTGATAATAACATAGCTTCTTCCAGGATGACCAACGGCAGTCTGTCTTCTGGATCAATGGGGAGTTCACCTTGAGATTTTTTTTGTTCAGTAGATTCTTTTTTAACTTTGAAATGCATCAGAGGAGGTATTTGGGTTTTGTTGCTACAACTAGTTGCCCTAGTTAGAAGTTCCTGTTCTTAGAGGTCTGGGTGCTTTGGGAAATGCTTTGTTCACTTGGTTACTGATTTGAGTCTGGTTCACTTTAGAACTGGCAGATTGGTTGGGATGAACCAGGTAGCAAGCAATTGTGATGTGATTTAGGTGTCTGTCTTGTTCATGGAACCAGCACCCATATAATAAGTGGCATTGCCTCGGAAGGAAGATTGAACTTGGTTCTGCCTTCTAAAAATAGGACCTTCCAAACGTGGTTAAGATGCACAGACGGGTTATTTGTTTTGCATAAAAGAGATCTTTCATTTCTTATGTCAGTTTTGTATGGGTACTAATGAGATTTAAAAACCAGCCATATTGCTAAGCTGACATTTGAAATGAATTTCAGACATAAACTCCAGGCAGTCATGGTTTAACATATGGCTGTATTTCATGCTGTAGATTTGTACTAGCACAAAACAACAATGATGTGAGGGATCCGACTTGTTGCAAGACATTAGTGGTCACGGTGATAAATTCAGTGAAGCTACTGGCTTCTGCTCTCCCTTATTCAGCAGGTATAATTCCATAACTCTGGCTAAAAGTTAGAGACACAAAGATAGTAGTATCTAGCATTGGTAGATGTGTTTTTTCATTAGCTCTGTGCCCATATGGAGATTGAAGGCAGTGGTTTTCTAGTCGGTGTTATGAATAGTTGTAGCAGGCTGAAAAATAAAGATTTAATATATGCACATTGGCTACCCATTGTAGCTACTCTGCTTTCTGTGGGCTCTCACATCTTCGTGGCCAGAGACGCTAGCAATTTTAAAGAGTGTTCAGCAAATTTGGTGGAACTTACATTTGTTGGATAACTTCTACACTGCATCGTCATTCTTGAAATTTCTGACAAGGTCTCCTGTACTGTTTATTTTAATTGGAGAGGTATAATGTAGAGATTTACACTCCATACAGGATTGGAGGGCATATCATGCAGCTTGGAAGCTTCTTTCCTGGAGCATCTGGTGCATGAATTTGCAGAGAATTGGAGACCGCGTTCCTCTGATGATTGTCCTGAGCATCTTTGGCTGGAGGTTACCCATGCATAGTTTGGTCAGGGTTTGTGGTTCTAGGACAGTACTGACAAGTAGACTACCTTGGTTTTGGGCATCCGTAGTTTTATAGTTGTTAGGGGCTGTGGGGACCTTACAGATCATCAGGTCCAGCCCTCTTGCACTTGGGCAGGAAGACTGCTGGGATCAGATGACCCTAGCAAGATGGGTGTCAAGAAGTTTCTTGAAGGTCACCAGGATGGAAGATCCAGTATTTCCAAAGACAGCCGTCTGTACCAGGACTTTCTCTGCGCATTCAATATGCATTAATTGCTCCTAGCATGCTGTTGTTATATGAAAGAAAAAGGGCATAGGGAAAAAATCCACTAGACATCTGGCAAGGGTAACAAAACAGGACATGAAAGAAAAGATTTGCTGCTAATGTCATGCCTGATCCAGATGATCCCAGTTATGATGGTGTCTTCATAACTTAGTATATTGCTGTGGTGTTTTGGAATTTGAAAGTGAGCTTGGCTAGTCAGTAGTGTGACCTCTCTACCCAGCTTCCCCCACTTCCTCTTGAAATACTTTCTGAAAAGAAGCTGCTGTCACCACTGAGAAATGGGGCTGAGTTACCAGGTGGCTGAGAAAATGAGACACATTGCTATTTAAAGCTAATATTTGTTTACAGAATAATGAAGATTAAAAATGCAGCCTGATGGAGCTTAGCATCTTTTGTTTGAAACCTGCTGAGGGCAAAAGCATAGTGAAACCCCTGAAATGGAGAGAATTTTAGCAAAGTCTTTCATTTTATGATACGGGATAAAATACTAGTCAGGACAGCAGGGTGGGTGGGATGTGGAAGTTACCTTGACAGGTGCCATAGTGAGAATACAGGGGAATTGCAGAATTAATGTGCCTTGCTTACTAGTCCTACTAGTTCAAACCAAGTTCACGTAACCAAGAGATTAGACAATAGGAGGCTGGTATAGATAATACTATCTTTGGGGTTCATACCAGATTTTCATGGTCTTAGATGGTTTGTAAGGGTCTTATTATTCCAAGGTACCATCCCTATTCATACTAGTTAGTTGCTTAGAATACCTTTCAGCCATGCATCCTCAGTTTTTGAGATGAATTATTTGGCATCTTAAATTATGCTAAATAATTCCTCTTGGAACAGAAATAACCCAACTCCAGGGCAAGCGTGTTCATTTTCAGATTCATGTGCACACATCTGTAGCTCTTTGGATTCTGGCCATTCTCTAACTACTGCCCCACAGAGTAGTGTTGCATACCTGGGTCATGCTGTATTTGTACCTTGCCCTCAGGATGTTCCAAACTACAACAGGACGTCCCAAGCTTTGCTAAAAGACTCATGCGAGCCAGATATGAAGACCAGATTTGAAATTGATCCTGACCAATGGGAAACCTTGGCAAGTGATCGGAACAGATGGCATCATCATCTCCACCAAGGTGTCAACGTCCACAACAGGAACTGGCTCCAACGGCTTGAACAGAAAAGAGTGTGTAGGATGCAAGCAGCTCCCAAACCTCCCAACCATGGCACATACAAGTACTTGCAACCACTGCCACAGATCAGGCAGATCTTGGATTGGACTATTCAGTCACATGAGATGCTGTAAACAGGTCACAGGCTGCAATATCCAGTCTCATAGACAAAAGGATGCCAACCAACCCTGCAGAGCAGTGTTGCATACCTGGATCAGCTGTCTTTGTACCTTGCTCCAGAATCACATTTCCTGGATTTAACTGTTGGTGGACAGCCAGAAAGCTCCCCTTTCAGATGCTTGGTAGTAGTGGATTTACCTACTGTATAGGCACAGACCCTTTAAGAGGTACTGGATTTGATTGCCTCCAAAGAGCTATATGTTTGGTTCCATATGGAGTAGTCACTGTAATGTAGGTATCCCAGTGACAAGCTTCTGTTGGCGCAAATGAAAGCAATGCTAAGTCAAAGCAAACTATTCCTACCAGAAGTACCTGATGGTAGGAGACCAGAACTTCTAGTAATGGTTCGGTGCCACCAATGGGCAAGAGAACTATGTGTGAAACAAGCTGTTCTCAAAGCTTCAAAGACAATACAAGGAGCACTTTTAAGTGCCCACGACCCCATGTATGCCATGGGTTCCAACCAGGAAGAGAGCTCTCAGGGCAGCCCAGAACTTCAATATCCAAATCTTTCAGGTTGTACATATGAATCTCATGGTAGCTGGCCATATTGAAACCATGGTAGAGGAGATCTGCCAGCCTGAAAATGCCATGCAAGGAGCTCTCTGTCTGAGTATTATGTGCTGTACCATAGAAGAATATAAAGTGGTTTTTTCTATGAACCAACAGCTCAACCCCATGTTGGGCAAAGTGAAGAGCTTTTCTTGAAACAGCACTTAACCCCTCTGTCTTTTCCATTGTACTCAAAATGGCATCCACACAAGACACTTACTTTAATAGCTTTATCAGATCCTATACCCATCTCCTACCTGTATCATCCACCATCACGTCCATTCACCTCCCTTCCTCCCCGCCTCCTCCATTAAGATACTGGCACCGCAGCTTTTAAAATCAAGTATGTTACTTGGCATGCATGCTTGTTTTAGTGGCAGATACAGGACAGAAGTCACTGAAACAACAATGAAAAACTAGCTCATTGTTTCAGTAATGTGCTCTGCCTTTAGGAAAGCTGAGCCTTTATGGGGAAAGTGACTCAAACTGGCTACAGATGTGAAAAATGCTTGGCAATTTTTAAGATACAGCTTTAAAATAATTACCGCAACAATTCATCCTGCATTATGATGTTTTTTGCTGGTCTGTCACTGTCAGAAGAGAGCTTGAGACAAAAATTGCACTCCATTTTGGTATGCCTGTTGCTTTCCCAGTTGTGAAGGGCTGCGATTTGCAAAATACCGGTCATTAGATCTTCCTGATTTGCCTATTGTTGTCTTGAGCAAGACCTATTTGCGTCTCCAGGGAACTCTCCTTGCAGTAACATCCCCAAGCCCAAGGCCAGCCCACAGGCATGAAGATGTAATCATTATCTCACCACTGATCTAAAACGAGCATGGCCAGTCAACCTCCCTTCCTTTGCTGCAAAAGCATGGAAGGAGAAGTAATCTAGAGAAAATCTTACCATCTCTGGAGGGGCCCAGAGTGAGAAGATGGAAATGACATTCCAGAGCTACTGGAAAGAAACCCTTGCGCTGATATGGTGCAATAAGAATTTAAAACACACGACTGGAAGGTGCCTCCAAGGCCTTCAGCTCCAATCCCCTGCATTTTCAGCGAGTACTAGAAGCCATCTTCTCTAGCCCTTCACATGCATGCACCACAGCCACAGAGCACTTTTTGAAAATAAAGTCAAGAACATGCTTCAGGGTAGTGGAGGAAAGTAGAGACTTCCACAGTCCTTGCCAATCGGATGGGGGAGGAAGACAAACCTTGTGATTCTCACCCACCCCCCAATCTGTTGTTCTTTTAATTTCTTGTTTTCATTTTTTCTACCATGGCCTGCATAAAGAGAGGTGGTATCACACCTTTCCTGAGTGTGACCTTGATCCCCAAACTTAAATGAGGTGCACAATACATTCCTGACTCTTTCTTCACTAGTAAGGACATTTTGCAGGACCATCATCTCTGACAATTCAGAAAGCCCCATTTCCTGTCCCAGCCATCCACTGGGATCTCTCCTCTGCACCCAAATGGCATGCTAAATAGAGCAGCTGTTTATCACAAAGCACACAAGGACGAAAAACATCCAATCCTTTTGTAAGGTGCTGTTGTCTACCCTTTGGTCTTCTGAGAGCATACTCCATGGATGCCCATAACTTTTCAAGGTAAAGTTAAAGCATATCTGTCTTTTTTTCCTGAAAAGTTTCATCAGCTGCAGAGTCAGAAGGTAAGATGGGTCTTCTAGAACAACAGGAAGACTCGTAAGCTGTTAATGTCCATGGGAAGCAAATACCCCATTGCTCATTCCAGCCATTAGGCGTATGTTTCTAAACATTTTGGCATTGCAGACCTCTCCAGCTTCTCTCTCATCCATTTCAGTGACTCTTCCACAATAATCCATCAAGTGCTGCAGCATCATGGAGAAATGCCCCTTTCTGTTAATCTTTGGCCTGGCATATCCCATCAGTAGCCCACTACAGTTTGGGTACTACATCTAAGTGAAGCAAGCAGCAAATTCTCGTGTCTTGGCAAGTTTGTAGTCTGGCAGTGCGCTTTTCATAGCATTGCAACTAGCTGTGACAACAGGCCTAGCAGTTGATCTACCAGTACCCGAATAGTTTGAATTTATCCACTGGTAGTTGGAGTAACAAGCATCCAGATACTGATGGCAACACACATCTGTGCTAAGGAGTGTTTTCTTGGTGTTCAGCAGCTCAGGAAAGCGCTGCACCAGTTCCAGAAACCTAGAATCATAAGATTATAAGGGGATTATAATATTATAAAACCCTGTAAGTTTGAGGGGTGCTCACCAGGATCTGGGGGAACGTCTGTTCACCAGAGCGCCCCAAGGGATGACAAGATCAAACGGTCACAAATTCCTCCATGACTGTTTCAGGCTGGACATAAGGAAGAACTTCTTTCCTGTCCGAGCCCCCAAGGTCTGGAAAAGACTGTTGCCGGCCATGGTTCAAGCACCTACTTTGAAAGCCTTTGAGAGACATTTGGATGCTTATCTTGCTGGGATCCTATGACCCCAGCTGACTTCCTGCCCCTGGGGCAGGGGGCTGGACTCAAAGATCTTCCGAGGTCCCTTCCAGCCCTAATGTCTGTGAAATCTATGAAGAAAGTAGGGCTGGAAGGGACCTCACAAGGTCATCTAGTTCTGCTTTCTTCTCAGTGCAGGATCATCCCTGACTAAACTACCCTAAGTGTCTGTCCAACCTGCTGTTGAATATTTCAAGGGATGGATATTCCACAGTTTTTTGAGGTAGCCTGTTGCAATGCTTGACCACCCTCATCGTCAGAAAGTTCCTCCTAATCCCCAACTTAAATGTCCTCTGATGCAGCTTGAGTCCCTTGCTCCTAATCTTGTCCCGGAGCTGCTGAGAAAAGCCCTTCTTTTTGCTCTTTATAATTGCGCTTGAGGTATTTAAAAACTGTTGTCAAATTCTGCCTCAGTCTTTTCTTTGCCAGACCAAATAACTCTAGTTCTTCAAGCCTTTCCTTGTGAGATGTGCTTTCCGTAGTCATGGCAGGGGTCTGCTTCTACTGCTAGTTGTCCCAGTTTTTTATTGCTATCCTCCATACTTGTCATTGTTAGTTAACCAAGCCCAGAAGTAGCACTTCCCTGAATAAAGCTGCTTCAGATAACCAGTTACTTCTGAACAGTATTTAATATCATTCTCCTGCTCCTCCTCTTTTATTAGCTGTTTTACTGTGGTATCAAAAGTAAGATGGCACTTGGAGAGCCATACCCATCCCCTGCATTTGGATGGATGTGTATTAAATGCAACTGTATCATCCAATTTGTATTGACTTGTGATCATGGTGCTCAGCAGTTTGTCTTCTGTGCTGCCTGACAATGCCTCAAAGTAATGGATGTTGGAAAAGGAGTTGGACTCCTCTCCTTCCCTGCTCAGAATTCCTATAGTCTCTGGTAGGTATCCCACAATGCACCTCGGGAAAACGTCCATGTATAGAGGCAACTGGTGCAATACTCTGCCATGACGTATCTGCAGAGAGTGCCGAACAATTCAGACAAGCACAAAGATGTGTAATAGAATCAAATGATCACAAATGAAGTGAACGGGCTGGATCAAAATAATAATTTCACGTACACAGTAACCTAAGCAGTGGAAAGGAGTTGAGATGAACTCAAAGGAAGGACATCAAGAATTAAGGATGAATTCTGTTCTTCAACACTTTCAGTAATGAGTCGCTCCTGTTTCTGTGAGAACCAGTGAGTTTGCTCCCAAGAACAAGGCTGATCCTGTATGAACAGAGAGATTGATATGTCTCTTTGGGATTAAATAGTACTGCAAGTGTGGTAGAAACATGTGGAGTGATGATAACTGGGAAAGTACAAGGGAGTTCCCTCCATGATCCTCTGCAGCATTTCTTTAATCAGTAAAGGCCCAATCCTGCTGGGTGCCAAGTACCTTCAGTTCTAGCTGGATTTAAGAAGCAGCGCTCAGGACCTTTGAGGTTCAGGATAGGTAGCCATGTGTTCTGGATTACTTCCCTGCAGAATTGTTTGAGAAATGAAGCCTTCAGTTTTGCTGGCTCTAGCAACAGTTGACTTGCACCTTAGTAGCTTCAAAACTGCAATATTTGAAGGTTGCTTGTGAACTGATGTATTTTGTATTACTTTTTTTATCCCAGAGCACATTTTTACAGCTGTTAACCCTTGAAAAATGGGGTTTACAGTTGAAATACTGACAGTCTTAATAGTGGTACTACAAGGCTATTCATGGAAGCGTGATAAGCAGATGACAGCTTCTACCCTGATAACATGCCATCCTGTCTAATAGGGTGTACAGGAAATGTCAGGGCAGTACTAAGTGCATTTCAAAATTAAGAGCCCAGTAGTTTCCTTGTTCTTCTCCAGGGCTTCTGCATGCCCTTTCCTGACTCCAGGAGTCTTAAGGACTGTCACTTCATGCTGTCTTCCCTCAAGGTATTGGGTAGTGCCTGCTGTTCTCCTAGCTTAGACTGCTTTCAAGACAGATCCTTATCACTTGAGAGATGGGCTGTTTGAATAATGTGGCACCTGTGATCCTTGTCTCCTTTTAAAACACTTTGAGAACCATGGATGAAAGGGGTATGGAAGAGCTAGGCATTATTTTCACCCCACACACCTAATTGTGCTGTTTCTACAGCTCTGGCAGTTTCTAAGAGGAGAATAAAACCTATGCTGCCTTGTATTCAGTCTCAGGGAGTAATTTTAGGATGTTCAGTACTCTACACAAAAGCACAGATTCCAAGAGGGATAATGGCCTAGGGAAAATGGAGGTCTTGAAAAATCATTTCCTCTTTGCATGTAATTTAAACTTCCAGCCATCTCTCTATTATGCAGCAGGGCTTAGGCAACCTTTTTCATGAGCAGGAGAAAAAGACAGAAAATGTCACTCAATTATTTACTTTTATCTTTTTTGAAGTACTGTATTTTGCTTATGAGTATGTGTTTGAAATAGCAGTAAATAAATAGGTATGACTGTCTTCTCCCCTTGAGATGCCATGCATTGCAGCTGGACAGGCTGCTCCACTGGAATAGGTATGATGCACTTCTTTGTCCATATAGAAGCAGCAGCATAAACTGTATTTTGCAATGGTGCATTTTTAAGCAACAGTCTCCTCATTGTCCGTATAGATTTAATTATAGTTTCTACTGACTCGTCTAATGAGTACAAGCTCAGAAAGATGTTAAAAAGACAAGTGTTTACTTTTTCAGCCAGGTCCATGCAAAAACTGAGGACTCAGTCAGTAATTGCTGCTAGACAAGTCTAGTCATTTGATTTTCGCTAACATTTAATTGAAAAGGTTGATAAAGTGGATTTAATTTATTTAGCATTGTATTACTGTATTGAGGCTATACCCTGAGTTCTATGTACATTAATAGCAACCGCGTAATATATGGATATCAAATCTTCCCCTTCTAATTAGGACAGCTGTTGGTGGATCAGTGAAACAGTCCGTATTACTGCGTCATTGATGCCTTAAAGTAAGAACTATTGTGCTTTCTTTCCACAAAGGACTGGCCATTTGATGATGGAGCGCCACCTCCAAATCAGATAGTTGATGACTGGCTAAACCTATTGAAAACCAAATTTCGTGAAGAGCCTGGATGCTGTGTTGCTGTGCACTGTGTTGCAGGGCTGGGAAGGTAAGCCTTCTGCTAGCTTAGTTTTCCAGTTGGTTTATTTTACTGGGAGAATTGTTGTCTCCCCCCTGATGCAGTGGCATTATTCAACTACAGTTCCTTCCCTCCCCACGCTTGAGAATCCATTTGTTAAAAATACCCTGCATCTTTCTGCTAAAAAATCCTCTTGTACTTCTAACTATATATGTGGAAAATGGAGTAAAACCAAGTTCTGTGTTCTGGGGGAACATTCAGAATGACTGTTCTGTTGGCTTTGGGGAGAGTTAGAGATGCTATAAAGAGTTTTAGAAGATTGGATTTTTTTTTTTGCTATCAAACTGCTCAAGGGCATTGATTGAAATACCGTTATACAAAATATCTAAAAATCAGCACTTTTAGTTTAATGCACAGGTCCTAAACTACTACTTTGAACAGTTTGTCAGCTCTTGGGTTGAGGCTTTAGGGGACAGAAAAGCAAGTTTTTTCTTTTCTGTTTTTGTCTTTCTTTTAATCCATTTAGAAGCACCTTAAAGAAAGGGTTCACTTGGAAGTACAGAAGTGAGTTTCTGCATCAATGTGAATGCCTTTGGAAGGGGAAAAAAACCCAAGTGTGAAAACAGGGCAGTTAACTCTTTTTTATTTATCTGTGACTTATTTTTTTGATCAGGTGGCCACATGTTGTGACTTAGTCAAGTGATTTTTTTTTTTCTTGTATTACATTAGGCCAAAGGAAGCCAGGAGTTTGGCATCTGCTGTTATCACTGTATTTTGTACATACTCCTTACAGAATATGGGTTCATGTTGAGGCTTGAACTAATGTGGAGCAGTTTTTCTTAGGGTATGGGCCACATGTACATTTTGGAGCTATTTCAGAAGGGAGCAGGGTGGCAGCTGGTACGTTCTGACTTGTTATTTGTGGACAATATGATACAATACTTACGGAGCCATACAAATGTAGAAAAACAGCTCCAACTTTAACACTGCCTCAGCCAGTGTTAAGGCTGGTGTGGTTTTGCTACCTTTGTGTTGTTCCTGGCTTGTCCACACAAGCTCCTTATGTGTGTCAGTCCATACCCTTATACTGCAAGGGAGAGATGCACAGCGCCAGCCACCATGGGATCCACTGATGTCTTGTGAAACCCTGCTCTCTGTTACCATACAGGATGCCCCTGTTTGCATGCCTGTATATGGTGATAGGAAGTCACATTTCAGATACAATCTTTTTAGTGCCATTTTAAAATAAATGTAATGCTTGTGAGGCTTCGAACTGATAGCCATGAAAACCAAAGTCCTCTCTGTATCCAGGTGCAGGCCGGCAGTGCCTAGTGCAAGCTGCTCTGCCTGCCCGAGTTGCTGATCTGTGTTCTTGATTAGCTCAAAGGGCTAATCGGCACAGTACAGTTGCCAACACCTGTTTAATCTTTGACTGCTTTGCCATCACCAATGCCTAAATCACGCAGTTATACTGGGTGCTATGAGCAGTTGTCTAGTAGGAAGCGAACTGGGACCAGGACCTCATTTCACAAAGCTTCCCTGAAATGCCATCCCCATGCTCCCTATATTTGACTGGACTAAATTCAAAATGGTGACGTCAAGGTGAAAAATATTACTCCGTTACCCCTCAGCCCTTCAGAGCAAAAAGGAACTGATTTCAAAGTTGTCATTTTAAAAGTGCTTCATCTTTTCAGCCTATATGGAACTGAACCTCTGGTATATAATGCAAAGTTCAACATGCCAAAGTCCTCCACAACTTTGTGATTGGCAGAGTTCAAAATTATCCTACAGTGAAATGATGAAGTATAAAAATCTGGCAGTACTGTTTCATGCCAAACACTAAGAAGCCATTGATTTTTGGTGCTGGAAGCAGAGCAGTCTGCTGAAAGGAGTTTTATATTAAATGCACAGCAGGCAAATGTCTGTCTTTCTAGATAAGAGTTAAAGACAAGCTACTTAAGCTGTTTGTTTATAGACTAATTTGATCTTTTTTGAGGGGTTCAATATATTGCTTTTCTAGGCCTTATTTACATAAATATTGATTTTTATCCCACAGGGCCCCTGTCCTGGTTGCACTTGCTCTCATTGAATGTGGAATGAAGTACGAGGATGCAGTTCAATTTATAAGGCAGTAAGTATAATTAACGAACCCGCAAGCACTTTCTCCCTCCCTCCCACCCTGTCTGTCTAGGGAATTTTATATTTGCTTTGAGCAAAGCACACATGCAGCAAAGCTTGTTAAATTTCTCATAGTTTTCTCATAACTGTGTCCTGCCAGTGCTGGACACAATATCAACGTTAATGCCAGGTTTTGTACCCTTCTGGGCTTGGAGAGCCAAGGAAAAAGCCAACTGTCTACTTTCACTTATGCATGAAGTCACTGCTTTGTGACCCAAAGCACTTGGACTCAAAGTTAAAATGCTAACAAAAGAGAATTTACAGGATCAGTTAATAAAATTCCTGCTTTGGCTGGACACTGATAAATTACTAATGAATCAAAAGAAAATGTAGTCTGGCTGAGTGCCCTAGCAGCATGATATCCTTCAGCTCATGGGCCAAACAATATGATCTACAGCAGGGGCTCAAAGATTGGGATTCATGAAGGCATTGTGTGTGGAAATGTTGGCAGCCATTCCACCTGCAAAATAGCAAAAGTGGTGGTTGGAGGAGAGAGTGCAAAGTCCTGTTATTTTAGTGATAATGCTAGAGCTTAATATGAAGCCCAGCAGGTAGGAAGATGCTGCATAACAATATCACAAAAAGGCAGTTCGTGCGGCTGTTGGAATCCAAAAGTCTGCCTTCCCTCTCCCAAACCATGTTGCTGTTAACAGGGTTTTGAGCCTTCTGAATTTCCCCTTTGCATTTCTCTCCATTATGCCTTTCATTTTATACTAAATCCCTCTCTTTATTAGCACCCTTCATATATTTGTATCTGGTTGACATGTCCTCACTTAGCTAGTATTATATATGCAGGGCATCATATGAATCTTCTGAGGGTGAACTTTGTGATGAAAGAGCAGTGGACTCCAGAGAAGCCTAACTCTCATGATCCAAAGTCAGTTCAGTGAAGAGGGGAAGCATTTTATGGCCACAGATCTGACTAACACCGGTGCCTAGATCCCCAATCCCATGGCCTGGTCTGGTTTACCCTTCCTAGAGGCAGCAGTGGACAAAGAAGCAAGCCTGGTGTTGATTGTGTGGGTTTGAAAAAGCTTTCCAGTTCTCAGAACAGCTAATCTACTTTGAGATGTACACAATAACCAAACCAATACTCTTGCAATTGATATATAGCCTTCATTCTGTTTGTTTTAGGAAAAGGAGGGGAGCTTTCAATTCCAAACAGCTGCTTTACCTTGAGAAATACCGACCTAAGATGCGATTACGCTTCAAAGATGCCAACGGTCACTGCTGTGTTCAGTAGAAAGAAACATTAAACACAGGCTGAAGTTATCATGGCTGTTTTCTGGACTCTTGGCACCTGAAAATGTGAATCTGGAATCAAACTGTCATCAAATTAGTGGTGGAGTCAGTGCTCCTCAGCCTCTGTTGTAATGGTGGTGGTGATTTAAAAAAAATATAGAAAACACAACACCTCCCCCCCCCCCCCCAAAAAAAAAAAAAAACCCAACCCCCCCCCCCCCCCCCCAAAAAAAATTAACAACAAAAAAAAGAAACATTTCAGTGAAGGATTGTTTTCTCCTCCAGCTGCAGTGTGAACATCTGCCAGGAGAAAATTAGTTTCTGAACCTTCTGTATTTTAACTTTTTAAAAACAAATGAAATAAAGTAAATTTTATGTCTAAGGAAAACCAGCAGAGCATTGGCTTATGCAGAAACCATTTTCTTGGTTCGGGGACAGTGTCCCATAGTTAGCCCTTGGCACATGAATTCCCTTCGGGACTTCCTTTTTTTTTTTGTTTTTTGTTTAGTGGTTTATCTTTTTTCCTTGCTGCGAGCTGGCAGACAGAAATAAGGAGGGGCCTTTGTTGCTGTATGTGAGCAGTCTGACAGCCTTAAGCCCACCTGGGCACTCTCCTAGAAATGCGTTGATGTTTGTGTTGTATGTCCATGCAGCATTTAGACTTTGCGGATGACAGGATGTTCTTGGTAGTTTTCTTTAACTGAAGACTCTACCTTTTGGTGAATCTGCTAAAAGGCCTTTTCTAATTGGTGGGGGGGGGGGGAAATTTTTAAGAAGAATGCAGTGTGTGTATGTGTGCGTGTGTGTATGCGTGCACATGCGAGTGTGTATGAGCCTGACTAACTTGTACTTCTCCAAAGAATGTGGCTGAGAAGTTAACTGATTCCTTTTTGCTCCCTGGATGGAAAAAAAATATATATATGTGTATGTCTTGGTGCAGGAGGATTCAGGCATCCGTAAGTGTCCTAGCTGACTAAGGGAGAATTTAGGCAGGGAGTTAAAATAACTTGTCTGCCCTAAGAAACATAAAAGGCTATTTGCAGTCATTGTCCAGATTATCTCTGCCTTGATGAACACGGTTAACAAGGACTTGAAGAGTCTTGTCTGTACTGTATGTGAGGCTCAAGTAGTACATACACAGTATTTTGGTCTTGTGAGTAAATGCCAGGTGTGGACATTTTCCCAGACTGGCCTTCATGTACAGCTCAGTTTAACCACCAATTGCCTTGTTCTTTTTTCTTTACTAGGCTCTCCTGAGAGAGCATCACTGGTTACACACCAACAATAGCTAATGTGCAAAAACCATCATCGCTTACAGGGTGGGGAAAACATGCTGATTTTAGGCTGCAGGGGCTGGAAACATTCAGTTGTTGCACCAGTGCAGCGCTCTTTTTGTAGAGCCATTGCTGTCTTCGGTGGGCTAATCAACAGCTAGTGTTGCGCTGCCTCCAAGGCAGGTTTAGCAAGGCTGGTTTTACCAAACACATTAAAATGCCAACTTAGTGCCCTGACACATTAACGACCTCATATGCTTTCAATTTGACATCGTGTTTGTAATATTCAGCCGCGGGAGGCTCTGAATACAGGTTTAGGGTCGTCTTGTCCTGTGGTCTTTTGCTGTGCAGCACCAAAGGCTTTCATTTGTCTGTCCCAGCAGCTGTTCCAGCAGGTGTAGACTGGTACCCCTTTTTTACTGATACCTCAGATGCTGGCTGCGTGAACTGCCTACAACACAGGATATTTTCCTGATTCAGAGTTCTGTCTTGATTTGGGACTAAGAACTGCATAAACACTTTTCAGAAAGCAAGTCATGGATTTTAAAATTATTTCCTAGAATGGTTTTTAAGTTGAAACAAAAAACGATGGTACTATTCAAACCTCCCGACTCCAGGATCTGCCAGCTGATTTTTTTTTTTTTTTTCTTAAATGGTTTTTTGGTAGGTAGATTTATGACTATAACCCCACCCCCCTCAACCACCCTGCCCCCAAGGCTGAGATACTATACTTGACAAGTAGTAATAAGCTTTTTCTTCCCTTTAAAATGTCAAATGTACTTGATTGTTTTGCTTTCTGAGTAAAAGGGGCACAAAAAGTGTATGGGACGCCAATACCTATATTTTAGGGAAACAACGTATCTGAAGAGTTGATAATGCTGAGAGCATGTAATATTTATCTTTCCCTTCCCCCCACAATGACACACTGTGGTTTTAATGGTTCTCAAACTGGATTTTTGTTTCTGCAAAAACTAAAGTCTTTTTTTAAATCAAATGAGGTATTTGTAGCTAAAGCCAATTTGACAGGTGGCACATGTTGGATGAGAGGGAAAGGTGTGGCAACTGGATGCAAAACCAAATTCCAAATTCCTTTAACGAACAATAAAAAAAAAAAAAGATATTTTACATGCTGTATGTATAACTTTTTGCATCCCCCCTCCCTCCACTTTTCTTTTGATTTATAATAATGTACTGTGTTAGCTTGTACTTTGTCCCCGCAACCTTAACTGAATTGAGAAAAGGTGATTTAAATGCACATGAGTGCACAGGCTGTCATACAGTGTAGACCTGGGGGGTGTGGAGAGGGCTTAATTTGCCACCAGGGCCTAACAGGCACAATATCTGGTTCAGCACTTGGACACAGTGCAATAAAGTTCTTGCAGTAAAATGTCTCTTCCCTCTGGTTCTCGGTGAATTTGTTGCATTTCACGTATACATTTGAGCACTGTTCGGTACTCGCTGCTTCTCTGGTTCCTCAGCCCAGGCTGTCTGCGTTCCATGTAGTAGCTGGTCTCATGACTGCGCTTCTGCACTGCATGGCGTGAACTTGCTAGTGACTCAGCGACACTGAGAAATCAACCTCCATCCAGAAAAGAGGAAGAATTGCATCAGATACCAGCTGTTTCCTTCCCATTAAATCACCTGTGTGTGTCTGCTTTCTTTCTCTCTCTTTCTTTTTTAAAAAGAAAAAAAGCAGTTCTCAGTTGAGAACATTTTCTTTTCCCCTTGACAAAGCTAGACCATGTGCTCCCTGGCAGTGTGTGAATTAAAACGTGGGAGGGAGGCAGTAACAGGGGACTCT
The DNA here is from genome assembly GCF_001723915.1 of Gavialis gangeticus. NCBI lineage: Eukaryota > Metazoa > Chordata > Crocodylia > Gavialidae > Gavialis > Gavialis gangeticus. The sequence continues at coordinate 14,692,084 of NW_017729015.1, read as the reverse complement.
TACAGCCTTGGATCCTAGTCGGTAGGTGCGTCTACACAAGACGCTGACCACAGGTGGTACTGTGCAGTCATTTAGTACTTGCATTCCCAAGTACTAAATGACTGTGCAGTAATCAGTGTTACTGCACAGTAACATACCTGCACGGCTTCCTGGCCGTGCTGACTCTGCAGTAGCTCGTTACTGTTGTGGGAGTAGCATTGTGTCGTGGTTCGTGCCCTGCGATGCTACTGCGCAGTAAACGTCTTGTGTAGACGTGGCCAGTTTCGCTTCAGTTATAGTGGAGTTCAACTGAACAAATACCTATCATTTATTTAAATATAACTAAGGTGCTGTTTTCTAAGCTTCATTTGTAGTCAGCTTTGCTTAGCTGCCAAAGCCAATACATGACCCTCAAATTAGGATCACATTTCAAATTTGTATCAGATTTTCTCACTAGTGCATTAGTGAAGTCCCCAGTGCTGACTGGCAATCAGATAATGGAGCATGCTGGCCATGATAACACAGGAACTGGTATCTGTGAAGCACCATTTCCTGCGAGGATGTCTTTGTATATTAAGTTTTAATAATAATTAAAAAAGCCCCAACCCCACAACCCTGTTGCTTGTTTTTCATGAACCCTGCCATGAAGGCAGGTTGGTTTACCTCATTAACCAAAAGCTCATCTGCAGGGAGCTACAGGTTTAATTGCAGGTTAGACAGAGCTGTGTTTCCCTTGTTCCTTGATATTTTTCACATCCATTTCTGAAAATACAGCCACTGGTATTTTTAGTTGGTGATATTATTTAACCGCATTAGCATTTATACCATTTAAAGAGGTGAGCTTGAAATTTTGAAAGGCAGTCTATAATTAGTAGGGTTGCAAATGTAAATTAGCTATAGAAGTCTCAGATCACAATTTTAGGAGTGTCCAACTTTGTAAAACTAATCAAGAGTACATCTGACTTAGACTTACTATTAGTAACTGCCACCAATCACAATACTGGTCCCTGTAAGAGTTTTCTAGGTGCAAAAACATTTACTTCGGAGCAGGGCTAGCTTATATCAGTCGATTACAGGATTTGATGCAAAATGTTGATGGCAGGATTCCTGTCAATCCTCTTGTATAGATTATATTACAAATAGGACTGATACCACTATTATAGTGGGCAGCAATGTGGCCCCAACCTACATTAAAATGTTTATAGTGAATAGTACACGTTAAATATCACCCAAGTCGGTCTCCACACTTAACATTTCTCTTGTCGTGTATGAATACTCATTACACTACAGTCACCAGAGAGCTCTGTCTTCACCAACAAACCACCCAAGCCCGAGTTTGTACTGCTTAACTTGATGGCATGACAATAAAAAGCCTTGCAGCTGACTACACTATAGTGTCATTTATTCCTAGTACATCTACCTTGGGAATGAATTATATGTCCAATTTTCCTGGTATAGCCTCAGAGGGGAGTACTGATGTGAAATGAAGAAAAGCAAAGTCCAATAATCTGTGCCTACAAAACAACAACCTGCCCCCGCAAAACCTTTTCAGCCCGGAGTCATTGGAAGCATCCTTATTCCATAACGCTACTCATACCACCCGTCTCATTGAGTGGGATAGGCATAATTCCCTTCCAAACGAGTACTGCTGCCCGAGTGACCAAAGTGCTCGTGCATCTTGCAGTCTAGAAATACTTCCTCTAGTCTCAGAGGAGAATGAGAATGGGATGCGACTTTCTGCTGGTTCAGAGCACTGCCTGCAAATCTGTGAGAATAACACATCTCTACCTTGTCTCTAGTAAAGGATGTCTTTTTTTCCTTTCCCCCATCCCATCTCTAACGCGGTGGTCACCATGCTTCAACCATAGCGGTCACGGATGTTACTGAGAGTTGAACACTATTTTCGGTGATAAGATCCAGGAATCTCTTGCAGAGCTGGTCAGAAAACTACTTCCACACTTTGGGCAAACTCATTTTGAAACCTTTGTTTTAAAACAAAATTAAAATGTCTAAAGTGTCCCAGACCTGAAATAACACCCCCCCCCCAAAAAAAAACCCAAAGTGTTTGTAAATGTTAAAAGATACTGCATTGTGATAGTCTTTAACTCTATAATCACATACTGTTTCTTTCCCTGCCAAAGGACTCCTAATCAACACTGCTCGCTTATGAGACAGCTATTCAATATTTTTTTTAATCTACATTGTTCGGTGTGTAAGCTCCTGTGGTGTTGATTGCCTACTATTCATACCCTGCTCTGAACACATCATTATTAATTTCCCTGTGGCTTTATTATGCCACTTATTACAGTATCCAAGTGCTACTCATGACCCCTGTGCTATGGGAGAGTGACACGTTTTCCGTTTCACAGGTGGGGAACTGAAGCACAGAGAAATTAAGGTCAGAAGTTTCTACATCTTTTGGGTGACTAATTTGAGACACCACTGACTTGATTTTTCAGGGTCCTTAGCTAGGTGTAGCACTTTATAGACTCAAAGCACCGTTCCCATTTACTGAAGTGGTAGCCGATGCTCGCCATTTCTGTACGCCATTCCCTGGGATATTGAGATGGACACTGAAAAATGAATGGGTGGCAACCTGTGAAGACTGAATGACAGTGAATAGGAACGGTGCTGGGGCAGCTATAGAGTCCAGTCCTCCAGGGCAGTATTCAGCTCTTAACCAATAGGCTGTCTTTTCTGTGCCTGCAATCCCTGGCCTCATTCATCATGCACCCTCAGGTTTCTGTAACAAATGAGCCCAGTCCAGTAGACAACAGCTTCCTTTATTATAAAGCCCTGCTGCATCTCCAGAGCAGGTCCACGCTATGCATTGAGTAAGGATGGACCCCATGGGAAAAGCGGTAGGCAACCATACGATGAGCATACTGTAACACGCAAGGGGGTCAACACAGATAATGGGAATGGGGATTTTTCAAAGGCTTATACCTTGGCTTCATTTGGGCATGTTTTCATAGGAATGGCAAAAACCTCATCTCTCCTACCAATGTTACCACCATGCCAAAGCTCAAGGTGCCAAGAAGAACATTTAAAAGAAATCAGTCTCCAGCTTGAACGTGGGCAAAGCCTATTCTTTTCCCCTTAGCCTCATTGTGAGAAACAAATGAAACATTTTGCTTGATTTTTTTCCAAAGCAATTCAGCCCGAGGCATACTTCCCATGCTAGTGTATCAGCCAGAATGGTTACCTTGACAAAATGATAAGCACCAGAAAACAAGGTTTTATAATTGGAAATGTCATTCAGGCTGAACAATAACCCAAGTGCACATCCCCACCTCCAATACAAAATAGCATTGATTTAATATCCAATATATAATTAATATGACGTGTGGCTAGAAAACACAGATCATCAAAAATAAAAAAGCAAACAGTTATTTCTTTGGATGCGTTCGCACTGAGTGGTTTGTTTAAATTGACTTGTTCCTATGAAATGTTTCCATTTCAACACAGCTATGGTTATCTATGGAAAATTGTACTAATGAAAAAAAATCCCATTAACTCAAACCAGTCACTCAATTGCTTGCTTTTTCAACTTTTTGATTTGTCTCCATCCTGCCTCACTACCCTGCTGACCTCAGTAAATTGCCTGAGCCCAACCCAAGTCCTCTGTTTTGAGTCGGCTCTGACATTTTTAACTATCTGCTTCAGTCAGATAATTGGGCGCAGGAAGCTAACAGGGTAAGTGTAGTGCACTCCCTTGAGAGCCGCTTGCTCTACTGCATCAGGTGTTAAGACCTTAAATTACACAGGTCTGAGCATCTCCTCTCTCTCGTTATAATTCCTTAAGAACCCGTTGGCGCAAGGTGCTGAATATCCAAGCTGAAGACATTTGGTGCCTCAAAACTATGCAAAGCTGCTTCGTGCCACGCCAGTCTGAGTTCAATTAAAGGACTTCTCCATGGTGGATTCCTTTAAGCTGGCTTGACTGCGAATGTGTACATACATAAAATTGATGGCATTAAGGGGTCCCTCGACTCGCCTGTGAAAATTGAGCTGTCAAGCTTTTTTATCTAGAAAAGGATTTACTCCCTTTCTACTTTGGCTCCAGCCCTGTGAGGGATGTAATTGGTAATATTTTGCACACGTGTATTTTGCCTTGTGTCTGAGGGCTCCCCAGGCGCGAGAGCGGTTCTCGTGACTGCACCGTGGTGGGTGCAGGTGCTCCCCATGATTCTGCAGAAGCAGGCGCTCTGCAAAGTGAGTATGAGCCTTGGCTAATGCTATGCTGCAAGTCCAAGGGTAAGGGACCCAGGTCCTTTCTCC
>NW_017729015.1:14673139-14682824 GCF_001723915.1 Gavialis gangeticus | reverse complement strand
GAGCAGAGGTTGGCCTTCCTCTCTGTTCTCACTGCATGCCCAGGCTGGACCCCTAACTCCTACTCTGACCACTAGCTACACTTTTTTTCTCCTGACATTTCAAACATTGCCAAGAGAGAAAGAAATGACGTAAGAAAACCTTGGCTCTGACTTGTGAAAGCTGACAATTTAACTATATTCAAAAAGGGACTGGATGGATTCCAGGAGGAAGGATGCATCAGTAGCGATTAAGCATGGGAGTTAGGGGCACAGCCTCTGAATCGGAGCTTCCTCAACTTTAACTGCTGGAGGCTGCACATGAGAGGAACGGTGGAAAAAACCCTGGTCATATCCAGTTCATGCTCCCTTGCAGCATCCACTCTGCCATGGTGTGACACAGGAGACTGGGACAGATGGACCTATGGTCTGACCCAGTCAATGGCGGTTCTGACCTGGCTCAGTCTAAGCAGTAAAAGCATTGCTCGAAGCAGCTGCTTATGTGATGCAAAGGTGGAAAGAAGGTGCTTCAGGGTGGGCTTACAAGGCATAGTTGCTGAAAGACCCTGGAGCCCCTTTGAGCCTATAACCTCCACTGGCAGAGCTGCACCCATTGGAAATCTTGGACCTTAAGAGGGGGAAAAGAGGCTCCAGGTAATGCCACTTAGGGCAGAATATGGACCTTCATTGGGAGCAAGCAAGGACAGTTACAGCCAAATATGGTGGGAGACAAAGCATCATGGAAAGGACACGGGGCTAATGTTCCACTTAAAGCAATTGGCAGTTAAGGCCTGCTGCTCGGATCAAGCCTGAAGTGGGGAACTTTGGCTGGAAAACCACAAATTCCTCTTCTGACATTTAACAAGAATTCTTAAGACAGCGAGAGCCTTGGAGACGTGAGAGCTGTTTTTAGAAACAGTAAACTTCCTGGAAATTTCACCCATAATTTGGCGGGGGGACGGCACGGGACGGGGGTGATGGAAGAATTGTCCCCACAGCTCCTTGAGAAAACCATCAGCAGGGGAAGGCTGTTTAGAAAATGCTACTGCTCTGCACAGGTATTCAGTGGCTTTCCTAAAAGCCATCTTGATAGCCTGGGGGGTCAAGTGGGAAGAAGCCAAAGAGCTGCCAAGCAGCAGCTACGTCCACTCAGTTCTGGCCCCCGGGTCTTAACTCACATATTAGCCCAAAGTGATTAAGGTCTCATTCTCAGTCTAATCCTCCAGGCATATAAATCAAAGAAGTAAATAAAAGAATCTGAGTGTCTCCGGCTGCTGTTACACCCAGCAAAGCCTTGTTGAATGGCAGCATGAATCTTGGGCTTAATGGGCTCTGTCTTAGGTGGCTAGCGGAAATGGCATCCTTACAGGCAGGAATGGTCCTGTCTAAGCCTGCCTGTTGGAGATCTTGATGCTGATGGGTTTGGGCCGCTTTCACAAACCCCACACAGGGTCTGAGTTCTGGAGAACTTCTGCCAAAGCCCCAGTGAGAGTTGTCCCATCATCTTGGCTTTTTATTTTATAGTCCCTGGTCGAGTCTACAAGACGCTTACTGTGCATTGGCCTAATAACACTGCGCTGTAGTGCGTCCGGGCAAAAACCGTGCTAACGGCCTGCTGTGCAGTTTTATTAGGTTAATGCGCAGTAAGCGTCACTTAATAATCATGCGCCAGTGCTACTGCACAGTAACTTTAGTGCTTTATTAAGGAACTAGTAAATGAAGTGTGCAGTATTTAAGGCGCATAATGAAAGTGGAGACGTGCCCACCGAGTGAACAGGTGCACAGTAACAAAACAGGGCCAATCAAGCCCCTCTCCTCCATGCATCCCCAAGCTGTCTGCACAGTTGGGGTTGGTGCTGTAATCTTCATGACACTCACCTGCTGTGGAAATAGCAGGGAGGAAGCCATAAGGGTTGCTCAATCTATTCAGCTTCCACAAGAGAAGGCCGAGAGGGGATCTGGTGGCCATCTATAAACTCACCAGGGGTGACCAGCGGAAATCGGTGAGGCTCTGTTTCCCCGGGCACCACCTGGGATAACAAGGAATAACAGCCACAAATTGATTGAGAGCAGGTTCAGGCTGGATATATTGCTTTATGGTTAGGGCTGCCAGGCTCTGGAATGGGCTCCGAAGGGAGGTGCTGCTCTCCCCGACCTTGGGGGTCTTCAAGAGGAGGTTGGATAGATATCTGGCTGGGGTACTATGATCCCAGCACTCGTTCCTGCCCAGGGCGGGGGGTCAGACTTGATGACCTGTTCAGGTTGCTTCTGACCCTAGGAACTAAACCAGGGGTGGGCAAAATGCGGCCCGGGGGCCGGATGCGGCCCGCCAGGCCATTCTATGCGGCCTGCGGTGCCCTTAAAAAATTTAGAAAATTAATATTTATCTGCCCCTGGCTGCCTATCATGTGGCCCTCGATGGCTTGCCAAAACTCAGTAAGCGATCCTCCACCCGAAATAATTGCCCGCCCCTGAACTAAACTATGAAACAGCTTCTTTTTCACAATGACTACCTGCAACAGTGTGGGGAGAAGAACCAGCCCTCAGCACCCTGGATGTGTGCCCCTTTATATGACCCAGGCTTGTGTGGGCTGGAGTTGGTGTCCCATGCAAGCACATGGACTAGGACAGAAGAGCAAAGAAAGAAAAAGTAACAGGTAAGCCATTGTCTCTTGTATCCCCATTAAAGAGCTGGGGAGAGCAAGGCACTGAAGCAAAAAGTGACTCACTCCAGGTCACAGAGTGAGCCTGCAGCGGTCAGGTCTCCCAGCCCCAGTGCTTTGTCCAATGCCCATTTGCAAAGGGGTGGGGTGAGCAGAGCTGCTGCATGTCAACAAAAGGCTCCTTTATTTTAGCCCGTGCTTGGACTGACAAGCACCCTGCTGGGAGAAAGCACAAATGAGACAGGAGCTAAAACATACCATTGCCAAAGGTCCCCTGCCTTCTGAAAACAGAGAGGCAGGGACTGCTAAGACCCGTGAGCGATCCTGGAGGATGGAGAGCACAGCATCAACCCCTCAACTGCAGCAAGATGCAGAAAGGCCTTGCCGTGGGAGATGTGTTATCTCTGGCACAGCCGCGCGTGCAGAGCAACTGACTTTCCTAAACTACTGTTTTGTTTCAATTTTTATGTCGTTACTCCAAAAGCACTTGGCTCGTTTCCTTGCTGGATAGCAAGGGTTCACCGGGGGCGCTTATTTAAGTTATTTCTGTTACAGCTGTGCCTGGGGGTGCCACTTGGGATCGGTGCTGCACAGACAGTGAGAAGCAGCCCCTGCCACCAAACAGGCAATGCGATGGGTCTAACTAGAAAACAGGTGGAAGGGGAAACTGAGGCACGGAGGGGATTGGCCTGACCAAATTCACCCAGCAGCCCAGTGGCAGAGCTGGGGACAGGTCCAACTCCAGTGTTGTGCTGGCTACATCACGGTGCCTCTTGCCCGGACAGCTCTTGCCCTTGCCAAGTGCAAGCATCATGTCAGAGAGATGGGACACAGATAGGCCTTAACTTATATTTCAGGAGCCCTGGCACAGACTGAGCTGGGACGGGCAAGTGTGGGAGAAGAGGAGCCCTGAGTCCCAGGAGACATCAGTGTGCGGGACACTTTCAGTGAGGACTATTACCCCAAACCATTACAAATACCCTAAAAATGACAGGAGAGACCAAAGGAGAAATCTTGTCTGAAGGGATCCCAGGACCTGATTGTGGGCAGGCCAGGAGTTGTGTTTAATGGCTTTCTCTCAAGACGCAAGGGGCCGCTGGTCTCTCGAACCTCGCTGTGCTCCATCACCAGCGACACGGGGCGTTGATGCCCGCTGAAAGCACTGTGCCAACCTCCACCTGCCGTGGGTCAGCTGTGGCACACGGTGTATGACAGAGACCCCGCGCACGCGTTTTTTGCATAGAAGACTTCAAATACTGAAGGTGCCAATCACAAAAAAAAGGTGATGGGGAAACCTTTGCTATAGAGGAATACAGCAAAGCTCGGCAGCAAAGCAAGCGGGACCTGTAGTAAGCACCAGCGGAGTCACGTGCTTCAACGGCATCGTCTCCCTTACGTTCAAACTGAGACAGGGACTAATGTGGCTGCAGAGCGCTAGCGCAGCAATGATAATGCCAGCTCCCCTGCATGCAGGCAGACTGGGAACCAAAGTCGGATCCGATCTGACGGCCAGGAAGTGGGCTGGGGAGAGGGAGATGCCAGTGGACTGGGGTGTGGAAGAAAGGCTCCCATTCAGGAAAATGCCATCGAGGAAGCTGTCCTAGCAGCCCCAGTCTAAGCAGCCAATAACACACAAAGGAAACTCTCGCCACAGCCGGGCGGAGAACAGCGCGACGCAGGCTCCACAAATGTAATCGAGACAGCAGGAACCCAGCACTGCTGACAAAGACTTGTTTTCATTGCCGCCCGGCCTCCATCCCAACCTGCTGGAGCTATTCCTTGCATCTTGATTAACAAGCCAGACTTGCTTTCCTTCGGCAAAGCTGGCCAGAGATTTTAAATGGGAGAAGGGTCAGGAGAAAGGTGACACACATTAAAACACAGTTTCTCTGGCTAATGATGGTCCTCCTGCAAGGATAATGATTTGAAGCAAGACAAATGCCCTGCATTTCAGTTAACTCCTCTCCGGCTTGTGCTAAATCCATTACAGGATGCCTTGCATTTGACATTTGTGTCTTTGTCCTCCACACTGACAGTAAATTTACAGGCAACAGGGGAGCGCTGGATGACTGCCAGGTGCGTGACTACCACCATGGTTAGAAATGGCCCCTTTAGGATCATTCCAGCAGATGAGGCTATAGCTTGAGAGCACTAATGAGCATGCCAGGGGTGGTGGGGGGAGCAATGCAGGTATTGACATCGTTTGCACAGCCATGCTGTCACCATCCAGGCCTGCGACATGCATCACCTAAGGCTGTTTTCTGGTTACTAGGTAATAGCGGCATCCCAGGTGAATCCTTCATGTCTGCCGTGGCGATGTATCACACGGCTCTCCTGTCTGCTGGCTGCTAACTGAGATCAGGCTGCGCATTTATTTCAGGCTTTTCAACTGGAATGAAGCCTGAGCTCCCAGGGGCCGGGGGGAACGGACTTAAGAAACCTCTTGCTTTTGCTTGGAAATGGTTTTAGATGAATGCTAGAGCTCGCAAAAGTGAGAGGCTTTTGGAACGGCTTCTGAATGGAGCGCAACTCCATCTATTCCAGTCCCTTATGCCCCAAACTCTGGGACGACCCTGAATCCTGAACCCTGAAATCCTACCAGGCTTAGGACAAACTCCTCCAGTACCCCAGGCAGGCAAGGTTCGTTGGGTACATGCGATCTCTTTTATCAGACCAACTAAATAGTTGGAAACAAAGTTATTTGCAAGCTTTTGGGCACAAACCCTCCAGTATCCCAGTCCTTGGCATCGTGGTTCTACCATGGTACCTCACTCCACAACTGCAGCACTTGCCGCTCATTCAAATCCTGGCCTGCTCTTGATCAGAGACTTTCAGTTGTACGCTGCTTTGCTAGATGGGGCCAGGCTCCTTCTGCTGTGCACAGCTGTTCAGTGGGGTGAGGACTCCTTTCCTTTTGAATGGTTATTGCACGTAATCATCGCCCCGCTGCAGGAGGAGTCCTCTCCCACCCATTCTTCCCCCCAGCTCTTACTTGCATGAGCCTATGTTGTACCTACTCCCATTATCCCACCTGCTTGATAGCAATGAGATAAGGCAGCACACGGGTTGGATCAAATCAACATACTCCACCAGGATTCAAGTGTGGCCTGCAGTAAATTGGCTGGTCCTTCCTTAGCTAGAGGATAAAACTGCCAGGAGAAAAAGAAACCTCGGGAGTGAAGCTGGGGAGGTGTGCACTATCCCTATCTGCCTGGGAGCAGCCACTGCCACAGCGGCTCAAGGTCAAGGGCTTGCACAGTTGCAGGGCTTGAACGGGGAAACAGCCTCCAGAAAGATGTATGTAGCCATTAGCCATGGCCTTTACTTTGCCGGCAGGGAATGAAAGGGAGAATCCCATCATGGATGCAAACAGCTTTCAGGAGAGACGTGCTGCCTCCTCACGGGCATGCCCTGCTGATGCTTGGTGCAAAAGTTTTGCATGGGCTCAGTCCAATCTCCCCTTCTGGCAGTGGTACTCCCTGACGGATTTGTTCAGGCTCTGGACTCTTGGGGCTGAATCCAACCAGCCCTGAATGCAAACGTCTCCCTCCAGGTGATGAGTGACTGGCAGTCTCGAGCACCCTGACCTCCGTGGGATAATACCATCAGGCCCCCCTGGGGACTACATGCCCCTTTTGGCTATCAGACAAATTAAAATCACTTCTTGTTCTCAAGAGGAGAAAAATCCTCAGCTGCCCAGCAGTGAATTGATTATGGAAAGCGGTTCCCGCAGTGAGGAGGAAATGCCTCTTAGCCATACAGTAAACAGCAGGTTGTTTTTTCAGTTTTTTTCCCTCTTTTTCTTTACCCCGTATGGCAGCTCTTTGACTTGGTGGATCAATGCACCAGGAACTGCTCAAACTGATTTCAGCCCTGACCCCATCCATCACGCCACTCTTTCCCCTTCCTCTCCCTGCCTCAGCTCTTTTAGCCGCAAATACACATTGATTCACAAATAGCTCTCAGAGCAGCCCGAGTGCATAGTGAGTTGTTGTGTTGGGGTTTTTTTTGTAACCTTCCTCTGCATGTAATTGCGTTCAGGTACCAGGCAGAGGAACCTGGCTGGATCCCAACATGACTTGCCAGGTGTTTGATATGCCTTGATCTCTACATGCTTTGCCTGTGGTGTCTTCCAAGTTTCATTTGGACCTAGATGCAAAAGCTGACATGCAGCGCGGGGATCAGTTCAGAGCAGTGGCAGAAGATCAGGCTGTGCCTAAGTTGCTGCTAGTTCTTTTGCCAGCTCCTGTCCCTGCAAGGCCTTGCCACTGTTACATGCACTCTGCAAACCGCAGCTCGCACAACGGCAATAGCATTAGTGACTGAGCTGCAACGGGCAGTCAGCAGCCACCTCCTTGCTCTCATTCCCAGCACTTCATGCGGACATGAGAATTACTTCTTCCCTCGTAGCCCCAGAGGCTGGATATATTTGCAAGCATGTAAACTGCTATCCTTGAAGAAGCCATCTCTGTGCTCTGATATCCATCTTTGCCCTCTTTGCTCCTATTCCCCTCTTGGTCCTGCTCTTCTCTCAACTCTCCATTCAAATCATTCCTCTTGTCTTCTTCTTCCAGGGGCCCTGTACAATCCCGGGTTACGGGGAACTCCTGTTGCATCAAGCGTGGAGTAGAACAGGTGACTGCTTCTGATCCTGTTTGCGCTGCATGTATCCAAAAGCTATAGACCAGCTTCACAAAGTCCTGTCCCTGGCAAGGACTGGGTTCAGGTTAAAACAGTGATGGGTCCTCTGGGGAACAGTCCCTCCAACAGCTGTTCAAAAGTCCTCATCATATCCCAGTGGAGATATAGTCAGGATGCTAAAAGCCTTCCTCCACAGCTCTCTCCTCACTCATGCTACCTCTGCATCATGCATACCCCACAAGTGATTTGGAAGCTCCTTGGGGCAGGGATTTGCTTTCTGCAATGTGCAGTGCACGCTTACGGTGCTGACTGAACAACAGGGCATGTCAGCCCATGCTGCTCACACCTGACACAGGCTTGACAGAAAAGAGACAAGGCACACAAATGCCATGCCTTTTCTGTGCCCTGGCTGCAGTCTGCTTGGTCAGCTGTATATATGGAAGCTCTTGTGTGCCTGCTTTCTCATGAGCAGAGCTGATCCCCGCATCCATCCAGCTAGCAATATTTGCAGACACAATGACAGTACCCTCTCGATGTGCCAGTCCCATATTGAAAATACAATCATACAGGAGGTGATTTGCCTTCTGAGTCAGCCCAGGCCTCCAGACTGCAAAGCGTGCAAGATCTAATGCAGCCAGCAATGGCTTCCTAATTGATAACAGCCCTTTCTCTTCTTCCAGAATACCAATAGCTGATCGATGAAGCAGAAGAGCTGGAATAGCTGTGGATCTGTACCCAGCCAAGACTTTCCAGAAGAACTGGAAGAAACATATTTGCAGACTTGCAAAATGAATTGATTTTTTTCCTGAATGTGGCTAGGCAGGTACACTCGGTTGTTCAGAGCTGTTTTCAACTTCGTCCTACCTGTCAATCTAGGCACTTATGCCATTTCCGTAACAGCACAGTATCTCCAAAGGTCACAGAGCCTATCTGAAAAACAAGTCTCCCTTGCATTTGTGGTGCTGCTGAAGCAGAAAACAAATGAGGACAACAGACCTGTGCTAAAGGCAGAGAGAATGTCTCTTGCTTCGCCAGGCATCCAATGATACCACCATAGCAGAGAAAGGAAAATTACTCTAAACCTGAGTTATTCCTAGTGAAAATATATTTTGCAGTGGGTGTGACACAAAGAGGGACTTTTACACGTGTTTGGGTGACCTTCCCTAATTGAATTTGGGCAAGAAGCAATTTCTAGATTTCATCAAAGATTTTAGGGCAAACCCTTATTAAGGTCGTGGGCATGGATTTTGGGGGGGTTTTATTCTAAAAAATTATGCATAAAACTCCATGCGCCCCTGATGCTCCAGGTTCAGTTACAAATACAGCCTAGCATAGCAACAGTCTTATGCCTCTGGGCATTCAGTAAGCTGTTTTCTTTCGCGCAGCAATCCTATTTTTGCGTTTTCTACAGCAGCTTTCATTTAGGGTGCTTTGTGAGGGTGAGCGATTAATCCTCTCTCATCTCTGTGAGGCAGAGAAGGACCAGTATCCCCATTTGGCAGACCGGGGACTGAGACATAGCGAGATAAAATGACTTGCCCAAGCCAAGAAATCTGTGGCAAGTTCCAGGCTTCGACTAAACACCCGCGGGCAGCGTCTGCTTGTTCATCCTCCGCACGTTCGACGACGGGTGCCCAGGCCCTGTCCGAGCTCCCCAGGCGCTACCGCCGTACGAGCCATTTCCCCTGCGCGTGCAACCCAGCTCTCAGAGTGCCTTGTTGCACTGACACCGTCTTTCTTTCTTTTCCCGAGGCAGCGTGGAATAGCAGCGGGCAGGGACGCACTGCATACCAGCGTGGGAGCAGATAAGGAAACTAATTGCCAGTAAAATATCCGTTCAGACATGTGCATCAAGGCTGCTTCTCAGAATAGCCAGCAACGTCTCCTCATGTAGGTCGGGAGCGTCAAGCATTCAGCCTGCTGGATGTGCTTGTCTCTCACCCGCGGCAGATCCGGATTGCGCTCTCTCCTCTTCTATTTCCAGGCTCTTATTCAGCCTTCGTTGCCGTGATACCTCAAGAGGCTTCGGGGTTTCAAACGAGCGGGGTGACTCACGTCTGTTGGGGGGGGGAGCGCTCCCAGGGGCGCGGGAGCAGGGCTGCTTTGTTGGGACTTTGGTGGGGACGCGCCAGCGAGGCCGCAAGGAGAGCCGGCGTGCCTATAGTGCAGTGGGGGATGCCCTTTTCAAATCTTCGCGGGGGGAGGAGCGCTCCCGCCTCTCCCGGGGGGTACGGCCAGGTTTCCCTGGCAATTCAGCGGGCCGGACTCAGCCTCCCCAAAACACGGAGGAACTTCCTCCCGGGAGAGCCCCGCCCCTTCGCCCTGCGCCACGTGCTGCCGCGCCTCGCGGCTGCCCTCCGCGGCCACGTGCGGCTCCGTTCCGGGTCACGTGCCTGCGCGCCTCG
>NW_017729015.1:14634659-14673009 GCF_001723915.1 Gavialis gangeticus | reverse complement strand
CCCCCCCCCCTCCCCCCGGCAGAGTGCGGAGATTGGTAGCGTCCCCGTGCCCACGTGGGGGCAGAGAGCGGCCTTCACCCGTGTGGAGCGGGGACGCTTTTCCCACCCCCGGGCAGGGGCAGGGGGTGGTGGCGTCCCCTTCCCCCCGGTGCAGAAGAGAATGGGGTCTCCTTCCCCCTGGGGTGCAGGGCATGGTAGATTCCCAGTGCCCCCCAGTGCAGAGGGTGGTGGGGTCCCCATTCCCCCCAGTGCAGAGGGTGGTGGGTCCCCATTTCTCCCAGTACAGCAGTGGTGGGTCCCCATTGCCCCCCCCCATGCTGAGTATGTTGGAGATTCCCAGTGCCCCCCAGTGCAGAGGGTGGTGGGGTCCCCATTCCCCCCAGTGCAGAGGGTGGTGGGTCCCCATTTCTCCCAGTACAGCAGTGGTGGGTCCCCATTGCCCCCCCCACCCATGCTGAGTATGTTGGAGATTCCCAGGACCCCCCAGTGCAGAGGATGGCGGCAATATCCCCATGCCTCCCCAGGTGCAGAGGGTGGTGGGGTTGCCACGCCACCCCACCCTGAGGTGCAGAGGGTGGTGGTGCCCCCTGTCATTCCCCCCTTCACATGCGGAGCAGGGTGTGCCTGCCTGCACCTGCCTCGTGCGGGAGGATGAGGCCCTCTCCATGCCTGGCCGCACAGTATGACTGGTGCTACAGTCAGGCTGTGTTTTATCCCGGTGGGGTGTGCGTGAGGGTCCATCAGCTGCACGTGGTGGTGCACAGAGCCTGCCTTTGCCTACACAGCACGTGCTTGGCACATTGGGGTCTCTGGGGCACGCGTGGGTGAATAAAATCAGACAAGCATGTATAGGCATGTGTTGAATGCCACCGGTTACGGGAGCAGGTGTGTGTAAGAGCTCATGGCTGTGCAAAACCTTGAACGTGTGCACGGTGCTTTAGGAGAAATATGTTGACCTCTGGGCATCTTGGGCGGAAAGAATTAGGGCAGGAGGAGAGGTGTTGGGCATGCGCCCTCCAAGGGAAGCCTACGTTAGAAAGTGGCTGCCGTGAAGTGAGGGGGCTCTGAAGAGGGTTTGAGCAGGGGAGAGTCGGCTTGTGCCGTGCACAGAATCAGCCTGGAAATGCCAAGTGCAAGAGCAGACGTGGCAGCAGATGCCAGGCTGGCAGAGCCTGGGAAAGGAGCAGAGAGAGAGAACTCAAGAGGTTCAGGTAGAGGCAGCTGTTATCTTTGAATCCAGCATTTCCCTTCAAATGATGCAGCTTGCGGAGAATAATGGCTTTGTTACTAAGCTACGTGGATTCGGTGTCTGTTTTCCCACAGGTCTGTTTGTATGTGCTGTGGGGAACGCAGCCCGTGCTCCAGGACTTCCGAAAAACATCTTTGTGCCGGTTACATGAGGAACGAGGCAAAACCAGGTGTAACCGAGGCCTGAAGAGAGCAAGAACCTCGGGCAGTCCATTTATCCTAATGGAAAACCAGAGCTTTCGTGTGTGGTAGTGGATTTGGTCGGGCTTCTGGCCTGCTTGACTAGGAAAACAGAGACCAGAAGTGCTGATGCTGCTTATTTCAGTTACATGTTCTGAGATAAGGAACCTGCACGCCTTGTTTTGTCTTGATACGTTACCCTGTGCACGGATGCTTTCTTTAAGCAAACTGCCTGTGGTTACTATTGTTTTGTTTCTCCAAGGTCGTTATTTTTTCCTCTTTCTCTGTCATAAGTCTAAATACGTGTGTGAACTTGTAGAGTTGGAGAAATCCTTTGAAACAGGCAAGTGGGCGATTCTCCTTGCTGTATGGCATTCTCCCTGCGATCACAGTATAGGCCTAAATAAAGAAAAGCTGGCTCTGTCACTTCTGATTCAACCACAACATGAAGTTTGATTTCTTCCACATGTGTCACAGCTTGGAAAGATCAGGCGGTGGGATGGAAGACGTTCAGCGCCAGAGGGGATGGAAGACGTTGTTGCTGCCTGCCTTGTGGATAAAGAGTCGCAAGGTGAATGCTCAAAGCTCGCTCCAGAAGTGGACGGTGAAAACAAGGGGCCATCAAACATTGAAAGGTCTTCACTTGGCCCTGGAAACTGTGACAAAGTCCTGCCGTCAGAAGAAGCACTTAAGGAAAAAGCTACTGTTGCTGGAGGGGCTTTTGAAAGCCCTAAAATAAGTGGCATCAGTGGTGATGACAGTAAGGGAAGCAGAGCTGTCCCAAGTGAAACCCGCTTCATGAACTTGCTGCACCTTGATCAAGCTTTAGATGAAAATAATAGAGAACTCCAGAGCGCTCCAGAAATCCCACATCTTGAGGCCTTGGGGAAAAAAGAGAAGTCATGCAATGTAGAAAATTTGGAAGTCCAAGGTCCTGAAGAAGCAGTGACGTTGCAGGAAACAAGGTTGCCCAGTTCGGGAGCTGTCAGAACAAGCGTGTCTTAACTGGGAAGGAGCCACAGTGAAAGCATTGCTAAGTCCAGTAGATTTTTCAGGGCCTGTTTCCATTTTCCAGGAGCAGGGAACATCCAGGTCACCCAACGGTCCTGATCCAGAAGAGGAGGCAGAAGAGCTTTTCAGGTTTCAGTCAAATTTTTTTTTGCCCTTTGTCCTCTCTAGCTCTTGAGAACGTAAAGGAAAATAAAGAGTTCATTCGCAGACTAAGGATCCCCCATTGCCAAAACTCCCTTACCCACCCAAGGAGACCACTATCCACCTGCCGTACTCTTTTACAGCCCCCTGGACAGTCTTAACCTCGTCGCCCTCTCCCCTCATTGACATCTTCCGTAACTAGACCTCCCTTCCATTTTCCAAACCCTCCCAACTCTATCTGAAGGACAGAACATGCAGACGTAGCAGTGTCTGAAACCATTTGCTTCAATGAAAAGCTCTTGGGTTGCATCCTTCCAGTATTTGTCAGACCCCATTTCTCTGTCTTGCAGACTGAGGGCTGTCACAGTGAAACCACGTTTCTTTGCAGATTTTGGATGCGGGAATGCTTGTGACACCCAGCCCCACATTTGGGGAAGGGATTCTCACCATAAGTCCTGTGAAGTGTGAATTTTGCCTTATTTCTGCCTGTTTTGAGACTCCAGTATGTCACATGATTGGAGCTGGTTGGTATGAAGCCATAGTTGTTGCTCTCTGTGCTGGGGACATGGAGAGGGAGCAGCCTGATTTGGGTCCATGGGATCTCTGCCTGCCCTAGTATTTATAGCTATCAGTTGTTTTCCTTCTAGCTGCTTTTTTGTGACTTGGTCGTAAGGGTCAGATGACTGTTTTACAAAAATAGAATTGGAAAATAGGTGTATTTTCAGGGACTTGAACAGGGTGAAATGGATTCACACATAGGCAGCTAAATCCACTTCTATGTCCAATAGGTAGAATAGATTCTGGCCTTAATTCTGTAATTGCGTAAGTTGTCACGATGCCCCGACCGTGACATAAAACTTGATCAAATCACTTTGTTGCCCCTGGGTCTCATGCACCTGAATGGGGAAGGGCAGGCAGAGGGCCCTGAGACTCCCTAGTCTGATGAATCCTTGAGAGAGGGCAACTTTTATGGAGGAGGAGGTCCTCAAAGTGGACTAGAGCAGGCCAGCCTTTATGTTTCCCAAATTCCCAGCTGAGGCAGCTAAGGCTTAGTTTACTGTTTCATTCTTAAACAATTAAAAAATAAAGATAGCAAATAAAAATAAGCATGAATAATTTATAAATAATGACAGTAGTTATGCATCCAGCTTATTTAGTCACTTGAATTATTCATCCTCATTGTCGACTACAATTTTGTAGCACTCGGTGATCGTTAAGGGCCATATGCCATCTCCGTTCAGCTTCCGTTCATATCTGGGAGCTGCGTGCACGCGGACTCAAGAAGCATGTGGCTTTTTAAATACAGCAGCAACAAAGGTACATGATGCAGCGCAGGTTTGCAGGAACATCAGGCAGTCTGCAGGTGCTGGGTGCGTTGCCATGATCTCAGCGCCTCAGAAATGTGTTACATCTTTGTGCTTCAGCTGGCCGTCTGTGGTTCGTCTTGAGGCAGTGGCGGTGTCACAGATCGTTCTTGGCACCAATGCAAGTGCCTCAGCCAGCAAGTGTTGCTTCTTGATCAGCTGAGGTTTAAATATAGGTCTCAAGGTGGAACAAAAACCCAACCTGAAATAACATGAGCAATTTAAAACTATCTGAGAGGAATTTAGTACAGATAACTTCCGTTATGCACCTTTGGTGTAACTGGCAGTCATAAAAGTGTGATGTCATAAAATCTTCGTGGGACAGTGGTGAGTTTGGTCTTAAAATAAGAAATGACATGGGACAGTTGAGAAGTACGGTAGCCAGGTCTGCAGAATTGACCTGGGTACCTAAATTCTTAGGGGAGACCTGGCAAGGCATGGGCTATTTTCAGTCCCATTAACATTCGATGAGGAATCTTGTGAACCCTTTAGTAACTTGGACCACCTTAATTCTTCACAAATAGTGTTGATGAGGGGCAGGCAGCATCTCTTTAATTGTTAACTTTGGTTGTAGCGCAAGTGTTTCTGAATTGTCCAAGCAGAAAGAAAACATTTTTCTTTTGTTTCCCATCACAGCATTCACACCACAGCTGGCTACGACCCGGTTGCAGGCGAGAGAGTGGGAGAAACTCCTGTTTCAAATGAGGATGGGAATGATGAACACTCAGCAGTTTCTTTGAACGTGGTCAGACAGAGCAAGGTGCCATTGGAGAGAAGGCGAGATGTCCAGAGAGGGTTTAACTTGCAGCAGAAACTCTGATGTCAGAGAAATAAAAGGAAAAGATACAGATTTTAAGGAAGAGATTATTACAGCTTATGGGCCTTTGGGAAGTCCTACGAGAATGTGTGGCAGGAACAAGATAAGCCTTATGAAGCCAAGTTACGTAGTCTTGAATGATCTCAGGGACGAGTTAAAAGAAAAATATGGATACTCTTTAATGAGCTCAAGTCGCGGGAGACTGTCATTGAACACCCAAAAGGAGAGAGAGACTGCTTTCTCTGACGCGTTACAAATCACTTTGCGTAGTGATTTAGAAGAAAGCAATACTAAGAAACAAAATGAAGTCCCCAACGTTAACACAGGGGTGCAAAATAAGAATTTAAACAATGCAAAGATCACGGAGATCAGTAGGTCAGAGAAAGGAGTCACTTCCACAGGATCGAATGGTATTGATATGGAGGTTCACTGTGCTATTGAAGAAACCCAAGAAGAAAGATCACTAGTGGAAATGGACTCTCCAGATTTTTCAGGTATATGTGAGCAGGGCATTTTCGCTAGGCTGTCTCTTCTGGAAGACGGGCAGAAGAGTTCCTCAGTGGATGTGTTACGTATACCGGAGGTGTGCGGAGTACAGCTGGATCCTTCCCCTCTCGCCAGCATGACGCCTGAGCAAGAGCAGGAAAAAAATGGAAAGGTAGTTCCCATTGAAATGCTTATGAAACACTCGAACAAAACAGATGGGGAATTAGGGAAAGATAACATATCTGATAGCTCTCTAACAGTGGGGTCTAATAGAAAGGGATGTGATTCCAGATGTTCAGGAGGAAACCAGACCAGTCATATTAGCCAGTCCAGCAGAATTGTTCTGGCACCTGAGAATGCTGTTACGGCTGAGGATTTTAGAAGAAAGCCAGCAGAAGGGACTTCTGCAGATCTATCAGTCAACAAGTCTCAGCACGTGCTTGGTGACAAAAAGCTGCGCAAAGCATGTTGCCTCCTCCCTCCTCATAGTGATGAAGACAGAAACATCACAGACTGGGAACCCATTTGCATTTCATCATCCCGCGTGGCAAAGTACGAAACTCCTGTGAAGCGCAAGCTTTCTCACATGACGGAGAACCATCTTGCCCCAGTGGAAAGCCCAGCGCAGAGTTCCTCGGAGGAAGCTGAAGAAGTCTTCCACAAACAGCCAAATGCAGAAGAGCAGAAATCCTGCAACCAAAGAAGCTTCAAACCCAGCCGGGAAAGCGATGACTGTTCTTGGTTTCTGAGCGAGATTGCAGAAGAGTTGGAGGCTGCGTGTGTCAATGCTGAGCACAAGTCAGTGCAACAGGACTCTAGAAAGGAGTGTTTCGGTCCTGCTGAGGTTGCTCTGCTATTGCAAAGCACGGAGGTGTCCGTGTCTTGGAGAAACAAGGCCAAGCCTTGTTCTCCCTCTGGCATGCAAAGGAACAAGTACCGTGAGAGAAAAAGCAGGGCAGCTCTTTCTTCCCTGAAACAGGACAAAGATGAAGAAATTAGCAGTGTAGGAAAGAAAGTGGATCCTGAACCTGCCCCAGAAGCGAGGCGTGAAGGGGTAGGTTTATAAATAATATTGTCCCAGGTAATGGTCATGGGGAACATGCAGAAAATAGAGCAGCTTATGAGCTTAGGCTGCCTTGGCTTTACTGCAGTTGGCATCTGGAGCTATGAACTTGGGTTAGCTTGGCCTGGGTTATTGCATCTTCCTGGGGGTTGAACTCATGATTCATCTGTATGTGTCCTGAGAGCTTCTGGGGTCATAGCCCATGATTTTTGCACTGCCATACCCTAAGCCATGGTGTGGGGACAGAGGCATCACCCAGGGAAGAGTAGTGAAGACATACCCTAGTCATCCTCCCCTGCACTGCAGTCTTGTATCTTGACCAGAGCAGTTGTTCACTCAGTTGCACGTGGAGCGTTGCACGCTCAGACCGAGTGTGACAAAGGTGAAGGGTGGCCATGCTGTAGATCACTGGGGATCAGAACTAGCTTACAGGCTTCAGTGGAAATTTTTTCTCCAGCAGACAGTACCAGCAATACAGAAAAGATGAGCTGGGCATCTTTCACTGAAGTGATTAAGTGGCCACTTTGAAATGTTGTAATTTAAGTTTGTCAGTTTAAAAGCAGTCGCTTAGCTGGAGCCAGGATGTTTTAAAAATATGCGTCCACATTTAGAGAGATGGTGTTTGTGATTCAGTCTGTGGCACTTCGGTCCATGTGTCCATACCCCAGCTTAGTGCCATGAGGTGTTGTGCCAATGGAAATGCTATATCTCATCTGAAGGAATCAGAACTTGTGGTGGAGGTGAGATCTTTTATTAGATCAACTCGATTTTTGCAAAAAACGAAAGAATTTTTTTTGCAAAAATCGAGTTGGTTTAATAAAAGATATCACCTCTACCACGAGTTGTGATTCCTTTTGCTTCTAGAGCAATACGGCTACAACCTGGATAGGTCATCTGAGATGCAAAACTGGTGTTCCAGCTGCTTATGTATTCAGGGTTTAAAGGACAAGAATAGGTTTCTTAGTCCTGGTGTTCTCACCATGTTCTCGTTAGGATTGCTATATTTTACCTTCTTAAAATTTCCCCTGCAGTTTCATTTGGCTGTCTTTTCCCCCTTATCCTAGACCAGTGGTTCTCAACCTTTTTAGACTCAAGGCACTCTTTGCTAGATCCAAAACACCCCTTGGAAAATGCCATCTCTTGCCTTTCACTCCATTTATGCCTACCGAAAACTAACAGAGCAATTCTCCTGTTGCAACAAAACTCAGAGACCAGAGCAGGTCAGGATGTTTTTAACATTGAATTCTTATCTGCAATCTTTGGTTTTAGTTTGTGAATTTTGGTAGCGTGCCTAACAATGCTGTTAGGCATGTGGTTGGAAGGGACCACAATGGATCATCGTGCCCGACCCCCTGCCCCTGGCAGGAAAGAGGACGGAGGTCAGATGACCCCATCCAGGTGGCTTGATAGTCACCTGGCTGTGGTCATCTGACCTCAGTCCTCTTTTCTGTCAGGGGCATGGGGTTGGGCACGATGATCCATTGTGGTCCCTTCCAACTCTACAATCTATGAATGCTAACATTGCTTAGCACCCTGTGGCACCCTTGAAAGGATATTGAGGCCCCCTGGTTGAGAATCACTGTCCTAGACACTTGTGCTGTGCTTTGCTAAATGGTTGTCCTGGTCCGCCCCGGACGGTGGTGGCATTTCAGCGGTGGTTGGGGTGATTTTTGTAGGTATGGAGAGCAGTGCTCTTTGGGAGGAAATGGGTTTTTATTTAATTCTCCCTTTCCCTGGAGAGACTCTTTCCTTGCCTATTCTCGAAATTGTGTCTTTTCTCCGCTGGAATAAGATGAGGATTTTCCTTCTTGGATTTCTTCCTGTTTTTTCCAAATTGTTCCTGCTCTGTAGCGGTTGTAACACGTTTCCTTCGGCTCTAGTCTACGGACAGATGGCTCTTTTGTTTGATTGCTGTTACCAAGCTACTCTGCATAGTTTAACTTACATCACGTTCCCTTTGAAAACTTCAGTCTCAGAAGAGTGGAAGACTGATTCCAGAACTGATTTGTTTTGACCTGTTTTCCTGCATTCTCCTGCACAATTGTAACTCGGCATATGCTTTGTTCCCCTACCACTGTGACATTGGTGATGGATTTGCAGGTCTGCTGTGCTTCACATGTGCTACATCATCTTTTTAGGCAGTAGAATAGAAAAGTATTTCTTTCTGTAATACATACAATGTAGAATTAATTTGATGAATAATGCGCTGAAAAGGAGAATTTGGTCCCAGGTATCGAGAAGTCCCTGCCGACAACACACGCAAACAAGAAACATTTGGACGCTTATGTTGCTGGGATCCTTTGACCCCAGCTGACTTCCTGCCCCTTGGGCAGAGGGCTGAACCCAATGAACTTACAGGGTCCCTTCCAGCCCTAATGTCTATAAAGCCTATGCAATCAATAAAAATTGAAAACAACAACAAGAAGAGTCCATGCTATGTTTAGCCGTTTTCTACCCAGTTTTCTCACATTCCTGGTAGTGACTCATAAAACCTGCTGCTTTGTGTTTCTCCTGTTTAGCCCGAGGGCCTGGTTGTGCAAGTTGTGAACATCTCCTTGAGAGGGTCTGAAACCCTTCCATATCCGTGGTCGTGTGCGCTGAGCTCTTTACCGGGAGGGACTTAGACCCCGACAAGAGGTCTTGTCTGCATTGTCCTGAGTTCAATGACCGTCAGTTAAGTAGAGACACTTAGCACATTTGTTGAGGCTGGTCTCGACCCTTCCCAAACGCTTGTTCAAGGGTATGGATGTTTGTAGTCGATGCCCAGCTGAGCCCTAGGGTTGGTGGTTCATGGAAATTCGAGGGCAGCCCCAACTCATGGCATAAATGTTGCTTCTGCAAAAACCCTGCTTACAAAACCACACCTGGCTAATCTGCAAACATGGCGTTAGCTGCAGCAGGATCAGAGGCAGATCCACGGCATTTTGCCTCACCTGGGAGACAAAGGAGATTTCATCCCGGTTTTTTCTTAGTAGAAAACCCGGTAAGCAATCTCGCCTCCCCAAAACAACCCATCACTATAGCAACCGCTAGGCTATGCCAGCGTACAGGCATAGATATGCAAGCACTAATATAAATGGAGCTGTTTCAGGGGGCAGGAATACGTTCGGGTTTGGCAAGGTTAAGAAGTTAAAAGCAAAGGACATATTTATGACTCTCGGTGGTGCTGGGACTTGTTCTGGGGTTAACGGAAAAGATGAGGTCCAGGGCATGCCAGTGTAGATGAAAGGCAGAAGTGCTTACCTGGAGCTAGACGGAGCTGAGCGTACAAGTCTGACAACTGCAGAATCTATAGCTCTTTGGATCGTCCCTCATCTGTAAGCACTGGTACGCGCCGCATTATTGAAACGTGAGAGAGCGCTGTCTCCTTTGAAGAAAACCTGTTCGCAGTCTCGATGAAACAAGTTGCATTTTGCTGGTGTGCATGGAAAATGATCCTCTCTGAGGCTGCAAGAGACTTGGGAGTAAACTTTCTTGGGGCTGCTTTGCCTATCACCTGAAACACCTGTGGCACGTCACTAATGGCATGGGCAACCTCTTGCGTATGGTACGTGGCCGATTGGGGAAGGGGACTGGAGTGGCCTCAGGGGGGGTGCGGGGCTAATTTTGGCACGCCTGCCATAAAGGTTGGCTCCCCCCGATCTAAAATACCACATGCAGCTCGCAGCTCTGACCTGCCCCTCTTGGAGCTGGGCCCTGTGATGCTGCGTCTCATGTTTTGCGATGGGTTCGTTAAGGATCCGATAGAAGAGTGGCTTCTTGCACGGCACAGCTAATGACGGACTCGATTGGGTTCACATATGAGCGGGTAACCTGTCTCTTCTCTTTCTGTCCAAGGAAGAAGAGGACACTTTCGTTCATCAGCCGAAGGGCGTGCAAATTGTGTGTTACGTATGTTTGCCTTTCCAGCATTATTATCTTTTTTGCATTTGATTCTTCAGTGAAACCAGTAAAGGCTGATTCATAGCATCATAGAAAATGAGGGTGGGAAGGGACCTCCGGAGGTCACACGTAGCTCATCCCCTTGCTCAAAGCAGGACCAGCCCCAACTAGATCATCTAGGCCTTGTTTCCAACAGCAGTCTGAATCACCCAGATTTTTCTTTGCCATTTGCTTCCCTGAGCTTGCTGCCCCGTAGCCAGCTCCTTCCCTCAGAGTTGGGAGCCAACTAAAAAGAAAGCACTGATCTGACTTGACAGCCTCTCTTCGGTGCATAACAGCACTTGAACAGTTCAGAAACCTTGATGCATTTTATCATCCTACTGCTACAGTGATGATAAGGTTGCTGCTCAACAATCCTGCCATTCTGGGGGTAGAGGACCTCTTGGGAGCCTCTGGGACCTCCTGGGAGCCAACGCAATCGGGAGCCAAATTGAAATCACCCACTGGGGAAGAATGAATTCAGCTACCTTGTCCTTCCACAAATCAGAAGATGGGAATAATTCATTTCCCTCTTCAGAAAAAACGCGTTGCCAGTCAGTCAGAGGAGGGGGGACACGCTTGCCCCTTGTTCCCACTCCAGTTGTTCATGCTGTTGGATAAACCCGGAGGGGAATGGCTCCTATCACATTTGAAAATAGTTGAGATTTCAAAATGTGTTTATATTCCTTGTTGTGACAAAATCAAAAGTTTTCCAAGTTTTTGGCAGAAAATGAGAGTGATTAAGGACAAAGGATCAGATGCCTGACTTTAGTGCATTGCCGTTCTGCATCTAAAGAACTTGTTATATGTATAAATGCCAGTCGATGATATGCCTGCGTGCAGAGGAGAGGTGGTGATGTGGACTAATGATTGCCGATCATTTCCTTTCCCTGTTCTCCCATTCCTTTCTTGGGCATAACAAAGGTGCCGTTCACCTGCTCCCAGCTCGGCTATTGACAGGCTGTTGCAGCATGTGGGAGACCTGTTGCTCACGCTCAGGTCCCGAAGTGTTCAGGATACTTTTGTAGTTCAGCAGTGACTTTCTAACCAGTTCAAGAGTGGTTTTGCTAGGCCCCAGCAGGAATCCTGCCTAGCACTTGTTGCCTAAAAGGACAGTGAGAATCCAGCGAAAGGAAGGCAGGGCAGAAACTGGATGGGCCCTGGAGAGTCTAGCAGAGATGTGGCAGTCCCCCATTGTGGGGCAGCGGGGAGGTTTTCTCAAATAGTTATTGTCTAGCCAATTCTCTGTTTTAAATTGTTTTGCTTTTTCTTTCAGAACATGTGTGGGTCAGTAGTCAGACTCCTGGGAGCCCCCAGCAAGGCCCATAAGACAAGTGGACTGAAGAGGCTGCTGGAGCTGGAGGATTCATTGGCTGGCGAAGCATGTGTTTGCTGCTGGTCCACTCCGGTATTTCCCTGACACCATAAGAAAGTAACACAACACGTGGCTGAGTAGCCACAAGAGAGGAGTTGGCAGGAGATGGATGCTTTCTCTCTCTGGCAGTGGCTTGAATTCATGTTGTTAGTGCTCGGAAACCTTTCCACCCCCAGCCCTGCCTGGGGTGCGATTTGACAAGTGTGACAGAAGAGCACCATTGTCTAATTCCTAAGAGATGGGCATTCCTGGGTGAAAAATCACCACCATAGTTGGTGGCCTTGCTGTCAGAGAAGGAGTTGGGAGTCAATTTGTGCTCTCCGGTCTGTGTTGGGTAAAGCCCTTCCAGAGAGGAATAGCAGGAGCAGGTCAGCCTCTCTTTGTCATGTAGCCCAGGTACCAGTAGCAAGAGCAGATGGTGACCTGTTTTTGGTTTTTTTTTTCTCAGTGAAAGCAGGATGTTAGGAAACCGCTGTTGAAGCGAGGCTGAAGGAGACAGATTCTCAGCAGAGGCTCCTAGCTGAACAGGACTTCCTCGTACCTGATCAGGCTGTGAGATCTCCGGGAGATCTTCCTCTGCATGCGTGGGGTAGAGTGGAATGGGCCCAGAATCATCCCTTTTCATCTGTTTGGTGGTTATATTTTAGGGACTACTAAAATGCCATTTTTCCTGTCTCAGTGGTACAGGAATAACATGATCCATCTCCTCCAGTGTCCTGGGTCGGACAGTGGCCTCTTTGGAGGCTCTTCAGACATTTCAGAGGCAGGCATAAGAAGCCTGCTCTAGAAAGAAGTGTGATAGTTTGTCCCCCTCATCAAGGTGTCATCCTAATCCATAATAAAGATTGGTTCAAGATGTGAATCATGAGGTGCTTTTTGTCCCCAGGCTCTTTTTTGGTTTTTTGGCATTCATGCTGGGGTGTCTTGCTATCTTACAAATGCACAATTTTTTTTTTTGAATCTTATAAATTTCTTGGCCTCAAAAACATGCTGTAGCTAGTAGTCCAGCATTTAACTACACGTTGAATGGAAAAGCCTGACCAGTAAATAATGATTTGTGCCTTGTGCTATTACATGGGTTCAACCCCCTGTTGCTGTCAGTGCGGTGATGGCAGCCTGCCTCCATTCAGAAAGGAGAGGATGCCTCCCGTTGTCCTTTTGGCATCAGGAACGGTGACTTCAGTATGCAGAAGTCAAGGAGAAGTATGAAAATAGGATTGTTCAACGTGGTTTCAATAGGGGCAGGTAGAACTAGGGGACAGTGAGTGTTTCATTGAACACTTGTTTTCCATTTTGAAAACATCTTGGTCAATGGTGATGTTTTTCTCTTTTAGAAAATGTCTAAGCCGAACTGGGGAGTGACCAGCAGCAAGGCTCTGAGGGGATGTAAGAGAGCGAGGCTGGAGGGATCAGAGCATATGTCAAATGAGGGAGCTGCTGATTTGCAGCCTGCTCAGGTATTTTACCTTTCACAGCATCCTCCTCACCTAACCCAGGGGGAAAGGGAGTTGGGGACAGCGAGGAGTTGGGGACATCTGATTTCCCAAATGCAAATTTAAAGTGAAGCACAGAGTGAGGACCCAGAAGGCTGATCCTGTGCTCTTCTACCTCTGACCTCAAGATCGTTTAGTTTGAGTCTGCCCAAGGTCCCTAGCAAACCAAAATTGTTACCAGCTGCTGACTGTCACGTGATGCTTTTTGTCATCTTAGAACAATGCCTTCACAGCTGCAACCTCAAGGACAGGGGGTGGAGGGGGCTTGCACATTGTATTTTGGATCGTGGAGCTGGCTGGGGGAATCCAGTTGAATGCATATGCAGGAAATCCCAGTTCTGCTTGAACTGGCCTTGCTAATGGACAGGTGTCCTGTTGCAAAACAAGGATATGATGCCACTGTTCAGGTATTTGGAAGGTATAAATAGGAAAGAGAGGTTGTTTTCAGTAGGAGAGAAACAGTAAAACAAATAACAGTGTGCTGACACTACCCACAGTCTCTCAAGATAGAGACTATGAACAAAAGATACTCTAAGCAGAACACTGAACTGCGTTCGGGTGTGTAGTACATGGGATGCATAGTTTAGGGAAGGGAATGAGTCACCAGCAGATTAGATAAAATCCCAGCTGGATTATTGCAGGGGGGAAATCCTGGTTGATAATGGGCTTGTTGACTTCAGAAGTCTCTTTAGAACTGGGAGCTGTCTAGGGCTGAATCCTGCGGTCTTTACTTTGGCAAAACATACATTGATTTTAATGGGAGTTTTGGCCTTGTGAAGGTTTCAGGTTAAAGAAAATAGTAATTCAAAGAAGTGCCTGATTAGGGTTGGAAACATGCCTGCAGTTAGGTACTTGCCGTTGTGTTGCTGAATGTTGTGCTAGCAAGAGTGATTGTGCACATCTGTCATGAATTCTCCCATATCCCTTTGTCATTTCATCCTCTTTTTTCTTATCTCTTCCTTGCCATAGAAGGAAATTAAAGACAGCAACTATAACGCAGCGCTGCCTAAGAAAACAAAGTGGCTCCAGAAACCGTATGCAGCACATGTGCTTTGGCAAAGGCCTTTGAACTCAGGTAAGTTGTTACACACTGAAACGCAGAACAGGTGGCCAGACAGCCTAGCCATTGTGTTCTCACTGTTGTTAGCTGGGCTTGTTCGTGTTCTTTGTTGTATTGCATTTGGAGCAGGTTGCAAGCCTGCCAGAAAGGAGGTGTAACAGGTGGCAAACCTCAGAAGCTGCCGCTCAGCTGCAGGCAAGCAAGGTGATTGCAAGCCTGCTTAGGAAGACTGCCCGGCTGATACGGATAATGGGTTGGCCACAGGAAGTAAAAGGCTCCCAGGAAGGCCCTGGTGAGCCTCCCCCGGGGGCCCAGCAGGGAGGTGGCAGTTCTGGTCCTTACTGAGGAAGACAGAGGCAAAGAAGTTATTAAATATGTTGGCTTTGTCGTCTGGCGTGACAACCAGATTCCCCGTCTTGTCCTGCAAGGGCCCCACATTTCCTGGGGCCTTCTTTCTACTCCCTATGTACTTAAAAAAGGACTTCTTGTTGTCCTTAATCCGGGAAGCCAGCCCCTGTTCCATCTCTGCCTTGGCCTTCCTAACCATCCCCCTACATCCCCGAGCAACTGCTGAATAGTCCTCCTTAGTGATGACCCCTCCTTTCCATTGGGAGTAAGCCTCCTTTTTGGCAAGGAGACATTCCTGGATGTTTTTAGTGAGCCATGGAGGCTTATATGCTCTCCTGCCCCCTTTGACCCTCCTGGGGATTACCTTCCTCTGGGCTTGGAGGATCGTCTCCTTAAGGAGCGACCACTCCACTTGGACACCTGGCTCCCCTCCCCTCTTGTTGTGTTCAGATCTTCTGCTTCCTATAGTGGCAGTCCATCCAGAGGAATTATTTCCATGTGGCAGCCCATCCTTCACAAGGACTGCTGGACAAGAGAGGTTTCAACTTGTTGTGGAGCAAAAAAGAGCATGCCTAGTGATCCATTAGCTTTTTCCCAGGGGTCAAATTGGGCTAACTTTTGCCAGTTTGGGTTACCATTACTTTTCCTGAGAATCTGGATACTTGTGCTTTGGAATCTAAGCTTTATTTATTCAGATAATTAAGATTGTAGCCCTTATGTTTGTGAAGTAAACTGTCCATGTAGGAAAAAGACACCAATAGGAGCACAGGTATCTTCTACCTGAGTATTTAGAGAGGAGAAAACAGTAGTTACGAGATGGAGATTTTTTTTTCCCTCAAAGGGGTGTTGAACCTGAAGCCAAATGACAACTTTTGGTATTCTACATTAGTTCACTTTTGAGAAACAACTTGAGGAAAGACAAGGGAGGATCCAATTAGGTGGATTCTAACTGTCTGCATACTGGCATTAGGTTGCATCGTCTCTGTTGTCTGCCATTATAGACTGAGATTGGGCTGAGCCAGTCCCTGGTCAGTCCTTGCAGGATCTGCATTTGAATCACCGTTCACATTGAATCCATTTGTTCACAGCACCAAGCACCAGCATGGTTTAGTATGATGTATTCGCTGCTGAATAAGCTGCCTGAGTAGCAGGTAACTGTCACAGGTCTGGGAGTTGTGAGTCAGAGTCGTGCAGCAAAGCCTGAGCTCATGGTGTGACCGTTTCATGGCATAATGACACCCATCCTGAGACTTGTGCTTAGAACAATAACGTAATTACAGCAGCAGAAACCTTGGAATATTATTCAGGCAGCTTGAATCCCTGTATCCATCCTCCTACTCTACATGAAAGAGAATTTGCTAGCTGTGTTGTCTCTTTGGGGAAGGAACTTTAAGAGGCATGGGTCCTCCACCTCCAGAATGGCAGGATTGTTAAGCAGCGAGCTTATTATCACTGGACTAGCAGTGGGATGATAAAATGCTTCAAGGTTTCTGAACTGTTCAAGTGCTGTTATGCACAGAAGAGAGGCTGTCAAGTCAGATTGGGGCTTTCTTTTCAGTCTCCCTGGGTGCGTCTACACGTACACTTTAATGTGCAGTAGCTTATTTTATTGCTCATCAAAGCATCACATAAAAAACCCCACAATTATGCTAATGCGCAGTGAAATAGGCCCCTGCACTTAAAAACCGTGCATGTTCATTACTGCGCATTAAGGCAGCCTCGTGGTCATTTCTTTAGTACCTCACATTGGAGGCACTAAATTTAATGCACATTAGCAAAAGCGCCTTAATGCACGTGTAGACGCACCCACCGAGTTCTAAGCGTGTTTGCTCAGTTTATAAGTTGAAAGGAGTTTTCTTTAATGGCTAGCATCTCTGCTTAGAGTCTGACAATTCAGGCTTGTTCCTCCTGCCTCTGTTTATCTCCAATAATAAAGTTTCTGCCTGGGGGTTGAATTCTGCTGGCAGTACTTGAAAAGGCAATGAACCCAATTTGCTACTAGCATCTGGGTCTGCAGAGAAAGCAAGAATAAAAATTAATTTGGAGTCTAGGCCTGTACCCCTGCCTCACACTGACTAGTTCTCCCTCAGGCAGGGAATCCACTGAGGTCACGAGTAAGTAGTAGGCCAAGGATGTGGGATTTGCAGAACCGGGCCCTTCGTTAGTAAAGTCAGCAGAATTGACTTGGGCACTCGCTGTCTTAGCAGGCAGTACAGAAATGAAGTTGTTTCACTTGTTGGCACTGTCTGTCAGCAGGAAGGTAGTTGCCACAGGGGATCACTAACAGTTCCCTGCGGTGGTCTAACTTTGTTGGTAGCATTTCTACAGCTAGCAAGGAAGATCTTGCTTTTCTGCTGATTGATGTGTAGGTGACCTTTGTTTTATTTATAACCGCAGCCCCATAATTCCCCAGGTAGCAGATGAGCAGCAGTCTCGTCCTGAAGCACATGCAGCCTCCGGTTGCTATAAATAGATTAGACCTTAATCCTAAAAAAGATAAAGCAGTGCTGCTCCTTGGATGGATTGAATGATGTCAGGGAGAATTTTCCAGCGTGTGCAATGGAAGGAGCAGTATTGGGAAGCTGTAACCGAATGCCACAGGTCACAGCTTTGGAGTAATCTGCCCATTCACCTGTCCCACGAATAGGGGGAAATCTTTGCTCCAGACCCTCCAGAGGGTCACCCCTTGCTTTTGCTTTGTTAAGGTAATGATATCACACGATCTGTTCTGCCATTACAGACAAGCTGGGAGGGGGCAGTAGATACCCCCTGACAAGACCTACTGGAAACCCTTGAATAGGTCACAAGGTTCTGCTCCTGCTTGTAGCAATTTATAGGAAGGTGCACATGTTTTCCTTGCAGGCGTGGAAGGTCTGTATTCACATCAGCTTCAATCCCCTTTGTGTTTTTCCAAGAGTGTAATGTTCTTTGAGTGAAGCTGCTGCAGCTTAGTATTTCCTTTTTTGCCTTGGATTTTAATTTAGCTACATCACTCACGAATGTGACCTTTTTCCATGCCTCTCTGTAAGTCATAGATTCGGAGGTGTGAGGGTCGGAAGGGACCTCAGTAGGTCATTGAGTCTGACTCCCTGCCCTGGGCAGGAAAGAGCGCTGGGGTCAGATGACCCCAACTAGGTGCTTGTCCAGTCTCCTCTAGTCCTTGTCTTCTTTGTGGCCACCCTTCCTAGTTTAAGCGGTAAACCAATTAACCAGTTTACTATCGGCACCTGTGTCACAGGGTGTCAGGTATGTCAGGCATTACTCTGCACTGAGTCATGTCACAGCACTGTGATGCAGTTTTACTGTATCATTGGGTGATCGTGGCCATCAAGATACAGAAGTGGAGAGCCAGAATCGAAACAGTTAAGATAAGTTAGTATAAGTAGCAGTTAGAAGAATTAATGAACGGTGCAGTTTAGTTATACAGCGCGTGGTGCTATGTCCTTCTGTGTTTATAGCAACTTACCCAATACCCGTTCTGTGGAATGCCAGGATCCCTTTTTATGGTGGATTCCATGCTGCTAGACAGAAAGCAGTGCCGTTTGCACTGGCATTATCTAGCTGCTTGAAATTCAGAGCCGCTGTTTTCAAGAATGTGGGTTCAGGTACAACATGGGGAATTTTTCCATCGTTTTGAGTTCATGTTCCACCCCCCAAAACTAATTAAAAGAATTAGTCTTTTTATTGCATGGTGAAATGCAATTCCTTTTGTACAGCTCTGTCCAAACAAAAGCTGAACCCAGTGATTCTCAGCCACGGTGCCATGGCACCCTGGGGTGCCTTAAGACCCTTTCAGGGGTGCCGCAGGGTGCCACACAGTGTTAGCACTGCAAGGTGCACAAACGTGATTCACAAAATAAACCCAGGCATTTCGAATAGGAATCCACAGCATCAAAAGCAGTCTGAACTGTTGTGATCTTGCTGAATTCTCTGCAGCAGAAGAATTGCTCAAGTATTTTTCTGGAGTCAGATACTGAGCAAAAATTAAAATCTGACATTTTCCGAGGGGTACCATGAGTTTAAAAAAGGTTAAGAACCACTGGCTTAACCCCATGGTTCTCCTGCCAGCATTTCCAGGAGAGTGTCTGAGATCTTGGTGCTTCCTTTTTTCTTTTTAAGATGATGATAATGAGAAGAGGAGGAGGAGAAGGGCAAGATCTCTCCCTAAGGAAGCTTCAGTTTCTGTTCCTAGTTTGCCGCTGTCTGCAGAACAAATTCGGGTTAAAGTAATTGACTCACTGCGTGGGATGCTACAGAAAAGGTGAAGTTGCTCATACGTGATAGGAACAAGGATAAAAAGAGGGCTGGGGACATTCTGCATAAAAGTCACATGCAGTTATTGAGCAAAGTCTTATGTGAGGGTTGGTGCTCATTAGATGCCAAGGCAGCAGAAACTTCTTTGTGAATTTGACTCCAGTTATTCTGTAGCAGAATAAGTCTTTAAGCACGCAGCACTCAGAACAAGCCTCTCCTTGTTTCTTGTAGGGGAGGCCCTCAGTTTTCTTTACTTAAACTCCTCTTTAGTCCTGCATCAACTGTCTCCTTTCAATGAGAAATGGGGTGGGATTCCCTTCAGCATCCCTCTGTGCAATTCCTCAGTCACCCAAAGGGGCCTGTCCATGAGTGCTGTGAACCTCTTCTTACCACCTGCGGCGAATGGGCTGCTGCTTTAGCACAACCAGCCCCAGTTGATTTGAGGATCTTTGGGGTAGGAGCTGAAAAATGCAGCCCTTGAAGACAAATCATATTTTATTTGGGACTCAGCACGTTACATATGGAGTGAAGTGCTGGCAGAAGCATATGCACACCGGAATTATTTATTGCGGTAGATTGCTCCATTTGTTAGCTCTTTGTTGCTAGTGTTCATGTTTATTCATTTAGCAGGCTTAGCTCTTTATCAGGTAATCATGTAAGAAGGTTATGCCATTGCACAGCAAATTGGATCAGGGCGGTGAGGTGCAGTGAGGTTAATGCAGTAGAATTCAAGAACTGAAGAGCTGCTAGCTTCAAACTCTTACTAAGTCACAGGTGGAAATGAATTTGGTGGCACATGGCAGAAAGCCTGATTTCCCGCTGTCTGGCATAGTAATTTGAACTCGCTTCATGATGCTCAGCTTTTATTCATAGAGGGCCTGGTACAAAGCTCTGTGAAGTTCATGAAACATTTCCCATTCCCCTTTTGTTTGCAAGGCAAGAAAGGTTGGCCTGACCTAGCAGAAACCACCCACCACTGGCCATTGTCAGGTGTGTGGCAGTCCAAGGGGTAAAATGGGGAGAGCGCTGCACCTGGAGTGGAATGGCATTGGCAAAACTGTCTAGGGAAAATGCACGTGGCCACTGCAGTTTAAACTTCTTTTCTGTGAGCAGTACATTTATCCACAACATTTGAAACCAGAATATTAATTTGACCTAGTGAATGCAGGTTTTTGACCAGCCTGGTCTTTGTTAGTGTTTCTTAGGTAGACTTCTCTATGCTGGAGGTCAGGTTACAATGAGGTATTGAAAAAGTGAGATGCTTGGAGTACAGGAGATAGGAGGGCCCCATGCTTAAATGGAAATTATTGCTTGGAGATACAGTGCCATTCCCCTGGGACAGTGGCTCTCGAACTTCTTTGGATTTATAGTCCTATTTTCAGCTTGTTCTGTTGCTGTGTACCCCGGTGATTCCATTGTGAAAAAATAATTTGGCTTTATGGCACTATACCCACACGGTTTTCCATCACCTGCAGTGGTTTAAGAGCTTTATACTCTTTCACTTGAGCCCCCACAGATATGAGATTTAGGACTGTATCCTCTGGCCATGCTCTATCCCCTTTCCAGCAGAGATGTTGTAGAATTGTTTTTTTTTTCTTTTCTTCTTTTCCTCCGTTTGTTTCCTCAATCCCTCCTCCTGCTTTCCGATTCTTTACTCTCTCATATTCTCTGGGAAGGTGATTCTCAGCCAGGAGGATGCAGCACCCTGGGGTGCCTTCAAGGTCCTTTCAAGGATACAATGGGGCGCTATGCAATATTAGCACTGCAAGGTGTGTAAACATGATTCACAAGATAAACCCAGAGGTTTCAAATAGGAATCCACAGTGTTAAAAACATTCTGACCTGCTGTGGTTTGCCTGTGTTCTGTGCAACAAAGGAACTGCTCTAGTATTTGTCTGTAGTTGAAAAACGAGTGAAAACTAAGAGCTGGTATTTTCTGATGGCTGCTCTGAGTGTATTGAGGGGTGCCTTGAGTCTAAAAAAGGTTGTTAACCCCTACTCTGGAAGTTTATCACATACCCTCATCATGGGCATATCTGGAATTTTGAAAAGGGGGGTTGCAGATAGTGAGATGCATCATCGTGTATAAAACAGCACGTACGTTTTCTCCAGTTAAAAATAAACCAGAAATTTTACTAATACACGAGGGGTCTGGCACCGAATTATTCAGTTTAAGAGTGAACAAATGTAACTTCGTTGGACTGAGTTAAAAAATAGGAGCTTTGTTACCAGGAGCAGCGAACAGACAGCAGAATTTTAGAACAAAGGGTAGCTTGATTGGTGGAACATCAAGACCATTAAACAGGGGAGAAGGTCATTAAACCCTGTGGAATGAAGAGTTTAGAAGGGATCAGGTAGATTTTAATGAGCAATGAAGTCAGTTGACCCCCGTAGCACCACTTGGCTAGACACGTTGCTGTCCTGTCCAGGAAGCTGGTTTTAAATTTTGGGTGGACCAGGAATCACAGAGGGATACAAGTGCACCCACCAGTGCACCTCTCTGGATACACCTCTGCTCCCCATGTACCTGCCTTGGGGTGCGGGAACAGATCCTGTTGCACGCACAGCTGGCAGTTGCCCCGTGTGTAATGTGAGCATAAGCAAGTTGAATTATTTGAGGGTTTCTGACATGGCTGTATAGTTTGAACAAACTGTTTAACCATGTCAATGGTTTCCCTTTGAAACGGTGGGAAGGTTCATTTTCTGAAATCCCCTGCTCACAGACTGTTTCAGGTTCAGTGGAGGTTTCTTAGGCCCATTTATTTGGAGTTTTAACTGAAGAAAGCATGCCGGTTTGGAAATCCAATTCCCAGGTATCAAGCCGCTCTGGTATGTCCAACTAGTTCTTGCTTACTGTGCTCCAGGTTGGAGGAATCTCTTGATCTGGATGTCCCCGAAGACACGATAATGAGATTAGCAAACAATATTGAGAAGGAAATATTCCGCCTCTTCCTTTGTGTTGACCAGCGCTATAAAAAAAAGTACCGCAGTCTCCTCTTCAACCTGCGAGCACCAAAAAATAAGGTAACAGATGGAGACAGGCTGCCAAATGCTTTCCAATACTCTTTTGCTAGTGTTCTGCATTATTAAATGAGAAGTGGTGGACAGATGTCTTTAAACATGTGTCTGTATAGAACAAGAGGCCTAAGCACAGACAGAAATGCTCCAGCCTTACTCTCATTCTGTTCGCTGCTGGAAGAAGCCTGCATTACAATATGTCTAGGCATCCCGCTCTTGGACCCCCCGTGACCCTTAGAAACTTTATGTAGGGTACCAAGGCACCTCTTAATTCATCACTAGGGGTCTACTTAATTCACAGTTTTGTGGATTTTGTGTAAATGGTGTTGCCTGCCATCACCAGGAAATATTGCATTGGCTGCAATGTCTCATGAATCAACCTAAAAAATCCCCCCCCGGCGTATTCATAAAATACACTGTTTTAGCGTATCCCAATACTTACCGCAATACAAAGACAACGCAACAATCGCCGCAGCCATAGATCACGTGATTGAGAGTTACTGTCTGCCAGCGACATGGACCGAAGTGAAGGCACCAGTCAGTGAAGCGCAAATGTTTCTATTAAGGTGAGCATTCATTAGTATTTCTAAACGTTTTGTAGAACGCTATATATAATCATAAATGATTATGATATGAGTTACCATTCCTATTATATATGCATTTATATTGATAATATATTTACATTGAGATTTAAATCTAATATTCAGGTTTATAATAATATGCTAAATTATATGATATAATTTACTTTTCACGGAATTTGCAATCAAATTATGTGGTATATGCCTCTCTGCCAATCAGCTGCCAGGGGCGGGGCTGCTGGGAAATGCCCGCAAAATCAGCTCTCATGTTGCAACCAAGCTGTAAAAATGGCTTAATCTCACTGTGAGTTAAGTAGACCCTTGTTCATCACTAGTGGCCCATACCCTGCCTACAGTCTATTCATTTTACTTCCATTGCAATTGGGTAAAGACATTTGTTCGGTTCCACCCACCTGGGTATCTGCTGCACAGCGTATGAAATCAGGCCTGCCTTGGTGTATATACCTGTCATCTGAAGCTGCTGTCTGGGGAAATTCAGGCCCATATATAATTCCTGGCATGACACAACCCATCTGCATTTGAGCCCTGCTGGGAGTTTAGACGACTTTGCCAAGTAATGTGATAAAGGCTTTGAAATACTTATTTAGCAGGGGATGGAAAGAGGGAGATCTTTGGAAGCAGAGCTGACTGCAGACAGCCCTTGTTTTGCTTCACCATTTTCTGTGCTTTCAGCTCCTCTTCCAGCAGGTGGTTCTTGGTGAGGTGACGCCACAGTGCCTGGTTCAAATGAATTCCCTGGAGATGGCACCAAAGGAGTTGGCAGAGTGGAGAGCCAGGGAGCACAAGCAGGTAAGTCAGTCCACTGCAGCTGCAACGTCAGGCCTTTGCAGTTGTGACGTGCCCATCCCTTGGACTGGCAGTAATGCAGATGACCTAAGCCAGAGTCATAGCTGCTCTGTGCTACTTAGGGGCATTAACTTCACATCAGTTGAGAGGCCTGATGCTTTGATTGCTTTGCCTCTTCCTAATCTGTTTATCTTTTTTGTAGCCTTTTATAAAAGCATGATAACAGAATGGTGTACTGCTCTTCTCACTGCTGCTACAGGGAGCTTGCTAACCATTGGCTTCCCTTGTACGGTGCGATGAGGTTTACATAACTGCGATCCTTTTTTCTTAACAGTGAGAGACTCCTTAACAGTGTCAGACTTGAGGTGCAGAGGGGAAGGATGACTCTTGGGCACTGGACAGTTTGGGGCATGGGCACCAGCTCCATGGGTACCCCAGGGCTCAAGCACCCACCGAAAAAATTAGCAGGTGCTCAGCACCCAGGAGCCACGGCTGGTGAGCCAGGCTGAAGTAATGCACTGCCTCTTCTCGGCATGCACAGGGCTCGGTGCAGGAATGCATGACTTCAGACACTGCGTTTTCATTTTGGTTTTGACCTCTATCAGTTCTAAAAAATGTATTTTTGCAACCAAAAGATGCCCTCTGGGGTCCATACACTTCACAGTGAATCTTCCAGGTGCTGGAGGTGATAGAGAAACAGCAGCAAGAAGCACCAATACGTTGCTCCACAAAACTGACCCACAAAGGAGAAATAGAGATACACAGAGAGTTGGAAGAGAACGTCACCTTGGAAGACCTGTTTGTGAGTATTTGAGCAGAGTAAATTTACTCAGTGTCCTGCCTGGTAAGATATAAAGGGAGAGGCAAGGGGAAGTCCTAACTGTTTGAAACCATCTTGTTCACTGAAGCTTAAAATGCCAATTTCTGGTGTCTGAATCTTTGTGCAAGTGGTTTTCAGTTTAGTGGGTTGGTTGGCGTGACAGGCTGACTAATGGACAGCAGGTTAGCATAAAGCTTTTTTTTTTCCATTGGACTCTGCTGTTCCGATCCTGAAGTTATGATAAAAACAAGATGGATGGTTTTGTTCTAATGTAATGAAGACATTAGCCTTCCTAAAAACACTGTGCAGTAGGGGTGAGGGCCTGCAGGGAGGAATGCAGGTTGACTTCAGGCCATTGAGATAAGGAAGCTTACATGCTGCTGCTTATCTGACTTGTGATGAGTCCGGGTTAGTGCTGTATCCCCTCACCCAGTTTATTTTTAAAAAGGACATCACTGGAGCTATGGGCGAGTAGATCAGAGTCTCTTCCTGTACAAATGTGTTGAACCATTTGGATTAATTATAAAGGGGATGGATATTCTGTGGTATGTAGATGGGGTGTCTCCATCTTTTCAGCAAAAGGTTATGGTTAACTGATAGTTCGTTGCTAAGAGGCCTGGTTTGGACTGTGGTTTGAAGGCTTCTTTGAAAGATGGAAGGCAGCATCTACCAGAGTGAACCTAGGTATTGCCCCGTGCCATGATGGCCTCCCCCTACCCTGTCTTGGGACCATGGGTGAAACCAGGGGGTGAACGAGAAGAGTCTGAATGGATACTAAGCCATTACTTCCAATAACACTGTTAAGGGGCATAGCCTGAGTACAAATAAAGTCCCACCTGTACATGTGGCTAACTTGTACGTTTCCTTTAGGAATCAGTGTTATGTATGGAGATGCAGCCTATTCCCCAGCCTGCTAGAGAGTCTGAAAAAGACACCACAGACCAGCATAAAAGTCACTTACTGGACCTGGACTGCCATATCTGTACTGGTAAGTAAGCTGGGAGAAAGGATACCGTCGCTTAGCCTGAGAGCTTACATTTTTCCTGAAGTTAACCTTTTTCCACATCACAAATCCATCTAACAATTTGATACATTTTATTCAGGTGTCCCAACAAAGAACGTTTCTGGTCAGGGCAGTAGTATCTTCTTGGAATACCTAGGCCAAGCTAATGTTCTTGGTTAGTCACTCTTGTGGTCACTAAGTTCACCTATAAAAACACCTGTATGAGCAAGCCCAGGGAAATAGCAAGAAAGAAGTCATGGGGACTCACGCTAATACTAGAGAGAGGGGAGCACCCTTTTCTCCTCCCTCTTAGTCCCAACCTGTTCCATGCCAGATGCTGGCAGCTGGGATAAGTCTATGGCACATAAACAGCAAGTGCAGTATAGCTGAGACTTTGTTTGCTGGTATCCTGGGTAAATGTTATCTTTGGCGATGGGACAGTTTGAGGCACCTATGTATAACTTACAAGTTGCTGGGTTGTTGGTTGTAGCTGTGGTGGTCTAAGGACATAGGCAGGCAAGGGTCTTTGAGTAGATGTAATCTCTTGTATTAGTCCAACTGAGTAGTTGGAAAAAAATTCTTAGCAAGCTTTCAGGTGCAGTCACCCTTCTTGAGGCATAGGAAGAGACTTGAAGTTGGTCTAATAAAAGAGATCACATCTACTCAAAGAGCCTTGCCTTTTACGTATAACTTAGGCAGACAAGGTTCTTTGGGTGAATCTGATATCTTTTATTAGACCAACTATAAAAGATATCAGATTCACCCAAAGAACCTTGTCTGCCTATGTCCTTAGACCTACACGGCTACAACCTATACCCCTGTAGGTATAACTTAAGAATTCCAACTCTGCTTATGCTCTTATGCTCTTCAGGTTGTTTTCACTATATTCACACTCCTCCTATTAAATCGGGGCAGGTGGCATCTGGTGCTTGTGTGTCTACCGCGGAATGGGGTGATGCTTACAGACTATTAACTAATGAATGAGCTAGCAACAGAGTCTGCTAATCCCTGATCAGCCTTGTCAGCCATCTTCGGAGCCACAGATAAAGCAATGATACAAGACAATCACCCTCGAGTGGGAGGGATTGCTGATATATACATAGTGAATGAGCCATTCCATAGCAGGACAAAAGTGGGGTAAAATCATTATGCTCCAATTCACTAAAAACAGATGTTAGACTTGTGGGCGGGGGTGGTGGTGAGCCTTTTATCCTTGGATCCTACAGATGAGCAAGTGCATTGTCCCTTGTTAAGTACCAGTGAAGTGTCTGAATTAACACTTTGCCCTGGGATAGTAGAGCAGGGGTGGGCAATTATTTCAGACTGAGGGCCGCTTACTGAGTTTTGGCAAGCCATTGAGGCCCTTGTGACAGGCAGCCGGGGACAGAGAGATACTAATTTTCTAAATTTTTTAGGGGCCCTGTGGGCTGCATAGACTAGCCTGGTGGGCGGCATCTGGCCCCCAGGCTGCGTTTTGCCCACCCCTGCAGTAGAGGCTGATTTGAGTTAGTTGTCATTCAAACTGGTGTATAAATGACTGTCCCAGACCTATTTTGCTGGGAGTAACAGGCTGGGACAGTCAGTCCGGGGATAAACCCCCATGTCTGTTTTTAGCCCTTGTCTGCAGAGGAAAGGAATGAAGAGCAGGAGCAGGGACTACACTTTTTAGTGGTGGGTTTTAAAAACACACAGATGCAAAGGGCAGAGAAAGCCTAGAGGCAACAGGACCACTGGGGACCACTTCTGAGAAGGTCATCAGACAAGAGTGCCCAGGGAGTGAGCCTGCAGACCAGAGAATGAAACGGTGCCTGGAACTACCCAGACTGAGGGAGCTTTAAAATCCCAGAATTTAAAGGCATCGATGTGGGGAGCTTGACAGGTTGTGTGATGGGATAAACAGTGTTAGTTCCAAGGCAGTTTGTATTTCATCTCTTCTGCTTGAATTGGAAAGCCATTTTGTAAGAGATGAATGTGCTCAGAGGCCACAGAAGCATCCCATTTCCCTTTGACTTTACAGCACAGCCAGGCCCTGATGGGAAAGAAGGGTTTAACCCACCAAGGAACAAATCTCTCTCTCAGAAGAAGGAAGCAGAGCTCTTCAGAAAATTACATTCAACCAGAGTCTGTTCAGCCAGAGGGAGCCAACACTCGGAGAACAAGAGGTCAGTGTGGGAGTGGGGAGGCCGAGATTTGCTTTTTGCTTTTCCCTAGTTCAGTCTGAACTGTAAGTAGTAGATTCCTGTGGCAATCGGAAAATGTGGGGTTACTTCTACCTGAGCTGCTGAGCTGTGCAAGGGACCAGGTCCAGTCCATTTCAGAGGTGCTGTTAGAGGGGGGAGTGCTCTGAGTAACAAGATACCCAGTCTTAAAGAGGTGTAAACACC
This sequence comes from Gavialis gangeticus, assembly GCF_001723915.1. NCBI lineage: Eukaryota > Metazoa > Chordata > Crocodylia > Gavialidae > Gavialis > Gavialis gangeticus. The sequence goes on along the minus strand of NW_017729015.1, from coordinate 14,645,638 downwards.
TGAGCATTGGCTGAGCCCAGGGGCTGAGTAAGTACCCAACATTAATGAGGTGCAAAAAGCTGAGTGCAGGCAGTTCTACCAGGAATTAGCAGGAAGGTCCTGAAATCAGTGGGCTGTGGCTGTCTTCACTTCTTCACCAGCTTCTAAAAGTGCCCATACATCTCCCCTTGTCCACATCACGAGCTTGAAAGATCCAAAGGCAGATCCAAACTGATGCTTCCTGGCTTAAACCAATTACCAGTGGCTTCAGGGAAAACTGAGCATGCCTGTTTGGCTTTTTACGTTACTGGGATGGGGTGGGGGTTTCCCTCACTTTAAAGCATTAGGTGGTGGCTGGATGCTGAACGAGATGGACCATTTGCCCCATCTAATACAGTGAATGTTATACCATAGCACAGGTAATCAGGGCTCGTGGTAGAGCTGGTATCTTTTATTAAACCAACAAGATTCTTGCAAAAAAATCTTTAATTGCAAGCTTTCAGGCACAAACACCCTTCATCAGGCACTGGAGAAAAGATTGTAAAAGTGATCTTGGGTAGAAATGAAAGTTCATATTTCATAGGATTTCATTGTGTAACACACACACACTCTCTCTCTCTCTTTACATCCTTGAGGGATGGGGATAACAGATGGGTCTGGAGAATAGAATTCATACCTGTTACCCATCCTCCCTGTTGCTCTTAGTCCATAGCCTTTGGGGCCTTTATCAAGAGGAGATGGGTGGGGGAAGGAGCATGTGTAGGTCCTTTAGCTGGGACTAAGTTCTGATCTCTCTGTCCAGTGGGGGAGATACTGGACATATTTTGTATATCTGATTCATGTGTTACAAGATAGAAGAGAGGTCCCAGGTAGACCAGCCAGCAATCTCCTTTTCCCTGCTGTAGGGTCCTGAGCATGCAGAGAAAGAGGTGGAATTACTCAGGGAGAAAAGGACTAACATGGGTATGAACCAGAACTTTCAGACCTGCAGGGATGGCTCCGCTACAAAACACATGCAAATCCCTCTTGCTTTCTTGTAGACCTGTCTCCTCCGGCATCCTCAGGAAGGAGCCAAGGCTGCAGAAGCCCCTGGATAAGAGCACAGTGCTGTGGGAAGGATCCATTCAGATGTTCAGCATCAAACAGTTTTCAGCCAAAGCGTATCTGGTTTCAGGCTACGGCAGCCACCTTGTTCAAGTACGAGCCTTGTTTTCTGTCATACAGTGGGAAGGAGAAACTCTTGTCTGCATCAGCGGGACTGCATTTGTTAACAAACACCCCCCATTGCCTGTGGTGTTCCAGGGGCTGTGTACCACAGCTCAAATATTTCACACATCCTTTTGAGCAGTTTAAAATCCTATTGCCCAGTCCTGCACTCCTTGCACAGTTTTTACCCGGCCGTTCCTCCCATCAGCTGTCAATGAAGCTAACGGGACTTTAAGTAGGAACTGATGAAGGAGATCAGGAAAAAGGGCGAATGTCCTGGGATGAGTTAAGTACTTTCAGGATCTGCGGTGGTTTGAGGGCTTTTATAGTTTGCTCCATGTATGCCCCCGCAGATGCGACAAACAGGACTTTAAAAGGATCTCCATTTTTGTGCTACTGCAGTGGAACAGTAGAACTGTGGAAATGAAAGCAGGGAGAGACCACTTATAGCAGCTAATACAGCCCTCAGGGCTCCTATGCAGGATGCTTCCTTGTAATACTTTGTCTGGTTAGAGGGATCAAAAGGGGCCTCTCAGAAAAGGTTCAGGTTGCAGTGTTTGCTTTTGATCTAAACCATATTATGCATGCACTGACGCCATGCTTCAGGTGGCTTTATATCTGGTAACGTAAGTGATAATAGTCATAACCAGTGGTGCTTAACTGTTTTGCCCAGAGGGCTGGACAGGCGGTGCCTGGTCTGTCCATGAGCTGCATCCAGCTGGTGGTCCTGATCCATGCGAAGGGGGCTGGGGCCAGCCTGGTCCCAATCCAGCCATGTCGGGGAAGGGGACTTGGCCCAGCCCCGCAAGAGGGGGCAGGTGATATGCCTCGAGCCAGCCACGTGCTCTGGTCCTGACTCAACTGCATGGATGAAAGGGTGTGCAGTTCAGCCCTGTGGGGAGAGGCGGTGTGACCCAGTCCCACCCTGGCCATACAGGGAGAAAGGGGGCATGGCCCAGCTCCAGTCTGGCCATGCAGAGGGAGAGAGGGCATGACCTGGCTCCAACCTGTCATGGGGGACTTGGGAATTTGGCAGTGAGGGTGGTGGTGGTATTAAATGCCTTTGCTTCCCTACTGCCATATTTCCCAACCTGTAGGGAGCCCCACAACCAGATGCCGTGGCTCCATGGGAGAGACTTGGCCGATGGGCCGGAGGTTGAGCACCCGTGGTCATAACAATCAACAGTCTGAATAGGAGGGTCCCTGAGTAGGTCCTGAATAAATCTGCAGGTTGTCAACTAATGACTAATCTTAATATGCTTGCCCTTTTGGTTTGTGCAGGCTCTACCAGCACAGATCCAGTCCAGGGGCTGTATTCTCCCGGAGGACGTCTGGGATTTTTTAGACATCATCTGGCCAGCTGAAGCCAAGGTATCCTTTCAAAAGGATTGAGTTTTGGGGTGCTGCTGAGGATAATTTTCTGTGGGAGAAACTGCCTTGCTAGCATGTCCTGGTTCTGTCTGTGTGTGGGCCAATACCCACCCAGAGGTCTGAATATTGGAACTGGTACAACAGTAACTCTCGAACCTTACATTATGGGAGCAGAACTGGGGTAGCAGCTGCCAGAAGCTGCCTGCATTCACACAGCTGAAATGGTTGCTGCTGCTGTGCATGCCACATCTCCTCCCCCCGAGCTGCGCTGACATCCACCAACAGGGCTGTGTGGTCTGGACTGTTTTAATGGTCAGGTGGGATTTTTTGGTTCAGCTGAAGCAAGTGACATTATATCATTGCAAGTGTCGAGTAGAAGTTGTACAGTGTTTAGGGTCTGGTCCTGAGACGGGCAGTGGACCAGTGGGAGACACACACTGTTCCCTTTCCTCCGCTGCAGTGCCTGGATCATATAAGGGAATTGGAGCTCCCCTCTGAAATGAGATTAAGCTTGAGCCCATTTTGGCCTGTGGCCTAAGTATCCTTGTGTTAGCCAGTCTCTGTCTTTACAGCACTTACTTACTGTTCATTGAACTTTGGTCACCGCGTTGTGTTTTTGGGCAACCCACAAAATGTCCCGATCTCTTTTTGTTTGCTTAGGAGATGAGTGTGATACGATTCTGCCCTGCTGTGGCCCAGGCCATGGGCACTTACAACATGCTCTACACATATTTGAACAACAAGCAGAGATATGGCATTGTGGACAGCAAGCAGATGGAAATGTTCCTGGTGCCTCTGCCAGCCTTCCAGCCCGTTCCTGCCAAATTCCACCCCCAGGGAGGCCCAGGTAGGGACTGGAAGCAAGCTGGGTGAAGTAACTTTGCTTTCTTTTCATTGAAGACCAGGGCTGGCAGCGCTGTAAATAATTTAAAGTCATCTGTGGCTGTACAAGGTATTAGGCACACAAGAGGCTGTAATTATTTCCCAAAGAACATCAAACTTGAAAAAGCCAAGTTATGGAGGGCCGCAGGAAACTCTTCCTGCCTGTGTCCTTGCTGTGTGATAACAAGCACTTAAAATCACGTAGCTGTACCTGGTCTTCTGGAGCATTTTCTCATCATACTTGAAACATGACCTGGGCACGAGGAGCCTGGTTCTCGCCAGGCTACTGTCAATCAGAAGTAAATCCACCAAAGTCCATGGATTTACACTAGCAAAAACTGAGAGTCAGGGAAAAGTGAATCAAATGTAGTAAACCCGAGTGGCCCAATGTCACATGGTATTTTCCTTTCCCTGCACAGCCCCACATCACATGCCCTGAGGTAGCTACCACACACACAGCTGATGAAAGGTCTTGAGCTTGCATGCTGATAAAGTGTAATGTAAACTCATGTAACCCCTGTCACACAGCACTGGGTGTTTCCATACAGCTCCTCATCATGTGAAATTCTGTTTGTCAGGGCCACTGCTAATCTCTCACATGATGTAACTTCATATAATCCCCCTGTCGGGATCATGCTCGGTGCATACTTCAGTGCAGGCTGGCAGCTGATCAGAGTTTCCAGTAATCATCACTGGCCAAGCCCCTTTAAGGAAGCAGCCAAGTCCATTGGTTACTGACCCCAAGTTGGTTCTCCTCTCAGCGAGGTGGGAGCTCAGTCCTTGCAGAGAAGCACATCATTCTAATGAGAAGTGTTTGTGTTCCTGATCTGGACCTTGGAGAGGGCTGCCATCGCCCCGGGGCAGGAGGCTAGAGGTGCGTTGATGCGGTACAGGGGTACCATACATAGGGCTCCCTTGAGCCGTCCCTGCACCGTGCCCTCTCAATGTCACCTGAGCCATTAGAAATGAGTTGCCTGTTGTTTTCAGCTACAAGTGAGGAGGATTGCAAATCATAGCAAAACCACCTTATATTTAGCTATGGTTTGCCTCAGGTCACAGCTGGGTGGACATGGCATGTTTGCATACAGCATTGACGCAAATCTACTTACTTAAAGTGAGTTTATACAATTAGTGTCAGTGTTTCGCCACTGGAGGAAGAAACGCCTCATTCACCAGCCAGGCTGGCGTATTGATTGATTCTGCTTCTGACCTACTGGGGGATAAAACACTGAAAACAACAAGGCGGGGATTTTTTTTTCTCAGCAGCCTTTAAAGTTGCACCCCAAACATTTGTGTACGCATGTATTGGTGTGCCTGAAAAACCTTGGATTTCCTGTTATAGGGTTTCAGTCAGAGCTGTGATTATAAGACAGGCCAGCCTATCCCAGCTAGCATAGGTAAAAATATCTGTGAATATGTGGCAACTTGGGGCAGGGTTATCTCAGTATGCGCTGAACAAAAAGCAAGGATTTGGCCCAAAGTTAGGAAGATTCCAGCAACCATTGCTGAGGGGCGGATGCTGGGGAGAATAGGAAACCCTTCTTTAATTCCATTGTTTCTGTCTTTTAATAGGTCTTGAAGCAAATCATTCTAGTTTATTATTAGGGCTGATCCTCCCAAAGGCCGCTCCTGGAAAGGCCCCTGCGAGGAGCCTAAGGCCCAGTCTCTCGACCGGAACCAGGAGGAAGAAAGTTACTTTTAAAACCAACCTCGTGACCGAATGCTTTCCACTTGCACCACAGAGTCCTGGGAGCAGACAGGAGCTGGCCCCTGCACCCCTGAGCAAGCTGCTGTTTAGCAGTGAGTGTTCCCCACTGATTTCTCATGGCCCCGAGCTCCTGACATTTGAGAATATGTTCACTCTCGGTGTGGCAGCAGGTGACGTCTTACATGAAGAGACGTTGTTTGGGGCGTCTGCTTCTCCGTGCCTCCAAACCAGAGGGGAGGAAGCCAACAAATACATCCAGAATGGGGCTCTCCATTCACTTGGCCACTTCTGCGTGAATCAGGAAGCTGGTGGAGAGCAGCAGGATGTGACGGGGGAGCTGCAGGTGGTTGTAGCACCAGACACCTCCCAGACCTGGAATACTGGACTGTTGCATCCATGGTCCTGTTGTCCCGATGAGGAGGGTGGCAGTGCTGCCTTCAATGCCAACATGTGTGCTGTTCCCCAATTATCAATCATGTTTTTTCCTCAGCCTGATTCCCACGAGTCTTCTGCTGCTTTGCACCTCCAAAATCCCGTTGCGACTGGAGACTCCCACCCAGGTGGCCCCATAGAGGAAGCATTGTCTCTGATTCACCAGCTGGAGGCACTGGTGCAGCAGAATTCACAGCTCCAGAACCAGACCTTTCCGTTTCCTTCCGTCGATGGTGCACCTCAGATGGCAGGAGGATCCACGTTTCCACCAGCCTAGCATGGAAGTAGTTGTGCCCCCAGCTCTGAATGATCCTTCTACCCTTGCGATTCTGAGTGTACGTATGGAAATACATCTTCCACTCCTAGCATCCTTCCCTCCTGGACAGAGCTCCCTGTTCCATACTTTCTCTTGCTTTCAAATCCTATTAACACTTAATGTAAAAACAACCAAATTGGATTAGTGGCTTTTTAACTATCGTGCGTAGGGCCAATTACAACTAAACGTAATGTGCTTTTGGCTCTGGTATAATTAAAACAACACTGACTTGCCATCTTGTAGATCAAGAAAAATATGATATTGCGGACTGTGTATGGATAGAGAGATCAGAACCCCTCCCTTCCCCCTCAGTTAAATCTTACTATAAAGTCCGATTTATGTGCTGTCTTCACAGCTGTTGGGCATTTATATTACCACGGCCAAGGTTTAATAATTAACATGATATGCCGATGACCCACGGACCCTACGATTTCAGGATGTTAAACGTTTCACTTTTGATATCAAAACACAGCATGCCAAACAGTATAGGAAGTAAATCCCCATTCTGGGCATTCATCGCCATGGAAAACCACCAGCACGACTGACCGAATGTGCTCCTTGTGCTTGAAAGCAGCATCGTCCCAAGACCAAGTTTGCAATTGCTCCTAGAAGGTGCAGCATCTGGCTTGCTGACAGTCCCCCATAGACTGCTTGGGAGGTTGCGGATTGCTTGAAACGTGCCCATAAGGCAAGGTGGCCTCTGAGGCTATTCCACCCGCACCAAGAACAGATGGAAGAACATGAAGGCATCTCGGCGTGTCGGCAGCCACCTGGTGGGGGGAGTGGAAGCAGAGACAGAGTAAGTGCCATGGTGCTTCAACCTGAGAGGGGACTTGCTCTCTCTGCTTTCTGTGGCTGCAACAAGGAATGAGGGACCGTTTCTCTGAGCATTGAGACTCAAGGAAGCACTTTGCAAGGCAGGGCTTGAGGCATTTTTTGTACCTGTTCAGAAACTATTTACCTCCAGGAGAAGAGGGTGACCTTTTTTTTTTTTTTTTTTAATGACCTCTGGTGCTCTTTGGACTTTAACCCTGTAGGAAAGGTTTTCAGGGGACCTTTTTAAAACAATGATAAGAGCATAAGCAGCATTGCCCACTGGCAGAATAATATTGAGCTGCTAACAGTTTTAACTTTACTGTGCAAGTACACAAAATGTTTTTTTTTATATTTATAGTACTTGTGGGTTATTTTTTTAAGTGGTTATTTAAGCACATAAATCTCGGGATCTTCATGGAGGATGGGCACTGTGTGTCAGTTGTTTGAGGCTCCTTCATTTTACATTGTCCCAGGACAGGATTTTAAAAATCTCTCATGTTCTTTGACCAGCAGGCACCAGCCGTGCTAGAAGACAAGGGTTCAAATATAGGCTGGATGCTGAGGTGACCTTCAGCTTGGGGGAAAGCCAGAATGGTAGATTGTTCTGTTTTTATGTTACGGACCTTGCAGTGGTTTTGAAATAAATATAAAGGTTAAACCCCCACCCTTGCAGTTTCTTAGCTTTTATTTTTTAACAGAGGTGGAGCCAGGCCGCTGAGAGGTGCCGGGCAGGACGGAGTTGGTCCCAACTAAGTTTGCAGATGGTGCCAGGCTTGTCGCGTGGTTCAAGCACCATCCTCTTGTCCAGCACAGTCGAAGATTTCTGCTCAGACAACTGCTGGCTGAGCTGATCGAGGTCAGGGTGAGTCAGCAGAAGAGAAGGGTTTGCACCTCTGTGCAGGGTGTTAGCACCCAGCTGAGGTCAGGGAGTGGGAGGACTCTTACAGTGCTCTGGAGAGTGCTGCCCTGCTGCAGGGTATCTTTTCCCTCGATGGGTTGCCTGACCTCCCCTCCTTTCCTCCGGTTTTCTCCCAGCCACAGCTCTCCATTCTGTGCTAACTCCCCACTCCCGGCTGCATGCAGACCTTTTAAACACTTGTAATAGGCTGCAATGACGTCTGCTCTTAGTCATTGTGCAGCCAGGCGTCACTTAGTTCCTCCCTATTCCCTGAGCCCTTCTGATAATGTCTCCAAGCCCTTGGCACCACTTCCCCCTCCGTCTTTGCTTCTGACTCATTGCCCATGACATCAAGTGCTGCAGTTAATAGGATGAAAAAACAGAAGAGCCGGCATCTGTTGTATACCGAGATTCAGCTGATGTTGGGCTAGTTGCACGCAGCTCGCCTCACTGGAAAGTCTGTTGAGGAGCACAGAGGCTGTGTCTATGTTGGAGTATTGGACTGCCCCGGGGCAGGGCGGGAGTGTGAGTACCAGTGTTGGGGGGTGTCCGAGCTCTCCCGGTTGCTTTTGCAGCTGAGCTCCTTGTTCACCCTGGGACTGTGCAGGCCCAGAAAACCCCACATTGACTTCTGCAGGCTTTGGTTCAAACCGTCTTACACCTCTAGTTGCAGTGGCCACTGGGCACGGTGCCTCACTCCTCCCTTAAGCAGAAGCATAGGGTGAGGGTTTGGAGGGCCTTTGGGAAGCCTTCCCTTTCCCTGTAGTGCTGGAAACCAGCACGAGTCGCACAGGGGAGAAGCAGAGAAGAAACAGCCGCAGGCTGCCCTCCCTCATCCAACACAGAAGCAACTGGAGGGTAGACCTCCCAGGTTTCAAATCCTTTCCCAGCCCTAGATATTAGTTGACCAAGAGAAAAGAGCAACAGGCTAAGTGTAGTCTGATTTCTAACTTAGCCTGTGTGATTCCAGGCTGTGGAAGTATGTGCCTTTAAGTAGTGGCATTAATGAGCTTAACTATCCCCAGTTGCCTAATAGATTGGATAATGAGCAACATTCCTAATACACCATTCAATGGGGTTAGATAATTGCTGTTTAAAATGAAGCAACTTTTTATGGCTTTTAAATCAAGCTTTTGCCTTGTTTTACTTACAGGGGGCCAGAGACTCCATTAGCATGAATTGGTGTGAGTGAGCCTGGGCTAGGCTGGTTTGCTCCAGCCAAGGAACTGTCCCACTGGGCCAAATTCATCCTGGGGGGCAGCCTAATGGGATAATCCAGTGGTTCTCAGCCTTTTTAGGCTTAAGGGCTCCCTCGTTAAACTCGAGGCCCTCACGGAGAATCTCAGCACTTCGTCTTCACTCATTTTTTTTTTACTACAAAAAATAATCGAGCAATTCTGTTGCAAAGAACTCCAGCCACAGCAGGGCAGGATGCTTTGGACACCTATTTGAAGTCTCTTGTGAATCATATTTGCACACCTCACAGTGCTAACATTGCATGGCACCCTGTAGCACCCTTGACAGGATCCCAAGGCACCCCGGAGTGCCTGGTTGAGAATCACCGGGATACGCTCTACCTTACGAGAAGGGTGGGACTCTGAAATTGTTTCATAACTTCAGTGGAGCTACCACGCTGGTTTTAATTGAGGACGGGATTTGGTTTTGTGCCTGTAAGGATCTTCTCTTCCCTTGTGCCTTTGTTTTACTTGGCTCCGTCTCTTGCAGACGAGGGATCACGTTTGGATCCGTGGCACAGAGAGTTGTTTGCGTCACCGACTCAGAGCTCCCCCATTCTGGCGCATCTCTCCCAACACAGGCCTGCGCCTGAGAGGCGCAAGCAAGCTTTATCACCTACCTGTGCCCACCCACGCACGCACACAGCATTTCATTTCCTTCCTCCCAGCCCCATTCAGCCTGCTGGCTGAGCCTCTGCGTGTTTGCACCTGGAGGCATGCAGCCTGGCTTAGCTTCATGCAGAGGCTGCTCTTACCCATTCCCTTATCACATCTCTTTTTTTTTCTTCTCCACCGCATCCTTGCTTCCTCTTTTTGCAGGCCCTCTCCACCCCCCATGCTGCTAGCAGTCGCCTGCTGCTGCTTTCTGGTTTTTGCAGCTTTCCCGAGCCAGAGTTTTTCTTCCGTCGTTATTTTTTTGCCTCCTCTCTCAAGCAGAAGGGGAGTTTGTGTGTGCAGGAAATTTCCTCTAATTGACTTGAGGGTGTGTTGCTGCCAGAGTTGGGCTGAGGATAAGCCCGTATGCAGGGGGCTAGCAAGGCCCCTTGCTTCGGGAAGGAGGTGCTGCGTGGACGCAGTTGGCGTGAAGGGAGACAAGGAGGACTCGGTGTCTTTCCTGAGGAGTCCCAGCTGCATTTTAATGTGTTAGAGAAACTCTACTCCCCTCCCTGCCTATGAATTTATCTCGCTGCTTTGTACAGCATCCAGATGGCACCGAGCGCTATGTCATGAGATAGTAAACAAAGCAGGCTGCCCCGCTGCTACGAGGAAACGCTGCGATTAGGCACTAAGTGCTTCTCAGCCCAAACGGCTGGTGTCAGTTCCTGGCTGCTTTACCTCCTGTTGACAGGAGCGAGGGCGGCGGGGGAACGGTGCCGGGGGGCGGCAGGGCCTCGCTGTTCTGCACGGGGTGGGAGATGTGCCAGGGCTATCCTGTTCCAGCAGTGCTGCTCCGTGCTCGCAAGGCAGGACCCTCCTTCCCTCCAGGCGGGCGCGAGAGGGTCGTGTTTCCACTCCTGGGTGCCGAGTGCCACGTGCAGTCAGAGTCGGAGGGTGCTGGGCCTCGGAGCGTGGTGGGTATCTTCCGCTGGGCATCCCAAATGGAGCCAGTTTGGAAAGGACAAGTCCAGGGTGGAGGCAAGGTTAGAACTCAGGGCCCTGGAGCTCCCGCTGGGACTCGCCCACGGCCCCGTCTTCCTTCTTTGCCCTTGGGCCTCTTCTGGCAGCAAGGAGGGCTGGGCGTGGGAACCCACCAAGGATCCTTGCTTGGCAGCATCTGGGTTTACCTCCCCCTTCGACCCTTTGGATCCACATAGGCTGGCAGCTGCCCCATTTTTAACCCTGAAGGTGCCATCACCCTTGAGGCACCACACTCCCAATTTGCAAGCGGCCGCCTGACCCAGTTGGGCAGCTCAGCTCATAAAGGGCCAGCCAAAGGCGTTGGACTTGGTGTTGGCCACAGGCGACGACCTGGTGAGGGGGCTGCGGGTGCTTGACCCCCTGGGCGACAGTGACCACTGCCTGCTAGAATTCACCATTCAGCGCAAGGTGGCAAAGGCAAGCAGTCAGGTGGTGGCCCTAGATTTTAGGAGGGCGAACTTCAACAAGCTAAGGAGGATAGTTGGAGAAGCGCTGAAG